>NW_026694092.1:1200000-2400000 GCF_021218885.2 Marmota monax
AGAGATCCACACCTAGACACATTATAATGAAGATGCCCAACATACAGAATAAGGAGAGAATTTTAAAAGCTACAAGAGAAAGGAAGCAGATTACATTTAGGGGTAAGCCAATCAGGATAACAGCTGATCTTTCAACACAGACTCTGAAAGCTAGAAGATCCTGGAATAACATATTTCAAACACTGAAAGAAAATGGGTTCCAACCAAGAATTGTGTTTCCAGCGAAATTAAGCTTCAGGATGGAAGATGAAATTAAAACCTTCCACGATAAACAAAAGTTTAAAGAATTCGCAGCTAGAAAACCATCTCTTCAAAACATCCTTGCCAAAGCATTACAGGAAGAGGAAATGGAAAATAACAATGAAAACCAACAGTGGGAGGTAGGACAGTAAAGGGGGGGAAATAATCAAAGAGGAAAACAAACCATGTTTAGTAACAGAAATAAACAAATATGGCTGGAAGAACAACCCATATCTCAATAATAACCCTAAATGTTAATGGCTTAAACTCACCAATTAAGAGACACAGGCTAGTAGAATGGATCACAAAACAAGACCCAACAATATGCTGCCTACAGGAGACGCATTTGATAGGAAAAGACATACATAGGCTGAAGGTGAAAGGTTGGGAAAAATCATATCACTCATATGGACTTCGGAAACAAGCAGGAGTGTCCATACTCCTATCAAATAAAATAGATTTCAAGCCAAAGTTAATCAAAAGGGATAAAGAGGGACACTACATACTGCTTAAAGGAACCATACACCAACTAGACATAACAATCATAAATATTTATGCCCCAAACAATGGTGCAGCTATGTTCGTCAAACAAACTCTTCTCAAGTTCAAGAGTCTAATAGACCACCATACCATAATCATGGGAGACTTCAACACACCTCTCTCGCCACTGGACAGATCTTCCAAACAAAAGTTGAATAAGGAAACTATATAACTCAATAACACTATTAATAACCTAGACCTAATTGACATATATAGAGTATACCACCCAACATCAAGCAGTTACACTTTTTTCTCAGCAGCACATGGATCCTTCTCAAAAATAGATCATATATTATGTCACAGGGCAACTCTTAGACAATATAAAGGAGTAGAGATAATACCATGCATCTTATCTGATCATAATGGAATGAAACTGAAAATCAATGATAAAAGAAGGAAGGAAAAAGCATACATCACTTGGAGAATGAACAATAGGTTACTGAATGATCAATGGGTTATAGAAGACATCAAGGAGGAAATTAAAAAATTCTTAGAGATAAATGAAAACACAGATACAACATATCGGAATCTATGGGACACATTGAAAGCAGTTCTAAGAGGAAAATTCATTGCTTGGAGTTCATTCCTTAAAAAAAAGAAAAAAAACAACAAATAAATGATCTC
The DNA here is from genome assembly GCF_021218885.2 of Marmota monax. NCBI lineage: Eukaryota > Metazoa > Chordata > Mammalia > Rodentia > Sciuridae > Marmota > Marmota monax. Next base: position 1,201,405 of record NW_026694092.1, read on the forward strand.
ATACTTCATCTCAAAATCCTTGAAAAAGAAGAGCAAAACAACAGCAAAAGAAGTAGAAGGCAAGAAATAATTAACATCAGAGCTGAAATTAATGAAATCGAAACAAAAGAAACAATTGAAAAAATTGACAAAACTAAAAGTTGGTTCTTTGAAAAAATAAACAAAATCGACAGACCCTTAGCGATGCTAGCGAAGAGAAGAAGAGAGAGAACTCAAATTACTAGCATACGGGATGAAAAAGGCAATATCACAACAGACACTTCAGAAATACAGAAGATAATCAAAAACTATTTTGAATCCTTATACTCCAATAAATTAGAAGATAGTGAAGGCATAGATAAATTTCTTAAGTCATATGATCTGCCCAGATTGAATCAGGAGGATATAGAAAACCTAAACAGACCAATATCAGTTGAGGAAATAGAAGAAACCATAAAAAGACTACCAACTAAGAAAAGCCCAGGACCGGATGGGTATACAGCAGAATTTTACAAAACCTTTAAAGAAGAACTAATACCAATACTTTTCAAGCTACTTCATGAAATAGAAAAGGAGGGAGAACTTCCAAATTCATTCTATGAGGCCAACATCACCCTGATACCTAAACCAGACAAAGACACTTCAAAGAAAGAAAACTACAGACCAATATCTCTAATGAACCTAGATGCAAAAATCCTCAATAAAATTCTGGCAAATCGGATACAAAAACATATCAAAAAAATTGTACACCATGATCAAGTAGGATTCATCCCTGGGATGCAAGGCTGGTTCAATATACGGAAATCAATAAATGTTATTCACCACATCAATAGACTTAAAAATAAGAACCATATGATCATCTCGATAGATGCGGAAAAAGCATTCGACAAAGTACAGCATCCCTTTATGTTCAAAACTCTAGAAAAACTAGGGATAACAGGAACATACCTCAATATTGTAAAAGCAATCTATGCTAAGCCTCAGGCTAGCATCATTCTGAATGGAGAAAAACTGAAGGCATTCCCTCTAAAATCTGGAACAAGACAGGGATGCCCTCTCTCTCCACTTCTCTTCAACATAGTTCTCGAAACACTGGCCAGAGCAATTAGACAGACGAAAGAAATTAAAGGCATAAAAATAGGAAAAGAAGAACTTAAATTATCACTATTTGCAGATGATATGATTCTATACCTAGGAGACCCAAAAGGCTCTACAAAGAAACTATTAGAGCTAATAAATGAATTCAGCAAAGTGGCAGGATATATAATCAACACGCATAAATCAAAGGCATTCCTGTATATCAGCGACAAATCCTCTGAAATGGAAGTGAGGACAACCACTCCATTCAAAATATCTTCAAAAAAAATAAAATACTTGGGAATCAACCTAATAAAAGAGGTGAAAGACTTATACAATGAAAACTACAGAACCCTAAAGAGAGAAATAGAAGAAGATCTTAGAAGATGGAAAAATATACCCTGTTCATGGATAGGCAGAACTAACATCATCAAAATGGCGATATTACCAAAAGTTCTCTATAGGTTTAATGCAATGCCAATCAAAATCCCAACGGCATTTCTTGTAGAAATAGAGAAAGCAATCATGAAATTCATATGGAAAAATAAAAGACCCAGAATAGCAAAAACAATGCTAAGCAGGAAGTGTGAATCAGGCGGTATAGCGATACCAGACTTCAAACTATACTACAGAGCAATAATAACAAAAACAGCATGGTACTGGTACCAAAACAGGCGGGTGGACCAATGGTACAGAATAGAGGACACAGAAACCAATCCACAAAACTACAACTATCTTATATTTGATAAAGGGGCTAAAAGCATGCAATGGAGGAAGGATAGCTTCTTCAACAAATGGTGCTGGGAAAACTGGAAATCCATATGCAACAAAATGAAACTGAATCCCTTTCTCACGCCATGCACAAAAGTGAATTCAAACTGGATCAAGGAGCTTGATATCAAATCAGAGACGCGCCGTCTGATAGAAGAAAAATTTGGCTACGATCTACAGTCGGTGGGGTGGGGCTCCAAATTCCTCAATAGGACACCCATAGCACAAAAGTTAATAACTAGAATCAACAAATGGGACTTACTCAAACTAAAAAGTTTTTTCTCAGCAAAAGAAACAATAAGAGAGGTAAATAGGGAGCCTACACCCTGGGAACAAATCTTTACTCCTCACACTTCAGATAGAGCCCTAATATCCAGAGTATACAAAGAACTCAAAAAATTAGACAATAAGAGAACAAACAACCCAATCAACAAATGGGCCAAGGACCTGAACAGACACTTCTCAGAGGAGGACATACAGTCAATCAACAAGTACATGAAAAAATGCTCACCATCTCTAGCTGTCAGAGAAATGCAAATCAAAACCACCCTAAGATACCATCTCACTCCAGTAAGATTGGCAGCCATTATGAAGTCAAACAACAACAAGTGCTGGCGAGGATGTGGGGAAAAGGGTACACTTGTACATTGCTGGTGGGACTGCAGATTGGTGCAGCCAATTTGGAAAGCAGTATGGAGATTTCTTGGAAAGCTGGGAATGGAGCCACCATTTGACCCAGCTATTCCCCTTCTTGGTCTATTCCCTAAAGACCTAAAAAGAGCATGCTACAGGGACACTGCTACATCGATGTTCATAGCAGCACAGTTCACAATAGCAAGACTGTGGAACCAACCTAGATGCCCTTCAATAGACGAATGGATAAAAAAAATGTGGCATTTATACACAATGGAGTATTACTCTGCATTAAAAAATGACAAAATCATAGAATTTGCAGGGGAATGGATGGCATTAGAGCAGATTATGCTAAGTGAAGCTAGCCAATCCCTAAAAAACAAATGCCAAATGTCTTCTTTGATATAAGGAGAGTAACTAAGATCAGAGTAGGGACGAAGAGCAGCAGAAGAAGATTAACATTTAACAGGGATGAGAGGTGGGAGGGAAAGGGAGAGAGAAGGGAAATTGCATGGTAATGGAAGGAGACCCTCAGGGTTATACAGTGGAGGGGGTAGAGAGAGAGGAGGGGAGGGGAGGGGAGAGGTGGGGAGGGGGGAGGGTGGAGGATGGGAAAGGCAGCGGAGCACAATAGACACTAGTATGGCAATATGTAAATCAATGGATGTGTAACTGATGTGATTCTGCAATCTGTGTATGGGGTGAAGGTGGGAGTTCATAACCCACTTGAATCAAAGTGTGGAATATGATATGTCAAGAAATTTGTAATGTTTTGAACAACCCACAATAAAAAATTTAAAAAAAAAAAGAAAAATATCATGTGCACTAACCCTGAGAATAAACACATGGAAACAATGGGAATCAATTAAGAAATATGTCAAGAAGGAAACAGAGGGGGCTAACTCCTGACATGGTCTACTGAGGTTATTGTAAAGTTAGGATTTAAGGACAGAGGTTGCTCAAGGTATTTCAGAAGGAAATATTCTTTAGTAGCACAGGTGCACTAAAATGAAGCCTGCTCAGTCATTGACCCTGGCACCCTAATTAACATAGGATTGACTTGTCACTGAAGACCCCCGGAATGAGATAGTCACCACAGCAGTTCCAGAGAGGATCAACTTATGATAAAAAACTCCGTGTTCTGACATAAAGAAGGAGCTAAACATCTGACTGGTAAAGACTATGGAAGATGGATCCTAATTCTTCTGGCAAACATCAAACAGTAATAAATTTGGAAGTAGCATTGTTTCCTTTGTTGGTCTCTGCTTAGAGATGACCTATTCTGTCTCTGGACACTGTTCTCTACTTGAGCCTTACTTAAATTCTCTAGCTTGACTTTTTGTGTCTGACTTTAAATTTTCTTTCATCAGGACACAAGAACCCAAGTTTGGAGCTCAGTCTCCCTACTCTCCTGTGACAAAACATACCAATTCTTTTCTTTGCTTGTTTCTGTATCTACTGCTATATGCCATGTTTGGGAAATTTTCTTTGAGGCAGTATCCAAACTGATAGTTAAAACTTTGCTGAAGTTGAAAAAAAAAATAGGATTATAAAAAAAAATCCTAATCTACACAAAAATATACTTTGTTATTCTGTATGTTTTGCATACAGAATACAATTTCCAATGCTTTCCTTGTCAAAAACTATTTGTCATTTTTCTGTTTATTTAGGTAATATGCAAATTTTGGAGAGCATGTAAGTTCCAGTCATTTTTTGCAGTATTTTTTTTGGATAAACTTGAAGTGTATATGAACAGGGGGTCCCAATGCCAAGCAGGTGTCCAGGAAGAACTGACTCTCTTTCAAAGTCTCTTGCAAACAACTGTGAAAGTCAGTCTGTAAGGGTAAAAGAAATTGAAGTTAAAGCGTAAAAGTTAAAGGGTAAAAGACCGGGTGTTGTAAAAGATTCTAAGCTGCAAGGTCTGAGTTAAAATGAAAAGGATTAGGTATTGTTAGGTTTCTATGCTACCTGCAAAACCTGAAATTTCTGTAGCTGTTAAGACAATGCTTGGAACTGCCCAGTAAATATTTCCCCTGACTATTGGTTGTTTAATAAGGGCTCTGTGTGGTCGCACGTAGGCATTGCAGGGCCTGGACCAATCAGTTTAAATGTAACCCCCTCCTTAGGAATGACCTATCACTCCAGCCTGACCTGTTCCCCCAATGAATGAACTAATCATGTTTAGGAGTTGTTGTTCAATTTTCCCACGCCTCATGATGATTTGTTCTGATGTATGCAAAGCCCTCCGCCCTCCCCAAAAAGTGTACTTAAGCAGTGCTCAGCCCCTGCTCGGGGCTCTGGGCTGCTTTCCCTTCTTGAGTGGGCACAGAGCCCCAGCCATGCTGGTCCAATAAATCCCCTTTTGCCAATTGCATGAGTGGTCACTTGGTGGTCTCTTTCTCCGACGTTTCGCGGGACCCTTACAAGTCACCTCCATAGCACATTCCATGTTTATAAATTAATGTGTCGAGACAAGCTGTTTGAGGCACCACAATCATTAGGGGCTAATGAATCAGTGTCTCTAGTTCAATGATATGAACAAAAAAATAAAAAGAAAACCAATGGAAAAAGACTATTTTCTTAGCCTACTTACCAAACTAGGGGGAAAATATACTTTTGTTTCTGAACTTTAAAAATATTTCACAATGGTTTTATTTATAAATGACTGCAGATTGTTTCAGAAGTAACTTACCATATTTAAAGTTGAGAAATGAATTTTTTTACTCCAGCTAAGCAACATGTGTGGTTACCATAAAATGAAAATCTTGACAAAAATATCAACCTAAGACTAACATGTACTGTCTAAAATAAATGTCCTGCTTTGTTTGAAACAATAACTTTCCTAGTAGTGATATATAATTTGAGGTATCATCCAGTTAGGTAATCTAGTCAGTCATGAACAAGAAGGTAAAGGGAGGGATAATAACACGGAGAGGACATTAGACATACCCCTTAAGAAAATTCATTAGTCATAAAACTAAAACCACAGGCAGGGAACCCTATCAAAGGTAGGCAAGAACAAAAAAAAAAATCTGTTATCAGGTACCCTTACTACCTGCCAGGGAAGGAAGGAAGCTAAGCCATAACTAAGCAGGACACATGATGGGCCCTTCCTTATCCCAGTCCCACCCCATCTCAATTAGCAGAATTGATGTGAGCTTAAGGATCTCTTTTTCATCCTGCCCCTTATCAGAGGAGCTAACTTCCCCAAAGTCTAAACAGTAAGATCCTGTTTTTCAAAAAGATTGCCCAACCATCCCAAGGAGCATGCATAGACAGACACTCCCACATTTGACCCATAGTAACCTAGAAGGGAGAATCCTCTACATAAGACCTCATACATACTTCTTGCATTTCATGCACTAATGCAAAACCTAGGAAAATCATTTAGTACATGCGCAATAAACATTACGATCAAGGTACGGGAATTTGTCAATCACCCCTAGTTTAGCATAAACTACTCCTAGCAAAAAAGTCTGCCACGGGTGAACAAAGAACTCATAGGGCATATAAACCCAAAACTCCTCTGAGGCAGTGGGCAGATTGTCAGTGTCATGGTCATGTTCCTGCTGCAAGGGTGAGGCATATCTTCTTCCAATAAACTCTTTTAATTGCTTTCCTTTGTCTTTTTTTTATAACCTTTATTTTTTTTAATTTTTAGTATTTATTTTATTTTTTTTAGTATTTGGCGGACACAACATCTTCGTTTGTATGTGGTGCTGAGGATCGAACCCAGGCCGCACGCATGCCAGGCGAGTGCGCTACCTCTTGAGCCACATCCCCAGCCCCAGCCACATCCCCAGCCCCTTTCCTTTGTCTTTGTGAATGCTTCTCACTAGTTGTCACATAGTTCCCATGAAAATAATGATTTCTGCCCCAGAGATGTTCATCAGGAGGAGGATGGAAAGACTTCATTGTTTCAAAAGTTTCATCTCCAAAAGGCTCTGGGAGGAAGAGAGTTTTTGAGATAAGACCCGAAGGAATTTCACAGGATTTGACTCCTTCCCAGTCCAGGGAGCCTTCCTTATCACATCAAAAGGGAGCTAAACTTCCTGGGACAAGATTCTGCATCTTTCCAAATTTCAAAACTACCAAATTCAGTCCAATTTCAAGTCCTTAAATGCCCCAACTCTGAAGGGAACGTGTCAACCGTCCAGAGGTGGCCATTCAGTCTGTCCAGAACATCTAAATACTCCATCTTCCTAATAAACTTCTCCTTAATACTCTGTGTGACCTACTCAAAATTCTTTCTGCAAAATCCCAAAGAATTGGGGGTCTTTTGGATCCTGCATGGCTCTGGCTCTGTGGTTGACCTTGCAGCGACTTTTGGAGGCCCACTGCTTTGGGGGTGTGATTCCATGAATGTGGGAGGAGCCCATTACCATTTATGTCTTTCCTAGTGGGAACAGATTGAGTGGTTTCCTGATAGTGGAAAATAAATGCCAAGAATCATGAAGATTCTTTAAATGAATCTTAAAACATTAAAGCAGTTAAGCCATTTGTCTTTCCTTCCCACAAGGGCAATAAAATTTTCATGTAGTCGAAATTATTTTCACTTTCCTAACCAGTTTCTAGATTGCTTAAACCTGAAGAAAATTTCAGTGTTACCCTATAAGGGTTTGACAGTGGTGCCTTCATCTTCTGAATGTAGCCTTCATTGCTCTAAGCTTTATTTTAAAAAAAAAAAATTTTTCCCTCTCTTCTCCCCTCTCCCCATCCCTAAGGAGATTAGGGAGACAGTGTTATCTTTTCTTTCCCTAGTTAACTGCCCTTGAACACATCCATTACAGGAAGGAGATGCCTGCTGAGAATCTGGGAAGTGAATATCTCCCAAATTATCAAGTGAATCCTAAAATGGCTTTAGGGTGCCTTGGGACCCCCTACTGGAATGTAACCCTTGAAAAATTCCTTTAAACCCCACCACCACCACCTCCTGATGGAGAGAGTCACAGCCTTTAGGGCGGGAGTCTCCTGTGTTTCTCCTTTGCTAGGAAAGCAATAAACCTTCTTTTTCCTTTTTCTCAAAACCATGCCCTCATTATTAAATTTGGCACTGGGATCAGGGATCCAGCTTTCAGCTACAAGGGCCATAGAAACTGAGTGCTTCTGATTCTTTTTTTTTTTTTTTTACTTGGGAGAGCCACATATTTTATTTAGAGACGGTGTCTCACTGAGTTGCTTAGCACCTCGCCATTGCTGAGGCTGGCTTTGATTCTCTTGCCTCAGCCTCCCAAGGCATGCACCACTGTGCCTGGCAGGTGTCTCTGATTCTATGTGGGAAGATGATTGGGAAAGGAGGAGTTGTTATTTGTTTTGTTGTTGTTGTTGTTGTTTTGTGCTAGGAATTGAACTCAGGGGTGCTTAGCCACTGAGCCACATCTCCAGCCCTTTATAATTATTATTATTATTATTATTATTATTATTATTATTATTATTATTATTATTATTATTTTGAGACAAGTTCTCACTAAGTTGCTTAGGGCCTTGTTAAATTGCCAAGGCTGGCCTTGAACTTGGGATCCTCCTTCCTCAGCATTCTCAGCCACTGAGATGACAGGCGTGTGCCACTGCTCCAGCATGGTGTTGTCTTATATGATGGTTTCAACCCTCTTCTATATAATGACAGCAGAAAATGATGATGAAGCAATCAATAGAATGACTGTTCCTATTAAAGTAATTAAAACCTAGAACTTCTGTTCTCTCTTCATTTGATAATTATGGACTTTTTACTTCCTTCTACCTGTCTGCTCTTCCTTGAAATGCATTCTTGTGACAAAATGCTCACTTTTATCATTTATTGAAAATATTATTGACGACCTCTCCTTTTCAACATTTTCAAGAGTTTGCAATCAGAAAGATTTGAAGATGACCAGAGGAGGAAACCTTTTGGAATAGATTGTATCTGCAAGTCATTATAACCAAGCCTATAAATGCCTTTCCAATCTATGCCCACTTAATGTGTTAGAATAGTGTGTGCTTACAGCAGTTTCCAGAAGATATTTACTCACTTAAAAATATGTATGCATTGGGCTCTTAATAATTCTTAAATAGAGAATGTAGGTCTTCAGTTCTCATGAAATTGTTAATTCCTTTAATTAATGCTATGCATAAGCAATAAAATCACCTGGGAAGTTCAAACTTTTATTCTACTCTGTTAATATACTGTCTCTAATTTAAGGACTGAAAATATTCATAAACTTAAACTGGAAAGTTACCAATATAATCTTGGGTTTGTAAGATACATAGTAATGTAACATTGTCTTTTTTTCCCCCAGTATTGGTGATTAAACCCAAGGGTTCTCTACCACTGAGCTACATCCCCAGTCCTTTTTATTTTTTATTTTGAGATAAGGTATCACTAAGTTGCTGCGGCTGGCCTTGAACTTGTGATCCTCCTGCCTCACCCTCCCAAATCACTGGGATTACAGGTGTATGCCACCATGCCCAGCTGTGACAGTGCCTTTGATGATTAGAGAGAAACTATACATAATTTGTGCAAAAGAAAGCCACTTCTTGCCCATTTCCAAGACCAGTAATTGAATTGAATTGGCACAGTGTGATATTTCAAAGTAAAGGCATCCACAAGATACAGTGCTTGTCCTGATACGCATCTCCACCAGGCCAGTAAATATGGTAGTGTCAGATCTCAGAAGACAAGGTTACACTATCCACAATGTGTAGGTAAATTCATTCCCCTAAACACAGGTTCTTAATCTGTTCTCTGTCAGTTATGAGTATAATGGAAAATCTGACTAATTAATCTGTCTTTGGTCCTAATTTGCCCTTTAGAGTTTTGCTTAATTTTAACATGAACTTACTTATGTATTTCAACATTTCATGCTGGTTTTCATGCTCTCTTTGCTCTCATTAATGCAACAGACTTTATATTCCTGTGAATAAGGTCAGACAAGAACTCTTTTTTGTGTGTGGTGCTTGTGTGTGGTGCTTGGGATTGAACCCAGGGCCTTGTGCATGCAAGGCAAGCACTCTACCAACTGAGTTATATCCCCAGCCCTTGAATAAGGTAGGAGATAGAGAAAGAGAAATAATGGGACAAGGCAGTATCTCTTAGATGATAAGCAGTGCTGACTTAGGACTCTTTATTTCTTCTGAATCTTATTTTGAGTCAGGTATTATAATCCTATAAAATGGAATCTTTCTGTTCTTTGCTGGGTTTACCTTAGAATTGTTTTTATAGTTCCTGGCCCTGTAAATTTTCTACTGTTCCTAAATGCTATTTGGAGAAATGGTGTTAATTTCCTTCCAACACTTCACTCTAATCTCTGAAGACCAAATGCTCCTAATGATTTACCCTCAATGCTGTGTCCTTGGCAAGTGGCTTAAATCCCCGAACTACTGAGAATTATTGATTATCTGCATGCATAAGTTATTCAAACTTTCTGATTCATGGTAAATAGATTCCCATTCTATAACTTGACTTGTTTGGAAAATACCCTTTTCTTTTTGGATGCTTAAAGAACAACTTCAATGATATAAGCCCACAATATTTTGAATAATTTTATCTCTGATGCTAAACAACATTTATGTGAAACTAAAATAATTCAAAAACGAAAGATAGTTTTCTGCCCAGTTTTAGGAGAAATGGCCAATTTGGGCATTGGAGCATACTTATGAGAAATAATAAAAGTAGAAGCATTCTAGCATAGAATTCTAAATAAAACCCACCATAAAATATGTAAAAGTGCATGTAGGTTTAAATTTTTGCTTTTGAACAGAAGATGGGTGGGTGGAGATATGTGGGAGCTGAGGAGCACAGAGAACATGATTATTATTCATTATGGTTCAGTGAAGAAAAATGACTAAAGAAGCTGGGCTGCAGCCAGCAGACTTAGCAAAAATTCTTTGTGATAAGAATTCAGTGCTGCATAAGAACTCATGCTTTGTACTATCTGTGAAACACGGGATAAAATTTCAATGACATTAAAGAAGATCATCACTTAACAGGTATTTGTGGTTATGTAGAACCTTTCTTAGAGAGAACTTAACTAATCTTTATTGATGAATCCATAACTTAGTTATTTAAACACCCACTGCTTTTCTTTTGATTATAGCTACATAAACTCTTATCTGCATCAAAGAGATAGTTCTCCTGAGTTTTCAAGGTTAGTTACTAATTAAGGATAATGAATCATAATGTGGAAAGCAGACTATGCTCTGCTCAGAGTTACTTCATAATGTATAGAACAGCAACTTTCAGGCTGTGCCTGAACCTGAGTTACTCTGTTATGGAAAACAGTAGTTTGCCATAAGCTACTCCATTTTGACAGTAAGTGCTTAGGTGGAATGAGTCTACCACCTTCAACCGGTATAACCATAAGGCACAAACTAATAAATTATTATGCTAATAAGAATGACCACTTGTGAACTTATCAAATTAATCAGAAGTACATGGATGCATCACTGTATCAAACTCATATTGGAATAAACAGGCCCATGAACTTGACAAACACACCTGATCACCAAATGATGCAACCCCCTCACTTGAGACCCATAAAAGGAGGAACACCCCATGACTGGACATGGCTGCATCCTGACCCTGTCACCCAGTCACTTTTCATGAGCCTTGCCCAGGAAAATCGTCACGGCAACATGACAAACCTCCAAATCTCTGTCCTTGCACTTTAGCAGAGTGTGGTTTCTCCTGCCTATGATGACCATGTAAATCCCACTCCGAGCTGACCTCTCAAGCTGACATCCAAGCTGACACTGAAACTGCCGTCTGTCTGGACCCTAACCTAGAATGAGTTCCTGCACTTTGTGCTCTGAACAGGTTCTTTGCAGTCCTAATCTTATCTGACCACCTATGGTGACTCTTTGCATTCATATCTGCCATCTGTCTTTGCTCAGTTCAGCCTCCTGAACCCCTGTGGTTGCCTTAACAATTTCTTAGCATATATATAATTTATATATATACACACACATATATTTCTGTGAAGTGTGATATCTGACTTGAGTGTTACAGATATTAGAAATTAAGAATGAAATAAAAGAACCTGTGATTGCTCAGCTTATGACAGCCACAAGTATTTAGTGAACTGCTACTGACCAATGTGGTGCAGCCTATGGATTCATTGTGGAAAAACACAAATGTGTTTGGCCTCTAGTCTATGTTAACAACACAGCTTACTCACTACAATTGGTGGAGCCACCAGGATTCCATTTATTAAAGAAGGAATCCAATAAGTAACCAGACTATAGGCAAAATAATTGGAAATCTACAACATTTTTCAAACAAAGTGAGTCATTGGCAATATAGATAAAATTCAGCACCCATAACAAAGATTCATGAACAGAGACTTAACGCTTGTTCTGCCAATCCAAGGCCTGGCTTGTGCCATGCTGCAAACTGTTGGGGACGAAACCCAACTTGGGTGCTAGATGGAAGGCACTCTTCTGATACATGGAGATCAAGGGTCAATGTTAGGAAAAGTGGAAAGGCAGATTGCCTACACTGTGCGGGGTCTCATCTCATGAGGAATTGGTTAGCAAAAGAAATATACAAACCAGGAGAGAGGAGGGAAGAAAATCTCACATCACACATTTATGATTATTCCTCTGTAAGGTGGACTATGGAGTTATACTCTACTAAGAAATTATTTGAGTGGACAAGAAAATTAACTAAGAAACATGTTAGCTCTGGGATGAAAGATAAGGGTCAGAATACAAAAGGAAATGCCCTAAAATGATGCTCACCTCCAGGGATCCATGGTACCCCACAGAGCAGGAGGTCAGAAGAAAATTTTCAATAGCAGTCCCAGAAGATACAAAATTATATTTAAAGGATCCTAATAATGTGAACCCATTAATACATAGAGCACCAAGAGAAGAAGTTCCTGCAATTTTTTTAAACCTCATCAAGACATCCGCTTGATGCAGGTTGAAATATTTTATATATGACAGTTAAGTCTAAGTTATTGATTGTAATATTGAGTTCTATAGTTCCTTTATTCAACTTTTGTTTGAAAGATCTATACAGTGATGAGAGAGGTGTGTTAAAGTCATCCAAGGTTATTGTGTTGTGGTTAATTTGACTCTTGAACTTGACAAGAGTTTGATTGACGAACATAGCTGCACCATTGTTTGGGGCATATGTTTATGATTGTTATGTCTTCTTGGTGTATGGTTCCCTTGAGCAGTGTGTAATGTCCATCTTTATCCATTTTGGTTAACCTTGGCTTGAAGTTTACTTTATTTGGTATGAGTATGGAAACCCCTGCTTGCTTCTGCAGTCCATGTGAGTGTTATGATTTTTCCCAACCTTTCACCTTCAGCCTGTATATGTCTTTTCCTATCAGATGAATCTCCTGGAGGCAGCATATTGTGGGGTCTTTTTTAAAATCCAATTTGCTACCTCATGTCTTTTGATTGGTGAGTTTAAGCCATTAACAGTTAGGGTCACTATTGAGATAGGGTTTGTATTTTTAGCCATATTTGTTTATTTTTGTTATTTTACTTGAATTAGTTTTCCTCTTTGATTAGTTTTTCCATTATTGTACTACCTCCCTCTGCTGATTTCCATTGCTGTTTTTCATTTCCTCTTCATGAAATATTTTGCCAAGGATGTTTTGAGGTGCAAGTTTTCTAGCTATAAATTCTTTTAACTTTTGTTTATCTTGAAAGGTTTTTTATTTCATCTTCAAATCTAAAGCTTAATTTTTCTAGATACAAGATTCTTGGTTGGCACCCATTTTCTTTCAGAGCTTGATATATGTTGTTCCAGGACCTTCTAGCTTTCAGGGTCTGTGTTGAAAAATCTGCCATTATCCTAATTGGTTTTCCCCTAAATGTAATATGCTTCCTTTCTCTTGTGGCTTATTCTCTCCTTATTCTGTATGTTGGGCATTTTCATTATAATGTGGCTTGGTGTGGATCTGTTGTGATTTTGTACATTTGGCATCCTGTAGGTTTCTTGAATTTGGATTTCCAATTCATTCTTCATGTTTAGAAAGTTTTCAGATATTATTTCATTGCATAGATTGCTCATTCCTTTGGTTTGGACCTCTATGCCTTCCTCTATCCTAATAACTCTTAAATTTGGTCTTTTTATGCTATCCCATATTTCTTGAATGTTCTGCTCATGGTTTCTTATCATTATCAATGTGTGGTCTATGTTCTTTTAAAGATTATATATTTTGTCTTCATTGTCTGATGTCCTAACTTCTAAGTGTTCCACTCTGTTGGTCATGATTTCATTTGAGCTTTTAGTTTGGTTTATTATTTCTTTCATTTCAAAGATTTCTGTTTGGTTTCTTTTTTAGCACCTCTGTCTCCCTGTTGAGGTGATCTTTTGCTTCCTGTATTTGTTTATGTAGCTCCCTGTCAAAGTGATCTTTCACTGCCTGTATTTGCTCTCTTATATCTTCCTTGAGTTCACAGAACATTTTAACCATGTACATCCTAAATTCCTTCTCTGTCATTTTTTCTGCTGTGATTGCGAATGATTCTAACGATGTGGTGTCTTCTTTTGTTTGGGGCACTTTCTTCCCTTGTCTTTTCATGTTGCTCATGTGTCTTCCTTTCCAGCTCTGTGGGTCTAGACTACTATTGTTTTTACCCTATAGGTTTGTAGTGCTCTTGTAGGGTTCCAAGACCTCTCCTTTGTGGGGAAGGACAATGTTAACAGATCCCAATATCAACAATATATCACCTATGAACAATTTGTTGTTATTAAGATGTTTACAGTTTAGTCTCAATGTACAAAAATGTTGGATTCAATTATTATCTAAAATATAATCAGTAGTTTTGTAAAAAGATTTAGTTTCTGACAGTGGACAATGAACTGGGGTTGGGGCATAGGATGATATGCTGAGAAGGTAGGATGTGAGGTTATAGAGAATATATTTCAGGAAGTGTGAAGGAGAAATCTAATGAAGAGGATTAGTAGCAAGAGAATAGACAGGAAGTAATTTAGGGTAGGCAAGTATGTGGGATGACAGTAGAGTACATATAACAAACACACATATGTATTTAGAAAAATACAGATGTTAAAATAGTAAAATTTGGAGGGGGAAGAATAATGAAAGAATAAAAAGGAAAAAAAGGTATATATAACATCTCTATATTATATTATTCAGATGACTCAGTCCTCAAAGTCCTATTTCATGCAAAGTTCTTGGTTTCACATATGTTGGGGATGTGAGGGCCAGAGGATAGAGGGGTAAAAGAGAAAAAACAAACAAAAAACTCGAAGGAAGAAGCCAGGTTGTAGCTAGTTTTAGAGATCCTTATCTTTTCTGCTTCTCTGCTCATCCAGTAGGTGGCCTCATCTGTTGTAAGCTGATGTCTCTGCCCTCTGGATGTTGGAGGTAACCAGGGTGGGAAGACTAGTCCTGGTGCAGGGCACCTGGATGTGGGGAGTGGCACCCACCAGTCCCTACAGAAAGACTGCACCTCATGGGTCTCTTTTTGGAACTGCTCGCTCTTGTGACATAAGCGCCAGGTACTATCTCCACAACAGCACATTCTTTAAGGACACTTGCTAAATTGAATTTAATTCACTCTCAGATTGCAATTAGAATAAACTACCTGGTTGATTGTTTCCATAATTCATTTAGCTTTCATCACACCATTTCTAAGGAAGAATCTGAGTCCTTGCTAGTATCTGAGCATCTCCTTTTCCAAGGTTCAGAGCAAAGCCTAAGAATATTTATTCATAATTTTTGAACTAAAAATAAGTTTTTTCTAATTAGAAAAGACTTGGAAAATGTACTCACCAACCCAGCTCATATAGTGGCCATTTAGGTCCCCTGGATGAGCTCTCAATTAGCCCACTTGGTAAATTATATAAAAGCTTATAGAGGTTTTCTATTATTTCTACTCTGGTCACTTTTTGGTGTACATTCCACAAGATACTCATAAAATTAAGGGTGCTAATAATACGAGAGGCTCAAATATAGATGGTAGGAATATTTCAAAGCTATCAGGCCAAAATCCTTTTCATTAGGTTTTTCTCTGTTTTACTAGGGAATTTTTTTTTTTTTAGTTGTTGATGGACCTTTATTTTACTTATTTATCTGCGATGCTGAAAACCCAACAGAGTGCCTCACACATGCTAGGCAAGTGCTCTTTCATGAGCTATGACTCCAGCCCCTTACTAGAGTAATTTAAGGCAAGAACAAAAGAAGACAACAAAAGAGTTTCCATGTATCTTCAAGATGGTTTCAAATAAAGAAAGAGAAGAAATTGTAGAGGCAGAATAATAACTTAAATCCCCTTCATATTCTTTGTCAGTCCTATTTTATTGTGAAGAATCTTTGACTCCCACATTATTTCCTCCACTCCCAGTGGGGAATGACCACCTGTTTATTATGGAGCTGAAGCCCCATCTGTTTCCAATCTGTCTTTGGGTTCCTCCAAATTCTGAGTAAACGTCTTTCCCACCCAGTCATGACAATCCCCATCATCTTCACAATTACCATTACTCTGGCTGACACAATCATGCCTTTGTTTGGATGAATTATCCCAGCTAGAGGTGGCCCAGCTGAGGCTCTGGGAATCATCTGTCCTTCCCATCTAAGTCATGATCCCCATATAGTCCTTTTGGTAACCTCAGCAGCTGGAGGATGAAGTTTGGGATTAAAAATCAGAGTCTTTGGCCCCAATGCTCCCTCGCTGGAGCAGTGGACACAGATTGAAAGTGCCAACTAAAGCCTCAGGGAAATGAAATAATAAGAGGACACATCATTCTTTTAAAAAGAGCAGGAATTTTCTTTCTTTAGTGATCAAATACACATTATTTTCACTTTTAAAATGCTCTTATTGTTTTAAAAATGTAATTGTACAGAATCTTCTAGGTAGTACTCATAGTGAAGAAAAAAATCTAGGTCGGAATCACATAAACTGATCCCTTCAATAGAAATTTTTCTGCTGCCCTACTGCTGTCTGGCCACATTGCCTTAATGACAGGAGTGCAAATGAGACACCTGTGATCTGTACCCACCCTGAAATTACTACATGACGCTCTAAGAGAAGAAATGGTCCTGGCTCTGTCACATTTTCCCTTCTTTTCTTCTCCCCTGGATTTTTATTGAATGTTAACTCCGGGGGTGAACAGCACTGTGTAATATGGGGTGGGAGGCTGAGTCATATTTTAGTCATACTTCAAAGGACTGAGAAATAAATCACACTAAGTTGCCTTTTCATGCTATGCTTTTGCTTTTGATGAAAATATTAACCAGTCCTTTTGTGGATTGATCATATCAATTCATAAACATAAATTCTAGATTTTCAAATTCAGTTCAGCAAAATACTAAGCTTATTTTCTGTCTTTCGGTTTACATGGGAAATTTGTAACTTTTTGACAGATAACTTGAAACATAAGGTTAGCTAAGGATGTGGAAAAAATATCTGAGTGACAGCAAAGAGATTGTCGATATTTCTGCATGTTGTTCACATTTGTTTGTTCTTTTCTGTGTTTTTTTTTTTTCATGTTTGCTTGTTTTGTTTTGTTTTCTGTAGGAAAAATCCTGGAAGAAGGCTTTCCACGGCAGGAAAACACGACATTGTTGCCATATGTGGAGCACCTAAAACTTGTGTCTCATCTGATAAAATATGGCTGAAGCATGAATGCTGGGGATGTTTGCACAGAAGGAGTGATAGGTTCCCTAAAATAAGGTTCCACCACCATGATCTGCCGCAGTCTGGCTGGGCACAAATCACCAAGCCACCACAAAGCACTTGTATCTTCAAACAGGAAACTTTATTACCTGAACTCCAACAGCACTCCACGCACACTCCCCGGGAACTCTCCCGACGTCACCCACGCGGCCCGCAGGAACACCACACACCAACCGGGACTCCCTCCACTCGGCTGCGAGCATTCACTCTCGGAACCCGAGAGAACTCAACGGGAACTCCAAAGTAGCCGGGGACAGAGGCAGCAAGAGCCTCCCTATTACTGGTGTAAAGGTCTAATATACAATTGAATCAATCCAACATCATCTTAATGGCTCGCCTCTCAACCATTACTTCTGGCAAAATGCCAGGGGCCATTCCGACTTGGCTGTGGCTCTCAACAATGATCCTAATATCAAAGGTAAGATATATGTAGTCAGGTTATAGTCTAGGAATCTCTACCAGTAATGCCATTGGACATGCTTTTGAACTAGATGAAATTGATGAGGTAAAATATTATTGCAAACTCTGAATTTTTCATTCCTATTTCTGCCTAAATTCTGCACAGCATTCACTCTACCAAAAATGTTGAGATGCCACAAATGGCATGTTTAGAAAAAAGATGCAAACTTTGTTGCAAGAATCAGCTATGTAATAATCAATACAGTCTTTTTACCAGAAATATGACAATAAGAGCGGCCTGCATTTTTAATAATCACATCCATATTAGGAGGAAAAATGATCAAAGCTCCTCATTTATGAGACAAACCCATTTCCTGGGGAAATATACATATATCTCTCAGGAATATATATATGTATATATCTGTATATATATATATATATATTTAAATTTTTTATTGTTGGCTGTTCAAAACATTACATAGTTCTTGATATATCATATTTCACAATTTGATTCAAGTGGGTTATGAGCTCCCATTTTTACCCCATATACAGATTGCATGTGATTCTGCAATCTGTATATCTGTATATATACATATATATTTACATATATATGATACACATATATTTACATATATTTGTATATGTAAATATACACATATGTTTATATATATATATTTTTTTTAATTTTTATTATTGGTTGTTCAAAACATTACATAGCTCTTGACATATCATATTTCATACATTTGATTCAAGTGGGTTATGAACTCCCATTTTTATCCCGTATACAGATTGCAGAATCACATCTGTTACACATCCACTGTTTTACATATTGCCATACTAGTGTCTGATGTGTTCTGTTGCCTTTCCTATTCTCTACTATCCCCCCTCCTCTCTCTCTCTCTCTCTCTCTCTATATATATATATATATATATATATATATATATATATTTTTTTTTTTTTAAACTAGAGACTGAACCCAAGGACACTGTACCACTGAGTTACATCCCCAGCCTCTTTTTATTTTGAGATAGGGTCTTACTAAATTGCTAAGGATCTTGCTAATTTGCCCAGGCTGGCCTCAAACTTGTGATCCTCCTGCTTCAGCTTCCCAGGTCACTGGGATTACAGGTGTGCACCACTGCACCCAGCAAGGAGGCATATATATTAACTAATATTAAGACTTGTTAAACCAGTCTGGTTCCTCCTCCTCCTCCTCCTCCTCCTCCTCCTTCTCCTTTTTATTGTTCAAATGGAAAGTGAATAGGAGAGAAAGTCAAGAATGATTGGAAGCTATTGAAAATTGGTGGCTGCAGTGGGGCGTGTCCTGTGCTTGATGTTTGACGTTTCCAAGAAGCACATAATTTTGCAGTGGAAGTCTCATGCTTGCCCTCGTCCCCACAGTTCTGTGTGTTCATGTGAGATGATGCCACATCTGGCAAAGCCAAATCTTCTCTCCTCGACTAACTGCTGTTTTATTCTGGCTATTTGGAAATATGTTCTTGTTGCTGCAGTGATCTCAGTACGAGTCCTGGAATGTTGATTTTTTTTTTAGCATGTGTTCTTTCAAACTGGCCATTTCTTTGGTAGTCTATTTCAGTTAATGTGGTGAGAACGAATTGTGTTATCCAAACAGAGGGAAATAAAATCACAGCTGGGCGTTACCTCAGCAGCAGGCATCTTGTTGTGAGCACCCCCATATTGTCTGGCTGATTGTTCCCTAAATTGCCTGAATGCCTAGAAACTTCTGTCACCAGACATCACTGTGAATTTGGAAATAGTCTGTGACCTCAGAGGTATTTAGAGAGTGGTCTCCACACAGCCCTAAGAGCCTATGTCCTTGAACTTAACTTTGCCCAGAGCTTCACTTGGTGGAAGAGTTACCTTTATTCTCTTCCCTTAAGAAACAGTGACATTCTCCTCCCTTGCTATTGCAAAAGCACAGATGTGTTGAGTTGTGCTTGACTTCCATGTGTCAGTCATATATACAGCCCTGCAGCCTTGCAGGCAGATTGTGCTGCCTGTGATGAAAGTTTAGTAGCAGAACACCTTGAGCCTGGCTTAGGACTTCAGCTTGCCAAGTGCAGTGGAAATGAGTGAAAATCTGGATGGAGTAGGCATGACAGAAAGAAGGGCAGTTCGTCTTGCTAGGGTGGCAAGCCCACTCGTATAACTGGTATTTCTATTTTCAAATGTCACCCACCCTCACTCTGGTATATCTTGCTCTGTAACTTGTGCTCCTGTTCAAAATGTGTGATGTTCTTGCTCTTCCCTCCTCAGCAAGGGAATGTGCTTGCCATTTAGTCAGCTCACTTACTCATACTGCAGTTATGGAGGGAAAATCTCATGACTTTGACATTGCCACTTTACACTCTGAAGCTATGTTACCACATTTCATTCATTAGGGTAAAATAAATTTGAGATATTATTTCAGTGAAGAAAATTCTCCCTATGCCTCTCTCCAGATAATAAAAGATTTTGTATTTTTTTTCAAATCATTCTCTGCGGAAGTTTCTGTCTACAGAGAGTTCTGGATTTTGACAACTTAGAAGTCAGGGGCTTCCATAGAAATAGAGGCCAATGGTCACTTCCCATTGCCTCTATTAACCCACATTTTTCTAGATTTCAAACTTTTCCCCAGCCTCCCAATATGCCTGGGGCCCAGGATGAGAATAAAAAACGAAGAATGTACCACTCTCTTTAGCACTTTGTTATTGAATCTCCTAACCTAATGCCTAAACATTTATCATGACATTTATCATGACACAGCACTTTTTTCATCCTGTTATTTTTTAATTTGCCTATTATTTACCAATAATTTATAAACATTGGTAAATATTGTGTGCACATGTGCACACAGTGGTAAACATTGTGTGCACACATGCACACACATACACACACACACTTAATATTATCTACTACATGTGTTATTTCCATTTATTTATTATTTCCATGATATCAATTACTCTCCATGGGTTAGAAGCTAAGACTTATAGACGATATAAAATTTAAAATATATGATTCCTGCTTTCAAAGAACCCATAAACTATTGGTGAATAATAGGCATATGAAAAAATAACTATCAGGATGAAATAAGTGCTGTGTCATGATAAATAAGTGGAGAAGCATGTGGGTCTTAGAAACTCAAAGCCAATTAACAATGAATAAATATATCCCTAGAACTAATAAAATAAAAATGTAAAGAATTTAAGACCTCGTTCAACTGAATGAATATTCTCAAGCATTCTCAGATGAATATGGATCCCCATCTGTTGATGCCCCACTTTGCCTAAACCCAACTAGAATTCAGAAACACAAACTGCTGTAATTAATAAGGTCCCTTGAAGTCAGTCTCACGGGGCACATGGCATATGGCAAGCTCAGTAGATGCTGTCCTAAAGAAGTTTGCAGTCTCAATGTCTTAGGAAAGTTTAGTGGTGATCACAGAGAAGATCCAAGTTTCTTTAGAAAGTGGGCTGGAAAGCTAGCTGACCGTGCCAAATGTGTTGGTGCATGCCTATAATCCCAGCAGCTTGGGAGGCTGAGGTAGGAGGATTGAAAGTTTGAGACCAACCTCAACAACTTAGCAAGACCATAAGCAATTCAGTGAGACACTGTCTCAAATAAAATATATTTTTAAAAAGGGCTGGGGATGTGGCTCAGTGGTTAAGGCATCTGGATTTAATCCCCAGTACCAAAAAAAAAAAAAAAAGCTAGATGACTTTTGCTTCGAGGGTAATATTGAAAGTGAAAACCCACCTTTCAATTTCAAAAGCAATAAATTCAAAGATAGATATCACCAAAATGTAGTCTCTTTCATCTCAGGTGCCGCAACTAAGAAAACGACTTGGAAATTTATAGTAAGCACTGTCCCAAACAACAAAGCTCCATCCAAGGCCCACAGAACAAGAAAGAACATAGTCAATGTTACCTAAAAATAATGTATCTTTATGAATACCAGGTATTTATAGCAGCACAATTCACAATGGGCAAGTTATGGAACCAGTTTACTGATAAATGAATAAAGAAAATGTGGTATATATACACATGGAGTTTTTCTCAACCATAAAGAAAAATACAATTATGGCATTTGTTGCTAAATGAATGGAACTGGAAAACATCCTGCTATATAAAATAAGTCAGACTCAGAAAGTCAAGGATAGAATGTTTTCTCTCATATGTGAAAGCTAAAGAGAGAAAAAGGAATTAAAAAAAGTGATCTCATGAAAATAGAAAGGAGACCAATAGAGTAGAGGAAGGGAATTGAGAGGGAGGGAGGAGAGGAGAGCATGGGGAAGTTCTGGGCATGAAAAATCTACCACATTATACTACATTTATGTACAAATATACCACAATGAATCCCATTTCATATATAATAGTAATGCACTAATTAAAATTAATAATAATAATAATGATAGAAGAGCTATCAGTAGAGTAGAATAAGAGAATCAGGGGAGGAAGAAGAAGAGGGTAAGAGAAGATACTGGGGAATGAGATTGATCCTATTATGTTATGTGCATGTGTGAATATGGCATAATGAATCCCACTATTATGAATAATTATAATGCACCAAAATTATGTATCTTTTTGGTATGAAAATAAGGTAATAAAAGAGATGATTATCACACAACAGTAGTGAACTCTCGCCCTCGGTCGGCTCAGGCAGGGAAGCTGGGTTCCCTTGCATGGAATGGGCTGGCTGAGAAATACAGTGAAAAATCACACAACACAGAAGATAGTTTTAAAGGGGTGGGGGCAGGGCTATTCAACCTTAAGGGTCGAGCTTCTACACTGGCAAAAAAGCAAGAGCTCTCATTTGCTTTATTTATATGGGGGAACTTCAAAGGCTTTCTACAGAATGTTCTTAGCCAATTAAGGTAGGAGGTGGGCTGTCCAGTTCCCAATGTGTCACGCCCATCTCTGGAGTTATGAGATCAACCTTCTTAGCCACGCAAAGACAGAGGTCACGTGCATTGTGCAATCCATCAAGTGAGAGGAGCCACAAAATAGTTTGCATGCCAAACCAAAATCTTCTTGGCTCCAAGTCCCAGTGAAGATGCTCAAATAGCTCAGGGGAGGCTCCTCAGTTAAATTTTCCTTTAAGATTCCTATGAGGTATCCCCCAACTGAGCTGCTTGCTATTTCCCCAGAAGGTTACACATTCCCATGCTGATTCACAGGTCAAAGACTGCTTTATTTATCTTGTGCCACAATGCTGGATTTCCTCATTTGCCCCAACAGATCCACTCTCCTCCTTTTACTACTCTTTGAGTAGAAAGGGAGATGGTGATTTCATTACATTTCTCTGTGCAGAGAGGTATTTGCCTATAGAAGCCACACCACAGTAGCCTATTGACAGGTTTGCAGATTCTTAGCAGAGAAGCTAACACAGGAGCAATGCTTGGAGGCACCACCCTAACTGATGCATGCAATTGTCTGAAACCTTGAGGCCTACGTTAGGTATATAATTTTCCTTTTTTAATGACTGGACTCTGTGAGTTCTAATGTGGCTCAAAGAAACTAGACTAGGTCAGTTCTTTGGGAAATAATAATGATGACCCTAAGAGCTACCATTCATTGGACATTGACTCTTTGTATAGATTATATTATGTAATCTTCAATACAGCCCATAAAGTTCTATTATTAACCTCTCTCTTTAATAAATAAGGAAATTGAGGCACAGAGAGTTTACTTTTTCCCCAAAGCACCTGAGCTATTAAAGAAGTGATTCCCAAGACCAATAGAGGATGTCAGACTGACCACCATGGCTATCATTAGTTGAGCATCACCTGTTGCCATACTGTGGTGTAAAGGGCTTTACTTCAATCATCTTGTAGAAACTGATTATTTAAAAAAAGGTTAAATGTAAGGCTGGGAATATAGCTCAGTTGGTAGAGTGCTTTCCTTGCATGCACAAGGCACTCGGTTCAATCCTCAGCATCACACACACACACACACACAAAGTTTAATGTATGAGGTATGTGATTACAATTCTGATACACCTGTATAGGTGTAATAGATTTGAACAATTAAGTTAAAGGATAATGGGAAGAGTCAGGTTTCTCACTGTTGGAGTGTGAATTTACAGATAATTGAAGGGAAGAGAGTAGAATGGCCCATGAGGTAAGGGATTAGGGATGGAGATGTCATTATAAACTTATGTTTACCTTAATATAAATATAGATAATTGCATACAGAAATATTATATAGATATATATCTATATACATATACATATATAAAAATGATTAATATTTTATTTACTCTGTCAACCAAGAGAGCCTAGAAGTAACTACACCCTGGTAACAATGAGCACACTTAGAGCCCAGATCTTGGTTTCTAATACCGTGTTCCATTAAAAGAAAACAAAGTTCCTTAAAGAAATGATTAATTCTAAGACTATAGTGAGAAATACACAGATAAGACTGTAGCATTTTGTGTTGGGAAGCAAGGAAGTGCTCACAAAAAGAAAAAGAAACACAATGATGGGGGCATATCAAAGGGAAACCACAGCTAACTGAAAGTGCTCACAATTACCAAAGAAGTCATGATTTGAGCAGATCAGTATAGGCTCATAACCCAGAGCACAGAATATATATAAGTTTCTATTAGTATAAAGAAGTGATTGAATATATAACTTGCTGAGAAAATACAAATCTTCCATGCAGAAAAATTCTAAATAATTTATGTAGATATTCTGGTTTCTGGGAGGTGGAGCCTAGTTTCTTCCACTCCTTAAATATGGATTACACATCCTGATTTCCTTCCAAAGAGTATTGTAATGGAAAGAAGAGAAAGTGAATAATTTTACAATGGAAAATCCTGATAATCACTATTTCAGCCAGGTGATTAAGTTCAACATCAACAATAATGGCACATTGACAGTATATACCCTTGATGTCATGTATAAGAATGGCACTCTAGGTCTGTGATCTTCCAAGACCCCATTCATAGCCCCACTCAAATTGTGAGATAAAACATCAGACAAATCTCAGCTGGTGGATATTGTGCAAAATAACTGACCATTACCCCTCAGAATTGTCAAGTTCATCAAAAACAAGGGAAGTCATCACATAGCCAAAAGGAGTCTAAGGAAACATGAAAATTAAGTATCATGTGGAATCCTGGATGGGATCCTAGAAAGGCAAAAGGACAATGAGTAAAAACTAAGGGAACTTGAATAAAGTATGCTCTTTTGTTATGAATATTTCATCGATATTGGTTTATTACTTGTGATAAATGTACTAGATTAATATCAGATCTTAATAATGAGGGAACTGAGTCTGAGATATATTGGGAACTCTTTGCAATCTTTCTATAAATCTAAAATTATTATAAAAATAAAATTATTTTTTAAAAGGGAGTTAAAGTTTCTCTAAGAAAACACAGCAGTAACACATATAAACTAGGGTTGAAATCAGGATTTATCAATGCAGAATTCAGTGACTTTTTTTAATACCTTTATTTTATTTGTTTTTATTTTATTTTATTTTATTTATTATGTGGTGCCCAGGATCATACCCAGTGCCTCCCGCATGCTAGGAAAGCACTCTACCACTGAGTCATAACCCTGGCCCTGAATGACATTTTTATTATATAAGCATTGTACAAAAGCAAGAGCCACATTATTTTTCTCCATTTGTTGGTGAATATTGAGATCTACTTCTTATCAAATAGAATAATTTAATTGCTATTTAGACACTTATGACACCCAGCAGCCTGACTTTTGACTGCACAGTATTTCATCATATATATCACTTCTTAAAGTTCAGAAAATGCACATCATTTAAGTGACATCTGTTACAAGAAAATGACACAAATGTTCAACAAATGTTGAAATTCAGTAAATCTGTGAAAGTAAAGAGGTGGTCAAGTTTTTGAAGTGAAAACTCTTGCTCTGGAGGGACAATCAGTTGCAGGTATAACAAGAAAGGAATGTGACTTCCTCATTCTATCCTTAAATCTATTAAAAGCTGAATAAGCTGAAAATTAGTAACTTTTCTTGAACTCATCAGAGAACTAAAGTGTCAGAAAAATAGGTCACACTGAAATCTGGAGAGATGAACTAATCCAGAAAGTAACACCTGAGACCTACTTATCTGGAACCGAAGCCACTAGAGCCACAAATTTATAAGAACACTTACAGTAACAGAGAACTACTCTTCCAGGGAAAGTAACCAGAACCTTACCCCACCTATGGGAAGACCATTCTCTGATTCCATCTCTCCCTAACCTTTCTGTCTCATGTTAAAGGGAATTGGACACACTTGTGAATATCACAAATCAATGATAAAAACCTATTTAAAAACTGATACTTAATCCCTAAGGTTATATGCCAGTTCCATTCCTCCCCACCTTACCACCGCATCAAGAGATTGATTGTACAATACAGTGAGTTACATTTAAAAAAAAAAAAAAAGAGCTATAAAATCCAGACTCTTCCTAAGGAGGAGCTATAGGAAAGTCCAAGACAACAGAGGAGGAAATAAATAAATAATGACACTGGAGGGGTCTGAAGCCTCTGGGTCCTACAGTAACATTCAAAACAACCAAATTTCAACTGAAATGAACATAAAACCTCCTTCTTCAGGCCTATTAATCTCAGTTCCTATCACCAGATACAACATTTCCAGGTTTTAACCAAAAATTGCAAGTCATGTGAAAAGTCATATCAAAAGATATTAATCTAAAGAGACAAAGCAGCAGGACCAAATTTGGATATGACACAAATCTTCAAAGTATCAAACTTGAAATTTAAGATAACTATGATTAATATGTTAAAAAATCCAATATGGAAAAGAATATGCAGAAAGAATGGGTATTAGAAGCAGAGAGATGGAAATTCGAATAAATAATCAAAAGAAAATTCTAGACGTCAAAAACAATGCTATGGAAATGAAGAATGCAAAGAATAATGTTACCATTCCTTAAGCCATTGCTCTGGGTTACTTCCTTCCAGCTACACTTAGAATGAATACAGAGAAGTGGTTTCTGATCTATACTATACGCGTTGTGGGACTCTCACCTCCTGTGAACTGCTCATTACTTTTAATGCTGCTAAAATGGTGATAAATAGGCTGTGGTATCAAACATTGCCAGGTGTTTCATGGCTTATTTTTTGAGAGTCACCACTGCAATGAACACATTTCTAAATAGAAATGTGTCCATAAATAGCCAAGCTGAAGTTCTACTAGGTCATAGTTCCCATGTGCCCTTAGAGCTCTATTTTTACACAAAATCACTGCCAGTCCTAACAAGTGACTGCCTGGTCTGTGTCCCAAGTCTGAGAAAATAACTTTGCTTCTGCTTGAACATGATTATTCTTATCTTATAACTTCTAAAATGTTCTCTTTCTTTTCTCTTTATACATAAAATCTCAGATTCTATTTTTATCTGAGGTCATTGTTTCTTTTTACATTTCTTTAGTCCCCTAAAGGGTGTCTTAGGACATATGCCCTTGGGAAAAAAAAAGAGACTTATTCATTTTTAAAAACAGTAATTCCCTTAGCTCTATCTAAAGTGAAAACCAGTGGAAAGTTTACTGCCGTCACAGAGTTATAAATTACGTAAATGTCAATACTAGGACACTGAGACAGGGAGAGGGCCATTTTATTTAACTAGTGGTGTCATGGGCCTTGCAATATCATTGCCAGGGAATCCACATTAAAACTCAATAGATGAAATGATGGGCACAGGGGAGGATGGAGTGGTAGCAGCTTATTTCCATGAAGTGTTCATTTATTTGTCTCTCAGAGGATTCATAACTACCATCACTTTGTTATTTCTCACTTTGTTAACCTAGAAAATACTATTTTTTGATACCAATCTCAAAGAAAACAGCTGCTTATGTGCTCATAGTATTTTATTTCATAATCATGCATGGCTTTTGTTCCTTCATGCCTGAGATGAAAATAATATTTTTAGTGAGTGATTTGACTACTAAATTATTAAGCAGATGAGAAGGTTCCAGAAGACCTCATTTTTCAAGTCTGGTCTGCTACCAACATGCTGGGAAATGTTGGTATTCCAACATCTAAATACCTCAGTGCTTTCAAATACAGAATGGGAACATCAAAATCTGGTTTACTTTTCTTTTTTTGGTTTTCTCCCCAACTTTTCTGATTACAAATGAGAGAGCTAAATAGACATATGTGGCTATATTTTATAAAGTACTTCTTTATAAGGACTTATAACAAAATGCAAGCAATAAAATTAAACAATTACATTTTCCAGTAAAATAAAAAACAGATGTCAAGAATATGTTTTAATTAATTTTATTTAATATAAGTAAAATGGCTCATTTTCTTATTAACATGGGCCTATGATATATTACTATCTCAGTCTATATCGTGTACAATATGCATAGGAGCAAATTGGTCAGAACAAGTACCCCAAAGCATGGAGCATATAAAGACCAAGAGGCATATGAGGTATATTCTGAAGGACATGGAGAATAAACCCCAGGGCATGTCCCCTAACTGCAGTTTTTCTCCCACCCACCTTCCTGCCACATGTGTGCAGAGAGATGTCTGTGGTAAATTAGAGTTTTTATCATTTAGAAGCCCAGGCCTCAGCCAGAAGGAAGGCAGGAAGAGAAAATGGGGAGAACACAAAAGGAACTTACACCCGACTTGCACCTGACCCCCACCTGACTAAATTGGCTGATCCCAGTACAATAGTACAATAGGCCCCAGGACCTTCCCTACCTGGCTTCCTGTCCCACCCTAAATTAGCCGCCAAACCAGCTCATCCCATGATCTGGCTCTGCTGAACCCTATAAAACTCAGACCCTTGTTGTAGCCCATTTTCTCCCCCAAAAATGAGCCCCTCCATTGCTTAATAAAAGTATCATTGATCCGTGGAGGTCTGTCCCCATTTTGGTTATTTTTTGCTTTCATATTCCATATAACTCCCACTCCCACTCCCAGCCAAGGGTAACCCTTCAGAATTGCAAACCCTAGCTAGAGATTAGAGATCCACACCGACATGAAAAGAATATTTCCCCTGTTTCCAAGTCAAACAGTAATTGAAACATGAACTATTTTTCAGAAATTGAACTTGGACAAATCAGTGTATGGAGATGTCAATAGGTGCACAGGATCTGGGTCTGAGAAATGCTTAGATTTACAAAAATCTGTTAGCCTCTCAGCTAAGCATTTGAAGTTCTCTGAACTTTCAGGGCAAAACATCTATTCATCAGTGGCAGAATATTTAAGTTAAGTTGCACAAGATCATGGACTGGGAGAAAGTTAACAATTTCCTTCACACTTTCTAGAAGGCTGGACAAAGTGGTGACTATATTTGTGCTAAGGTTGTTACAGAATTTTTTAGGGACACTGTGTTGACTGAAGCAGCTCTACATGAAGTTTTTCTTTCTCATTTTAATCAAGTTAAATTGGTTTTGCTACCAGGGATTGAACCCAGGGGCATTCCACCACTGAGTCACATCCCTAACCCAGTTTTTTTTTTTTTTTTTTTTTTGAAACAAGGACTCACTAAGACCTTGAGCCACTGGGATTACAGACATCTGCCACTGCACCCAAGTTCTGAAAAACCAGCCTCTACCTCAGAGCAAAGCCTGTCCAAGGAAGGGACATCACCTTTGTCCTTGGAAAAACCCACAGAACACTCCTAGGCACATTCCCACCCTGCTAAGTTGTTTATCTACAAATAACAGGAGAGATCTGCTGAGCCAGGTGTCCCTGACTCAGTCAGGCTAGATGAGGACCCATAGCAACCCCCTAGCAGCCACCAATCAGCATGAGACAGGGAAATACCTGGGATGCCAGATGACCCTCCCAGTAGTTTATAGTGGTTGATAACATGTTGGGAAACCATGTAGTTCAGCACGTACACCCCTCTTGGCTTAAACCAATCAGTTCAAATGAATACCCCTTTTGTACTGACCAATCACCCCTACCCAACTTGTTCCTGCCAGTGAATGTGCTAATCATGTTTTAGAGTTGTTATTTGATTTTCCCCCGGTGTGTGATGATTTGCTATGATGTATGTGAAGTCCCTGCCCTCTCCAAAGAATGTATAAAACTGCTGCAAACCCTGGGCTCAGGGCCCCTCAGCATCACCAGTTGCTGTGTGTGTGTGCGGAGGACCAAGCTGGCTCGCAATTAACACCTCTTTGCTGCTTACATCGATTTGGGGTCTCTGGTGGTCTTTTGGGGGTCCCGAATTCGAGCATAACAGTTCAATTTAAATTTGGAAGAACTACAAGATAAAAGTGAAAGTGGAAACAGGTAACACATGTCTTGCAGAAACCATCAGTTCAAAGAATTAAGAATGCAAATAATTCAGTACAAACCTTAGTGTTAGGTAGGGATGCCCAGATGGCAGAGGCAGGGTACAAGAAAAATGCTACTGGAGAACAAGATAGGGAGATGAGTCATCATGTCCCTGTTTATGATAAGTCCTATTATCATGACAACTCCTCCTGCCACTGAGAAGTGATCGCCTATGATAACTCCTGCCACAAATTCAGTATTTAAAAGTAACCCATGGGAACTTTCGTTTGTGTAGAGGGGAGGAGTGGGTTTGTGGGGATGAGAAAGATGGTAGAAAGAGACAGACATTATTACCCTATATACATGTATGATTGCACTACTGGAGTGACTGCACCATGCACAGCCAGAGGAATGAGAAGTTGTACTTCATTTGTGTACAGTGTGTCAAAATGCATTCTACTGTTCAATAAATAAATAAAGTAACCCATGGTGGAAAATTGGTTAGTATTCTAATCAAGTACCATGAGGTAACTAATGGGAACAAATGGGATAAAGTCTGATTGAAGTCCATATAGGGAAGAGAATGCCTCACAGCTCAGCTTATAAGACACCAATTTCCAGACATCAGGGCCTTGAGCCTTTCTCTCTTGCTCAGCCCGCTCCACTCCACCTTCCAGAGTGCTACTTTCCACCCTCACCTTTGATAAATCTGGACTTTGTTACTTCTTCGTGTCTTGCTCAATTCTTTGTTTGGGACACCAAAGACCTAGATTCCAACTGGATGCCACAACCATAATGCATGTATTATATATGCACCAAGAATGGAAGAAATAGAATTCATTTTTCAAGTACTAAAACATTATAGAAACAAATAAAAACACACAAAAATTTTTCAAATTTCCTATGACTTCATCATACAAGGAGTCACAAAACCAAATATTGTAAACGAAATCACAAAAATCAGTGAAAAAGTGGAAATGTTTACAAACCACTAAATCCAAATATCTCAAAAATTTGATGCATAATTTGAATAATGTGTTGGTAAAAGTACAACTGAAAGTGGAAATTTTAACAATTGTGTAAAAAAAAAATAGTACACTGTATTTTAAACTTGAGTTTGGTATCTAAAGCAGTAGTGAAAGGGAGATGTAAAACCTTACCTACATTTCTAGAAAACAGAAAGCCTAAAGATAGATCAATTAATACTTCAACTGAAGGCAAAAGAACAAGAAAATAAATCACCCAAAATAGGAGGAACACAGTAATAACTGTTAACATAATTAGAACTATAATAAAAGCTCAGAATAGATCAATAAATTCAAATTTGTGGGTTTTGGCCAGAGGAAAGAAACAGAAAACTTTCTATCAAGTACTTTTTTAAAGAAGATATGTGGAGCTGGAAATAGCTCAGTTGGTAGAGTGTTTGCTCCACACACAAAAGGCCCTGGGTTCAATTCCCAGCACCACCACCAAAAAAAAAACAAAAAAACAATATAAGTAAATATAAGTAAAGATAAATGGAAATATAAGGAAATTCTTAAAAGCATAAGAACAATATAACAGTATTAAAGAGTTTCTGGGAATGAACATTAAAAGCTAGGTGAGGGCTGGGGATGTGGCTCAAGCGGTAGCGCGCTTTGTGGCCCAGGTTCGATCCTCAGCACCACATACAAACAAAGATGTTGTGTCCGCCAAAAACTAAAAAAATAAATATTAAAATTCTCTCTCTCTCTCTCTCTCTCTCTCTCCCTCCCTCCTCTCTCTCTCTCTTAAAAAAAATTATAAAAAAAAGCTAGGTGAAATATAAAATGTTCTTAGGAAAAATAAAAATTAGCAAGATGACTAACAAGAAAATTGAACAATAAGTGAAAGGGTAATTAACTTTCTTCCCCATCAAGATACCAGGCCCATATGGATTTAAAGATGCAGTCTATTAAGCCTTAAGAAACAGGTAATATCAACCAGACATAAACTGGTCCAAGACATAGAAAATAAAATGAAAATTACTTTTTATGAAATTAGTAAGATTGTGACAGTTAAAACAGAAAATTACAAGAAAATAAAATTGTCGGGTAATTATATCTATGAACATAGAGGTAAACATCAAACAGATTATTAGCAAACCACAATCAATAGTTTATTATAAAAATTACATCATGAGCCAGGCATGGTGGTACATGCTTGTAATCCCAGAAACTTGAGAGGCTGAAGCAGGAGTATTGGCAAACTTGAAGCCCTAAACAAATTAGATTCTGTCTCAACATAAAAAAAAAAGGTAAAGTTTCTGGGTTCAATTCCCAGTACCGCCCCCCGCCCCAAAATGAAAAAAAAAAAAAAAAAAAAAAAAAATATATATATATATATATATATATATATATATATATATATATATATATATATATCATTAAGAGCTAATCTCAAAATGGCAAGAATGTTACCCGAAGCCTAGCCTGGGGACCCTGCCCAGCTCCCTGGATTCAGCCACAGGCCTGTAGGGAAAATACACAAAAAGATGGAAAAAATAAAAAGGGATTTTATGTAGTTTGAACAAACTGGGGAGAAGCATCTAGATTGTCTCTCTCCTTGGTCCCACAGAAGCAGTTACAGTTTATAGAAACAAGTCAAGTGACATACATATATAGATTTAGTTAGCCTGAAGATCCCTGAAGATCCCTGCAAAATGGAACAAAAGGCAGGAAATACACATATGCAGATTTAGTTAACCAATGCTACACTGGCTGGGGCTGGAGGCTACCTCCACTCAGCTTCCTTGGAGTCACCTCCCCCCTATCCTGGAGCAGGGAGAGTCTTAGCTTCTTTAACTTCAACTCTTAGCATAAGTAAGAAATTGCTCTCAATTTCAGTGGGTCCCCCAATTTCTGTCTGTTTCTAGGGTGGCACAAGCCTGTAATCCAAGCCTCTCAAGAGGTAGAGGCAAAAGGATCACTAGTTCAAAGTCAACCTCAGCAATCTAGTGAAACCTTAAGCAACTTAGAGCTGAATAAAATATAAAAAGAGCTGGGATGTGACAAGGTGGTTAAGGGCCCCTGGGTTCACTACCTGGTATGAAAAACAAATAAATAATTAAATGAGAGGACTATTTCATCAACCATAGGCATTAATATAGCATTGACTAAAATACATTCATGATAAACATTTTTTTTAAAAGTTAACCTGTATATCTACCAAACCTGTTCTAAATATATGTACAGTAAATGATGTGAAATTCCAGAATAATTTGTATTAAAGTTAGGAATAAAAATATTACCCTTTATCATGACATTTTGATAAGGACCCTAAGTGCTACAAGAAGACAAGAGGAAAAATAAGGTGAGTGGGTATAGAAGTTAAAGATGAAGAAATATTTGTTTTTTTTGCAGATAAAATGATCATTTCAGAAAACAAGTCAAGATAATCAACTGATGATTAGAAATAAAGAGAAAATTCAGCAGTGGAACATAAATTTATACTGAGAGCTGTCTATAAGTTCATGCTATTTTACTATAACTGTGCTTAGTATATACCAAATGTTAAAAAGGAGGAAAAAATACGTTGAATTATTTTATAGGTTGATTTGTCAGTTGATTAAAAAGCAATAGTTTAAGGATATTAAGGGAACTTTTCAAAGTAGTTTAATCATAAAATGTGCCTGGATGGGAAGAGAAGTATATGAGCAAGCTGAGTTTCAAAGTACAGAAAACATAGCATATGAGGTTTCTATGGGTTTTTCATTGTAATAGGACTGATTATAGTAAAGGCTACAACTTTATGTTGAAGTGGTAAAGTATATTAACTTAATATGTAGAGTATATACACATGTATTTTAGTACTATAGTCCTAAGCAATGAAGAACCTTGAGATAGACATGGTTCAAGGTGAACAAAATAAAATGGAGCTGAAAGTAAATGAAATTGAGAAGGACAAGAAATTAAAAATATACAGCGTCTGGCCTGTTAACCACATAGACATGGAACCCAGTCAAGATTATGGTCAGGAGGCCTGAAACATCAAGGGATGAGATAGCAAGACTATGAGACCTGTCAGTTACAGGAAGGAGCTGAGCATTGTTTAGCCAGATATTCTGATCGTCAAAGTAAAGACCATTTTTTAGCTTGAGAAGAGGTAGAGTGATTGTAATTTATCTTCCCAAATGGAGAACATTTGACTACAAAACACAGTACTATGAAAAATTATACAGGGGCAATATACATAAACCAAGACTTTTCCACACAAATTATTGGACATTACTATTCTGCCTAGTAACCTCTGACAAAGATTATTGGTTACAGAAGAATCAGTGGCGTTGAGATGGAGGCAGGACTGCTTCTAGTCTCACAATGGATTACATAAAGTAGAAAATGGAATTCCTTTCTCCTGGTGGATGCAGTCCCATACCAGGGCAAATAGATTTGGTGACTTTGTGTAATAAATGATCTTTATGATTATACACAACAGCCCTACATAGACATTGGTTTCAATGAAATTAAGGTAGAAAAAGTGTTTTGGAAGTTGCAGTTTTAGGGGAAAAAAACGGTAAATTTGAATCACTGACAAATACAAGTGATAGGAGATACAGGAAGTGTGGCTATAATAGCTGACTGCAAATTTCCTGATGGAACTTTGGCATGAAGTTCAGGTACCATAGAGTTTTGTTCATTATTACTAAGCACCAATACTTCTAACCCCATACATTTTCAGTCTTCTTGCTAGTTTTTACTTCCTCCATTATCTCAGTTACTTGACATCCCTTAGCATGCCATGTAGGAATTTCACCTTGATATAATCTAGAATCTTCCTAACAGAAGATTAACACCAATAAGGTATTCTTTGGAACAAGAAGATTTAATGTGCAAATGATGCAGGTATATTTATAACACCTCTATTGACTCCTCAGTCTCTTTGATAAATTGCTTTGTATATGAAAATTATGGAAAGGAAATAGTCTCTTAGTCTAAGACATTTGAAAATGAGATAGTCTTAAGTTGTGAAGTATTGATTTTTGCTTCATTAAAAAAATACAGAGAATTGTAAAAACATCTGTCCACAAGTCAGAACCTTAAGAATCTTAATATACATTGAGATCTCAATTTTATTTTTCTACTTTCCATTTAAACCAAAGTCTACTTGATAATTTTCAACTTTGTATTATGCAGATGTCATTTAAATGTGAATTTCCATTTGAGAAACAAATAAAATAAGAAAGTCAAATTTAAAGCACAGACATCATTCCTTGTTGTTATTTTTAATACACTCCTCCAAAAAGTCAGTTGAAAATCTCTTAAGAGCACAGTTAGTTTTCTTAGTGAAAGAAAATGTCATTGCTAATCAAAATTATATGTTCAGCTCTCTTACCCAAAGGAATATAGTTTAAAGAATGGTAGTTTCAAGATGGCACTAGGAGAGATACTAGTTCAAGAATAATATACACCCTTTATTACTCTACCGATAGATGGTTATGACAATAAATAGAGACTGCTTTGAATTGATAAGGGCATTCTACCAATTCCAGAATATATAAATTTTTTCATGTAATTTCTTAATTTATGTATACATGAATAAAAAAGAAATCAAAACCAAATTCATTTTTCATATGGAAATGGAATGAAGAGACAGAGTTAACTACATATACCTCGCCCATCCTGTTGCAATGGTTTGCACATCCCTGGAAATATTTGTGTTACATTTTTAAACCTGTTGATTGGTGAGCTATTTTTAGCATTCTTTCCTTGGAAATGCACCAGGTATGCATACATGTAATGCAATTCATTTATCACATACAGAAACACTTAAAATTGAGTAAAAACAAACAGCCTTCCAATCTCATGGTATTTGAAAAAGAGCATGTGGAGAAAAGATTTCAGTATGGATTTGGCAGTAAAAATAAGACAACAGAAGTAGATTCCCTCATTCATCTATTCTTTAGCTGACAGGAGATCTAAATTAGGAAAGTGGCAAAGATGGTAAAATGAAATCAACTCCAAAACCAACTATTACTAAAACATTTCACTTTTAAAAGCAGCAGTAATTTATTTATATACATATTTCCCTAGTGCTTTTATAAAGCATGCAAATTTGGAAAGTTTTCCCTTGTGGCAAGTTACAATGAGCTCAATTTCTTTCAATTTAAAAATCGGTGGCCTGTATTTAAAAGTTTGTATTTTGAAAGGTAGCAAGCCAGTACAAGGTCAATGAAATAATTCCTCTACTGTAGAAAATTTAGAAGCCTCCAATGCAGCAGTGCTAATAAGAAGATTTTGAAAGCAATTGTAACCCACAAAGGGAAGCACTGTCCTATAGGATTGATTTTACTTCATTCAGTATATTTGTGTCATTTCTTGAATTTCAGAAATAACAGATTTATTTTTCTATACATACAAAGCAATAAAGTCAACTTTAGTTTTTAATTACTAAATTATTTCATTACATCTATTTTATAAAATATTACTTAGAATTAAATACCTAGGAACTATTTCAATGTGTCAGGTTCATTGTCTGTAGTTCCTAAGTACAGTGGCAGTGGGTAAGTTCCAATGGCATTGAAACAATTATTTAGTCTCATGGTAACAAGAACAGAGATTAATCATATATTTCTCACTGTACAGAGAAAATAAGAAATCATTTCTATATTTAGGAATATTAATTTCAAATGATAAAAAACATTGTCAGCGGTTGATGCCATCTAGTGCTGAATACATGGAAATAGCAAAAATTGGGTGAAGGGCTGTTAACAAATAAAAGAAACATATAGAATACAGAGCCACCTAGTGATTATTTCAGCACTTCAAAATAGTCATATCTGTGAGGCTAGATGAATTGTGTTAAGCATCAGATGTTCAATAAATCTAAAATATTTTCAATTTCTAGATGACATTCAATTTTATTTCATTCTATGGATCTTGACTTTTTAAAACAAAGGCCAACAAACTATAGCCTGCAGGCCAAATTCTGCTGGTACCTGTTTTTGTATAATGTGTGAGCTAACGTTTTTTACATTTTTACATAGTTGAAAAAAATCAGAAGAAGAATATTTTGTGATCAGTGAAAACTCTATGAAATTCTAATCATATTGTCCAGAAATAAAATTTAAATTTTACCTACTCATGTCCATTTGTTTACACGTTGTCTATGGTTGATTTGGAACAATAATGAAAGAGCTCTGTATGACCTGAGAAGTCTCAAATATTTACCATCTGGCCCTTTACAAAAAAAGTTTGCTAACCTTTCCTCTAAAAATATGTTACAATTTGAAAAACACTCCAAGAACGAAAGAATGCATGATGATATTAGTGTGTGAAATATATATGCTTGTATGTCTGTATATATTTATAACCCTATTTCTAATTTCCTTAGTATATCATTATTTGTTTTATTTATTTCATTCCAATTAAACATCATGTTCGATAAAAGTAGGATACGATTCTTTATACAGATTCACTCTGTAGGAGTCTAGGGTACAGTCTTCAAGTTTGGATTTCATTCTTTTTTCTTTATCCCTTCCTTCATTGAATGGTTCATGCCTCCTACTGAGTATGCAAAGCTTCCAAGACATTCCTATGATCCATAGCTATGCATTGCACTGTCCAATAGCGACACCATCTGGATGGTTTCTTTACAAAGGTCCTGCAGAGAGGAGGAGTTATAAATCATTGCATGACATTTCCAAAGTGTTAACAAAAGGGATGGAGGATCTATTAGCATTGCATGAGGAGAGGTCAGCCCCCATCTTTCCTGTCTGGAGATTTTGATAGCTTGATGTCTCTATAAAATGGAAACGGGCCCAAAAGGAAAATAAAGATGCCATTGGTAAAGGTTAGAAAATCCCAATAAAATTACTGTGAGAAACATGCAGGCATTAGGGTTACCTTTTACGTGTGAAAGGGGAAGAATGAAAAATCGCAGGAGGGAGATAAATTAATGTACTTTTACTGATGTGGCATTAGGCTGTGATGATTATGACAAAACTATTTTGATATGTTTTTGTTACTTTACTAATATCTATCCTATTAAAAGGTAATATAAAGAAACAATTGTTATATAATTGGAATGTGGAAGCTTCACAGGCTTATCTTCCAACTCTCTGGTCCATTTGAAGATATTCCTCATCAGTATTTTTGTAAGTACTTTTTGGGAAACATAAATGATTGAGGCTCTCATTTCTGTACATTCCAGTCAACTCTTACATTAAAAAAATAATAATAGGCATTTTAACAAGGACAAGATGATATCTCATTGTGGTTTTGATTTGCATTTCCCTGATCATTAGTGTAAAATATTGCCTATAATCTGAAAGCTGTATCTCTGAAAAATGAGTATTGATGTACATATTATTGGATAAGGAAATTGAACTAAGAATGATTTGATTATCTGACCTAAAACAGCTCATAGATGGTGAAGCTATATTTTGAATCAGGTCATTCTTTTAAGTTAATAAGTACAGAGCTTGGTATAAGTTAACTTTAATAATACATCTATTATATCATTAATTTTGTACTATATTTATAATGAAACTGAAGTGCTTATTATTTTAAAAACAAATGAAGTAATTGAGGTTCTGTTAGAGAATGGTGCTACAATGGCCAGGGACCCAGAATTATCTTAACCTTAATCTTATCTGGCCCAGCAAGTTCTTCCCAATTACCTTCCTAAAGGAGTTATATTCAGAGGCACATTAAAAATTCCTTTCTTTTGTGTTAGGAAGAACTTAACACAGGCAACACCATTTTGAAACATATTCTCCATCTGAGAATGAGTCATCTCACAGTCACTCTGACTCAGCCTGACCTAAACCCCAAACAATACCCCATCATCATACAAAGAAAGGAAATTATTATCTGGGACTGGAATCCTGAAAACACCTGGTTCAACATGAAATAGTGACTACCTCAAAGAATGGAGGTGACAACTGAAGGATATGGTAAATGACAACCCCCAGGACAGGGAAATACAATCCCCCAAAACAGTCTGTCAGAGGAAGAGGAGGGGGAAGGCAATCTTTAATCCTCTCCCCCTAAATCCTTTCCCAGTAACAATTAAAGCCATGGGGGGGTAAATGCAAACATTCATCCCTTCCCAACCACAAGGATCCTGAAGGGAGGAGGCAGATACTGGGCCCTGGACTTTTACCCTTTCCTATTGCAGATGTGTTCTAGAAGGAGAAAAGCAAATAGTGAAGCTCTGGGTAACAACGGGTCCCAGAGGAAGACGATGAACCGTGAACACCCAGTTCTGAGCTTTTCCTAGTGACAATGAGTTTCAGGCTTTTTACAACTTCTTTCCTGACTGTCCAAACCAACACATCCTGTTTCAGTCTCCAATAATTAAACCACCCTCATTGTAAACCATAAAACTCAAACCCCTTCTGTAACTGGTAGCCATCTTTCTACCCAGAAAGTGAGCCCCTCCAGTATCTGATTGATTGCCTCCAATGTGGAATAAACAAAAGCTTGCTGATCTGTTTGAGGTCTGCTTCTCTCTGGGTTATTTGTGTTTTCATAATGGTGCCGAAACTGTGTTGGTTATTTTTGCTAACAATGAGCAAAAGGACCTTTCCCTTACAACCCTCCAGCAAAGGCTTAACCACAAAAATTCTCCCACTCCCTCATGCCCTTATGCCTACTCAAAGCAGAAGATGGGTCTCAGTATCCATTGGGCCCCCCTGCAGGTTTATCTCCACTGGGCCCTCCTTACATTTTTTAATTTTAGCCCTAAACCTCAATGTAGAGGACCACAAGGTGAGCTAGATCACCCAGTAAGTTCCATAATTCCCTCGTTTAGAGGAGCAAATACAATCTAGAATCAAAGTACTTTGAGTGGGTTTCTGGCTTTCATAGTCTCACAGTCAAAATTTTTCTTTTCTTTTCTTTTTTTGTGGTGCTGGGGATTGAACCCAGGGCCTTGTGCATGCAAGACAAGCACTCTACCAACTGAGCTATATCCCCAGACCCTCAAAATTTTCTTTACTATTTCAGTTAGACAAAAGGCTACACTCAATTTTTATCTTAAATCCTACCCTAAAGTTCTGATTCTATGACAAAAAACATATATGACTGGAGAAAAAAAAAGGGGGGGGGGACTTTCCAGATGAAGCCAAACCATATGAGTAGAGAGGAAAGAAATGTGGTGGGAGGGGGTGCAGATCAGGCTCAGTTGAGCAGGCTTTTAAGCACTTAGAACACTAAATCCAATCAAGAATTGACCTACTCTAGAGGGACACTTGCATATTAGATGCACACAATGTATGCAAGATTTTTTTGGCCTTGATTACAACTAAAAGGGATCTTGAGCGTCTCATAAAGAAAGGTAGTGATTTATTAATGGGTATGTTGCTTATTTGTTTTAACATTTGAAGTTCTTTATTTATTGATTCACATTCTACCTCTGTTTCTCTTATAACTTTCTCTCAATGATTACTTCTAGCTCAGGCTTCTGGATCCGTATGAGTGAAGTCAATACAATATAGTTGGTCATGAAATAGACAAACTTTTGATAGGGCAAAGGGAAGGGAGGGAGCATGGGGGTAGGAAAGTCAGTGGAATGAGAAGGACATCATTATCCTAAGTACATGTATGAAAACACAAATGGTGTGACTCTACTTTGTGTTCACCCAGAGACATGAAAAATTGTGCTCTCTTTGTGTAATATGAATTGAATTGCATTCTGCTGTCATATATAGCTAATTAGAATAAATAAAATTAATATATATATATATATATATATATATATATATTTATATGGTTGTTCATGAGCTGCTGGAATTATAAAATTTACAGTTTATCATCTGAGATGGAAAAGTTGATTGGTATTCCCTGCTCCCATCTCCACATACACACAGAGGCAGTAAAAGTACCATTTGAATCCATGAAACCCTGACTTTATAAATAGGACCCAAAAGTACATACAACAAAAGAAAAATAAGCAGATGGGATTACATCAAAATAAAAAGCTTCTGCCAGCAAACAATCAACAGAGAAAAAATAAGCCTTAAAAAAGGGAGCAAATATTTGCAAACTGTGTATATGTAAATATTTGCAAACCATATAAAGGGTAAATATTCAAAACATAACCCAATAACAAGAAAATAAGTAACCAGACTTTAATCATGGGAAAAAGAACTATACAGAGATTTCTCAAAAGAATATATACAAATGACCAACAGGCCTATGAAAAAATGTTCACCATTGCTAATCGACAAGAAAATGCAAATATAAACCACAAGAGGTATCACCTCATACCTATCAGAATAGCTATTATCAAAACAATGAAAGATACATGTTGGAAGGATGTGAAGAAAACAGAACCCTTGTACCCATTGTTGGTGAGATAATAGCCAGCTTCCAGCATTTGTATAGAGCGAAATTTGTTATAGAGAGCAAAATCACACATTTTAAAGTGTACTACTATAGTATTTATAGAATATATT
Source organism: Marmota monax (assembly GCF_021218885.2). Lineage (NCBI taxonomy): Eukaryota > Metazoa > Chordata > Mammalia > Rodentia > Sciuridae > Marmota > Marmota monax. Next base: position 1,242,551 of record NW_026694092.1, read on the forward strand.
TCATCTTCCAAAGGGAACTTTGCTGTGTAATTTCATCATATTTGGTAAAATTGAGTCTTGTGGCACTGGACTTGTAATCAGGAATCTGTATTGAACTTGATGGTAACTAAAACCCCATTTTGGTTTTTTGTTTATTTGTGTACTTGTTTATTGCTGTTGCTGCTTCTGTTCCTATAGTTTCAACATAAACACCACTTAGTTGAGTTCCCTGAATATGTGTGTATGTGTGTGGGTGTGTGAATAAAAAATTTCATAGGTATCCTGACAGCAATACCTTGCTACTTTAAGCTCCTATTTCAAGCTTTTTGACACTTGATTCTGTCAGCTATCATATTAGCTGACTCTTCCTTTTCTGCATCAGCCATTCATTTAACAAACATCAATCCTTTTCATGAATTCACTCAACTAAGTTATTAAAATATCGAACAGGACATAGCTAAACCCAAACATATATCTGTGCCACTAGCATCTTATCTGAAGGTGCACATCATTCTATTTATAAGCCTGTCTTGGCTTTTCATCGGTAGAGCCATGGCCTTGAATTGGAATGAGTCTGATGCCACTAGCCCAGGAATGGAGTACATAAGATGACTATGGCAGGAGGAAATGCTAATGGAAGGGAGAAAACTGCTACTTTTCATAAAGATCTATAGTTATACCAGCCCCATGGGAAAGGTAACAGAAAAGGACAGCACATAAATTAAATTAAATTCTCATAAAATAAGATGCTGCTAATTTATTTTTTCCTGGGCATTAGTATAATGAAAAAATTTAAGTGCCCATGTTTTTTTTTTTTGTTTTTAGATTTGCAGAAAGCAATGAATTTATCAAATACAGCTAGCTGGTTTATTAGCTAATATTGTTCCTTTTTTTCTTAAAGAGGTCATTTGCCTGCTGAATTGTGCTTTCATAATTTTGGAATTATATTTTTAATTGAGATAAAATTCGCATAACACCAAAAACATTTTAAAGTGTGCAATTCAATTGTTTTTAGTGTATTAACAATGTCACACAACCATCACTGATATCTAATGCAATCACACTTTCTTTATCGCAAAAGGAAATCCTGTACCCATTAAACAGTCACTTCCATTATCCCTGCCTCAATACATTCAACCACTAATCTGATTTCTGTCTCTAGAAATTTGCCTATTGTGGACATTTCACATGAAATAAATCATATAATATGTGATCCTTTGAATCTAGCTTCCTTGATTTAAGCATAATGTCAAGATTTACCCATGAATAGTCTTGACACTATTATAAAAAAATCCCTTAGCCATAGGTATAGGGACTTTTCTTTCTTTCCTTTTTAAGAGTCTTCATTCTCTTCCATTGATCTACATATCTATCCTCATGTCAGTATTATACTGTTTTGATTGCAGGAGCTATGTACCACACTTTAGAATGGAAGGTGTGAGTCCTTCCCCTTTATTCTTCTTCCTCAAGGTTGTTTTGGCTACTATGGGTCCTTAGCGTTTTTATACAAATTTTTGCATTAGCTTGTCCATTTCTGTGAAAATACATTTGGAATGATTTATAGTAATTGCTTTGGATCTGGAGATAAATTTAAGAATTATTGTCATCATATCATAAACAATTTTCCAATCTATGAACACAGGATATTCTTCTCTTTATTTAGATCTTCTTTAAATTCTTTAAATGAAGTTTTCTTAATTGCAGTATACTAGCATTTTACTCCTTCATTTTAGTGTATTACTAAATATTTCATTCAGTTTTATGCTACCTAAATGGAATTATATTCTTAAATTCTTTTTTGGATTATTTATATTGTGTAGAAATACAAAGAATATTTATATGCTGATCCTGAATCCTGAACCTATGCTAAACTCTTTCATTAACTCTAATAGTTTTTTGTAGGTCATTTAGCAACTTTTTTTTTTTTTTTTGGATAAGGGATAGAACCCAGGGCCTCATATGCTAGGCAAGTGCTCTACCATTGATTACAGCCAGCCCTCATTATTTAGGACTTCTATATGTAAGATCACATCATCTCCAAATACAAGTAGTTTTGCCTCTTCCTTTGAAATCTAGGTACCGTTTATTTCTTATTCCCCTCTAATGCCTTGACTAGGCCTTTCAGCACAATGTTAAATAGAAATAAAAGAGAAGACATCTTTTCCTGATTTAAAGCAGGGGAGAAAACATTGAATCTTTCCCCACTGTCTCTTCTGTTTGGATTGCAATAACAAAATACCATAAACTTGATGGCTTACACAACAGGAATTTATTTCTCACAGTTCCAAAAGCTGGGGAGTTCAAAATCAAGACACTGGCAGATTCAGTGTTGGTGTTTTCTGTCTCTATGAATTTTCCTATTATGGTCATTTCACATGAAAAGGATCATACCACATGGCCTTTTGAATCCTGCTTCCTTCACTTGGTATGATATTTTTAAGGTTCATACAGTGTTGCAGAATGTATCAATATTTCACTCCTTTTATGACTGAATAAGATTCTATCTGTTTAAAAAGACAGCACCTTCTATGTCCCCTCATAGTAGAAGCAGTAGAGGTACCTTTCATAAGAGCACTATTCCTAATGAAAGACCTAATCCCTTTTTAAGGACTCCTTTTCCTAAAGCTATCATGTTACAGGTTAGGATTTCAACACAGGAATTTAGGGAGGACTCAAACTGCAGACCACAGTAATCATTAAATATGACATTAGTTATTAATTTTTCATAAATCTCCATTTCCCTTTTATTCATAGTTTGCAGAGTGGTTTTAGCATAAGAAGATGGTGGATTTTTTCGTATCATTTTTATATATTCATTGGACAATGATGAGAGTTGTTTCCTTCTATTGATTTTCATATATAGAAACATTCTTGGATCCCTAGGGTAGATCCCACTTGGCCAAGATGCCTAATCGGTTCAGTATGTTGCTAGATTCAGTTTGCTACTATTCTGTTGAGGACTTCTACATTTATATTCATAAGAGATATTGCTTTGTAGTTTTCTTTTCTTGCAATGTCTTCATCTGGCATTGGAGTCAGGTAATGTTGCCTTCGTAGAATTAGTTAAGGAGTATTCTTCTGTGGTTGGAAGAGTTTGCAAATTATTCTTGTTAATTTTTAAATGAATGGTAGAATTCACCAGTGAAGTCATCTGGTCCTGGTATTTTCCTTGTTATGAGGTTAATCATTATTGATTTAATCTCCTTAGTAGTTACAGGTTTGTTTAGATTTTCTATTTCTTTATGAGCCATATTTGATAAAGTATATATTTATAGAAATTTATCTTTTCCATTTAAGTTATATAATTTGTTACTGTACAATAGTTCTTAATATTCTCCTTGTAATCATTTTTATTTCTGTAATATCAAAAGTAGTATTGCTATTTAATTTCTGATATTAGCAATAAAAGTCTCCTTTTTTCTTGGTTATTATGTTTATGGCTGTACATTTTTTTTGACATTTTCAGAAAACCAACTTAAAAAATTTTTTTGTTTGTTTTTAGTTGTTGATAGACCTTTATTTATTTATTTATATGTGATGCTGAGAATCAAACCCAGTGCCTCACACATGCCAGGAAAATGCGCTACCGTTGAGCCACAATCCCAGCCCAGAAAACAAACTTTTAAAAACTTTTTCTCAATAGATTTTTTTTTTACTGAGGATTTAATCCAGGAATGCTTTACCACTGAGCTCCATCCCCCAGCTCTTTTTAAGTCAGGATCTCACTGAGTTGTTTAGTACCTCACTATGTTACTGAGGCTGGCTTTGAACTTGTGATCCTCCTGTCTCAGTTTCCCAAACTGCTGGGATTGCAGGTATTCCCCATTGTGCCCAGCTTCTCCATTGTTTTCTATTGACAACTTCATTTCCTTATTTCTCTATCTCCATCCTAATTTTTATCATCTCTCCTTCTTGCTTTGGATTTAATTTGGTCTTTTTCTGGTCTCTAAAGGTGGCAAGTTACATGAAGTTTTCAGATCTTTATCATTATTTTAATGTAACCATTTATAGCTATAAACTTCCCTCTCAATTCCACTTTCAGTGCATCCCATAAGCTTTGATGTATTGGGTTTTTTTCATCTCAAAGTATTTTCTGATTTTCCTTTTGATTTCTTCTTTGATCCATTGCTTATTTAAGACTATATGGTTTGATTTGCCTTTGTTATGGATTTCCAATTTCATTCCACTGTGTTCTGAAAACATAATTTGTATTGTTTCTGTCCTTTTAAACGTACTGAGATATGCTTTATTGTCTAACTATGGTCTATTCTGAAAAATTTTCTAGGAGCACTTCAAAAAGATGTGCTTTTTCCCATAAAGAGGCATGTGTAATTGAATGACAGGAATACATTCTGAGAAATGCATCATTAGTGTTCTTACACAAACTAAGATGGCTACAACATCACTAGACAATCTGATCTTATGGAACCACCAAGTTATGTGCAATGTGTCATTGACCAAAACATCATTATGCAGTAAAAGACTGTATAGCGGTCAGGTCTAATTATTTATGATATTGTTCAAATGCTCTCTTTATTTATTGATCTTCTATGTAGTTGTCCCATCTACTATTGATAGTGTGGCTCTGAAATCTCCAACTATTATTGGTGAACTAGATTGTTAGCCCTCCAATTATGTTAGTTTTCCTTCGAATATTTTGGGGCTCTGTTAAGAGAATGTCTGTTCATAATTGGTGTATCTTCTTGAAGTATTGACACTTTCATCAATATATATTCCCTTTTATTTTTTTAATTTGGAATTTTTTATATTAACATTTTTAAAATTTTTTTCTAATTACTTATACATGACAGCAGAATGCATTTTGTTTCATTGTATACAAATGGAACACAACTTTTCATTTCCTTTGTCTCTTGCAAATAATATGATTTAAAGTCTATATTGCCTGCTGGGCACAGTGTACATGCTTATAACCCAAACTACTATGGAGGCTGAGGTGGAAGGATAGCAAGTATGAGGCGATGGACACAACACAATGTGGTGCTGAGGATCGAACCCGGATCCCGCCCGTGCTAGGCAAGCGCTCTACTGCTGAGCCTCAATCCCAGCCCTGACTCCAGTTCTTTTATCCTCTTTTGTGACTATTGTTCTAGTATTTTTTTATACATTTTCAATCTATTTGTGTCTTTGAATCTAATGTAAGTTTTCTTGCCAACTTGTAGAGTTAAGATTGTGGTTTTAATCCTTTTTGCCAATTTGACTTTTTTTAATATTTATTTTTTAGTTGTAGTTGGACTCAGTACCTTTATTTTTATTTATTTATTTGTTTAATGTGGTGCTGAGGATCAAACCCAGGGTCTCACACATGCTAAGTGAACACTCTACAGCTGAGCCATAACCCCAGTCCCCCAATTTGACTTTTAATTGGAGAGCTTAAGTCATTTATATTTTAAGTAAATACCAGTAAAGAAGAATTTACTTCTACTATCCCATCTGGATTTCCTTCTTATATCCTTCTTTTTCACTCTTCAATTCCTCCATGGCAAACTTCTTTTGTATTTTATAAATATTTTATATTGTACTGATTTCATTCTCATTACTTTTATTCAATTTTTTAATTTATTTTCCTAGTGGTTACATGGAGGATCACAATTAATTTTAATAACAATAGTTTAAATTAATAGCACTTAGTTTCATTATTATGCAGAAAATCTCAATATCATATGAAATATCAGATCTTATATAGCCCTGCCCTTCCTTCATGTTGTTATATGTTTTTATTAGAACATTATAATTATACATAGTAATTAGGCTTATTTTGACAAAATCATACATGCATGGAATTTGATTTTCTCCATTTCAGTTCCCACACCCCCACTTTTCCTTCCTCCCTTCTTCTTCCTATTGTCCTTCCTCTACTCCACTGACCTTCATTTTTATTCATCTATTTTTTTATTTTTCTATTGGTGCTTTCTACATATACATAAAGGTAGAATTCCTTGTGGTGTATTAATGTATGCACATAGCATGGTTTAGTTAAAGTCATTCCACATTTCCTCCCCTTTTCCATTCCTCTTCCATTTCTGTGGATTTCCTTTTGCTCAACTGATCTTCCTTATATCTTTATGATATCCAAATCCCCACCCTTTCCCCCCTTATTTTGCTCTAGCTTCTATATATGACAGAAAACATTTGACCCTTGTTTGGCTTATTTCACTTGGCAGGATAGTCTCCATTTCCATTCATTTACTCACAAATGCCAACATTTCATTCTTCATAGGTGAGTAAACCTCCATTCCATATATATATTATCTCCATCCCACATTTTCTTTATTGATTCATTTGTTGATGGGAATGTGGGCTAGTTCCACAACTTGTGAATCTCTTTAAGAGCAATTTGGGGTTTAGGTTTTTTTGGATATGTGAATTCATGTTTTCATCATTTTGGGGGTAGTTTTTGTACATCGTTTCTTCAAATATTCTTTGGGCCTATTTTTCTTTCTTCCCTCCTTCTGGAATTCCTATTGTGTGTATGTTTATACACTATATGGCATCCTATGTCTCTTAGGTTCTGTTTAAATATTTTCAGTTTTTTTTCTTTCTGTTCCTCAGATTGGTTAATCACAATTGCCTTATTTTAAAGTTTATGAGTTACTTTTTCTGCCAGCTCAATATCTTTAGTCAACTTTGACTTCAGTTCTTGTACTTTTCAGCTCCAAAATTTCTACTTGGTTACTTTTTTGTAGTATCTATCTCATTATTGATATTCTGTATTTATTTGGCATTCTTTACTTCTTTGTCCATGGTTTCCTTCAGCTCTTTGAGCATACGTAAGATAGTTGATTTAAAGCCTTTTTCCAGTAAGTCCAATGTCTGTGATTCCTCATAGATGTTTTCCCTTAATTTCTCATTCTCCCGTGAATGAACCACACACACCTTTGTTTCTATTAGCAGCTCATACTTTTTGTTAAATACTTTAAAATATTTTAATATTACTCTGTGGTAACTCTAAAAATGAGGTCTACCTCCTTCCCAGGCCTTGTTGCTCCTTCCTGTTGTTTGGTTTTCTAAATGACTTTTCTGAACTATTTTTGCAAAGACTATATTATTGTTCTTTTTTTTTAAAGTTCCTTTTTATTTATTTTTTTTTTAGTTGTAGACAGACACAATACTTTTACTTTATTTATCGTTTTTATGTGGTGCTGAGGATCAAACCCAGTGCCTCACACATGCTAGGCAAACACTCTACCAACTGAGCCACAACCCCAGCACTGTGTTATTGTTCTTTTTTTTTTTTTTTTTTTTTTTTGTATCAGGGGCACTTGACCACTGAGCCACACTTCCAGCCCTATTTTGTATCTTATTTAGAGACAGGGTCTCTAAGTTGCTTAAGGGCCTTGCTAACTTGCTGAGGCTGACTTTGAACTCATGATCCTCCTGACTCAGCCTCCTAAACCACTGGGATTACAGGTGAGTGCAACCACACCCAGCTTATTATTGTTCTTATGTGGTTACTTAAGTCTCTGGTCTATTAACTTTGTGGTCAACAAGTGATTTGACTGGGATTTCCTTAAACACCTGTGGCAAATCGCTCTTTCAGTCTTTGCATATTGACTCCATTTTGGTTTCACTATTTCCGTCATTAGCCAGGCCCTTTACAACACTGCCTTAGCCTTCACTTCATGTTTTCATGAATGTCATCCAGGGGTGATAGATGATGGTTTTCCAGGTATTTTCTGAATACATATCCAGCTCTAAGTTATATGAGTGATCTTTTACATTCCCTAATATAAGCAGGATTTTTTTTTTCAAAACCATTATTCACCCATGTGTCTCCCTCATCAGTGTGTTCCTTTACAGACATTTTGGCCTGTCCACTACTTGCCCATCTGTTATCTCTTATCTCAAGTATTTATGGCCTTTAAATTTGTTTGATAAATGCCTCTTGGAAGTCAGTCAAGTCCTGAAAAAATTCCATGGTGATTAAAACAAAAGTATGCCCCTGATATGATCCATCTGAGAGCCATCAGACAGGACAAAATGAGAGCAAGTTTAGTTTTGCCACCTCTGTTATCTGCAAACTACACCCAGAACCACTAGCACTACAAGGATGAAAAGTACCTTAGCAATTTTTCTTTCCCTTTTACAGTATTTTTTCATACTTTCTTAAAAAGAAAGTATGAAAAAATATATAGTATATATTTTAAGATTATTATATATATTTATATATATAATAATCTTAAAATGCATACTATATATTTAGTTATAAATATGTATACCTTCTTTTCTGGATTTTAATCCCATGAAGTTGGGCTGTAGCTTAAATGATTACTAATTCCCCAATAATTTCAATAATACACAGAAAATAATAGGTGCTCAATAAATATTTGTCAGTCAAGTCATTTCCATTTCAGGTGGAGGAATTAAAATCCTGAATGATTGGTGTGACTTGCAGTGGCTCACTAAGCTACTCAGCAGGGAATTCTAACTGAAGCCTCAGAATTCCTAAAAAAATCTTATGTTGTTTATTTTCTACTTTTGGTTTTAATCTAACCTTACCTTGATATATCTTTGAGTACACAGACCATGTGTCATACTTTCATAATACTGTGTTAGTTCCTCCATGTGCCCAACTCCAATCCAAATGCTTGCTCAGGGATAGTCTCAAAGGAAGACATTAGGGCTGGGGCTGGGGCTCAGTGGCACAGAACTTGCCTAGCATGTGTGAGACACTGGGCTTTGATCCTTAGTACTGCATACTAAAATAAATAAAATAAAGGCACATTGTCAATCTACAACTACAAAAAAGGAAGACATTAAGAAAAATACATAATCCTGCTAACACTTATAACTATAATTCACTAATAAAACAATTGTTTGAAAAAAGAAAAATACATGGAACTACTATATTATAAAAATTGTGCTGTAAAAAAATGTTTTATGACAAAATGCTTTATGGTCAGTTCCAACTGCTATATAGGAAATTGGTCACCATTTTCCTTTCCTCAAATTTCCCAGATTCCTACATATTTCAGGACAAGGGAGTTTAGCGTAATAATTTCTATCAACTGTTTTGCTAGTTCACCAAAAGAATGCCTATGCCTTTAATTGCCTATTTTTTAGATAGCTATTGATTCTTAGAAATTTAGTAATCTAAAATGTTTCCAGTAGTGTCATGAGCAAGCTATGTCGTTAACATAGACCAAACATGTTTGTGTCTTTCCACAATGTCAGAATTTATTGGATGACAATAAATTCACGGGCTATATCACTTTCAACAGTGGCAGTCACTGAATACTCATGGGTCCTCTGGCAGTCATAAGCCAGGCCATCACAGGTTCTTTTATTCTGATCTCAGTTTCTAACATCTGTAGCACTCAAGTGATATGTCACACTTTACATAATTATATATGAAAGTTACAGAAAGGCTAGGAAAGGGTTAAGGCAGCCACAGAGGTTCAGGAGGCTGAGAGCAAATGCAGACAGCAGATATGAAAGCAAAGAGTACAAATTGGGAACCAGCTTCATTTATTCAGGGAACAGAGCTGTCAGAGTGCAGGAACTTGTTCTAGGCCGGAGTCTTGCAGTTTCACAGGGTCAGCTTAGAGTGTCAGCTTGAGGTGTCAGCTTGGAGTCAGCTGTGTGTGGTCATAATGGGCAAGGGGAACCACACTCTGCTGAAGCCTGGGAACAGAGATTTGGAGGTTCACTGCTGTGGCAATTTTCTGGGCAAGGCTCAAGATAAGTGGCTAAGTAACAAGGTCAGTGTGCTACTCTGTCCAGTCTCAGGGTGCTCCCCTTTTGGGGCCTTGGATGGGGGTTTGCTTCATTTTATGGACTAGTGAATTTGATAAGCTCATAGGCCTGGTTTTTTCCCATGTGAGTTTGGCATGCCCGTGCATCTATGTGATTCTGATTAATTAAATAAGTTCACAAATGACCATTTTTTACCACATATGCTTGACATATCTGTTGTAGTTGGACACAAAACCTTTATTTTATTTATTTATTTTTATGTGGTACTGAGGATCTAACCCAGGGCCTCATACATGCCAGGCAAGCGCCCTAACACTGAGCCACAACCCCACTCCTGATCATTTTTATTAGTATGATTAATTTATCAGTTTGTGCCTTATGGTTGTGCTAAGCAGATGGTGGCTATAGCATCATTCTACATCAGCATTTAAACTCAAAATGCAGTAACTCATGGCAAACTACTGCTTTATAAATGAAGTAATTCAGGGTTAAGCACAGTCTGAGAACTATTATTCTATATTCATCATGGAGTTACTCAGAGCAGGACACAGCCTGCTCTCTACAAGCAGATAAAACCACATAACAAGATATATCACTGTGAAGGTGGGGGATGTACAGATATAAATTGTATGAACCTAAGAAACAAAGTAAACTACATGAATCTCCTAAAATTGATGTAAGAAAAAGGGAAGTTGGGCGCCATGGCATACACCTGTAATCCCAGCAGCTCGAGAGGCTGAGGCAGGAGGATAGCGAGTTCAAAGCCAGCCTCAGCAAAAGTGAGGTGCTAGGCAACTCAGTGAGACCCTGTCTCTAAATAAAATACAAAATAGGGCTGGGGATGGGGCTCAGGTGGTTGGTGGTCGAGTGTCCTTGAGTTCAATCCCATACCAAAAAAAAAGGGAAACATCCCTTTCTCTTCATTATGTATAACACCTTCAAAAATAGTATTATTCTTAAAAAAAAATAAAAGAGTAGTAGTATCTAAAATGCTACTCCTTACTCAATTCCCTCAGATCTTGCAGGAGCAATTTTCTCTAGCAATGGGCAGTAGTTCAGTAACCAGTAAGAAAAGCATAAAACTGATACATACAAACCCCTCAGCCCCTAGCCAGGGAAACAAGAAATACTTTCAACAGATATGTAATTAGCAGGCTGCTTGACAAATGTTCGGACCTCCCAAGTATGAATGCAAGTCCAAATATGCACCAGTTTTTCTCCAGCAGAACAACAGAACAGATAGAAGAGAAAACTAAGAAAAAAAAATAATGTAGGTCCCCAAAATTAAGCAAAGGGTTTAGTAACCAGTAAACACATCAGTCTGTTCAAGTAAAACACAAATATTTTTTCCTCCCTTGGTCATCTGCTTAGATCCAGCCAACAATTGTAACAATTGTACACACTTGTGTAACACAGAGTGTGGATGGATGGGTTGTTTGTCTCATGAATTTGAAAAATGAAATTCATGGACACAAGAGTGAGAGCAAAACAATGGGATTTATTAGTGTATTAGAGAAGAGAGAGGGTCCCAAGAGAGGGTTGCCAATGGGTATCTGTTGTCTACGTGTTTTCATGGACTTGATTTGTCCCTATTGGTGATTGGTGGGATGATATGTAAATATAGGCTTCAGAAAGGAGACCAATCAACTCTATTTTGTCTTCTTCAGCAAATCTAGAGAAAAATGATTTTTAAGCCTTTATTAGTACAAGGATGGGAATTAGGGTCTGTTGGCACAAGAGGAAGTATCTTTTGTGGTTGGTGGTGTCTAGGGATTGTAAAGGAACTGTCTTTGGGCTAGAACCAACTGGGGTCAGAAGTTTGATTTTCCAATCCTCTCTTCTTCCCTTTCTTCTCTGAGACCATTTTCCTGGCTGCCTATGGGTGGTCTATCTTCCTGTCTCACTTGTATAAAAAGTAAAGTCTTAATGCAGGAGTTGGGGAGATATTAGAGAGAGAAAAGACATACATTCTATGGCCAGCCCTCCATGTTTTGTTTTCTAGGATACTGGATGTGAAATTCACTTCTTGTTTCTCAGAATTGTTTTTCAGCTATAAAATTTTCAAAATCCTCATGAAACTAATTCAAAGCCTTTAAAATTTATGTTAAAAACTTTATTACAGTGTCCTAATAAATCAGCACTCAGTAATAACAAATTATAAGAATGTATCATATATTAAAAAGATAAATCAGAATTTAATAATAAAGAGAGAAGGTGTTTTCAAATCAGATAGCAAAAACACTAATGGGAACATTGGTAAACACCACATGATTTATAGCATGGCTCTTGGTTAGGGTGTGTTGTATTTTTGTTGAAAAATACAAAAGTTTACAAAAAAAAAAAAAAAAAAACCTCAAGGAAGGCCTCTATGCGAAGTAATCAAGTGTCCCCTCTCCTCAAGAATGAGAATAAGCCAGGTATAGAAAGAACAAGGAAGATGAGGCACAAAGGCCCTAAGGTACGAACTTTTGAGGGTTAGAGGGAATAAAAGGATGTCAGGAGTGAATAGCATTTGTAGGATGTTAGCAGGGAAATTGAATGCAAAGAGTTTATAGACAAAGGCAGAGGGCAACTCCAAAAGGACTTTATGAACATAGTTAGGATTTGAGATATTATTTTAGATATAATGGGAAGTTTTGAAAAGCCTCAGAGAGAAGATGGCATGATTCAAATGACATTTTAAGGATATCTTGCAGTTTATGAAGAATAGATCTATGAACAACAATGGATGTCACCTATTTTCATGAACCTAGAAGAGGTGATAAAATTGGGGGCATATTACACATATTAGATGTAAGATAGCAGACCTTTGGGCGCCAGGGACAGCTGGCAGGAAATACATCCATGTGTTTAATGAGGGAGGACTTGCCTATTAGAAGAATTATAAATCTAGAATAAAATTTCTAGTACATACTACATACATGTACTTCCTCATATAGGTGAAGATTCAATTACTTGAAATGCCTTTACTCATTTGATTATCAAAGGGAGCATCTTAATTCTAATATTCTTAGGTATCCAAGCCATGTAAAATCATTCAGATGCAATTTCATTAAGCAAAAATATTGCAGATTTAACTTATATTTTCTCTTCATTCATGTATCTCCATACAGCCATCTTGAGTGACTACTGTAGAAAAACATAGGATTCCTAATCTTGAAACAATATCACCCAGAATATTTATCATCAATAAATTAGTCACATTATTAATTAAATAAATCTCATGTTCATGAGTCACTGCAGTGATTGAGAGACAATATGCACAGCCCTATCAGCATGAAACCTGCTATTTGTGCAAACTATTTGGAAACTATGAGTCACTATATCATAGGTTCAATGGGCCTTTTTCATTTAAATGTATGCATTTTAAGAAATAACTGAATTGGTTGCACACAGATTATAATAAGGAGGCAATGATAGAGAACCACTGTTTACTAAATGTAGTTTTGCACATAATAGCAAAAGTACAACACAATAACCTCAAAAAATAAAATATTCAGAAAATTTTCTGGAACCTATGTTAGTCAGTTTTCATGGCCATGACCAAGACCAAAATACCTGACCAGAGCGGCTTAGAAGAAGAAAAGTTTATTTTGCCTCCCCATGTCAGAGGTCTTAGTTCATGGTTAGTCAAGCCCATTGATCTGGGCCAGAGGTGAGGTGGAACAACAGGGCAGAGGGTGTGGTGGAGCTTATGGCAGGGAGGAAGGAGAGGGGGGGGGATGGAGTCAGGGGCAGACATAGTCCCCAAGATCAAGTCCCCAATGACCTACATTGGCACCTTGCTTGCTCTCTGTTTCCTGGCAACCTTGAGATGAGCAATTGTCCTCTTTCATGATGTTCTGCCTCACCTCAGGCAACTAACCATGGACTGAACCTCTGAAACTGTGACTCCCAAATCAACTTTTCCTCCTCTAAGTTGTTCTGGTCAGGTACTTTGGTCACAGCCACAAAAACCTAACACACTTTCTCTTCTTTTAGTTAAAAAATATAAGTTAAAATGTCCCCAATCACAAAAGAGATAAATATAAAAAACAATTGGTTGGACTCCCTACAATTTTCCATTACATCATTTCTTAGCTGGAATTGGGGGGAGAGGTGACTTGATTGCTTTCTTTCTGTATATAAAAAATCCTTGATTTTTACAGATTCACATCCATACCAATTCACACATTCACTTAGTAAAACTAAATGAATCAATAAGTAAATTAAATCAATTGATTTACAAAATGTACCAATAAGCAGGTCCAAGTTTCAAAGATGCTTCAAGGCATTTTCAGAAATTGTTTTCAGAGGATGCTTCCAAGGGATTTCTGTATAAACCAGTTTTTGTTTTTCTATAATACAATAAATTTTGATTTTGCTCTCTGCCATCACATTGATGGAAACTATAAATAAAAGAAGTCAATTAAGATAGCCCACAGTATCTTCTTCTCTACTGTCCTAAATAAAAGAGAATAAATTCACTGGCTTCTCTGAATTTGATTAATATTTAAATATAGCAAAGGGAAGGAGTGGGGAGCTGGGGTGGGGGTTAATTTAACATTGATATAGATGCTCCATGCCCAAATTTTGGTCCGCCAGTTCTGGGATCTTTGTTTGGATAAAACTAAAGAAGTTAGGCATAAATGTATGATAGAGGATAGATATATTTGGCTTGTATTGGAAACAGAGTGTATCTATGGGAAAAAGACCTTATGGGCTTGAGAAGACTAGTAAATAGGGATTTTTTTCCACTAGAGGGAGGAAGAAGACCAATGCTGATACCATGCGTGTGATATTGTCACAGAGAGAAAAGGAGATGGAAGGATTTAAACTGCATCAATTATTAAAAGTATAAACATCCATAGCCATTTCTTAAGAGACTAAAGTGTAAAACCTTAAATGGCTCTCCAGTTGGTTTTGGACGAGGTCTTAGTCTGGGATGCTGTAACAAAATACCATTGACTAGGGAACTTATAAACTAAGGAAAGTTATTTTCACATTTCTGGAGGGTGTGAAATCTACATTATGGCACTAAAAGATTTGGTGAGATTCTGGTGAGGGCCACTTCCTGGTTCATATATGGTATGTTTCCCTGTGTCTTGCATGGTAGAGGGTGCAAGACAGCTCCCTGAAGCCTCTTCATACAGGCATTCATCCAATTCATGAGGCTCCTCCCCCTAGACTTAATGATCTCCAATCCCCACCTTGTAATACCATCATATTGGTGATTAAGTTTCAATGTTTGCATTTTAGGAGGATATGAGCATTCAGCTCACAGAAGATGGTAATCAATTATTTTTTCATCTAATGCTGCACTGAGTTTAGACCACTTTCAGCTTTATATGAATTAAAATTACATTTGAATTAAATGATTAAATGAAGATTTTCTACCACTTTCATCACCAAGTGAGGGCCGGAAAATTCAGTTCAAATTTAGGTTTATGTGCTATTATGCCTATATATGGTAGATAGAGAGGATAAGTGTATCCATGTATATACATATATACATGGAAACAAAGGTAATAAAATAGCTATCATGGACTGGGGTTATAGCTCAGTGATGGGGCATTTCCCTTGCATGTTTAAGGCACTGGGTTCAATCCTCAGCACCACATAAAAATGAATAAATAAAATAAAGGCATTGTGTCCATCTACAACTAAAATATATATTTTAAAAAATAGTTATCATTTACTAAGAACCTACTATGAGTTGGGCTTTTCATATATAGTATCTCTAATCCTCACAAAGTAGTTAATAGTGTGCCCATCTTACAGATGTGAAAACTGAAATTTAGAAATATTGACTGGCTGGTTCGAAGACATATAGCTATTAAGAGGGCCCACCACATTTTAACCTAAACATAATCTGTGCACCCTATTGCACAGATTCCCCATAATTCCTCCTTCTGAGCAGAGAAAGCCCAACAAGCATTATGGTTAAACTCAACTCCCCCTTTCATCCTTCTGCTACCAACATAAATATTTCCTCCCTAAAACTTACTTTAAATTGAAACTGAAGAACTAATATTTACTATATAATAGTACATTATTTAAAGGAATAAACAGACAAGTATCTGGTTCAGTTGAATTTCATTTGGCTTATTTCTTCGGACAAATACTGCATTTGATTTAGGTGACAGAACATATTTATAGAAATGAGGAATCACTGGTTTAAGGTAGTGATAAGTAATAGGCATTTTTCCTCTCTTAACACAGAGCACAAGCATATGTGTAGTCTCAAAAACCCAAAGATTATTGGAAAAGTAATTTTTAAAAAGTCCTGAATGTACAGTTATCTAAATAAAAGAGGAATATTACAGAAAAACAAGAGCACAAGGCTTTTTTTTTTTTAACCATTTGTCTACCTGGGACACTGTCAGTGATATTCAGGTTCAACTCCCTTTGTCTTCTCAGAATGTGTGGCAGTGCTCTTATGGATTATCTTTTTCTGCTTAGTAACCTGCAGCAAGACTGCTAATCAAGAAAGAGAGGAAGCTGCCTTTCATGATGAAAATTGCTTTTCAGTGACTGATTGTGCTAATCAATCTTCAGCTATGGAAATAAGGTCAATAATTCCCCAACACTGATGTCTACGTGAAGAAAGGCAACTGCTACTAAAAACACAGAAAAGCAGCTTTTGAGAAAAATGCTGTAGGACAAATAAGCTTGGGAAGTACTTCTAGAAGTTATGAAAAGGGGAGAAACTGACTTCCTTCTGTAGGTCCCTGTATTTCTCACTTGTATTTGATGACAGATTCCATTTTTTTTTCTTTTTCAGCAATGCTAATGTCAAGAAAGGCTAAAAGATTAGAATGACTAGCATTTTGCTCATGAAAAGGAATCTTGCAGCAGTGTGAAAGCTAGGAGGAAAGGTAGGGAGAGCAAATCTGAGCAATGAGGGTATGGCGATGACAAAAAAAGATTGATGGTAAAAGGATAACCAACTCAGGACATATGGAGACCTGAGCTAGACAACTCTATCCTATTTTAAAAATCATGACCACAATATGAAATAGATCGTTTCTTATGTAAAATTGTTTTTGTCAAATTTTGCATTAGTGTTCACTGTTGGCCTCAGTTTCTGGGCTCCAGCAGACCTGGCTTGGCCACACTTGTCTCAATATGACAATCAAAAAGACCAGCAGTGGTGAAGGGCAGGAAAAGAGCTTTAAGCATGGGCCAGCCAGGAAGAACAGATAAAGGGGTAGAGTGACCTGTCTTCAAGGGGCTGACAGAAACTTTGAGGTTTATTAAAAAAAAAAAAAAAAAGCAAGGGTTTCAGGGCACAATTGCTGGGAGTTTGCATAGCTGGCAGAGTAGATCATCTTGGTCAGGCCATGGACAGGTTGATCTTTATCTCAGGGCTGGTTCTGGAAAGTTCTGGGAAGGTCATCAACACTAAGGGTTTGATTCAGTTCCCATTGTGAGATGATTGTTCCTGATTAGGGGGGGAAGTCTCAGTTCCATCATGGGATAATTGTTCCCTCTTAGTGGGCAATTTTATCATGAAGGGTTGATCTGTTCTGTGAGGCTCACCATTGTTTGGGGGTAGTTTCAGTCTCTTATCATAAAGGTGCTTATCAGTCAGAACTTTGGTTCCCTGGAATCCAAGGTAACTGCAGAAGAAAGTGCCTTCAAAGGAAAAATAAATAAACAAAGTTAAGGAGGCAAATGGAGTCAGAGAAGGATAAAATGGAGTTAGTTGGGTCAATGACTAGGCCCTCCTTCAGTACCACTAGAGGTGTGGGGGGTTTTTTATTTGTTTTTTTTTCCCCTACATATATAAAAGAGTTTTGTTTTATTTGAATTTAGTTTCTGATTGCACATGTTTGACAAGTTATCTGATGGTTTGGTCCCTCTAAAAAACTAATGATGGGAGCTGGGTTGTGGCTCAGTGGCAGAGTGCTTGCCTAGCACCTGTGAGGCACCAGGTTCAAGCCTCAGCACCACATAACAAATAAAGGCATTCCGTCCATCTACAACTACCAAAAAAAATTTAAAAAAAAAAAAAAAAACAGATGATGGGCATGAAGGAGACAAGCATCTACAATAAATATGTGTTCTTAAATTCCTTAAGTCCAATTTCTGACCAATAAGTACGGAAGAATCAACCTTTAAGGAATCCACCACACACCCCCACACACCCTCATTCTCCAAAGAGAACTGACTATTTGTCTAAAAATAACAGTGATTTTTGTAAAATCACTATCTCCATTTACTAAGGAGAGCCACTATTGTGGCCTTGTTTCAACTTTATTGCACTCCATACAACCTAAACTATGTCATCTAGTGATTCTGAGCAGAAATACCAAGTTATATTGATGCCTGTTCATTTGAATCTCCCAACTTGAGTGACATTCTCCAGAAGATGGCATAAATGTGCTAAATAGGAAAGTGAATAAATATTTAGAGGCACTTTCATGGTTAAGGAGTATAGAGAGTACTTTAAAACTACAGTGCACAATCCAATTTTAATTTTTCTATCTCACTAATATTCTCAGGGAGCTCTTTTGTACTCTAGGGGCTGGGAACTAATATACATGAACAGATGTTAAATATTCACAAAACCTGTACAAATTAAACATTTGAAAAATACCAAGTGTTTATGAAGAAACAGTGCAACCACAGCTCTAGTTCATACAGCACTCATAAAAAATATAGGTTGGAAAATTGAATGTTTATGTTCCCTCCAAATTCAAATGTTGAAACCTTAATCCCCATTGTTATGGTATTTAGAGATGATTCCTTTGGAAGGTAGTGGGATGAGTGTCCTTATAGGAAGATACATGAGAGCTCGCTTTCTCTCTCCTCTCTGCCATGTGAGAATACAAGAAGTTGGCTGTCTGTAAAACCTGTAGGAAGTCCTCCACCAGAACCCAACCATGCTGGCACCCTCATCTCATATTTTCCAGCCTCTAGACCTGTGAGAAATAAATTAGTGTTGTTTAAACCACCTGGTTTATGGTATTTTGTGATAGCAGCCTGAATTAAGACAGTACTGTCCAATTAAAGAGAATACATAATTCCATTTCTGAATAAAGCTTGCACATAGGCTATCGGCAATGCTTGCAAGAATATTCTTAGCAGCCTTGCTCTTAAAGGCAAAAAATCAAACCAGACCAAATGGCCTTCCATAGGAAAGTAGAAAAATATGCACTTGTAGTATGAATATACGTTGGAATATTATACAACAGAAAAAAAAATTAATAGCAGTTGCCTGCATCAGCACAGATAAAGTTCAAAACAGAGTCACAGAAAAAGACATTCTGTAGGCTTATATTCATAGAGCACTAAATGAAATAAAGCCAAATAGTTCTTGTGGTAAAAATATAAAGTAAAAGCAAGAGATAATTGACATACATTTTTGGACCATGAGACATTTAAGCTGAAGAGAGAGAAGGGATACCAACAGATTGTACAGGGGCTCAGAGGTGCTGATAATACTCTGTTCTGAATTTAGGAATGAACTGTGAGTGCTCCAGTTAATTATCATTGATTGTTCCTATCTACTCCCTTTGTAAGTATGCTGTGTTTCATAATAAAACCCAGAATTGTCAAGAGAAATGATTTTAGGATTAGCAATTGGCTCAGAGGCTGAAGCTGTTAGATGGGGAATTGCTTCTCTGGAATGAAGGAATTCATTTGAAATATTCATTGTGATTTGGGTATAAAACCCTCTAAGGATCTACCACCCTGCAGTACCAGTACCCACCTCACCCATGCCCAATAGTGTTTTCACAAAGTTGGAAGGCTGTGCACAAATCCAGTGGGAACTTTTTTAAAAAGAAACAAAACAAACAAACAAAAAAAAAAAGGGTTTCAACTAAAAAAATTATCCAGTATAGCCCAAGCCATGAGTGAGCCCGTGAAGATGCTCTCCAAAACAAATGTGAGGCCTTGTTCACCCTGTTAAGATTTGTGGCAGCTACTGCTTCTCAGAAAAATTTCTGCATTCACCTCTCCCCTCTCTACTGTGAAACTTCTAGATCATCTCACCCCTTTAGTTCCATCTGTCACCCATATGTTTGTGTCAAGAGAGAAGAGATGTCTCTGAAGAAGGGTCTGAGGAATTCCCAGAAAAAAACTCAGGACTAGCAGGATTCTTGGCATACGTGACAGAAAAGAATTTCAGCACAGCCAGACAAAGGCATAGACGGAGGCTTATTTAAGAAGGTTGATATCCAGTCAAAGGAGAATGCGGGCTGTCTCCAGAGAAGCCCTGACTTGGGAGGATGGGGGTTGAATATTTATAGAAGGGCTGTATCAGGGTCCAGACTGGGGGTGGATCCAGGGTGGAGCTGCCCAATTTCCTGCCAGTTTTTCCTGCACTTGCGTATTTCCCTCATTTTACAAGGTCATGGGCCAAGATTTACAACTGTACTTTCTGTATTGCAATGACTTGTGGGTGTTTCCTCTAAAATCCAGTATTTCTCTCTCTTCATTCTAAATCCCTATGTCACTTGGATTTTTACTTCTTGGTCTGGCATCTTAATATTGAAAATCTGTTTACTTGGTCTGCCCAGTTTCTCCCTAGAATTCAGCCTCTTGAATTTCTTTATCTGCATTCACTGCATGGCTCATGAATGCCCAATGCCAAAACCTTTTCATCTTGCTTTTTCATGAGGGAAGAAGGGGAATATGTACCTGTTTTTGCTTAGATATTTTAGCTGCATATTTACATAATTTTCATAATTAAAAAAAAACTGGATTGACATAAGCACAAATATTGTCCTACTGCAATAGTCAAAGTGATAAAATTAATGATAAAACTATTAAGGAATTTTCCTAGGGAATGCACCTATAGATAAATTATTGAATCAAAACCTAAAACAAAAAACTTAAATGCAGACAGTATAATGCTTTTTAATGCAAATCAGTTTTTTTTTACATCCATAGCTTCTTTAATTTGCAAAGAAGAAGCAATTAAATAAATTTATTACCCTACTTGGAAAGGTAACTAGATCATTTTCTATTCCATCTAACAATATTTCATAAAATTGGGTTCATGATTTTTTGGGAGGTACTGGGGATTGAACTAAGGGGCACTCGACCACTGAACCACGTCCCCATCCCTATTTTGTATTTTATTTAGAGACAGAGTCTCACTGAGTTGCTTAGTGCCTCGCTTTTGCTGAGGCTGGCTTTGAACTTGTGATCCTCCTGTCTCAGCCTCCTGAGCTGGGATTACAGATGTGTGCCACTGCATCCACTTGGGTTTATGATCTTTTTCAATACCTGTATATGTAAACAAAGTCACATCTCCCCCCCCAACCCCCGTACTGAGGTTTTAACCCAGGGATGCTTTGCCACTGAGCTATATCTTCAGCCTTTTTTATTTTGTTTTGTTTTATTTTATTTTGAGGCAGAGTTTCACTAATTTGCTGAGATCTTGCTAAATTAAAATGCTGGCCTCAAATTTTTGATCCTCCTGCCTCAGTGTCCTGGGTTGATCGGATTACAAGTGTGTTCCACCATCGTGGCTGGCATATCTCTTTTTATTTTCTCAAATTTTATTGCTTAAAGCTTCACATGTCCTGATTAGCCATATGTCCACTCTCTCCTTTTTAAGGCTTTTCATTAAGCAAGAAAAGTAGTTTGGTCCCAAGAAACCAATTTTCTTCCCCAAAGCTATGCATAGTGAGATCTAGGAAGTCTAGTTCTAGCACTATTCTGTTGTTTCTTATTGGACTCTGTTCTCTGATATCTAATGCTGCTTGTCTACTACTGAGGTGAGGTCTTTCTGGTGTGGACA
This sequence comes from Marmota monax, assembly GCF_021218885.2. Taxonomy (NCBI): domain Eukaryota; kingdom Metazoa; phylum Chordata; class Mammalia; order Rodentia; family Sciuridae; genus Marmota; species Marmota monax. Next base: position 1,263,981 of record NW_026694092.1, read on the forward strand.
CTTTGTAAGATGCAAGGGGACTTTAGTATAGGGCTCAACTGTGTGTGTGTGTGTGTGATGTCCCACTCACATTCTCAACCCTTGTGCTTCCAAGTAAAATGAGACCCCCTAAGAATATTGGAGTATTCACATGCTCTTAACATTCTATTCATAAATTTTATAATAATAAGCCAAAGATGTTTCCTTCAAATAAGGGTCAATGATGAAAGTTCCCCCAATATCTTTCAGGGTTCACTCTTGGTGTTATATTCTGTGGATTTTGACAAATGTATAATGATACAATCCATCATCATATTATCAAACAGAATGATTTCAATGTTCTAAAAAATCCTTTGTGCTATGTAGGGGTTCTGTGTTTGGGTTTGAGGTCTCTGATAGCTTCATGATTGTGGCATGCTTGGTGTCTAGGAAGTTTCTGGGCAAAGACACAGAATGCCTTCATGAGAAGGCTCTGTGTTAGAGTTTTATCAGCCTCAACCTTGATCTCAAGCACACAGCTCCTAGGAATAAAGGAACGCTCTTGTTAGTCAACCACAATGTTTTACTGAGCCTAAACCTGTCCACGTAACAGTAACTTTACACAATGGACTTTCTTGAGAGCTACACAAAGCTCATAACATTGCACATTGCAACTTAGTATTAACTGAGGAATAAGCTACATAACATTGCTAAGTCTGTAACCTGCTCAGTAATACAATGAACAATATGTACTAATGATGCCAATGACCTCTAGTAACCTATTGATAAAAATAAAGCTTGGCAGCTTGGCCCCTCTGCCATTCTGCCATCTTTCTTTCCTGCCTCTGCATCTTGACTCTGTGTCCCTTTTTATTTTCCTTACTATACCTATTTACCCCTCTTCTTCTCTAATGCCCTTGAAACCCACTGATCATTTTATTATCTCTATAGCTTTACTTTTTCCTGAACATCATATCATATAGGTATCATTCAGTTGGTTGAATCCACAGATGTAGAACACCTGGATACCAAGAGCTAACTGTAATGCAACGTGAGCTCTTTATTCACACACATATTTTCAGAAAATTTGATTCACATTTTTTTTAAAATGTTATTTTTTCTTTATATATATATATATATATATATATATATATATGCTAGTAGAGTATATTTTGATACATTTATACAAACATGAAGTATATCTTATTCTAATTAGGATTCCAGTCTTGTGATTTTACATGATGTGGAGATTCACTGTGGTGTTGAATCACATTCTGACTTCAAAAATATCTGGGGCTGGGGCTGTAGATTAATTGGACCTTCATCAAAATTCAAAACTTTTGTACATCAAAGGACACTATCAAGAGAATGAAAAAACCACTATATATATATATATATATATATATATATATATATATATATATATAAATATTCAGAATATATAAATATTCAGAATATATAAATAATTCATAAACTCAACAATAACAAACAAAAAAAAGTGGTCAAAGGACTTGAATAAACATTTCACCAATATCACTAATTAGGGAAATGCAAATCAAACCTACAATGAGATACTACTTAATACCTGTTAGTATTGGTATTATAAAACAAAACAAATTTAATGGATATAAAGTCTCTGTTTGACTTGGTAAAAAAAATTTCTGGAGTTTCACGTGGTGATGGTGGCTGTAAAATAATATAAATGTTCTTAATGCATTGGTTTATACACTCAAAGGGGGTTAAATTATAAATTTTATGTGATGTATATTTTGACACAATGTAAAACTATAGATATAAGGGCTGTTATTTGGATTTTGTCCCCTAAAATATTGTGAAGGGGCTGACATTTGCACCTAAGTTTGTTAAGGGAGTATAACTGAATGTTTCAATTCATGCAGAACCAGACACATAGATGAACACAAGAAATAAATATTTGGGAAAAGTTTTTGGACTTGGAGGGATCATGAAATTTGAGGTTTAAACAAAGTTTACCTAAATCTTCCAGGGGCCAAGAAAGCCTAGCTACCATCTCTAGATTACAATAATATAATGATTATTATTAGTGTTTACCATATGCCAGGCATTACACCTTCCATAAAATTGTAAATTGTTTCTTTAACCCTCACTGCAAGCCATTGATGTAAGTATCACCTCATTTTATACAGTAGAGAAGTAGGGTTAAATGCATGCCACAGCCACATTATTCAGTAGGTTCCAGAGCAATTTTTATTTATTTATTTATTTATTTATTTATTTATGTATGTATGTATGTAACATAGATTGAATCCAGGGGCACTTAACCACTGAGCCACATCCCCAGCACTTGTTATTTTTTATTTTGAAACAGGGTCTCACTAAGTTGCTTAGGGCCTCGTTCAGTTGTTGAGGCTGGGTTTGAACTTGCAATCCTCCTGCCTACCTTCTGAGCTGCTGGGATTACAGGCATGTACCACCCTGTCAGTCACCAGAACAAATATTTTAAGGTTAGTCTTGTTGAATCTAGAAACAATTCTCATCCTTGTGTAGGAGATACTGGTACTTTAAAAAAAAAAAAAAAAAAAAAAAAAAAAAAAAAACAAAAAAAAAACCAATGATCTGAAAAACTTGAAAGGAGAAAAAAGCAGTGAAACAGGCTAAAGAAACATTGGGAGAAAAATGATTCAGGGAAGATAGAGGAATGACATAAAGCACTGATCTTCATATTGTTCTGATCTTTTTCCACCCATGTTTGTTTGGACCTAAATGAGCTGACATTTGGAAATTTGACAGACTGCAGATGTATCCTGCAATACTACTTAGTCATGTTACAGACTAATTTTGAAAGTTGAAATTTAGAGGTGAGAGTTACACTGAAATAAAATCCTATGAGGGTCTTTTAACCACTAGCTTCAATCTCCTAGCACTGCTGATATTTAAAAGCACCTTTTGGAAACCCCAAAGAGTAATAGCTTAGCTATATTCTTCTAGTTTGAAGGATGAGTATAAATTGCTCCAGGAACCCTTGTTACTTAATACTTTTTAAAAAATATATATTTTTTTAGTTGTAGATGGACACAGTACCTTTATTTTGTTTGTTTATTTTTATGTGGTGCTGAGGATGAAACCCAGTGTCTCACATATGCAAGGCAAATGCTCTACCACTGAGCCACAACCCCAGCTACTTAATACTTTTTACTACTTAACTTCAGATTTTTTTGTTCAATTAATTTGAGCCTCATTGTACTTAAGATATATAATTTGAGGCCCATTTTTTCCCATTGTGAAAGTGAGTCCTTCAGGCCACAAAGGAGAGGAGGAAGGACCCACACTTTCTAAGGAAGGAGAATTTTCTGACACTACAGTTTCAGTCCCTTCTTACTGGAGAAGGTCTCTCAGCTACAACAGTTTTGAAACATTTCATATTACAAAACTTAACACACAACCATGTTAAGAACACAACAGTGCTAATCATGGTAGGAGAACCTATTGTTAAGTTGGGAAACAGACACTATAACACTCTCCTTTGGAAAGCGAGTCTAAGCAGGCTTTTCTTAGATGTTTTCCATCTAGTTGCAAGTACCTTCATTCAAAAGCCCAGCTGGGAGTGGTGGCACACACCAGTAATCCCTGCGACTCAGGAGGCTGAGGCAAGAGGATAGCAAATTAAAAGCCAGCCTCAGCAATTTAGCAAGGCCCTAAGCAACTTAGCCACACCCTGTCTCAAAATAAAAAAATAAAAAGGCTGGGGATATAACTCAGCAGTAGAGCACCCCTGGATTCAATCCCCAGTACTGTTCCCCCCATTGTCTCTAGGAAAACTCACCAAGACTTAAGATTAAAGCTTACAATTATGGAAAAAGCTTAGCTAACCAGTCCCCAAGACATCTCTGTGCTCCCTTTTACATCTACTTTAATTTACATGGTCTTTGCCAAGTCAACATCTAAATCAGTAAGCTCCTTGAAGTTCCACCAAGCATAAGCTAAACCTGCTCATCCTACGAAGTTTCAACTATTCATGTTAGATAGGAGTTCAAGGACACCAAGATGGCAGAGACAGGGTATTAGAAGCAGCTAGAGGACAAGACAAGGAGAGGAGTCCTGTCTCAGTTTACAATAAATCCCATTACCATGACAACTCCCACCACTGAGGACTTATCACCCACAACTTCTGCCACAGATTCAGTCTTTTAAAATGACTAATTGAGGTAAAGTGGACAGTATTCTAATTAGGTTTTCTAAAGTAAGGAATTGGGGGGGGGATTGGAAAATATTCTAATCAGGTATCATAAGATAACCAATGGGAGAAAATGGAGTAAGGTCTTCAATCAGGTCCATATAGGAAAGAAAGCACCCCACAGTTCATGATATAAGACCCTAATTTCCAGACACTGGAGCCTTAAGACTCTCTCACTTAGCCCACTCCACTCTTCACCTATCAATAAATTTTCACCTTCAATAAATCTATACTTTATCTGTTACTTCTATGTGTCTCACCCAATTTTTTGTTTGTGACACCAAGGACCTAGGCTTCGACCTGGACTTGGACTGGACATCCCAGTGGTAACATTAAGGGTAAGAATTTCTGAGGCTGTCTGTGTTCATTTTCATCTTAGTTTCCAAGTTCAGAGCACTTGGCAACAGACACAGAAATGGAGTAACACACTGATGAAGTCCAAGGACAACTGAATAACTGAACTTCTATTAGGATGAGACTATGTTGGTAGGCATGCGCTTGCTTCAGAGTAACCCAAAACTTCAACTCGTAGTTACTAAAACAAAGAAACAACAATATTAAAATGCAGTCATGTGACATTTGAAGCCCCTAGACCTGGTCATTTCTTCACATATCTCTAAATAAATAAAATTAAATATAAATATGAAGGAAGATTTGTGCCTATTGGTGATTTTTACTAAGAAAATAAATACTTGAAAAAGATGGAAAAGCTATTGAAAATTAGTCCCAGTGGGAATATTCTATTTATTTTTCACATTCCTTCCTCCTCAGAATCTGACAGCTACATCTTTTCTAACAAGAAACAAATGTGTTTTGAAACTAATCAACCTTGCCCTCCAGAGTCCTGTAGTGTTTTCACTTTCACAAGTTATTTCCTTTCTTTATGTGTGATTGCACTATTATAATAGTAAATACTTTTAAGCAACAACAATTAACTTGAAACAAAAACATCAATATATAATGTGAGTAAATGTGCATTATTGATTTAAATTTAACCAATTCAATAATACAATGCATTTTAATATCAGAAATAACATTCAGCGGGGCACAGTGGTGCACACGTGTAATCCCAGCAACTCTGGAGACTGAGGCAGGAGTATCACAAGTTCAAGGCCAGCCTTGGGAAATTAGCACCATCTTAAATAATTTAGTGAGATTCTGTCTCAAAGTAAAAAATAAAAAATGCTGGAGATATAGCTTAATGGTAAAGCCTTCTGACTTTAATCCAAAGAAAGAAAGAAAGAAAGAAAGAAAGAAAAAGAGAGAGAGAGAGAGAGAGAGAGAGAGAAAGAAAGAAAGAAAGAAAGAAAGAAAGAAAGAAAGAAAGAAAGAAAGAAAGAAAGAAAGAAAGAAAGAAAGAAAGAACAAACATTAAAAAATTATGGAATTTAGTTTCTGAGATATGGAATTCTTAATTTGTGGAAAGTGTTCCTTTTTGAAAAAGCAGAAATAGGAAGTATTAATCAAAATTATTAGTAATATCTTAAGCCAACAACCTTGCCATAATGTAATAAATCTGATACAGAATGAACCATAACCTGGAACTCTCTCTCTCTTGGTTTATTTTGTTTGTTTGTTTGTTTGTGTTTTTGTTTTTGGTAATGGAGATTGAACCCAGAGTCGCTTTTGCCAGTAAACTATATACCCAGCCCTTTTTAAATTTTTAAATAGATTCTCACTAAGTTACTAAGGCTGACCTTAAACTTGAAATCCTTCTGCCTCATCCTCCAACGTTTCTGGGATTAAAGGCATGTGCCACCATGCCCAGCCTGGAACCAGACAAACCTCATTATATCATAGTTTCATTCATAACAGAATCTGCCACATGGACCTCAAGAATGGGATAAATTTACTCTCAAGGGTTGGGCATGGTGGTGCACATCTGTAATCCCAGCAGTTAGGGTTTTGGTTAGAGTTAGGATGGTGAGTTCAAAACCAGCCTCAGGAAAAGCGAGGTGCTAAGCAACTCAGTGAGACCCTATCTCTAAATAAAATACAAAATAGGGCTGGGGATGTGGCTCAGTAGTTGAGTGCCCTTGAGTTCAATCTCAGGTACAAAAAAAAAAATTATTCTTAAGGGCAAGAGTAGATATCAAAAGCATTCTTCTTTGTTTATTATTCCTAAAGAGTTATTACCTATTGCACTGGAAAATGGCTGCTGGATATTTCTAATCTTTCAATGACTGCTTCCATTGATTTTCCCTCGCGGAAATTCATTTGGCCCTCTGTATTGGTCCACTTTCTATCACTATAACAAAATACTTGAGATAATTAAGAAAAGTTTATTTTGGCTCACAGTTTTAGAGGTTCCAGTCCATGATCTGATAGATTCATTGCTTTTAGCCTTCTGGAGGAGGGGCCAGATGGCAATGGGTGGGGAGAGGCAGCTTCTCACTTTGTGGCCAGGAAGTAAAAAAGGAAGAGGAAGAGATGAGGTTCCACAATCCCCTTCAAGGATATAACCCCAATGACCTAAGGACCTGCTTCCTAAAAGTTCTATCACTTCTCAGTGGTGACACCCTGCAGATTAAGCCTTTATCGCACAGAATTTAGGAGTCATTCAAAATCCAAAGTACAGCACCCTTCATTCTATGTCTTCCTTTCTGTTAGCAAACAGGTCTTAGCAGTGCATTCCTGGAGTGATCCCTGAGCTCAAAGACAGGCGTTTTTCCTTCTGAGAGGAAAAGCTGACTGAAAGTGGCCCTGTACTCAGAAAACAGAGACTATATGTGAGTGCCAGTCTGAGTTCAGAAAAGCTGGAAGACACCTCCCTTATGCCTACCTAAAGAAGGGCGTAGGAGGGGCTGGGTTGTGGCTCAGTGGCAGAATGCTTGCCTAGCACATGTGAGGCCCTGGGTTCAAACCTCAACATCATATAAAATAAAAATGAATAAAATAAAACTATTTAAAAAAAAGAAGGGCATAGGATTGATAGCACCCAGCTGTTGCTGCAATGATGACAAATTGATGACTTGAACAATGTGTAAGATTTGTGGGGCTCATTCCTAAAAACACTAAACGTTTTTCCCTTCCTGATTAAGTCCCCTGTCTTTATCTCACATGACTAGACCTTAGTTGCACATTTCAATTACTAAGCAAACATAGATGGTGCCCTTGCTGATAGACCATGAATCACTAGAATGACATTAACTTCTCCTTTTTCTCTTAAGACAGGTTCAAAGTCTGGGTCAGGCTCCCATTTCTTCCTTACCCTCTACTACAGTCATGACACCTTCCACTTACCTGATAGATTTCCTAATCACTTCCATCCAACCCCACCTCTCACATTGCAGACCTATTTTGTGTTTCTGACCTCACTGATTCAAACTTCAAGCTCATCTCTTCTCTTACTTCAGGTCCTAGAGAGAGACTCTTTCCTGTCTTTCCCTGGCAACACAACCCATGTATGCAATTTTCATGGAGCTCCTATACCTAGGACAGAGTTAGGGACCATGGCTAATAGTCTTCCCCAGACCAGTGTAGCAGGATTCTCATGCAGAGAGCCAGGACACTGGGGCATTCAGCAGGAAGCAGTGTTTATTAGTGCAGGCACTGGCCCAGTGGATTCATATCCAAAGGCTGAGCCCTGAGCACAGCAGGGTATCGTCTTATATACTCCATTACATGTTAGTTCTATACACACATACACATATATATTTACATATATGTATAAGACATGCATTTTTTAGTTTTCACCTCTCATCTTACCTCTCAGCCAGGTACCTTTATTTTAGGTAGATTTTCAATGTTTGTTAATTGCTGGAATCTCCTGCTCTACTTTCCCCATTTTAGAGTAAACAGAGGTCTACTGTTCCTTATTTAAAACTTTGGGAGCTGGCTGTATAGAGGAATTCACAATTTTTTCGGATATTTGAAGAATATTATTATGCATATGTGGTAAATTACAGAACACATAACTGTGGAGAGCAGTGATTTGAATCAAATCATGGCCTCTGACTCTCTCATGGCTGTGTTTGCACTGTGAGCTACCAATGCAAAAGTGCAGGTCAAAATGGCCTAGTTGCTATGGTGACACCGGCCTGAGAAGTGCAGAGAGCTGTTTTCAGTCAAGGCCTTGAGTTCAGACACCAACTCACAGGAACAGAGGATTCTGAGCAAAAAAAAAAAAAAAAAAAGATGACCCTAATGTCTCACCAGTCCTGCAACCTTCAGATTTCCTGCTTTGCTGAAACTTCCTCACAAATAACCTTTTGATGAAACCTATATAATAAATGTGTTGAGCTAGCTCTGGGTAAGTCTTACCCCATTAGGGGTTGGCTGAACCACCTGGACCCCACCTTTTATTATCTATGCATGTCTGTTTGTCTTTTCTTCATCCCCCATCACCCCTCCTCTGGTTTCTGAATTAATGGCTACAGCTGACAGATGAGGGGGCACAATACCCAACTAGGTCTGTGGAAGCATAATTATTAACACTAAGTGGGATAAATCAAAACCATAATTTTCTCACACTGATAGGGGACAGACAGATGTGAGTGGCAGGAACAGGACATGAGGTTAAGGGAATAAACTTATAAAATGGGCCCCCTGTGCTGACCTCTACATGCTTTCTTTTCCAAGAAGCAATCTATCTAAGCCTGTCTGGCCTAAATGGAAAGGTATGTCACATTCCTCAGCAAACTACCTGTTATTTGTACAAGAAATGCAGGCTCAAATAACTTCAGTCAGAGGAACCCAAGTTACCCTGAAGGGGGAGACCTTTGTGACCCTTTACATAAACCAGATCTTGGAACTTAAGGTGATAAGGATAATTCCTCCTAATCATAAAATCTGTAAGAATATGTGGTTAAGAATCCAATTAGAGCCGGACGCAGTGGCACACGCCTGTAATACCAGCGACTCGGGAGACGGAGGCAGGAAAATCACAAGTTCAAAGCCAGCCTCAACGACTTAGTAAAGCCCCAAGAAACTTAGTGAGCCCTTTTCTCTAAAGAAAAAATAAAATGCTGGGGATGTGGATCAGTGGTTAAGTACCCCTGGGTTCAATCCTGGTGCAAAAAAAAAAAAAAAAACCAGAAATGGACCTGGATGGAATTCTGTAAAAACTTCTCCAAGATTCTCCAATAAAACTGGAATGCAGGAGAGACATACTATCCCTCTCCTCTGTGAGAGGACCCACTCTCTGCCTTGAGAGTGTCCCCTTTTCCCTCTTCCTATCCCTTTAGTAAACTCTTGTCTGAAATTTTTCTGACTTGATTGCAAGAATCAAGGTTTGAAGGTGGGGATCTCCATGCTGCCCCAATTTCCCAGAAGACCCCCCAGCCCTGTAACACTATCAGGTCCTCTCCCACATCACGGGAGTTCTATCTCTTCTCACTTAAATAAATCCTACTCTTCCCTTTCATCTTTGTCCATGGACTTTATTCTTTAAACTTGTGAGAAAAGAACCCAGAAGGAAATTGGTGAGACCTACAGCCCTCACAAACCCCATTTACCAGCAGAAGCAGGAGACATTGTCAAGGAAGAGAGTGTGTCCTCTCAATGAGGAGAGGGACAGCTTGCCTCTCCTGCACTCCAGTTTTATTGGGGATCCCAGAGAGTCCTGCCCTGGTCCACCTCTAGGTCATCTTGGCCCATGATGACTGGTTCTCATTGGATTTTTGGGGTTTTTTTTGTACCAGGGATTGAACCCAGGGGCACTCAACCACTGAGCCACATCCTCAGCCAAATTTTGTATTTTATTTAGAGATAGGGTCTCACTGAGTAGTTTAGAGCCTTACTAAGTAGATGAAGCTGGCTTCGAACTCACAATCCTCCTGTCTCAGCCTCCTGAGCTGCTGGGATTACAGGCGTGTGCCACCCCACCTGGCCTCTAATTGGATTCTTAAACATACATTCTTACAGATTTTATGGTTAGGAGGAACTATCCTTATCTTCTAGAATTTCAGGATCTGGTCACAAAAGTCTCCTGGGTTCCTCCCCCATTTCCTTTTTCCTATCCCTTCAATAAATTTATTCCTATTGCTTTGAGGAATATGTCTGAAATCTTTCTGACTTGATGGCAAGAATCAGGGTTTGAAGGGGGTTTATTCATGCTAGGGCCTTCCACAGTTTCTTGGAAGGCCCACCTCTGTAACACTACTACTGAGCTACATCCTCAGCCCTTTTTATTTTTTATTTTGAGGCAGGCTCATACTAAGTTGCCCAGGCTGGTCTCAAATTTACAAACTTGCTTGCTCACCTTCCTTCAGCCTCCCAAGTAGCTGGGAATACAATTGTGTGCCACCATTTTGAACACATGGCAACCAAATGATGGATGTGGGAGGTAGGAAGCAAACCTCATATCAGCAAGCTTTCCTTTATTCTGCAGCAAAGTCAATCCATCAGGCAGGACAGCTCATTTTCTGGATATGGAAGATGGCCCCCAGGTTACAGAAGGAATCTGGGTTTTACAATTTACAATGAGGGCAAATTAATCATTGGAGACTGTGGACGTGCAGTTTGGACAGTCAGGGACCTCGTTGTTCAGGTTAAAATTTTAACTCAGAAAGGCAGTTGTAAAAAATTTGAAACTCATTGTCACTGGGGAAAGCTCACAACTAGGTGGAGCTGGGGCCTAGTGAGTTGCCAAGCCCCTGGTGAGGCTTAACTGACTCCAAACTAGCTGGGCACGCAGGACTGGTGAGACATAGGGTCATCTTGTTTTGCTCAGAATTCTTTATCCCTGGGAGAACGTGCTGAACCCAAAGCCTCAACTGATAACAGCTCTGCACTTTGGCAGGGAGCCTTCTCAGGCCAGCATCAACATAGCAACTGGGGCATCTTGATCTGCACCTTTGCACAGGCAGTTTCCAGCACAAACTAGCCTCCAGAGAGTCAGAGGCCATGATTTGATTCAAATCACCACTCTCCGTATTTCATAACAGGGGGAGGGTGTTTCCTCCATTCTTCAGATCTTAAGCCTTATTTTGAGTTTCCCACTGAAGCAGTAATATAGGGTTAAAAGTTGTTGATGCTGATGGTTAACAGAAAAGCACTACTTACTCTGTTTAAGATAAATGACAGGAAGAAGAGTATAAGGTTAAAGTTTAAGTTGGCGACAACTAAAAGAAAAGCATTGCATAGATTATGCTTAAAACTAATAATAAAAAGACCTCCCTACCTACATCCATTGTTCAAGACAAACAACAAAACATCAAATAGATATATGCAAGCAGATCTCACCCCAACCCCCTGAGGGAAAGTAACTGAGACCCATTTTTAAATGCATTTCCATGTTAAAAAATACACCAATGGGGGAGTCCTAACACAATTTTAGACACTTTTTTTCAGGGTGGGGCAGGAACAACAGAAGTGTGTTATCTCACAGCATCAGTGGCCCAAAGTCTGAAACAAAGGTGGCTTCCATGCCTCTCTCCTTGGCTTGTAGATGGTTGTCTTCTTCCAGCATCTTCACATCACCTTGCTTTTATGTATATCTATAAACACAATTTTTGACCATGTGCAAAATAGTGCAGATGCACTGAGAGATTACAACATAATCATGAATACTGCGATATAACTTATAAATATGCAAATTCCTAACCCACAACTGTGTAAGTGGTCACTTTGCTTTCTGGCTATTCTGCCTTGCTATGTGAATCAATGTAATAAATACCTGTTACTAACCCTCTCTTTGTTGAGTGTGTTCAATTTGCTTCATGAATGAGGTAAAGGACCCACTGATCTGTTGACACCACCAAGCTTTTGAGGTGTTGAATGATCTAGGAACAACCCACACACCTGCCAATGATGTAGTCAAGAAATTGGGGGGCAGGTTATATAAGAAATACAGAAAGTTGTCAAAGAAACATGAGAGATAACATGCCAGTCATGTGTTTAATTACCCAATTACATAACCATGATTTCAATTTACACTTACATACAGGGGAGTATATGGAGGAAAACATGAAGTAGCTCCTAAAGGACCAAGGCAATGCCCTATTTGACTGACTCTTTAACCCATAATGGGGGAGACATAGAAGGGCTTAGGCAGCCAGGGCAAGATGGTGAATGAGGAGGTTGGGGGCAGAGATAGAACAAAGGATCATGGAGAGGGTCTTTAATGAGGTCAATTTCCCAGTTGAGGAAAATGCTTATGGATACAAGCAGGAGACCAATTCAGACAGACACTTTCATATTTGTGCCCAATAGAAACACCAAAACAGATGTATGCACAGAGGGGGCACCAATCAATAATAGTGAAAAGAGTGTGGACAGGGGAGGTGATAAGGAAAGGAGGAAATTCCAGAAACCATAAAAAGAACAAGCCAAAAGTTCCCCACTAGACTCCAGGCTCTGGGGACCCTTCTCTTTGAAGAAGTCTGTTACTGTTGATTTTGCAATAGACCTGCTGCTTGCTTTCTATCTCTATGTCCTTTTTCTTCAATTCTTTGCTGAATGGAGGTAATAAATCCAGCACTACTAGACAGTAACAATAATAGGTACTCAATAAATATCTGTAGATTCATTAGTTTCCAATTCAGACTTGGGAAATAACTAAAGAAATAAGGACTTGGGAGTCTGGGGGCCTAAGATGGGTTTGAAAAGAGGATGAAATGCCATTTGTTACTTTTCTCCTTCTTCCTCTGAGTCCCTCAGGATGTAAACTTTGCCTGGGAGGAGGGTGTTACATCACTCAGAAATGGGTCCTCTCCTTGCTCCAAGGTCACAGACTAGGAAACCCAGGAATCCATATCTGAAGTCTTCTAGAAAATGACCCGTCCCTGCTCCCTAAGAATAGGAAACCATTGGCTTATGTGTCTGTTTTTATATAAATACCAAATTGTTTAGAATACTTTGATTACTTTATAGTATAACTTTAAATCAGTAAAGTATGGTACCTCCAACTTTTTTATTCTTTCTTAGGATTATTTTGGCAATTCAGGGTACTATTGTGATTCCATATGAATTTTAGAATTTTGTTTGTATTAACCCAAGTATATATTGCCAATTAATTTTCAACAAGTCCACCAAGAAAACACGATGGGGGAAAGGACAGTCTCTTCAATGAATGCTTTTAGGAAAACTGGATGTCCACATGCATGGACATGTGGAATGAAGTTGGACCCTTATCTTACACCACATGTAATAATCCACTCAAAATGGATTAAGGACTTAAACATAAAAATCTTAAACTGCAAATCTTCTAGAAAAAAATATTGGCCTTGGCAATGAATTTTTTGGATATCACAACAAAGCACAGGCACAAAGGCAGAAATAAACAACTGAAGCTGCATCAAACTAAAAAACTTGTGCATAGCAAAGGAAACGTTCAACAAACTAAAAGGGTGGCCAATGGATTGGAAGAGAATAATTGTGAACCATATACCTGATAAGGGGTTAACATCCCAAATATATAAGGAACTCACACAACTCAATAGAAAAAAAAAGAAAAAACAAGTAACATGATTAAAGAATGAGCAGAGAACCTCAATAGACTTTTCTTCAAAGAAAATGTAAAAATGACCAACAAGTAGATGAAAAGAAGTTCAACATCACTAATTATCAGGAAAATGCAAATTGAGCCTGTAAATAAACACCATGGTTTTTCCCCCTGGTGAGTACAAAGCCAATAAGCAAACCAAGAGATAAAAGAAGAAAGTTTTATTACTTGTACAAGTAAGGAGAGCACTGGAGATAATACCCAAAGAATCGAGTCTTCCCAAAAAAGGAAAGCAAGGAACTATTGTGTTCATATAGGAAAGAGTCATCATCAGATGTAGAGGTGGGCACATTCTTAAGCATTCTCAGTTGGAGATCAAGTTTCTTCATACATCCCATGTTCAAAAAAATGGCAGACAGGTATACCTCCTGGGTAAATAATTTAGCATTATAGTGAGCAAACTTTACTCTGGGTCACCAACAAGAGTAAGTTAGAGTGACCCAGTGATTTTGGCCATTCCTTGTAGGTTTCTCTGGAGGCCCTTATCTGAAGCAAAACAACAATTTGGAGTGTTGACAGTCATTTCAAGGGGCAGCAGATTCCCCTCCTCCAGGTACCCTAAAAGTACCTGCCTAGCAGCTAACTAAGTCACAATAAGATATCATCTCACACCTGTTAGAATGGCTATTATCAAAAAGTCAAAAGATAACAAGTGTTAGTGAGGATGTGGAAGGAAAGGAACCCTGGTATACTTTTATTTCATTTTTAATTTTTAAATTTGTTTTAATTATTATACATGACAGTAGAATGTATTTATGCACTTTGATATATCATACATAGATGGGATATAATTTCTCATTTTTCTGAGTGTACATGTTGTAGAATCACATTGGTCATGCAGTCACTTATATACATAAAGTAATAATGTCTGTTTCTTCTACTATCCTTCCTATCCCCACATCCCCTACTTTCATGTCCCTCTGCCTAATCTAAGGTGACTATTTTTCTCTAATGCCTCCTGACTTATTATGAATTAGCATCCACATATTAAAGAAAATACTCAGCCTTGGGTTTGGGGATTGGCTTATTCCACTTAGCATGATATTTTCCCAATTCCATCCATTTACTGGCAAATGCCATAATTTCATTCTTCTTTAATCAGAAATTTGTACAATCATTTTGAAAAGCAGTATGGTGGTTGTTGTGAGCAAGTTATACCATTAACATAGACTGATACCTCTGTCTTTCCACAATGTCAGAATTTATTGAATAATAATAACCTCACAAGCTACATCACTTTTCATTGGTTGCAATTCCCCAAGTACTCATGGGTCACTTGGTTGCCATAAATCAGGCAACCACAGGGTCTTTCATTCCGATCTCAATTGTTAATATCTGTAACACTTACATACGTCACACAATTATATAGGTTACAGAAGAGTTAAGACAGGGTTAAGATTGCCACAGGGTTTCAGGATGCAGTGACTACAAGAGCAAAGGCAGAGAACAGATACAAATGCATCTCTGTAGGCATCAGATGAGATTAAGAACCAGCCCAAGAACCTGTTCAGGGGGCAGAACTGTCAGAGCACAGAACTTATTCTAGGTCAGTGATTGAATCTAGCTAAGCTGAAGCTTGGGAAAGAGAGCCGGAGGGTCATCTCCTCTTTGACCTCTTGGTGTGTTCACTGGGTGGGTTAATGATGGTGAGACAGGGTAAAAGTCACACCGTCAGTGTAGATAATGAATGATGGGGGCCAGAGGGTGACAAAAGAGTCATAAAAGAGAGAACCATGGGTTGCTAAAGGTTAACCTCTGTGCTTGTGCTCCTTGGCACTCTCTAGGTTGCTAACAATTAACCTCTGTGCTCCTACTCCTAAGTCACGTATGTATACAGGGAAGAAAGAGAAGACAATGATTAAAGAGGTTTTGGGTTCTATAAGAAAGGCAAGTCCACCCCCTCCCATGGATACCCAGCTCTGGAGCGACTTCTCTTTGGAGAAGTCTCTCTCTATCACTTTCTTAAATCAAACTTGCTTGTTGCACTTGACTGGGCCATTCTCTCAGTGTTCATTCTTCGACTCTGAGGAACACAGAACCCGTCTCCACCAGACCAGTATTAACTGCCTTAGCTAGTTTTGAGGTGCTTCTTTTATAGGTTTCAGGTAAGGGGGACACATCTGATAAGATTGATAAGCTCATGGGCCTGACTTTTCTAATATGCCCAAGCATCTGTATGCTTCTGATTCAATAAGAACACAGGTGGTCATTTTTATTAGCCCAATTAATACATCAGTTTGTGCTTTACAAATAAATGTGCTGTTGTTTACTTGTAGAAACAAGGTGTAGGGTCATTGTACCTTAGCACTTATACTTAAAATGGAGTAGTAGCTCAGGGCAAATTGAGCTTTATAAAATGTAGTAACTTAGGCCTATGCACTACTGAAAACTACTGTTCTATACATCATAGAGTAACAGCACAGGGCAAAGCCTGCTTTCCACAGTGGCTCTTCAAAAAACTGAAAAAAAGATCCATCATATGATCCAGAAATCCCACTACTGGGTGTATATCCAAAGGAAATGAAATCATTATATCAAAGAGTATGCCTATGTTTATTGCAGCACTGTTATTGTTAGGATGTCCAGTCCAACTCCAGGTCCTTGGTGGAGCAAACAAAGAATTGAGCAAGACACACAGAAGTAGCAGATAAAGTACAGATTTACTGAAGGTGAAGATAAAACTCCATTAGGTAGAAAGGAGTGGGCTGAGAGCAAATGAAGCTCAAGTCCTCAATGTCTGGAAATTAAGGTCTTATATTCTAAACTGTGGCCATTCCCTTCCCTATACAGACCTGATTGAAGGCCCTAGCCAATTTGCTCTCCCATTGGTTACCTTATGACACCTGATTTGAATATTTTCCAATTTCTCCCCCATTGGTTACTTTAGAAAACCTAGTTAAGAATACTATCCCCTTTATGCCCATTGGTCACTTTAAAATTTGGACCTATGGCGGGAGTTGTCATGGTAATAGGATTTATTGTAAACAGGGACAGGGCTCATTTCCTTGTCTTGTCCTCCAGCTGCTTTTTTCTAATACGGTGTCTCTGCCATCTTGGTGTCCCTGAACTCCCACCTAACAGCACTATTCACAATAGCCAAGCTATTGAATCAACTAAGATGATCAATAACAGATGAATGGATTTTTTTTAATGTGGCAAAATATACATAATAGAATGTTATTCGGCAGTAAAAAGGATTATGTCATCTGCGAAAACACAGAGGAGTGGAAGTAGTTTCAATATTATAAAGCACAATAGTATAAAAAGTTTGAAACAATTCGTTATACGGTTCAGGATAACTAGAGAAAAGTTCCAAAGTTTACAATACATAGAAATGGTACCATTTGAGAAGACAAAAATGCTAATTACATTAAATTTACACAATAAAAGAAGCCCACGTGATGGGATGGAATGGGCAGAAGAATGTGGTGGGGTAAGGGCCTCCATCCTGGAGCAACTGCTGCGCACAGCAGGTAAAAGGCGGCGGGCTCAGACCCAGCAGTTGGCAGGCCCAGGAGGGCACCAGTAGAGAGCAGGACGAAGGTCCGCAGCGGGATGGGTGTCGTTGCGGCTGCTGTCGACCCCCATCGGGCCAGCCGCCTCCACAGAGGCGGAGCCCCAAGGACTAGTCCCCGCGCGCGGCGGCTCAGCTGCTTATCTCCTAGGGGTCGGACTCAGGCTCTCGGGACCGCTTGGTGTCCTCGGGCAGCGGCATGGAGGAGGTGCGCGTGTCGGTGCTGACCCCGCTGAAGCTGGTCGGCTTGGTGTGCATCTTCCTGGCGCTGTGTCTGGACCTGGGGGCGGTGCTGAGTCCGGCCTGGGTCACCGCTGACCACCAGTACTACCTGTCCCTGTGGGAGTCCTGCAGGAAGCCCGCCAGCTTGGACAGCTGGCACTGCGAGTCCACGCTCAGCAGCGGTGAGGGCCCGGCGCGCCGCGACCCCTGCCTCCCTCCCCGGACTGTCCCGCGCCCCAATGCCCCGACGGCCACCGCCCCTCCCCACCTCTCCGGGTCCCCGCTCCCGTCGTTTCCCCCTGTCCCGGCCCTTCGTGGAGCCTCGGCCTCCAGACGCGTCCCTGCATGCACCCCTCTCCCCGCCCGGCTCCAGGTCGCCTAGCCTAAAGCGGCGTCCCACGCCCTCTCCCTCCTCCCGTGGCCATTCCTCCCGCTCTGGAGTAACAGGTATGCTATTTTGGGTAATTGTTATCGTTTAAGGCGAGAACCATGTGGCTGTGTAAAAAAATGCAACTCCTTCCACACCCCCGTTAAAAAAGAAACGGGCTAAAACGCCCAACTCCCAAGATGTGTGGGTTCCCTGTTCAGTTTTTCCCACGCTCTGTTCTCTACTGTTTCAAAGAGTAATTCCCTTAGTTACCTGTTAGAGCCCGCGTTTCTGGCTGTTTGACTACAGTTCATCTAGGTATTCCCGAATGAGATTTGGTTTGATTTTATTTCCTTATACTTTTCAGAGATATGGAGAGCCGGAGAGGACAGGTTTACTTTCCTTTGTGGTCGTTGATTATGAGTTCACCTTCATTCTCCCCAATCCTGAGTGCCTCACCTCTCTAGCCAGACCTTCCTCTTTTCCAAGAACTATTCACAGATGCCTGGAACTTTACAGCTTATTTAGCTAGCAAGAGAAGCTGCAGTAGGTTCCCCATTTGGGCAGATCTCAGATCAGATTTGATGCCTCAATAGCATCTCGGAGTGGAGTGAAAACAAAATGCTATAAAGGGTATCATTGAAATGATTGTCCATATCAAATAGAGATTAGATAATATTGTATAACTAAATAATGTTGCATTAATGTTAAATTACCTGATTTGGGTAATTGATAGTGGTTAAGTAAAATAATATCTTTTTCTTTTGACATGTTCAACTTATTTCCAAATGGTAGGGAAAGATGTATTTGTGTGCAAATGAGAAGAAAACTGACAAAATGTTAAAATTGGTGAATATGTGTAAAGGACTTTCTGTCCTATCTTTAAAATATTAAGTAGTTTCAATATTATAAAGCAAAATAGTAGAAAAAAATCTTTAAAACTTTAAGTTTTAAATTATTTTAATTAAAAATATCATTCATTTATATAAGGTATTTTATATTCCTTTAAAAAAACACACAATGTGAAGAATCAGAGCTTGTTTTAAATATATGAGTCACATTTTACTCTGAACATTCCATGATATTTGGTATAGATAGTGAAGGTTCTAAATAATATTTAGATCACATTTACAAGTGATACTTAATTCTACTTAGAGTATATAGTAGCTCATGATCTTTCTAGGATTATGGCTACTTTAACACATAGCCAGCTATGTTAAAAACACACATAGACATATTTATGCACATACACAAAATCACATGAAGTAATGTTAGTGAGACATAAAACATATTTGCCTTCTAGTACACCTGGTATCACTCATTTAGCATCTAGTATTTTCATGGTGCACGGGGCTGGATTTTTATTCAATGCCTACTTCTGGTAATTTCCAACCACAAAACAGTTCTATGGAATTTGTACCTCTGCCTTGTGCTTTCCCATCCCTGGTCTCCTTTACTTGTATGTAGCTCATAGTAAAGACTGGTGAAGAGGAGTAGTCTTATGGAATGGGCAGGGAAGTCCACATATGGCTTTATTTTGTTTCAAAGGGAAAACATTTAAAAACAGTATCAGCTTTCATTAGCTTCCTCCACCCTTTCTCTTTGAATGAAAGTAAGGATATTATTAACTTTCTATATCAAAACCTTATCTGAACTAAATGCTTCTCTCCTGCCAAGATGATGAATCTTAGCTCTCAGCAGAGTGCTGTGGCAACACATCAATGCATAGGGAAGTAAACTTAGCTTTCCCATGCAGGGAATATTATTAGATAGATGCTACTTTTAGACTTCCTTGAAAAAGTAATTTTTAATTGACAACAATGCAAACACCTTTGGAATGCAGATTTCAAACATACATAAAAATGTAAACAATTCTTTGAGAATTTTTAAATTGCCAATACTCATTTTTTCATTAATTTCAAAAGCTTCTCTAGCTTCTTCAAATGTGCAACCAACACTCTGTGTTGCCTGGTTTAATTTCTTCAAAAATCCATTAGCTCATGGGTAGCATTAATTAATCTGGAATTGGCTTTTTCTCCTGTGAGGAAAACTTAAAAGGTACACTAATAAGCATTAAAATGGAATGAAAACCCCATGAGGTTAGTTACTATACAAGGTGGAAACTGCCAGATGCTCTTCAGACAACACAAGCAACCTCCTAAACCTCTTTGTGTAAGTCAGCAGTGAAGTAACACTTAACTCACAAGTACCGCATCTGCTAGCTTCCTCATCATGTGTGTGTGTCTTTCAAGTAGCAGTTGTCCTGGGCAGGAACAGTGACATAATTTACCATGTTATATTTGGATTTCAGCACATTCCTGCCAAGCATGGGTGTTTTAGTATAGTAATAATGATACCACTACTTATATTCATTACTCTAAGTGGATATGCTAAAGAATTCTGCCATTGGACAGCATCAACTCAATCTAAATTCAGACTCCTTTTGTTTTCCTTTAGATTTTTTGCTAAATAAATAAAATTTAAATAGAACTCTAGTAGATCTAATAATGTAAACCCAAAGAACCCTGACTTGTATGAAAAGGTGACAAAACAACATTGATAAACTTGATCCAAATCCATTCCATAATTGTGTGCAAATTCAATTACCTTATTTATAGTGTGACATATCTAACCCCAATCCACTGTTCTTCAGAAAAACAAAATTTTTCTCTGTGATATATAGAGATATTGCACATGAACCAAGATATTCTGTCCAAGAAATAAGGAAACAACCATGTGTACACTCCTGGAATTCTTTTTACTTTTGCATACAATTAAATTTTAAGTCATATTTCAATAAAAACATCTTCCTAGTTTGAAGTTATAAATATTGCTGCCAGAATTTAATCCCTGTTCATATGAAAGGGTTATAAAATCTCTATAAACTTCAAAAAATTCATAATTATTGACATGATAATTTTACATATTAATGGGATTAACTAGGGTATTTCCATATTGCAACATCGTGCATTGATCATATCTAACTATGCTGCTTCTAACCTCCATGGGATTTAAAATCACACTACAGACACTTCAAGATGTTTTAAAATTCTATGTTTTCCAAAGAAATTTTAAACTTTTCCTTTACTGAGGAACATATTTAATGAATGCAAAAACAGGTGCTTACTTTTAAATGACTAATATAGCAATGAATCTAAATTTTACTTAATTATGGACATGTGTATTTCATATAATAGAAAATATAGACTTCTTGCCAAGTATTTTTTTAAGTATCCAAATTAGAATCAATTAAATGTTATACAATTATACTAATAGTAAGCCCTCAGTTTCCATTCCTCCACAATTCATAAGTACAGCCATTTATAAAACAGATTTTCAGCATGGCCAAGTGAATATGTCAGAATTTCTTTCAAAAAAGCAATGACCAAACTGGACAAAATTGTCCAAAAGAACCATTTCAGTACTCTGTTAGTTGACAAATGGTATGTAACAAATTGAACATGTTTAAGAAAACCAGTGGCACTTTGTGGCATTTTTAGCCTAAGATGTTCCCATTCTGCCTCCCCACCACTAGCTCTGCTATAGTAGCTCTACTAGAATACAGCAGGCTATGAGGACTAATACTCTGGGCGAGGAGAGGAGTGGTTTTAGAGAGCAGAGAAATCTAAGGTGAATGTTGTCGAAAACAGTAACTATCACAATGGCAAAAATTGAGGAAGACCAACATCACAGCTAAATTGGAATTGCAATATGGGTTAAGGTAACCTACAGACAGGAAAATCAGTCACATTTTTTGTGGGATGGGGGGGTACCAGGGATTGAAGTCAGAGGCACTCAACCACTGAGCCACACCCCCAGCCCTATTTTGTATTTTATTTAGAGATAGGGTCTCACTGAGTTGCTTAGCACCTAGCTTTTTACTGAGGCTGGCTTTGAACTCGCAGTCCTCCTGTCCCAGCCTTGCGAGCTGCTGGGATTACAGGTGTGCGCCAGTTTAACAGCGATGTAACAAAAAGGATATTAGTGGACTTTAAAGAGATCCCAAGTATCCCAACTATTATGGAAGGCTATGTCCAGTCTCAGGAAAAGATCATACAACGCCCTAGCTAGCAACTTGTGCTTGGCTGCAAAAGAGGACTTGTGTGCCCAGGGAGTAAAAGCAAGGCAGTCTTATAAATTTACTGAACTTTAAGTGCATTTCTCAATTCATATTAAAAGACCCATCAGCAAAGACTAAATATTAGTATCCCCCTCATCTTAAATTCATATACTGACTAACTTGAATCTAATGTATGAAATATGATATGTCAAGAGCTTTGTAATGTTTTGAACAACCAATAAAAAAATTTAAAAAAAATTAAATTCATATACTGAATTACCAACTGGGAATGTGACTATAATAGGAGTTAAGTCCTCTAAGAAGCTAATTAAGTAAAGTTAAATGTGGTCATAAGGGTGGAGTCCTCATCCTTTTAAGAGGGCATTGCAAGCCCTCACTTTCTCACCACCGGTGTGTGAGTGTGTGTGTGTGTGTGTGTGTGTGTGCGCGCGCGCGCGCAGAGTGAGAAGGAGTCCATGATAAGCTGATATCCTTAGCTACCTGCAAATAAGGCATGGGTGAGTGAAGAGATTCCTGAATCCCCATTATAAACCTACAGGGAGACCTACCCTTGAAAAGTCGAGAGTTTCCCTCATACACACACATCCCAACTGAAAACCTTTATTTCATTAAAAACCAAATAAATAACTTTATTGGAAGTAACAATCAAACTGAAAGGCCCAAACTGAAGGGAACTTGCTGAAAGGGCAACGTGTAGGCCTGGCCTGGGGACCCACCCGGGGGGTGGCATGGGCTGGGCACAGTTCTGCTCAGTCATCCTTGTAGCTGCGGCCCAGGGTGAGCCTGTCAAAGAGGATCTCGGCCATGGGGTCTTCCAGGGCCCGAATCCTGCGCAGGTTGGTCAGGTAGCCGGCCAGCTCGCGGATGATGAGGACCTGCTGGTGCAGATAGTGGCGCCGCAGGAACTGGCAGAGGTGGGGGTCGCCCCTCTCGGCGGCCAGGTGGTGCAGCTCCAGGAGGCCCCGGTTGAGGCTCTTCTCCAGGTGGAAGGCGCACTCCATGGCCTGAAGGCCGCTGTGCCAGGCATTGCGCTGGGGCTGCTCCACGTCGTGGAGCCGGATGTGGCCTCCGCGCTGGTTCTGCAGCTCCATCAGCTTCTCGGCGCGGTCCCTCCACTCGTGCGACAGGCGCAGGAAGAAGTTGCCGAAGTGCTCCAGGGCCACTTGTGGGCGGTGGCAGAAGAAGGCCAAGGACAGGTAGACGTAGGAGGCGTGCAGCTGCACCTGGATCTGGCTGTTGACGGCGGCCTCGCAGTCGGGGTGGTAGTTGTGGCGCACCTGCCACACCATGATGGGCACCATGATGGGCACCATGATGGGCACCATGACGGGCGCGGGCAGGAGGGGTGCCACCATGAAGGCGAGGGCGGAGCGGGCTCTGGGGCCGCGCAGTGGGCAGCGGCGGCGGTGGCCGCCGCGGTAGCGGCCGCGGGGTCCCCGGGGCGCTTCCAGGGTGTCTGAGGGCGGCACCTGGGGCAGTGGCGGGGGGGGGCGGTGCCGGGGCCTGGGCGGGTCTGACCTCTGCGGAAGGCAAGCGGGTAATGGCGGCTGTGGAGCCTGGCAATGGCGGCGGTGGCGTGTTCCTGGGGGTTGAGGGTCAGGGGTCAGGGGCCTGGCGGTACCCGGATGTGCCCTGCTGTGCCCCGCAGAGTTCCCTCAGTAACCAGGGCGACCCCGCTGGGCGTCTCACCTGCGTAATGTTTAAGTTAGAGGCCTAGAGGGACGGGCGTCGTGGTAATCGTGGTCAGGTATGAAGAGGCTCATGTGAATACTGTCCAGTGGGACCCTCTCATTAGATGGAGGGCTTCTGGGACGGTTAATATCACAGGCTTCATTTGAACGGCAGCTTTCCTCAGTGACGTCAGTGTCTAGACTAACACCCTTTTGATTGTGTCCTCGCTCCATTCTCGGAAGTCAGTAAATCCAGCCACTGCCTCTTTCTCCTTCCACTCATGATCATGCTCACACTTCTCTGACAGCAGAGCTTCACTCCAAAATCTCTGCATCCTTCTACCTTTCTGTGTTTTTTCACACTTTTCAGACTGGTTCCTCACTTCTCTATTCTTTCTGGAACCTTCCACCACCACCCTAGCAAAACATGCTTTTTGTCCTCTCTGGACTCCTAAATGGACAATCTCAATGGTCTCTTAATATCCTGGATCAGCTCACTCTCTGTACCTAGACCATGAATTTCTTCTTGTGTAAATACAACATTCTGTTTGCTCTGTCAGTAAAGAAAAGCTTTAGGTGCATTCCTAGGGAAAGCAATGTTAACCACGTAGAAGTATTCATGGCCTTCAACCTCCTCTTGACTTTCGCTGCCACTCGGGTAGCCTCGTTGTTGGTTTTTGTCCTCCCAGTTCGAATCAGTAAATCCCAAGGTTAGTCTGAGAAAGGGACTAAACTTGCAAAGGTAGCTTATTCAGGATAGATTTATATAGATAGTTCCTATGTATTGTCCTGAATTGCTATTTAATTTCAAGTTCGCCCATCTTGCTTCCTAAAAAGACTTTAAACATCTTAAGGTGAGAATCCTTAGTTATGGCTATTGTTTCTATGGCAAAGCTTCCTATACTGGGGACTTAATAATAATCATATCAAGAGATCTTGTTTTAAGCTATTTTCTTTTATATGACATAATTTTATTATAATAGCAATGTAGTGGATATTATGCTAGATTATTTGAAGAGTAGTAGATTCCTGCTGGCACAGTGGCACATGCCTGTAATCCCAGCAACTTGGGAGGCTGAGGCAGGAGGATCATGAGTTCAAAGCCAGTCTCAGCAACTTAGCCAGGCCCTAAGCAACTTAGAGAGACTCTGTCTCAAAAAATAAAGGGGACTGGGGATGTGATGGGAAAGGCATGTATTTTAATTTCAAAAAATGTAATAAATTCTTTTCAACCAGGAAAATGTGAACTAGAACTTTTTGGGAAGGAAGAATTCTATCTCACAGAGACAAATTCACATTTTTTTGTAAAAGGAGATGAAGCATTTTCATTATTAAAAATGTAAGGGAAATGCTATAGTATGCTAATAAATCTTATAATTTAAAAAATCTTCCTCTTCCTTTGTTAATTCATTTGCAAATAATTATTGAGCATCTACTTTATACTCTGTTCTTTCTAGGTGCTGGTAATTTCTGTACTAATTAAACAAAGTCCTTGTTCTCACAGAGTATTCGTTCTTCAGAAGAGGAGAGAAAATGAACAAATGAATAAATGCATACCATCTTGTAGAGATTAAAGTAATAATATTCGAATTAAAACAAGATGCATTAGGCAGGGTACTCCAGAGAAGCAGATCTTGATCTATAGGATACAGGAATTGGCTCACATATTTATGCAGGCCAAGAAGTCCCATAAACTTCCATCTGAAAGCTGGAGAATCATGTCTTCCATGAGCTCAGTAAAGACTACAATTTACAAATATTATAAATCAAATGGACTTAACAGACATCTATAGAATATTTCATTCAACAGCTGAATTCACTTTCTTCTCAGCTGTTCATGGAACCTTCTCCCAAATAGACCGTATTCTAGGCCACAAAGCAAGTCTTAGCAAATACAAAAAAAATTGATATAATTTATAATTATGATAATTATTTCATGAAATAGAAAGTATAGAATACTTCCAAATTCATTCTATGAAGTCCATATCACTCTCATACCAAAAATAGATAAGGACACTTTAGGACACTACAGACCAATATCCCTGATGAACTTACATGTAAAAACTTCTTAATAAAATATCAGCAATTGCCTTCAACAAAATAAGAAGATGGTACATCATGCAGGTGGGTTTTATCCCAGGGTTGCAAGGATGATTTAACATACTCAAATCAATAAATGCAATTCACTACATGAGTAGATTAAAACAAAAATCACAGAGTTAACTGGATAGACACAGAGAAACCTTCAACAAATTTCAACAGCCGTTCCTGATAAAAACACTGAAGAAACTAACCATAGAAGGATTTATCTCAGAAACTAACCATAGAAGGATTTATCTCAACATTGTAAAAGCTATGCATAACAAACCCAAAGCCATCATTATTGTGATTGGGGAAATTCGAACAAGACAAGAATGTCCACTTTCACCACTCGTATTCAATATAGTACTAGAAATTCTAGCCAAGCAATTGGGCAAGAGAGGGAAATAAAAGGGATAAAAATAGGATAGGAAGAAGTAAAATTATCACTGTTTGCAGAGGATATGATCCTATACCTAGAATATCCAAAAAGCTCCACCAGAAGATTGCTAGAGCTGATAAACAAATTCAGCAAAATGGCAAGTTACAAAATCAACATACAAAAATCAATAACTTTCCTGTCTATGAATCTTCTGAGAAAGAAATTAGGAAGCAGTCCCATTCACATAACCTAAGAAAGCCTAGGAATAGATCTAACCGAGGAAGTGAAAGACCTCTACAATGAAAACCGTAGAACACTGAAGAAAGAAATTGAAGAAGATTCAAGAAGATAGAAAGACCTCCCATGATTGTAGATAGGCAGAATTAATATTGTTAAAATGGCTATATTACCAAAGGCAACATACAGATTCAGTGCAATTCCCTTAAAAAAACAAATGATATTCTTCACAGAACTAGAACAAACAGTCCTAAAATTCATCCCAAGAGTAAAAGACCCAGAATCGCCAAAACAATTCTAACCTGAAAAAGCATAATACCTGACTTCAAATTATACTTTGAAGCTATAATAACAAAAACTGCATGGTACTGACAAAACAACAGACACACAGGCCAATGGTACAGAATAGAAGACAAATATCTACAGTCATCTGATCCTTGACAAAGGGACCAAAAATATATTGGACAAAAGATAGCCTTTTTAACATATCATGCTGGGTAAACTGGTTATCCATATGTAGAAGAATGAGACTAGAACCTTGACTGTCATCCTTCACAAAAGGCTACTCAAAATGGATCAAAACCCTAGGAATTAGACCAGAAATTGTGCAAATCTTAAAGGAAAATGTAGATTCAACATTTCAAGGCAGGCAATAACTTTCCCTCTAAAGCTCAGGAAATAATGCCAGGAGTTAATAAATGGAATGACTTCAAATTAAAAAACTTCTGCACAGCAAAGGAAACAAGAATGTGAACAGATACCCTACAGAATGGGAGAAAATCTTTGCTAGCTACTCTACTCTGTCAGAGGATTAATATCCAGAATATATAACAAACTCAAAAAACTTAACTCAAAAGTCCAAATAACCCAATTAATAAATGGGCAAAATATCTAAAAAGTTATTTCACAAAATAAAAAAGAAAGAAAGAAAGAAAAGAAAAAAAATAAAGAACCCACAAATGTCCAACAAATATATGAAAAACTATTAAATATCTTTAGCAATTAGGGAAATGCAAATCAAAACTACTCTTGAGATTTCATCTGGCTTCAGTTAGAATGGCAGCATCAAGCATACAAATAATAATAAATGCCTAGGAGGATATGGAGGAAAAGGAACCCTTTTACACTGTTGGTGGGACTGTAAATTAGTACAACCACTATGGAATTCAGTATGGCAGTTCCTCAAAAAACTAGGAATGGAACAACTATATGACCTAGCTATCCCACTCCTCGGGATTTATCTTAAAGAATAAAGTCGTCATACTATTGTGATGCATGCATACCCATGTTTATAGCAGCACAATTCCCAATAGCCAAATTATGGAACCAGATGAATGAATGATTAAAGAAAATGTGGTATACATACAGAATAGAATTTTACTCAGCCTTGAAAAAGGATGAAATTATGTCATTTGTAGGAAAGTGGATGGAATTTAAGAACATTATGTTAAAACAAAATAAGCTAAACTCAGAAAAGCAAGGATTATATGTGAAAGCTAGAGAAGGAAGGGGGGGGGGAAGATGAGATTGAGTGGGAGGGACTCTTGAAAATCAAAGAGATCAGTAGAGTAGAGGAAAGGGACCAGGGCAAGTGCGGAAGGAAGGAAAAGGGAAATACTAGGAAATGATATTGGCCAAATTATGGCTATATTGCATACATGTATGCAATACGTAATTAATATGTAAGCACCAATTCCATCATTATGTACAACTATAATTTGCCAATTAAAAAAGGAAAAAAATAAAAAAACTTTAAAACAGAAAAAAGTCATATAAAAATATTCATTTCAAAATGGATTAAATACTTAAATATAAGTCCAAAAATCATAAAACTACTAAAAGAAACAATCGAGAAAAAGCTTCTTGGCATTGGCATCTATTATGGTGTGGTTATGAGGTGTGCCCCAAAAGCTCCTGTGTTAATGCAGGAAGTAAAATTATTAGATTATGAGAGATGTAACCTAATCAATGGATTAATCCATTTGATAGGTTAATAATTTGAAAGGAATAACTGGATGGTAACTACAGGCAGGTAGGGCACTGTTGTAGAGGACAGACAAGGCAGGGCACCGAAGATAGCAGGAAATAGTTTTATTTGGCTGCAGCCAGGTTCAGAGGGTCCAGCTTTCACTTCAATCAATTAATACCTTGAACCCCAAGTTCAGGTAGTTTCAGTACTTCATACCCAGTGGGTAAGGGAAGGGGCTTAGAAGTTCACAGTCTGCAGAAGTTCACATAAAAGCAGCTTTTTCTTTCACTGTTCTGGGTAAGTTAACACTTCAAGGACAGCACCTGAGAAGGGGAGAGCTTCTTCTCCCATTTCTTTCTTCCCCCTGCCAGCTGTTACCATGGACACCAACTGGTAATTTCTCTTATCTTAGAAATATAGACATCTCTGTGAAGCTCCAGCACAAAAGGCCAGAGGCCTTGTTAAAGGATCTCTCTCTCTCTCTCTCTCTCTCTCTCTCTCTCTCTCTCTCTCTCTCTCTCTCTTTCTCTATATCACCATTTGCATTTGCAAACACACTTCTACAAACTACTAAACTGGATAAATGTTTGTGGAAAAACTAGTAAGGGGGCATCCAGCATCTGGAGTGCTGATTTCTTCCAGGCCAGTGGCCAAGGAAAATAGGAAGTTTAACTACATTGAACTCTTTTGTAGAGACTCTTGCTGACAATCCTAAAATCAGCCATGGTGAAGATTTCTGGAGAAGCCCAGTTAAGATTTTCTGTGGAGAAGGGGGTGACACTACTACATGGCTGGAGAAGGTGAGTGACTAAAGAAGTGCCCTTGGAGATTATGTCTTGTCCCCCCTGGCTTCTCCTTCTCTCTTTCTGTTTCCCAACAACCCTCCACTGCCACCCTCCTGCCATGATGTTCTGCCACACCTTAGGTCCAGACCAATGGAGTTGGCTGACATGAACTGAACCTCTGAAACCATGAAACAGAATAAACTTTTCTGCTTCTAAGTTCTTGTCAAGTATTTTGGTCATGGTGATGAAAAGCTTACTAACACAGAACCCAAAGCATATACAACAAAAGCAAAATCAGACATGTAGAATTGTATTAACCTAAAAACTTTCTGCACAGAAAAAGGAAAAAAATCAACAGAGTAAAAAGGATCCTATGGAATTGCAGAAAACATCTGCAAGCCATATCTCATAAAGGATTAATATTGAAAATAAATAAGGGATCCATACAAATCAACTATAAAAATTCCAGTAGTCCTATTAAAAATGGGGAAAATACCTGAATAAATATTTCTCAAAAGAGGATATATAGGAGGGGAGTATATTTCAGTGGTAGAGGAGTTATCTAGCATGCAGGAGGCCCAGGGTTTGATCCTCAGAACTGCAAAAAGTTGGAAGGAAGGAAGGAAGGAAGGAAGGAAGGAAGGGAGGGAGGGAGGGAGGGAAGGAAGAAAAGAAAGAAGAATGGATACAAATCACCAACAGTGAGAGGGAAAGATGCTCAACATCACTAAACATCAGGAAAATGCAAATAAAATCTACAATGAGATTTTACTTCACCCCTGCTAAAATGGATATTGTCAGACAGAAGATAAATGTTGGCTGCCAGGAGCAGTGGAGCGCACCTGTAATCCCAGCGACTGGGGAAGGGTTGGGGGATGATTGCATGTTTAAGACCAGCTTGCAACTTAGCAAGGCTCTAAGAAACTTAGCAAGGCCATGTCTAAAAAATAAAATGAAATAAAATAGCTGGGGATGTAGCTCCATGGTAAAGTGTCCTAGTACAAAAAAAAAAAAAGTGATTGCAAAGAAGTGGAGAAAAAGGAACCCTTTCCCACTGTTGGCAGATATAGAAATGGGTACAGCCATTATGGAAACCAATATGCAGATTCCTCAAAAAATTAAAAATGGAACTACCATATTATCTGCCAACTCTACGTCTGAATAGATGGCCAAAGTAAATGAAATAAAATCTTGAAGAGTTATCTGCACTCCTGTGTACACCTCAGCATTACTCACAGGTACCAAGATATAAAAACAACATAAATGCCCATCAACAAATGAATGGATCAAGAAAACATGGTATATATACACACATAGGAATGTTATTGTGACTTTTAAAAAGGATGCTATCCTGCTACTTGTGATAACATGGATGAATCTGGAGGACATTATGCTAAGTGAAATGGGCCAGATGCAGAAAGACAAATGTCGTATGATTTCACTTACATGTGGAGTCTTAAATACTCAAACTCATAAAGGCAGAGAGCAAAATGGGAGTTGTCAGGCTCTGAAGGGGAGGAGATATGAGGAGATATTGGCCGAAGTTTCAGTTATGTAAGATTAATTAGTTCTGGAAATCTGATTACAACCATATGACTATAGTTAAGAAAACTATATGGTACACAGTTTGCCCAGAGGGTTGATCATAAGTTTTCTTTGCATACACATCAAGAAGAATGAATGATAGGCATTGGAATATAGTTCAGTGGTAGAGAGATGGCCTAGCATGTGTAAGGCTCAGGGGTTTTAATCCACAGTACTGTGCACAAAATAAATAAATAAGTAGGAAGAATGAATGAACAAATATACACTTTTTTAAAAAGTCCTTATAAACAGATAAATAAAATTAAGGTTGTAGGGCTGGGATTGCGGCTCAGTGGTAGAGTGCTCACCTAGCACGGGCGGGACCCGGGTTGGATCCTCAGCACCACATAAAAATAAAGGCATTGTGTTGTGTCCATCTGCACCTAAAAAATAAATTTAAAAAAAAATTAAGGTTGTAAAACCTCCAAAGAGCCTGAAACTAATTTTCTTAAATATGGTTACCTCTGGGAAGAATAAAAACTAAAGTGCAAGAAGAGAAAATGGAGTAACATGGTTTTAACTACAGATTTCAAGTTTTGTTTGCCAAAATAATTGCTGTAATCATTTCATTAAAATTTTATGCTGAACATGGTGGTACATGCCTATAATCCCAGGGATCAAGGAAGCTGAAGCAGGAGGATCACAAATTGACAAACAGCCTGGGCAACTCAGTAAGGCCTTGTGTCAAAATTAAAAATAAAAAGGGCTTGGAGTGTAGCCCAATGGTAGAGGGCCCCTGGGTTCAATCCCTAGTACCAGAAAAAGAAAAAAAAAAGTTTCATGTAAGTGGAACTATACAAGTTTCCTTTTATTCATCACAATTATAGGATTTTGAGATTCATCCCATGTTGTAACTGACATCACTAGATCATTTTTTAGAGAAATTCTGCTTTTATTTATGGTGTTATGCATTCTTTACAAATAATTGAGATAATGATATAATATTCTCAACTGCTATAAAAATGTGAAAAAGTGTAGGTGAATGTTGCTTTCATACTTGATACAATGTCTACAATATGGATGAATCCAAAGCAGTTTATTGAAAAATGTTTGTAAACATGAAGTGTTGAATTTACAAATGTTGCCAAAGTTGTACATTCATGACAGGATGGTCACTGTGTATTTTGATTGATGCTTGAAATGAGAAAAAGAAATAGCCAAATAAGTAGTAAATTGAAAACCATCTAGTCATCATCATCGTCATCTTCATCTTCAGTGCTTGCATGAGCTTTTATTGCTTTTGGTATAGGAGTCTTAACAGAGTCATAATTCCATCCCTTCCTGATAAAAAGCTTCTCAAGGATGTCTGGCATACTGTAGCCTTTGCTCATGATGAAATCCTTAAAGGCAATTGTCCCATAAAGATCGTCAATAATGTCTGGTTTAGGAGTATGGGGTTCTTGACTTTCACGTAAGACCTTGGGGTCAATCAATGGTTCATCATTGACTAGCTTTCTCCACAACTTGGGCTTCAGGTACCATGCCCCATACCTAATCTTCACCCAGTCGGGTTTATAAGGATTCTTGAATTTGTGGAGTTTCCTCTCAAAGTCTAGTTCCTGTATGGGGAATCTTATCTCCTTCACTTTGTTTAGCTGGTTGCAGTACTTGAGATCAGAAGGAAGCAGATTTATTTTCTTGATGTGGTAGTCATCATAGGTTGGTTGGCACTCATAGTCACTGTCAACCTGTTGCATCATGAACTCTTCATCAATGCCCAAGTCTCCAAAAGAAGCAACCCATTTGCAGAAGTCACTAATTCCTTTTGGTATGTGCTTATGACCCTGAGAAGGGGGCAAATCTTTTTTACTTGACTTGTCTTCTTCATGAACCAATATTTTTTTATTTGACCCGGGAATCTTGGGAGGTTCCGCGAAGCTTCTTTTAGTACAGCGTTTGGAAACCTTGCGGGGTTCCTTGGTCCCTTTGCCATGGCCCTCACAGTAAGCCCACGTGTCTTCCAGCTTCCTGTCAGGGTCCAGTACTTCCAGCACCTTTAATAAGATTTCTGCAGGGAGATCTTCTTCCAGATTTGGGTAGTGAGCCAAGGGATGCTGGGTCAGGCTGGCTTCAACATCCGCTACAAATGCCTTGCGTGCCAGTTGAGCCCTTGAGAGCGTGGAAAACAGACCTACATTCTTGGACTTCTTGCTACTCTTCGTGGGGGCAGGCTGGGAAACTGTGTGAGAAATCGTTGGGAGAAAGGCCTCCTTGTGGCTCCTGCCCCGAGTGATCAGATCCTCACTGGAGGGACAGCCTTTCCTGAAGTCATCCAATCCTTCTTTAACGAATACCCACCTCCGGCTATCCAGCGAGGTGGGGAACTTCAGAAGCTTTTTCTTTTGCTTTGCAAAACACCTTGAAGACAAACGGTTGTCGTACCAGGGCTTGCTGGTCATGCCCAGAGAGAGTGGCTCCAATATCCATGGCCGGAACCGCCACTTCTGTTTCGCCATGGTACCTGTGGCTCCAGACACCACCGATCGCCCAAGCAAGCCTCAGTGCTGTGTTTACCCGAGGCCCCCGAGGTTGCCAGGATACTGGCAACCAGGATTCTCCTGGAGGGGCAGTGCCCAGCAATCCACCCAGCTTGGTCCATTTTGTGTATGTCCCTTGTATGGACATAATGCACTATTTATCCACATTGTTTTCTGATTGGGACAATTACAGAGAATGCTTCTATGAACTTTTGCATCCACATTCTCGTGGGCGCATATGCATTCTTTTCTCTTATGTAAATTTTAGCTAAGAGTTCAATGGTGGGATCATGAGAGGTGTATGTTTAACTTTTTTAAGCAACCACCAAACGTTTCCCAATTGGGTATACTACTTTTTTTTTAATTTACAGATAAAACCGTTTGTCTTTATCAAGTATAACATGAGTTTCTGAAATACACACACACACACACACACAAACACAATGGAATAAGTAAATCTAGTTAATCAACATATGCAATATTAATTCCCTTAGTTGTCATTTTTGTGTTGAAAACAGTTAATATTAACTGTCTTGGCATTTTTCAAAAGTAACATACAATGGTCACTATGTTATAGAATAGAACTCTTCTTGTTTGGACTTTTTCCTCCTACTTATCTAAAATTTTGTATCCTTGGACCATGTGGTTGTACTATTTTGTACAACCTTCTAGCAGTGTATAACAATTTCCATTCCTCCTCACACTCCCAACATTTGTTATGATTAGTCATTTTAACTTTGACTATTTTAATAGGCATGTAGTCCTACCTGCATTGTGGTTTTAATTTGCAGTTCTTCTAATTCTGTTCTTCTTTTACAAAGTTGTTTTGTTGTTTGGGTTCTGTTATTTCCTTTACATTTCTATGGGAATTTAAAAATCACTTAGTGAATATCTACCCCAAAAAGCCTGTTTAGACTTTGGTGAAGGTTATGTGGACTCTTTAGATTAATTTGAAGATAAATAATAATAATATTGAGTTTTCTGAGTCATAAAGAGGTACATCCCAATTCGTTCATGTGTTCTTTTGTATATCATAAATAGTAGAACTCACTCATTTGTCTTCCATTTCTAAGGGACCAGTCTCTGCTACATTATGTCCACTGTCTTGCAAACTATTATCTTAAAGATTTGTCCTGATTTTGTTGTTGTTGTCTCAAAACAAAACAAAAAACAACAACAAAAAAAATGGTCCATTTTAGTTTATCTTGTTCAGAAAATGTTTGTATTAGCCTGTCACCACCATTCACATGATGCTGCCTTCTCCAAGGTCACCAGAGACTTCAAAAGTATCAAATTCCTCACTACATTATTATTGACTCATTATTTGAAAGTGGGGATCATACCCACTTTACTAAAACACTTCTTCCTTAGATTATACTATTCCATTTTGTTTTTTTATCCTAATGTTCATGACAGATATTGTTTTTTAAGTCCACAAATTGAATACCAAATTCCTCATCATACTACATTAGGCATTTTACAAATATGATCCAGCATAACTCCTCTTGGTAGGAAGTTAGCTATGAGCAGGTGGAAAGAGCGATAATAAGGAGAAACAACATTTAGGGAGGACATCAAATGTGTACTTGAGGGACGAGTCCATAGGTCACAGGAATGGAAAAAAACAGGAAACCTTAAAAAAAATAGACAACCATATGGTCACTTATAACCCACAAAGAAAACAGGAACTGATATGTCAAACCACCCCTGGCCATAGTTAATCATAACCCCTTAAAGGAACTATTATTTCAAAAACATGTCAAAGCCATCTTCTATGACCTGGTCATTACGACCCTCACAAAAAAATTTTCTGAGGGCCATATAAAATGAAAAACAAAGGACAATAAATAACTAGTGAATCAAAGGAGGTATGATAAAACAAGACAACAAAGAAACCCAGACCCCATAAAAACCCAGACTTTGAAACAACCACACCGTTCTCTTTGGAGATTGTCCACTCAGTGCCTAACCTGTGTATACTTGCATTTTCATTCCTCTAATAAATTCTTGCTTGCTATTCTGTTCATCTTGCTTAAAATCCTTCCTGTGAGAATACAAGGCCCAATTGCTGTAAAACCACGCAGTCATTTCAGCTCCACGGGACCCCTTACAACACTCTTTTAGCATTAAAAAAAAAAAAAAAAAAAAACTTTAGTACACAAATTACTGATTATATATCATTTCTTGCACGTGGCCTGAACTTATGTTTTTTTTAGGGGGGGCGGCGGTACTGGGGATTGAATTCAGGGCACTCAATCACTGAACCACATCCCCAGCCCTATTTTGTATTTTATTTAGAGACAGGGTCTCCCTGAGTTGCTTAGTGTCTCACCATTGCTGAGGCTGGCTTTGATCTTGCAATCCTCCTGTCTCAGCCTCCTGAGCTGCTAGGATTACAGGTATGCACCACCGCATCTGGCTGAACTTATGACTTTTTAAAAATTAATTTGTTCATTTATTATTTTACTCATCACACATTTGTTAAGTTTCTATTTTGCACCAGAGTGTGGGCTGTGTCTTCAAACTACTCCAATTAACGATACAATTATCTTGTTTCTTGGCCGGAAAAAGAAATATAATTTATTTTGTGTTGGCCTCAGAATGAAATTCACACTATTTCTTTGCTAGATAGAATCAGTCTTTGCATATTAATTATTTCAAAAGTTTTGTTCAAATTTCATTTGTGAGGCATACATTTTGTGAGTATTTAGTACAGATTCAGATTGTAAATGAATGAAATAGAATTAAATGGATCAATACAACTAGAGTGAACTAAGATTGATGTCAGAAGCTAATGTATGAGGCCAGGAAATAAAAATTCAAATGACTAGGAAAATAGGAATTTGGGGATTGGAGGTGTAGTTCAGTGGCAGAGTGCTTGCCTAGCATGTATAAGGCCCTGGGTTTAATCCCCAGCACAGGGGAAAAAAAAAGAAGAAGAAGAAGAAGAAGAAGAAGGAACTAGGTCTAAGTCAAAGTCTAAAAATCATTGCCTGTGACTTTCTTGTTCAATTTTCTGAAATACTAATCACTAGCAGAAATTTCCACTTAGGGAGGGGGACAAAGTGACATTTCCAGATAAAAAACAAATACAGGGCTGGGGATGGGGCTCAAGTGGTAGCATGCGTGAGACACTGGGTTTGATTCTCAGCACCACATAAATGTAAAATAAAGATACTGTGTCCACCTTTAAAACTAAAGAAATAAATATTTTTTTTTTTAAAAAAAGACAGCGTTTCCTAACATTAATGGCCAATAATAGTTTTTTTAAAGCTTTGGATATTCAAATACTTTGTAAAGTTCAATCTTCCAGTCTTGTCATATGACATTTTATTTTCCATATAGGGAAAGATAATTGCAACAGAAATCACACATATCTATTTTATAATTAATGAGTGAAATGTAATGAATAAGCATCATGCAATATAAGTAAAAAGCTCATTTCTTCTATCAAGGAGATGACATTACTGTAAGATAATCAGCATCCTCAAATTATGTATCCTATTCCAACCAGAGAAATGATGATTAGGGGGTAGGTCTGTTAGAGTAAACCTGCTGAGAGTATTTAACATCTTCCAAAGGTATATCTCTGAAAAGTGATTGTTGTAGGTTGCCAAACAGGTTGCTCAACTGCTCCACACTATATTTCTTCAAATAATAGGGAGTGTGTTAATGCATCTGTCTTAAAGGTCATTGTTACCATAGACATTGCTTCTATACAGCAACACATAATAAAAGCCTTTTACAGCTTGTAATCAAGCAATAATTTTCAATATTAGATTTTCTATCAAGAGTTTATACTGTCATTTACTTTACCCTTTTAGTTTTCATTTTTTATTTTTCATTAACATGACATAGTTATTTCTCTATATCCTTAGCTTCTATGTATTGTTTCTCCTTCTTTTAAAATATCACTAATATTTGTATATAATTACATTCCAAATTAATCATATGCTTTTTTAAGCTTTCCAAATTTGGTCTCCCTTTAAAGCTTACTCAACAAGTCATTTCAGGCCTGCTTCATTTTTGTTCATCCTCTCTGAACTGCAAATTCATCAGCTTTTGCCCTTAACTTTCGCTATGGAAACATGCAATTGGTTCTTGTTGAAATACAAAAAAATAGCTCTTATTTTAGAGCTGGGTGCGGTGGTGCATGCCTGCAATCCCAGCAACTTGGGAGACTAAACTAATAGTATCACAAGTTCAAGACCATACTCGGCAACTTAATGAGACCCTGTGTCAAAATAAAAAATAAAAAGGGCTGGGGATGTAGCTTAGGGGTAAAGTGTTTGTAAGTTGAATCCTCAGTACCTCCAAAGGAAAAGAAAAAGAAAAAAAAACAAGAATTAAATAACTAAAACTCAGCTTTGAATAGCCATGAGAGGTACAAATTATTTCCTGCAATAATTCCATATTTGATATAGGGGAAATATCCAAGAATAAATGTCATTCCTGATTTCTCAAAGGGGATACATCACATATCCATTCACATATATATTTGAAATCTGGTGCACATTACTTTCCTTATATTTGTTTAGATGATATGTTTAATATGTTTCATCAGTTTAAAGAAATCATAATATTCTTGTTATGGACTTTCTAGTTGATTCCTTCAGCTCTTCCTCCTGATGTAGAAAACTCTTCTTTAAAAACAAATACAGATTTACTAAAATATAATGTACATATTATGCAATTCTTTCATTTAAAGGATACAAATCAATTATTTAGTGTATTCACAGAGTGTACATTGCCACAGTCCATTTTAAAACGCTGTCATCAACCCCAAAATAAACATCACAACATATTAACAGCCAATGTTCATCTAGCCCACCATTTTAACCATTGGTAACCACTAATCTACTTTCTCACTCTTGAAATTTGCCTATTCTGGACATTTGTTATGAATGGAATCATAGAAAACGTGGTCTTTTTGACAGAATTCTTTAATTTATCATACTCTTTTCAAGTTTCATCTATGTCACAGAGTATAATAGTACTTAATTTTCTTTTTATTGCCAATTGATTATCCATTGTGTGGATATACCATATTTGATTTATCCATTTATCAGCTGATGGACATTTGGGTTGTTTCCAATTTTGTTTTATTCTGTTTTGTTTGTACCAGGAATTGAACCCAGGGGCACTTAAATTAACTGTGGAGACAAGTGCATGGAGTACTGCATATATAGCTTACATTAAGGGCGTCTGAGTGGCAGGCCACTCCCCTCATGCACGAAGTGTGAGTGGCAGGCCTCTTACCCCATAGGTACAGCCCTGGGCTTGAGGCCATGTATTACAGTCCCTGCACTTGCTCCAAGGCCCACTACTTGATTGGTAGCTGCAAGGACAGTTAGCAGAAATTGCATTGGTGGCTGCCTGTAATCTGCTTAGCTATTGCCTGAGTATATATACATGGTAACTACGCAATAAAATCAGACATGCTTCCTGTTTTGGTCTCTGGAAGTCTTGATTATCAACTCTGCACCCACACTATCCTCAACCCTGTTCCGTGGACCTCCTCACTGGATGAGAGAGACCCCACACACTTAACCACTGAGCCACGTCCCCATCCCTTTTTAATATGTTATTTAGAGACGACAGGGTCTCACTGAGTTGCTTAGGGCCTCGCTGCTGAGGCTGGCTTTGAACTCGGGATCCTCCTGCCTCAGCCTCCTGAGCTTCTGGGATTACAAGCATGTCCCACTGCACCCAGCTGTTTCAAACTTTTTAAATGAATAATGTTGCTACGAATATTTTCATACAAGTTTTTGTATGACAAACATTTACATTTCTTTTGGATAGGAATAGAATTGTTGGGTTATAAAACTATGTTTTTAACCTTTTGAGGAACTACCAGGCTGTTTCTCCATAGTGTCTGCACTATTTTATATTCCCACCAGCTAGTAAATGAAGGTTCCAATTTCTCCATAAATCTCACCAATACCTACAATTATCCCTTTTATAATTATTTTTATGATAGCTATCCTAGAATGTATGAAGTGATATCTCATTGTGGTTTCAACTTACATTTTCCTAATGGTTCATAATATCAAGAATCTTTTCATTGGTTTAATGTCCATTTTTATATCTTTGTACAAAGGACATGAATATACATTTCTTCATTCTAAAATTAAGTTATTTTTTCCTTTTTCTTTTTATTCTGTAAGGGTTCTTAATATACTTAACATATGTTTCTACATGTTATTAAAGTTTTTCCTAAGCAGATTATTTAAAAAGTAAAGAAAAATGTTTTTCCAATTTCTTATTAAAAATAAACAATAGCTGGATGCCATGACACAAGCCTATAATCCCAGTGGTTCTGGAGGCTGAGGCAGGAGGATCACAAGTTCAAAACCAGCCTCAGCAACTTAGTGAGGTCCTAAGCAACTCAGTGAGATCCTGCCTCAAAATAAAAATAAAAAAGGCTGGGGACATAGTTCAGTGGTAAAGTGCCCCTGGGTTTGATCCCCAGTACATACATACATATATACATATATACATACATATATACATAACTTAAGAAAACTGTTGTTTTAAAAGAGAAGACCAAACTCTGGTTTTGCCTCAATATTTAACACACAGATAATTTTAATAAAACTTTATAAATAAATTCATCCAGTCTTCTAGCTTTGACTATATAAGATAAGATTCCTTTTTGGCAAACATTTTACAAATTATTTTTTAATTTATCAGCTTTTTTCCCCTGTATTTTTATTTTTCTCATTCTGGAACAACCAGTCATTCTATTTAGAATGGAATTAATTACTCCATTTCTTTTTAACAAATAAACATCTTCATGCCCTTAGAACCTTCCTTACCAAAAATACATCTTACCTTCCTTGCATAATTTGAATACAAAGTTGCTTCTCTTATAATTTCTAGTGTTTTTAATTCCATATATCAAATTAGAACTTTTAAGTTTCAATAACCTTAATTTTTAGTGAAAACTAGGAAGTATGCAATTGTGAACTGTCTGTAACATTCCAACATTCTGTAGATTAATCCCATTTCATAATTTCTGAAAACATATGCTTCTCCAATAATACAATTTCTCATGCTTATTAACAGAACCAAATATCTTTAGCACCTCTATAATCAGAAAACAAAAGCAGAAAATCTTAAACATGTTCAGCAATTAATGTTTCCATACTTTGTCTTATTTAGAACTCAACCAGACATTTAATGAATATATCTCACTTAATTTAACTTAACATAACTTTAAGGTTTCAAGGCACCGATGACATTTTTAAGTGATTCTTAAGTGCACATGTTTTATAAAACATAATCATTATAGAAAAATTCATTTAAAAACTCTATTCCACTTACATTAACTCACTTTTTTTAGCAATTATACTGGAATTTCTCATGAAAATTTCACTAGACATTTTAAAAAGCTAGCCATCATCTTAATTTATTTCTCTTACTGACAGACAAAGCAGGCAAGTATCAAAAATATCACATAAACAAAGAACCTAAAAAGTTAAGCATATGGTTCTTTCTTCTTTTTAATTGTCAGGCTTGACATATATCAAGCAATTTTTTTGTTTGTTTGTTTATTTGTTAGCAGGACTGGGGATTGAACTCAGGGCCTTAGAACACACAAGACAAGCATTCTACCACTAAACTACACCCATATCCTCATCTCTAAGCAATTCATTTGTATTGTGCCTTTTGTTCTTAGACTGGATTTATAGTTTTATTAATTTAAACCTCTAGTAGAGATAACATAAGCTTGTTTACTAGTAAACATAGGTAGGATAAAATATACATCTGCATTATATTTAATGACAGTCCCAAAGATATTCATGTTTATATTTTATCAAAGATTTTTATACTAGCTTTATTTAACAAAGATTATCATATATATTGTGAACTTTAAAAAGAAGATTAGAGTCAGTTTCTATATTTCTAAGTGTTTTTAAATATTTGATTTACATACATGGTCATTTGTCTCTAAGCCAATTTGGCTAGAAGTCCTTTAAGGGATTTAAAAAATTAATTTGGTAATATAATCCAGAGGTAGAAAAATGTCACAAATGCATAACAAATATACATCCATACATAAACAGACAGACACAAAGATCTCAGAACTTTCATTCTAAAATTTTAGCTGTGAACCAGGTAAACTAATATAAAATTCACTCGTTTCTAAGAGAATAGCTGAATCCAAACTGTGTTTCTGGCAGATGGAACAAATTAAAATTATCCAGTGAGATAGCTAGAACTTTTTGCTAATATTTATAGAAAAGACTTTTGAAGATTTTTTTGTTTTTTTCCAGTTTCCAAATAGTTCCTTTTTTTCTCCCTTCTAATGATAATCATCTCTCTGAAGTTTCTATTTCAAAAAGATGACTATCAGATCCTAGAGAAGGCAGAGTAAGAAATTTACATCTTAAACATGGAGAGAAAAGATCCACATTTTCTGCAAGAAAGAGTTTTGGGGCATATTTGTCTATTATCAGAGGTCAATCTTATGGAAGCTAGGAACTAAGTTTTAGGTGACTGACTGAGGAGACATCTAGGTGGCCACCATTTAGTCTATTTCCAATTAGACTTTTTGCATATAGCCTTAGGTATTTGCTTTTGGGGGACTTTGAAACGCTTGAGAACA
Source organism: Marmota monax (assembly GCF_021218885.2). Lineage (NCBI taxonomy): Eukaryota > Metazoa > Chordata > Mammalia > Rodentia > Sciuridae > Marmota > Marmota monax. Next base: position 1,305,575 of record NW_026694092.1, read on the forward strand.
GAGGTGCCTGAAGTTCAAGTGACTGAGGGGTTGGTGTGGGAAGGTAAGTCTGACAAAAAGTAGAGGGCTGAAGGAAGTAGAGGTTTGAAGGAGGACATATCAAGAATTCAAGGTAACTGAATGGGAGATCAAAGTTGGCAAAAAGAGGAAAGAACAGAAGCAGATGGAAGGAAGAGGTCTCATAGGAGCTGAACTGCAGAGGTCTTATGCTCCATTATAAAGATTAACTAAAGCCAAGCCTGGTGGCGCACGCCTGTAATCCCAGCAGCTCCAGAGGCTGAGGCAGGAGGATCAGAGTTTAAAGCCAGCCTCAACAATTTAGCGACACTCTAAAACAAATAAACAAACAAACCCTGCTGGGAATGTGGCTCAGTGGTTAAACACCACCACCCCCAGGTTCATTCCCCGGTGTCCCCCACCAAAAAAAAAAAAAAAATCAAGTTTCAACAAGAAAGAGATGGACAGAGCTGGTATAGCATATAGTCATCAGGTGTTCAAGAAGAGAGTTTCCCTCAACCAAGAAGTTTCTACGGAAGAACCATGATCCAATGGAAAGAGCAGAAAGGATTTCAAAATTATACAGTGAGAATACCTGCTTTCACTTTAAACCAATTCTGACTATAAAGCTCTTTAACAAAAATTCTTTCAGAGTTATTGGAGACAAAATTGACCATTTCATATTGTGTGCATATTCAAATATGTAACAACAAATTTCACCATTATGTATAATTTACTAATAAGAAAAGAAGAAATCCTTTCAAATAGTTAATTATTTGGTTTCAGGCAGGACAAAGAGAAAATATTATTCCTGGAAGTATTGAACCCTTTTTTCCCTTTTCCTTCTTTTAAACCAAAAGTCTTTATTGAATGATTCATATCCAAAACCAATAAGCTTTTTATGACTCAATCGTGGATGTAAGAGGTATCCTCAAAAGAGGGTACAAAAACTATATCCTTCCCAAGATCCAGAACCACACTTTAAGACAGACTTTAAGACACAGATCTCTCCTCTCCCTGCAGAGCTGGCAACAGTCAGAATATTAACAGTGAAATTAACTGATGCATGCCTGCAAGGGACAATTTGCACCCTGACAGGCAGAAAACCATGCTAAGCCCTCAAGACACAAAATGAGACAAACAGAAAGGTAATAGCTGTCCCTGGAAAAGGAAAGATCAATATTAATCAGGTATCCTAAAACCAAATTTATACCAGAGTCACAATCCAAACAAATATTTTTCTCCTGCTAATTTGAATTTGGAAAAGAAGGGGCAGGAGAAATTGTTACCTTCCTCTTTCAACAGGACTGATTGTAATAGATATTCAGGAGACCTGATCTTGGTAAGAATCTCTTACCTTTCCCTGGCTTATGTTGGCTGTCAAAGGATCACTCTCATCTGCAGGCTCCAGAGCAAGTGGGGTGTCTCAGGTGTCCTATTGAGTTGCTAGAAACCAAAGGAGAGAAAAAGTAATATATTATCTTTACTGATTGCACAAGGTTCATGGCTGAGGCTCCCACAACAAGTGACATATTAAAACCAGAAAATTATACAAATTTATTTAACATAAGTTTTTGATTTCTGTTTTTGTGACAAAGGAGCATGGACAAAGCAGGGTGTGGTGGTAATAAACTTGGAGGAACTTAACAAGGCCCACTTATTCAAATTTTTCTCAGTGCCTGTGTCTCCAGAGACAAGGATGTTCATTTCTTCTGGGTACAGAGAGCACAACTCTCACGTGAGGCTCTTTATGACCTACTTTAAAGGAAGATCAGCTAGGTTTTTATGTCAACATAAGTGGCGAGGGGAAGGTAAGAGGGACCCTACTGCCAGTGGCGGCACCATTTTAAAGATGTCTTCTGGGATGGCCCTGGGCAGCAACCGCAGCAGTATTGGCTGCACAAAGGACCACGGGTGGAGTAGTCCTCCGGCAGGAAGGGGGAGCTGATGCCTGATAGGATGTGGTCCTCTAGCAAATAGAAGACACCGACAACTCTTCTGATGGCTTTTTTCCTTTTTTTTTTTTTTAATTTTGTGGCATTACATGTCCTTCCTACTATTAGATTTTATGGCATATATGAGCTTCATGGGTTGATAGGTGGAGTTCAACTTATTAAAACAGCAAAAATGAAAAACACAAAGGTAACAGAAAACTCTATCAGCTCCCCAAAGCTCATTAGCACAAAAATTCACGCAATATGTTTTGTTCATATCAACTTATTGTTCCCGAAAAGAGTTGGTGTCTTCCATTCCTTTTTAAAATATACACCTTTATAACTAAAATAGACAAGCTTGAGCTGTTTTCTTAAACTCTTTGCTCCTTATCTCATGTAAAAAGTGGTTGAAACTGATTATCTAGCTTGGTGGACCAAAATAATGTAAATCGAAAAGATTTTTTTTTTATAAATACCTGAAAAACCTATGTGGAGAGAGAAATATTAAAGTATCATCTTAATTATATCTAACCAAAACCAAAGAGCTTTAACCTTTTACTAAAAACAGAATGAAGCTTTTGTATTTTGGAAGTAAGCATACTTTCCAAGAATTTGGAACAACACATTTAGAAAATAATTTATCCCTGTGTATTAGATTTCTTGGTTTCAAGAAAGTTTGCAGCTGATTTGCAAAATATTATTCTTTTGCCCCGTTTCCTCCCAAGATTAGTGTTCTTAGGAAATCTTAATGTTTCTTTTCAGGGTTGTTTGTTTGTTTTGGGTTTTCTATACAAACTGATAAATGAGTAGTCCTTGACCTACAGTTCACTTGTTGTTACCATCCTGCCTCCATGACTGTTTAAATACTGAAGCAGCATTTTTTTGGGGGGTGGGGGGTACCGGGGATTGAACTCAGGGGCACTCGACCACTGAGCCCCATTCCCAACCCTATTTTATACTTTATTTAGAGACAGGGTCTCACTGAGTTGCTTCGTGCCTTGCCAGTGCTGAGGCGGGCTTTGAACTTGCAATCCTCCTGCCTCAGCCTGCTGATAAAGCAGCATTTATTTTTGAAAAAGGTTGCATTGCCTTCCCCTCCCACTAAGAACATATTTACTCTATTATATTAAAACCCAGCTGCAGTTTTCTTCCTAGTCAATAACAAGAATAGCATGGGTTGGTGAAGAGATTAATAGGCTTGGCAGCAAAAATATTATAAGACCCTTAGTATATATTTCAATATTTGTCAACTATTGATTGTTGGCCAATGTTTTATCCCAGTGTCTGTTTTTCTTTCATTTATCCATGTAAATAGGCCAAATTCAACTGGAAATTTTCAGTAAGAAACACTTTGAATTGTCACCAATAACATGACAAACTACACATTAACAATATCAATGTGACCCCCCCCCCAACCCCCAACAAAATAGGTATGTGGGGGGCGGCAGCAGCAAGGGATCCAAAACATTTTATTTTGTTTCTCAAAGACTATGAATATTGGTTAATGTAGTGTTACTGCTAAAGTTTGAAAGTGGACTCCCCACCCTCAACCCAGCCAGGTATTTCTGCCCAGATCTTGATTACCTTACAAAGTGAGGAAAGAGAGAAACTAAAGAAAATCTAGCAGATCCTGAGAAAGCAAACAGGTGAAGTCTGTTTCCTAGTTTTGTCAGATATGCAGAGTGCATACATTTGTATATGTAGAGAAGTTTCTGGCATCTTAGAGCCATTCTGTATTTGATCACTTGCTAAAGTAATGTTTATCTACACTCAAAAAATCACTTTTTTATCTGACAGAAGAAAATAAATGTAGAAGTATAATAGAGGATTCATATTTGAGTGGGAAAAGAATCAGTACTGATGATAGTGTCTGATTGTTACTTGGTAGAATCTTAGATTTTATTTCTGAGAATAAGATTTAAATAACAAGGCATGACATTTAATTTTATGATTGTGTGATTTTTTTTTTTCTTGGTTTGGGGTATTGAATCCAGAGGCGCAAAACTTCTGAGCCACAACCCTATCCTTTTTTTTTTTTTGTATTTTATTTAAAGACAGGGTCTCCCCAAATTGCTTATGTAAGCAAAAATAACCAAAAAAAAAAAAAAAAACGGCAGCAGACCTTGGATCAGCAAGCTGTCTTTATAAGCAGTGGTGGAATGGCACATTTTCAGGGGAGAAAATGGTGACTGGTTCCAAGCGGGGTCTGTGTTTTATAGGTCTTAATGAGAGTTAATCATAGCAGAATGTTTAGTGTGACTTTCCTGAAATGCCGTGCTGGCTGGACAGTCAGGAAACTGGTTGTGCAGGTTCAAAGCCTAAATCAGGAAAACAGCCGTAAAGTCTCTCAAAACCCATTGATACTGAGATGAAGGTCCCAACCCATCCTTTGCCTTCTCCACCCAGGACCCATTGTCACTGGGAAAAGATAAAAGCCCAGGGCCCTGGGCCCTTTGTTTGCCTTCCCCTTCTCTGTCTTCCCAGATCCCACTGTCCTCCTTTTCTCCCTGAGGGTTGTCATTTCCCTTTTCTTGGGAGATGTTATTTTCCATATCCTTCAGTTTAGACCCCTACTAAATTGATGAAGTTGGCTTTGAACTCCTGATTCTCCTGCCTCAGCCCAAGCCACTGGGATTACAGCCATGCGCCAGTGCACCCCACTGATTATGTGATTTGTACAGGGATTTAGTCATGTAAATTATATATATATATATATATATATATATATATATATATATATATATATATCTCAAAACAATTTTAAAAGTAGGTTCACTGCACGGTGGTGCGTACCTGTAATCCCAGTGATTCCCAAGGCTGAGGCAGGAGGATCACAGGTTCAAAGCCAGCCTCAGCAAAAGCAAGGTGCTAAGCAACTCAGTGAGACCCTGTCTCTAAATAAAATACAAAATAGGGCTGGGGATGGGGCTCAGTGGTCAAGTGCCCCTGAGTTCAGTCCCCAATACCCCCACCCCACACCCAAAAAATAAGTTCACTGGCTCAGCAATTTTTTGGAAATGCAAATTACTAACATCTCCCATTGTCAGCCATCATCTGCAAAAGATGTTCACATAAAAACAGCATTAATATTAGAAGAGGAAAAGGAGGGGGCTGGGGTTGTAGCTCAGTGGTAGAGCGCCTGCCTTGCATGTGTGAGGCACTGGGTTCGATCCTCAGCACCACATAAATAAATAAGTAAATAAATAAATAAAGGTATTTTGTTATGTACAACTAAAAAAATTTTTTTTTTAAAAAGAAGAGGAAAAAGGCTTAAAAATTCACAATGGCTGTAGGGAGGACAGAGATGTAAAGATCTGAGTTATAATGAGGTGTCAGAATAATTGCAAATCATTTTACTTTATTTTTGTGTTACATTTTTTATATTGCAGTTCCCATGGTTAACAAAGCCTTTGCACATGATCACTCACAGTGTGCCTTCTTCAGACAAATGCCGCCAGGCAAGTCTTTAAAGTAGCCATTGCTCAACTTTGTTGAACAGAAGCATTTTCATCTCTTCAGTCTAGCCTAAAGCTTTTTTTTTTTAATGATTCCATTTATACAAAGATTCAAACCAGGTAAGATTAGTGTGATGATATAAGCCAGAATAATGTTTATATTTGATGGGCGAGCAGATGCTGACTGCAAATAGGCAAAAGTAAGACTTCTGGTCATGGGTCATGTTTTATTCTTGGTTCTAGGTAGAGAGTAGACATATCAATTTTGTTAAAATTCTACAAACCATATACTTGTGCATTTAGTGGGCATATAAATATATTTAATAAACAGTAACTGAGACATAGTTAGAATTAAGTTATTTGAACAACTAGGCATTCCCTGACAATAGGAGCATAGGAACTGTGGACTAGAAGATTCTTTTTTTTCCCAGTACTTGCCCTTACTCTCCACTCCTCTCTCCCCCTATACCCTTATCTCTACTAATCTTTCTGCTATTTACTTATAGTTTTTTTTCAATTAGTATCTTGTGGATATTTTCTCAGTATATATCCAAAACATCTAAAATCAGACTACCATAGAGGTGCAGCCACATCAGTATTTATAGCAACACAAGTCACAATAGCTAAGATATGAGAAACCTATATGCCATTCAACAGATGAATGAATAAAGAAAATGTGGTATATATACACACAATAGAAAGTATTACTTAACTTTAAATAAGAATGAAATTATGGCATTTGCTGGTAAATGGATGGAACTAGAGACTATCATGCTCAATGAAATAAGCCAGAACCTGAAAAAGTCAAAGGTTGAACATTTTCTCTGGTATTTGAAAGCTAGTCCAAAATAGAGGGAAAAAAAGAAAAAAAAAACAGAGAAGAAATGGGGGTGGGGAAAATTCTATCAAAATAGAAGAAAGATCAGTGGAGTAAAAGGTGATAAAGGAAGAATAGTTGAATGAATCTATCCTCAATTTCCTATGTATATATGTGAATAAACCACAGTGAATCTCACCATTATGTGTATCCAAAGCTCTTAATCAGGGCAATACACTGTGTCTGAGACTAGTGCCCTCAAGCCACCTCACAGTGAAACAAACTGCTATTAACTGTTTGCTTTCTGCTGCCAGTGCCCACCTTCTCTTAATACCTCATGACCTCTGGCCATTGCTCCCTATTTGGCTGGCTTCCCCTTAGTCTCTCTCTCATCCATGCAATAAATCCTCCCTACTTACTTCAGTTGTACTTCTCTCCAGAACCAAGACTCATCATGGCCTCCCCGCTTCATTGTATTTCTGCACATAGCTCTCAGCTTGTCATTCTTAACCTTCCACTGTTTCCTCTTGACCTGTTATTTCAACTTCATCTTCTTTTTTACTCCCTGTATTCTGTCCATGCTGTTGTAGCTAGTATTTCTGAATACATCCTGCTGTCATCCACTTTCTGGGTCAAGTTCAAGCTTTCTTCTCAGCCGATCTGCTAACCTCTTACCCTCCGTTGCCATATCTGAAAAAGGAGTCCTGTCCATTCTCCATGACCTTGTTCAAAACAATTCTACTCATAGAACCTGCTAGATTTCTAGTATTCTATCTTTTCACTGTGAGCCCAGAACACATACATCTTTCTCATACAACTCTTTGACAGCTGGCCTTTTTACCAGTTTCTACCAATGCCTCCCTGTCACTAGATGTTGAGTGGCTTTGAGTCACAGACTGTGTCTTAATCATCTTCATGTCTCCTATAGTACCTAGTACAGTATACTGTTTCATGGGTATTCAGGAAACATTTGGTGAAAATGAATAAAGAAAATGAATGAATAAAGAAAATGTGGTATATATACACATAGAAAGAATTAGAATACAATCAGAATATCACATAAGTAACAGGAGGAAATATTTAGCACTTTGTTAGTTTTTATGATGACTTTATATCTGGTCTTATTTGTAAAACATCATTTGGCAATGGAAAATGTGGTAGATAAAGTGGTACTCTCCACTTTATTGAAGATAAGCATTAGTATCCATATATGTTAAATCTTTATGATAGGGATCAAAGTCAAATAGGAAAAAGGTCAGAATTTGTATTCTAAGTGGAATTTGATGTTATCCAGGTACAAAAATGATTCGCAGTCTATGATTATTTAAGTCAGTTCTCCTACCATTGTGTAATATATTTTCTAGCTCATTGATCAAGAGTTCTGTCTTGTTTATTATAGAGAACTCTTCCTCCACATCATGACAAACAGGCTAGAGAGAGTTGGTCCAGAGTACTGATAGCTATCACTTATATATCATTTTATCCTGTTCAGAGCACTCATTTATTTTATATCATTTAATCTTTCTAAAATCTCTGCAAGGAAGAACTTGTCTTCTTTATATAAGTGAGAAATCTCAGGCTCAGAGAGCTTAAAATGTATTGCTGCAGATCCAACAGTCAGCAAGTGGCAGATCAGGTTCACATCTAGTTTTTCTAACTCAGAATGACCAACTTTACTTTGGACAAGAAAATGAATAATAGTCATTCCGTGGATATCATTTGTTGCCCATCTCCAGACCCATCCCAAATCTTGGTGTATTCCTGGCACGTATCTACCCTGGAGACAATACTTGCACTGACAAGAGTTCCTGTATAAATCAGCCTGTCTATTTGAATTTCAGCAGTTCCTATGCTACCCTGAAAAATATCTGTGGCTATTTTCTAAAAGGTTAGGATTATTTGTTCTCTTAAAGAAAGAAAAAATACACCTGACCTGCTTAGAGCTTCAAAATGAGGGATATGAAATTTAATTTTTTTCCTAAGTTATCTTCACCTTCAAGAAAAGTATAGGATAAACTTCTTTCATTCTTCCTACATTTGGTACATTTTTCCTCCCACCAAATTGCAAAAGAACTGTATCTAAGGATGTCCACTCTTGAGAATAGCCTGTTTAGTTCCTTTTGCTCTGTATTCTGTATTCAAAGCCATATTTTTGTCTTCATGACCTTGACCTGAGTGTTACTTAAGGAGCCTTCAATTTGCTCTTTCTTCATCCTTTTCCTGAAGAAACCCAGGAAATCATTAGATGCCCTCTCTCTGTGCTTGCCAAGTTGCCTGTATTTTCCCAGGTCAAAATAAAGCTGTGTGATTTGACAAATACAAGCATACTTTTTAATACCAGAAAATATGCTTGTATTTGTCAAACCACCTAGGGTTTGAGGAAAAAAAATATTTATGTTGACATTGTCTTAAATCTTTTAGAATGCATATATGTATATATGTATACTTCCTTTGCTGTCATTTTTAAGTCATAGCTACAGAATAAAGAAAAACCATATGACTTACCTCTAAATGTGACCTTTCGTATTTTTTCCTGAGGCTTTTTAAATTCTCTTCTCTTTCTGTATATTAGGCATTTTAATTAGACTGTGTCTTAGAGGGGATCATTTTTTTCCTCATTTTTTAGTTTGTGCATTAGAATTATCCATATTGATGGGATTTGTTCTTACATATTCATATGTGCATACAATATAAAATATAATTTGGCCAATATCACTCCCCAGCATTTCCCCTCTCCCTCTGTGCCTCCTACCCCTTGATCCCTTTTCTCTACTTATCTTCCTTTGATTTTTAGGATATCCACCCCCATCTTTGTTTTCCTTTTTCCTCTCTAGCTTCTGCATCTGAGACAAAACATATGACCTTTAGCCTTCTGATTTTGACTTATTTTGTTTAACATGAGGATCTCCAGTTCTATCCATTTTCCTGCAAATGCCATAATTTCATTTTTCATTATGGCTGAATAAAACTCCATTGTTTATATATACACATGTATATGTTCTAACTCATATATATGTATATGTGTATATATATTTTTCCCTTACTCTGCAGCTGTGACTTAAAAATGACAGCAGAGTAAGACAGTCTTGGATTCCCTATTCCTAACTAAATATATTATTTAATTGGGTTATTTATTCTTATTCATAGCACCTCCCCCACAATTCCCTTGAAAAATACAGACTGGGTAATTTAAAAGTGTCTCAAGAGTGTGTTGTTGAGGTCTTCAGAATTCTTTCTCCCAATTATTACAAATAGCATTCAATAAATATTTATTGAATGAATTAATGAATAAATGAATTGAAATGATCCTGAGCTTATTTTAATTGTAGCAAATTTGTATTCTTTTTGCCACAAAAATTAGGCAAAACCTCAACCCACAGCATTTGAAAGGTTTCTTATATCACTGAATTAAACTATTTGGACATTATGATTCTGTCCCTTTACCTAATAAGTAACCTAATGACGTTGGGCCCTGCTCTAGTAGTTGCCAGTCTTCATAGACTAAGGCATCTTTATTCCAAGTTCTTTCCTTTGGCCTTTGTGTGACTTTGAAATGATGGTGAGAAGATGCCTAAGCTGAAGGACGTTAGTATTGGGCATTCCCAGCTGAGAATGAAAATAAGCAAAGATGGCAGGGTCAGGAATAGTAGAGTATATTTGCAAAATAAGGTAAAGAATGAATGGTAGTGAAGGCCCTGTGGGGAAGAGCATGGCACCATGCTGAAGAGTCTATACCTCCTCACCTAGGATAAAGAATGTCAGGGTGCCAGCCAGGAATGAGGCCTGTAGATTTGCACTTGTGCTCATCCCTCTTATACACTTTCGTTTATTACCAATATAATTAGGTTCATACAGCTGGATGGAGGGGACTTTAGAAGAACTATACTAGAACAAGGAAACCAAGTTTGGAGGTCATATGGGATCCTAGCAAAGAGATGATTAGCACCTTAAGTAAGGTAATAGAAATGGGGAGGAAAGGCTGGATCTGATTGACTTCCAGGGACAGGTAGAGCTGTTTGATTTACTGGTTCAAAGAGTCTGGGGAGGAAAGGAATGATTCTCAGGTCTAGTGAATGCATGGCAACATCAAAGTTATTTGCAGCTGGGACTAATAATTCAGGGGGAGGAGCAGGTCTGCCCTTTAATTCAGCAGTATTAATGGAGGTCCTTACCCAAGGGCAGAGTAGCTAGAAGATGATGAAAGAGGTATAGGAGAGGTTGGGTTGAGGTCCCAGTGATATCCCCATATGTTAAGGTCTGAGAAATTGAACTTGGACATTTGCAGGAGGGGTGTGGGCCAAAAACATTAGGCCTGAAATCACCAGCTCATGGGTGGTAGTTGAAACAGTGAGAGAAAATGTACTTGCCCAGAGAATGTGTATTTCTTTATATAAGTGAAACACAAAAGAGAAGAAAGGAGTGCTATACCTATAGTTAAAATACCCAATCATACAAGTGAATTTTTAAGAGAATAGGGCTGGAGGTATAACTCAGTGGCAGAACACATATTTCATATGTATGAGGCCATGGGTTCAATCCAGAGAAACATAAAAAAAAAATGTTTAAGAGAATAGATCTCATAGGAAATGTTCTTACCATAAAATTAAAACTTTTTAACAGCAATTGAAAGAAAAAAAAAGTGGGGGCATATCAGAGAAGTGACCAAATGGGGAGACGTTTTCAGGCAATTAAATTATTTGGAGGAAAAAAGAAAGCATTTTAAATTATTTTCTGTTTTGTTTCAAATGGAGGAAATAAAACATTATGATGAAAGGGAGAATATTGGGCTTTTGGAAGATGTAGAGAGAAACCTCCAAAACACACATTCTCTGCTTGTTTAAATTGCTTAAGGGGCTGGGATTGTGGCTCAGCGATAGAGTGCTCACCTAGCATGTGCAGGGCCCTGGGTTCAATCCTCAGCACCACATGAAAATAAAATAAAGATATTGTGTCCGACTACAACTAAAAAATAAATATTTTAAAAAATAAATAGATAAAATAAATTGCTTAAGACTGATTTTCAGGCAGTGTTGAGAACCCCTAAAAACCAGAGGCATCCATATATCTCTTCTAGAAATGTGCCAGGATCACGTTCCTCTTACTAAAGCATCTAAATACATGATGTCAGGAAAAGCCTGCTCCAGCTCAGAGGGTCTTTCTTGACTGAGGCTTGCTGGCCTCTAGTGGCCAGGAAGGAACCTCCCAGCTTCTGGCTCTACCTGTCTTCATTGTGACTTCAATGAGAGAGGAGGGGTGGGCGGGCAGCATCAGTTTATGCCAAGTGTCTTAATAACCATTTTAAGGACCTTTTGAGAATATTGAACAGGCACTCTGCTTCTTTACCAAAACCTGGAAAGGAATTTTTCTTTTGTCCAGAACAAATTATAGAGGCAACATTTAGGCCCAAACTGGACAGCTTTGTTTCTTTCTTTCTTTTTCTTTTTCTTTCTTTCTTTTTTTTTACTTTTATTAGTGCATTATAGTTATACATAATATTTGGGTTCATTTTGACATAATCATACATGCATAAAATTTAATTTACCATTTATTTAATCTTAACTGGCTGTATAGATATGTATAAAGATGGATTCACTGTGATATATTTATACATGCACAGAGTGTAATTTTGTCAAATTCTTTCCACTTTTCCTCCCCTTTACCATCCTTCCTACTACCCCCTCAATCTCCTTCTTCTACTCCATAGATCTTCCCTATATCTTTAGCATACTATGACACTTCAATCCCCTCCCTCTACACCGATTTTCATTCTTTTTTCATGGGATCCCTCCCCATTTTTACCCTTACTTTGCTCTATCTTCTGCATATGAGAGAAAACATTTGACCTTTGACTTTCTGAGCCTGACTTATTTCACTTATCATGACGTTCTCCAGTTCCATCAATTTACCAGCAATTGCCTTAATTTCATTTTTCTTTATGGCTGAGTAAAACTCTATTGGGTATATATGCCATATTTTCTTTATCCATTCATCTATTGACAGGCATCAGGACTGGTTCCATATCTTGGCTATTGTGAGTTGCGCTGCTATAAATATTGATTTGGCTGCATCCCTGTAGTATGCTGATTTTAATTATTTTTGATAAATACTGAGGAGTGGGATAGCTGGGTCATATGATGATTCTATTCCTAGTGTTTTGAAGAATCCCCATATTGCTTTCCAGACTGGTTGTGCTAATTTGCCGTCCCATCAGCAATGTATGAGTGTACCTTTCCCCCCATATCCTCATATTTATTACTTTTTATTCTTGATAATTGCCATTCTGACTGAAGTGAGATGAAGTCTCTGTAGGTTTGATTTGCATTTCCCTCATTGCTAGGGATATTGAACATTTTTTTCATATATTTGTTGGCCATTTGTGTTTCTTCTTTTGAGAAAAGTCTGTTTAGTTCTTTTGCACATTTATTGGTTGGGTATTTGTTTGGGGGGTTTGTTTTGTTTCTTTTTTATTTTGGGTTCTTTGTTTATTCTTGTTTTTAATTCTAAGGTTTTTTTAGTTCCTTATATATTCTGAATTTTAATCCTGATTAGAGAAGCAACTAGCAAATATTTTCTCTCACTCTGTAGGCTCTCTCTTCATGCTCTTTATCATTTCCTTTGTTGTGAAGAACTTTTTAATTTGATGCAATCCCACTTGTTGATTATTGTGTTTTATTTCATGAGCTTATAGGATCTTGTAAATAAGTCAGTGCTTGTGCCAGTATGTTGGATTGTTGGCCCTATTTCCTTCTAACAATTGCAAAATTTCTGGTCTAATTGTTTAGTCTTTGATCCACTTTGATTTGACTTTTGTGCAAAGTGAGAGATAGGGATCTAGTTTCATTTTTCTACATATCAATATCCAGTTTTCTCAGCACAATTTTTTTATAAAGGCAATCTTTTTTCCAACATATATTTTTGGCACCTTTATGAACTATCAGATGGCTATAAGTAAGGCGGTTTGCCTTCATGTCTTCTATTCTGTTCCATTGTCTTCATGTCTATTTTGATGTCAATACCATACTTTTTTATTACTATAACTCTGTAGTACAATTTGACATCAGGTATTGTGATGCCTCCTATATCACTCTTGGTAAGAATTGCTTTGGATATTCTGAGTATTTTATTCTTCTAAATGAATTTTAGGACTGTTTTTCTGACTCTGTCAAGAATGTCATCGGTGTTGTCATTGGTATTTTGATGGAGATTGCATTGGATCTGTATAACACTTTTGGTAATATGGCCATTTTGACAATATCAATTCTGCCTATTCAAGAACATGGGAGGTCTTTCCATCTTCTAAGGTCTTCAATTTCTTTCTTCAGTGTTCTGTAGTTTTAATTATAGAGGGTTTTGTTGTTGTTGTTTGTTTATTTTTAGGTTCTTGTGAATGGAATAGCTTTCCTAATTTCTTTCTCAGCAAAATCACTACTGGAGTATAGGAAAACTATTGACTTATGAATGTTAATCTTGTATTCTGATACTTTGCTGAATTCACTTATCAGCATTGAAAGTCTTCTGGGAGTTTTTTTGGATCTTCTAGATATAGGATCAAGTCATCAGCAAACAGATAATTTGATTTCCTTCTTTTCCTATTGTATCCCTTGAATTTCTTTCTCTTGCCTGATCACTCTTGCCACAGTTTCAAGGACTATGTTGAATAGAAGTGATGAAAGTGGACATTCTTGTCTTGTTCCTGATTTTAGAGGAAATGCTTTTAGTTTTTCTCTGTTCAGTTTGATGATGGCTTTGGGTCTGTCATAGATGGCCTTTATAATGTTAAAGTAAATTCTTTCTATTCCTAGTTTCTCTAGTGTTTTTAACATGAATGGGTGCTGGATTTTATCAAAGGCCTTTTCTGCATCTATGGAAATGATCATATGATTCTTGTGCTTAATTATGTTCATATGTTTATGTGGTGATTTACATTTATTGATTTGTGGATGTTGAACCAGTCTTGCATCCCTGGGAGGAAACCCACTTGATCATTAAATACTATCTTCTTGATATGTTTTTGAATGTGATTTGCTAATATTTTATTAAGGATTTTGCATCTATGTTCATCAAGGATATTGGTCTACAGTTTTCTTTCCTTGAAATGTCTTTGTCTGGTTTTGGTATCAGGGTCATACTGAATTTGTAGAATGTATTTGGGAGTGTTCACTCCCTTTCAATTTCATGAAATAACTTGAGAATGACTAGTATTAGTTCTTTTTTAAAGGTATGGTAGAACTCATCTAAGAAACCATCCAGTCCTGAGATTTTCTTTGTTGAAAGGCCGCTTCAATCTCATTGCTTGATATTGGTCTGTTTAGATTTTCTATATCTCCCTGGTTCAATTTTGACAAGTCATATGTGTCTAGAAATTTGTTGATGTCTTCTATATTTTCCAGTTTATTGGAGTATATATTTTCAAAATAGTTTCTAATGATCTTCTAAATTTCAGAACTGTCTGTGGTGATATCTTCTTTCTCTTTCTTAGTTTGACCAAGGGTTTATCACTCTTGTTTATGTTTTCAAAGAACCAACTCTTTATTGCATTGATCCTGTGTATTTTTATTCTCAATTTCATTAATTTTGGTTGTGATATTATTTCTGTCTTCTACTGATTTGGGGGACAGACTTGTTTCTAATATGTGAATGATGTCCTGAAGATAATGCTTTTCAATTCTGAGGATGCTTTCTCCAGTGAAAGGTACAAAAATAGATGACAGACAAGATACACTTGGAGCAGACTCTCGCAGATACATAGAATAAAAATCAAATGGAAATAATGTATGTCAAAGAAGTTTTGAACTCTAAAGAAGTAAGTATCTATTTATACAACATTATTTTTAGAAAAAAAATGAGTGATCATATGGCCTCTATAACTGATTCTTGGACAGCATTTGCAACTTTTCTAAGCTTCTGTTTGCTCCTTTGTACATAAAAATAATGGCACATCCCACATGAATGGATTGTTGAAGTTATGAGTCAATAGATAAAGTATTTACCATGTGGGACTGTCACTAAACATTTAATAACTATAGCTCTATTATTGTTATTATTATCATTATTATCTAAGAGATATAGTCCCATCTTGAGTTTATTGGCAGATCAGGAGAATCTCTGCCTAAAGTGGAATCCTACTTCACAGTTTATCAAGGTCTTTCAAGTATATGTTGATCCCATTTAATTAAGGCAGTGCTTGAAATTCCTCATAAAGTTCTGCTCAAGTAGGTGGAAACCTAGCTTTTCTAAGGGGAAAGTTGCATTCCAGTGTTGACTTGATATTAAGATACAATGGGAGGAATCTAATTATTGTTTGGGAGTTGACCAGATGGACTTTAAAAGCCTTTGAAGGCTTGAAATTCTGTCATGCAACTCTATGACCCTCTTCATTGCCTAAAAATTCATAAGCAGAAGTAAATTGCAGAAGATACCAGAGACACACCATAGCACAAGGATATAGGTCCCATATAGGAGAGAACTCCAACCCTTTTCCTCAAAGAAAGATACCCCAGCCACTCCCAGTCACATGGGGATACTCTTAGGATGGCACAAAGACTCTCCAATGGCAGCCTCTCTCCCAGTGCCATCCTCACTGCCAGAGTTACCTTTGAGAAAGAGGCACACATGCAGAAAATGCTTTCTGAGAAAAAAAGTCTATTTTTCTATTTTTGTTCTTTCTTTTAATTGGTACTATATAATTATACATAATAGTGGGATTCATTATGCCATTTTTGTACATGCACATAATTTGATCAGTTTCATTCCCCAGGACCTCCCCTTCTCCTTCCCTCCTCCCGCCCCAGATCTACTTGTTCTACTCTACTGATCTTCCTTCTATTGTTATTGTTATTTCAATCAGTGAATTATATATATAATATACTATATAATATATATGGTATATATATTATATATAATTCTAGTTTCTTCATCTGTAAAATTGGATAATATGCTATAAATTGAAAGGATTAATTGATATAATGCATGCAATTATTATATATATGACATATATTACATATATACATTCATACATGATTCATTGTGGTATCCTTGTACATAGACATGGCACAATTGGATAGATTTCATTCCCTAGTACCTCACCATGCTCTCCCCTCCTCCTTCCCTCTCAATCCCCTTCCTCTACTCTATTGATCTTCTTTCCATTTTCATGAGATACTCCCCCTTTTTTCTCTATCTCACTCTAGAGTCTGCATATAGAGAAAATATTTGACCCCTGACTTTTCTAAGGCTGGTTTATTTTCCTTAGTATGATAGTCTTCATTTCCATCCATTAATAAATGCCATAATTTCATTCTTCTTTATGACTGAGTAAAACTCCATTGTGTATATATACCACATTTCTTTATCCATTAGTTTATTGACAGATACCTAGGCAGGTGATATAACTTGCCTATTGTGAATTCTGCTGCTATAAATATTGGCATGCATATATCTGTAAAGCATGCTGATTTTAGGTCAGAGAAAATACTATTTTTTTAAAAAAAGACCATAATTCCAAGGAAGAATTCATCACTATAAATAAGCAAACATTTCAATATTTGTAATTTGAAATTACCATAGACAAAGACATAATACATGTAGCCAGGTGTGGTGGCACACTGCTGTAATCCAAGTGACTCAGGAGACAGCAGTTTAGCAAGACCCTGTCTCCAAATAAAAAATTAAAAGGACTGGGGATGTAGCTCAGTTCCCCTGAGTTCAGTCCCTACTACCCAAAAAACAAAACAAAAAAGTCAAAAGTAATGCCAGGCATGGCAGTGCACACCTGTAATCCCAGAGGCTTAGGAGGCTGAGGCAGGAGGATTGTGAACTGAAAGCCAGCCTCAGCAACTTAGTGAGGCCCTAGGCATTTCAGTGAGACCCTATCTCTAAATAAAATATAAAAAAGGACTGGGGTGTAGCTTGGTGGTTAAGTACCCCTGGGTACCAAAAAGAAAAAAAGCCAAAAACAACTCACGTGTTTTATGATGGTTAATTTTGTGTCAACTTGACTGTGTACAATGATACCCAAATAGCAGGTAAAACATTATTTCTGGGTGTGTCTATGAGAGTATTTCCAGAAGAGATCACATTTGAATCAATGAACTGAGTAAGGATCAGTTCTTATCAATGTGGGCAGGCATCCTCCAATCCTTTTAGAGTCCAAAGTGGAACAAAATAATGGAGGAAGGCCAAATTCTCTCTCTCTTTCTCTTCTGGAACCAGTAATCCATCTTCTCCTGCCTTAGGCATCAACTGTCTGGTTTATAGGCCTTTAGACTCAGATTAAATTATACCACCTGCTTTCCTAGTTCACCAGCTTGCAGATGGCAGATGGTGGGACTTCTCATCCTCCAAAATCCCATGAGCCAATTCCCATAATAAATACATATATCTCCTATTGGCTCTATTTCTCTAAAGAACCTTGAGTGGTATATATGTGGAGCATTTAATGAATACCAGATGCTATACAAAGAGTTTTTCATGCATTATGTCAATTAATCCCTTCAACTCATAGCATATTATCCCATTTTACAGATGAGTAAACTAGACAGGGAAACTGGGGTTCTCTATAAAATTTCTTTCTTTCCCTTCATATAATTTGCCACAATATATGTTCACTTGTTTGGAAATTGAATTAGTGTCATATATAATTGTGATGCAGGCAAAGCCTTCTCTTGCAGGATATAACTGAGTCCAGTTTTGTGGTTGGTGTAGCTGGGAAAGCACAGGAATCTTCACCAGTTCAACTTCATCTCAGAGGAACAGTGGCCTGGGATCTACTATCCACAGAATTAGGACTGTCTATCCCTTCTCAGTTCTGGCTCTAAATACTGACTACAATGGAGTCTGGTGGTCTGGTCTTGCTACTCTGAGGAGATAAAGTGAGCTTCCTCTTTGGCAGCCATTATTCTAAAACATTCAAGTTAAAGAAGAGTACCCCTGACATGTCTCCTCAGTATGAACATTTAAAACATGCAGAACACCCTTCAAAGTGGCAATGTGAGAGGAACTATTATGTTGCCACAAGGAGAGGACATCAATCAGTGGATGACAGCTGACAACTGCAGATTTCTTGAAGCATGCCAGAACTCTGCACTACTTTCCAGTCATGTCTGCAGGTCTAAGATCTGAACGTCATTAGGCAGGATATACTAATATTAGAAAGCCAAAGAAATGTTCTGCTACAAACTATATCAACTATTTGATAGCCTAGGCTCAGGATTAGCTTGATTTTGAACTTTTTTCCTTCTAATTGGTGTTCCATTTCCCAAGAACTTTTATCTGTGGCAAAGACTATTCTAAAGTGTCTGTTCAAGGTTTATACCCTTATTTCTTATCAACACTTGGACTCTGTGGTGCAATTTCAGGAAAGGCCCATGGTGACATCTCCTTTAAGTGCAGGGTCATACTCCAGGGGGCTTTGGACCACCCCAAGTTCTTTCTCCTTTCTCATTTGTAGTACTAAAGGGAAACTTGGAGCCTCGAGCCTATTATAGAATGTGTTTGGAATGCAATATCCTGAGAGAGGAAAGGACTGTCCAGAATAGTCTAGGTTCTGTTCCAGTCCCCCCTGAAACAGGATATCATTCAATGCTTTGGCCCTATGTTTCACATAACCCCAGATATAAAACCCAGGATGGGCTGCTCTCTGGGGTCCCTCAGCTGTGGTATAAGTGGGGCACACACCAATACAACTTTGACCTAGGCAACTTTCCTGAGCCTTGGGGAACTAGCTTGCAATGAATCCTAGGCTTCTATTGTCCCTGTACCCATATAAGTAAGAAACATTCCTGTGTAGGCTCATAGTGTATATGGATGTTCTGTCACACTGGACTCTGACAGGTTGGTACTGTACACAGTGAACCTGCTTTTTGTTAAGGATTTGTTCCATTTGTTTCAAGAGTTCAATTTGATTGATAAGGTAAGAATTGGCATCATTTCAGGAATTCACTGAGATTCTTGTACTGAAAGACAAATAAATCTTTCTTCTAGAACACCTACTCTTTTGCTTCATCTACAGCTAGAATTCTCAAAGCTAACCTGTTATACACCAGTATTACCAGTTGAACTGTGTTCCTCTAAAATTCATCTATTGAAGTTATAAACCCAGTACTTCAGAATTCAACCTCATTTAAAAATAGGGTCATTACAGATGTAATTAAGATAAGGTCACTATTGTGGGCCCTAATCCATCCTGATGTCCTCATAAAAAGGAGAAATTTAGACCCCCAGGCAGAACCCATGTGAACCTGAAGACAGAGATTAGTATAATGCATCTACAATAGATCTTTCCTTCACAGCACTCTGAAAGAACCAACCCCAGAAGTACCTCAATTTCAGTCTTCCAGCCTCCAAAACAGTGACTTAATAAATTTACATTGTTGTAAGCCATCTTACATCTGATTTGTGGTACTTTGTTATAGTAACCCTTAGGAATTTAATACAACTAAGTGATACAAATTAAGAAAATAGTATATGAAGAAACCCATAGAATACAGTCACCCTATGTCTATACTACAAATAAAATTGTTGCAATAGTAGGTTGGTTTTAGAGCATGAACCTGGGAGCACAGCTAACTTTAGCAGCTCTATGACTTGTTATTGTCATGGAGTCACAGTTGGTTCTAATGATGTAATGACTAACATGTAGTTTATTACTTTAGTTATTTTTTTCTTTGCTAAATAACTTGATTGGGCCTGTTTCAAGTGTCAGGATAATGGATAATAAGAATTTCTACCGAGGGGGAAGGAAGATGGCGGCGAGGGGAGTGCATTGCCCCCGTGTGCTGCTTCACTGTGTGGGAGTATGACAAGTCAGGACGGCTAAAGGATATCTTGTTAGGAATTTCCAGCAATAGTGGGGTGCTCCGGAACCTGGAGGAAGGATTTCCATCACACGAGGATCGGCTACGGGGACTCATATGCGAGAGGTTTGTCGCACGGAGGGTAACACTGCTTATTCAGCAAATCGCCCCGCGGCTAGAATCTTCAGCGCGCGCTGGGAAACGAGGAGATAGCGACGCAGGGATACAGCGCTGCAGTTTCTGCCAGCCGTGCAAGCACCGTACTCAGGGCTGAATTCTGGGTTCGAGATGGGGGAAGGAAGCGGTCCATCTCGGTTCTCCACACCGGTCAGACCACAGAAGAGGCCAGCGGCCACCATGTTGGAAAGCTGACGTCACCATACCTGTTTTCGACTGACCGCAGCTCATTTAGCCATAGATCAGGTAATTTGAGGCTGCAATTCGCCTGCGGCTTGCAGACAGATTGCTAGGATTCAGTGCCTGGGTGCTTCTTAGAACCTGATCTTATCAGAGCAAACACCGAGCGCGGGGCGGCCGAGTTCCGGCTCCCGGAACCGTCCCGGAACCGCCCTGGCCCAGGGCTGCGGAGCCTGCGGAGGCTGCTTCTTGGACCCTGCTCCTATTAGAGCATACACCAAGCACTAAGCGGCCGAATTCCGGCTCCCGGAACTGAGTCCGCGGGGACTGCTTCTTGGAGCCTACACTTATAGGAGTTTACACCGAGCACGGAGCGGCCGAGTTCCGGCTCCCTGAACTTCCCTGGCCCAGGGCTAGAAACCCGCGGAAACTGCTTCTCGGTCCGGGTCCTGCTGAGGGCCGGTCAGGACTCACCCGTTGCTTTGGTTGCCCGGCAAGGGGAACGAAATGCTGCCATTCGCATAGGATACCAACATGGCAGAGATCTGATGTCATCAGAAAGCGGCGGAGGAGAGAACTTCATCAATACCAGCGGCAACATAAACAGTTGGTCTCTTGGTAGGGGGGGTGAGGCACAGACACCCGAGTCTCCTCAATTTGTCGTCGAGCCAGAGGGGAGGAGACGGGCCGCCGCCAGCGCCCGGAGCAGGCCCAGCGGCTCGCCAGCGTGGTGACCGCGTGACCCCAATTGGAGAGGGGGCGGAGCGGAGCCACCACCCGCACCCGCAAGGTGGGCAGACCCGTGACCCAGTGGTACATGGGCGTGGTAGGAGGGGCAGGGCAGAGCCGCCGTTCGCGTTTGCAAGGTAAACAGACCTGTGACAGCCTGGCGGGCCAGGCCCAGTGGCCTGCCAGTGTGGTACACACGTCACCCCAACTTGAGTAGGGGCAGAGCAGATCCTTCTCCCACGCCCGGAACAGGCCCTGCCGGTGTGGTGGTCACGTGACCCCAATTGGAGTGGGGGCGGAGCGGAACCGCCACCCGTGCCCGCAGGGTGAGCAGACCTGTGACCAACCTGCAGATCACGCCCAGGGGTCCGCAGGCGTGGTAGGAGGGGCAGGGCAGATCCGCCGCCCATGCCTCCAAGGTAGGCAGACCTGCAACAGACCGGCGGATCAGGCTCAGGAGCCTGCCGGCGTGGTACACACACCACCCTAATTGGAGTAGGGGCAGAGCAGAGTCGCCGCCCGTGCAAGGAACAGGCCCAGCGTCCTGCAGGCGGGGTAGTCACGACACCCCAATTGGAGTAGGGGCAGAGCAGAGCCTCCACCTGTGCCCGAAAGGTGGGCAGATCTGCGACCGACCAGCGGGAGAGGCCCAGTGGCCTGCCGGTACGACAGACACGTCGCCCCATTTGGAGTAGGGGCAGAGTAGAGCCGCCACCCGCGCCTGCAGGGTAGGCAAACCTGCAACCTACCGGCGGATCAGGCCCGGTGGCCTGCCGGCGTGGTACACTTGTCACCCCAATTGGAGTAGCGGCAGAACAGAGCCGCCACCAGCGCCCAGAACAGGCCCAGTGACCTGCCGGCGTGGTAGCCACGACACCCCAATTGGAATAAGGAGAGAGCAGAGCAGCCGCCCGCACCTGCAGGAAAGATACGCAAGCAGTATGAAAAGACAAGGAAAGAAAGGACCACAAGCAATGCAGGTCAACGCAACTTTAGAAGAGGTAACAGCTGCAGCAGATGGAATGTCAGATAAAGAATTCAGGATATACATGCTTCAGATGATCTGGAGTATCAAGGAAGACATTAAACAGCAAAATCAGACAATGAAAGATCACTTCAACAATGAATTACGCAAACAAATCCAGGAAGCAAAGGATCAACTATACAGGAAGATAGAGGTTATAAAAAACAAACAAACAGAAATCCTAGAAATGCAGGAAGCAATAAACCAACTTAAAAACTCAATGGAGAATACTACCATCAGAGTAGAACACTTAGAAGATAGAACATCAGACAATGAAGACAAAGTATTTCAACTGGAAAAGAACATAGACAGCTCAGCAAGACTGTTAAGAAACCATGAGCAGAACATCCAAGAAATATGGGATAACATTAAGAGACCAAACTTAAGAGTCATTGGGATACAGGAAGGTACAGAGCTCCAAACCAAAGGAATGAGCAGTCTATTCAATGAAATAATACGAGAAAACTTCCCAGACTTGAAGAATGAGACAGAATCCCAAATCCTAGAAGCCTACAGGACGCCGAATGTGCAAAATCATAAGAGATCCACACCTAGACACATTATAATGAAGATGCCCAACATACAGAATAAGGAGAGAATTTTAAAAGCTACAAGAGAAAGGAAGCAGATTACATTTAGGGGTAAGCCAATCAGGATAACAGCTAATCTTTCAACACAGACTCTGAAAGCTAGAAGATCCTGGAATAACATATTTCAAACACTGAAAGAAAATGGGTTCCAACCAAGAATTGTGTTTCCAGCGAAATTAAGCTTCAGGATGGAAGATGAAATTAAAACCTTCCACGATAAACAAAAGTTTAAAGAATTCGCAGCTAGAAAACCATCTCTTCAAAACATCCTTGCCAAAGCATTACAGGAAGAGGAAATGGAAAATAACAATGAAAACCAACAGTGGGAGGTAGGACAGTAAAGGGGGGGAAATAATCAAAGAGGAAAACAAACCATGTTTAGTAACAGAAATAAACAAATATGGCTGGAAGAACAACCCATATCTCAATAATAACCCTAAATGTTAATGGCTTAAACTCACCAATTAAGAGACACAGGCTAGTAGAATGGATCACAAAACAAGACCCAACAATATGCTGCCTACAGGAGACGCATTTGATAGGAAAAGACATACATAGGCTGAAGGTGAAAGGTTGGGAAAAATCATATCACTCATATGGACTTCGGAAACAAGCAGGAGTGTCCATACTCCTATCAAATAAAATAGATTTCAAGCCAAAGTTAATCAAAAGGGATAAAGAGGGACACTACATACTGCTTAAGGGAACCATACACCAACAAGACATAACAATCATAAATATTTATGCCCCAAACAATGGTGCAGCTATGTTCGTCAAACAAACTCTTCTCAAGTTCAAGAGTCTAATAGACCACCATACCATAATCATGGGAGACTTCAACACACCTCTTTCGCCACTGGACAGATCTTCCAAACAAAAGTTGAATAAGGAAACTATAGAACTCAATAACACCATTAATAACCTAGACCTAATTGACATATATAGAGTATACCACAACATCAAGCAGTTACACTTTTTTCTCAGCAGCACATGGATCCTTCTCAAAAATAGATCATATATTATGTCACAGGACAACTCTTAGACAATATAAAGGAGTAGAGATAATACCATGCATCTTATCTGATCATAATGGAATGAAACTGAAAATCAACGATAAAAGAAGGAAGGAAAAAGCATACATCACTTGGAGAATGAACAATAGGTTACTGAATGATCAATGGGTTATAGAAGACATCAAGGAGGAAATTAAAAAATTCTTAGAGATAAATGAAAACACAGACACAACATATCGGAATCTATGGGACACATTGAAAGCAGTTCTAAGAGGAAAATTCATTGCTTGGAGTTCATTCCTTAAAAAAAGAAAAAACCAACAAATAAATGATCTCATACTTCATCTCAAAATCCTTGAAAAAGAAGAGCAAAACAACAGCAAAAGAAGTAGAAGGCAAGAAATAATTAAAATCAGAGCTGAAATTAATGAAATCGAAACAAAAGAAACAATTGAAAAAATTGACAAAACTAAAAGTTGGTTCTTTGAAAAAATAAACAAAATCGACAGACCCTTAGCGATGCTAGCGAAGAGAAGAAGAGAGAGAACTCAAATTACTAGCATACGGGATGAAAAAGGCAATATCACAACAGACACTTCAGAAATACAGAAGATAATCAAAAACTATTTTGAATCCTTATACTCCAATAAATTAGAAGATAGTGAAGGCATAGATAAATTTCTTAAGTCATATGATCTGCCCAGATTGAGTCAGGAGGATATAGAAAACCTAAACAGACCAATTTCAGTTGAGGAAATAGAAGAAACCATAAAAAGACTACCAACTAAGAAAAGCCCAGGACCGGATGGGTATACAGCAGAATTTTACAAAACCTTTAAAGAAGAACTAATACCAATACTTTTCAAGCTACTTCAGGAAATAGAAAAGGAGGGAGAACTTCCAAATTCATTCTATGAGGCCAACATCACCCTGATACCTAAACCAGACAAAGACACTTCAAAGAAAGAAAACTACAGACCAATATCTCTAATGAACCTAGATGCAAAAATCCTCAATAAAATTCTGGCGAATCGGATACAAAAACATATAAAAAAATTGTACACCATGATCAAGTAGGATTCATCCCTGGGATGCAAGGCTGGTTCAATATACGGAAATCAATAAATGTTATTCACCACATCAATAGACTTAAAAATAAGAACCATATGATCATCTCGATAGATGCGGAAAAAGCATTCGACAAAGTACAGCATCCCTTTATGTTCAAAACTCTAGAAAAACTAGGGATAACAGGAACATACCTCAATATTGTAGAAGCAATCTATGCTAAGCCTCAGGCTAGCATCATTCTGAATGGAGAAAAACTGAAGGCATTCCCTCTAAAATCTGGAACAAGACAGGGATGCCCTCTCTCTCCACTTCTCTTCAACATAGTTCTCGAAACACTGGCCAGAGCAATTAGACAGACGAAAGAAATTAAAGGCATAAAAATAGGAAAAGAAGAACTTAAATTATCACTATTTGCAGATGATATGATTCTATACCTAGCAGACCCAAAAGGCTCTACAAAGAAACTATTAGAGCTAATAAATGAATTCAGCAAAGTGGCAGGATATAAAATCAACACGCATAAATCAAAGGCATTCCTGTATATCAGCGACAAATCCTCTGAAATGGAAGTGAGGACAACCACTCCATTCAAAATATCTTCAAAAAAAATAAAATACTTGGGAATCAACCTAACAAAAGAGGTGAAAGACTTATACAATGAAAACTACAGAACCCTAAAGAGAGAAATAGAAGAAGATCTTAGAAGATGGAAAAATATACCCTGTTCATGGATAGGCAGAACTAACATCATCAAAATGGCGATATTACCAAAAGTTCTCTATAGGTTTAATGCAATGCCAATCAAAATCCCAACGGCATTTCTTGTAGAAATAGAGAAAGCAATCATGAAATTCATATGGAAAAATAAAAGACCCAGAATAGCAAAAACAATGCTAAGCAGGAAGTGTGAATCAGGCGGTATAGCGATACCAGACTTCAAACTATACTACAGAGCAATAGTAACAAAAACAGCATGGTACTGGTACCAAAACAGGCGGGTGGACCAATGGTACAGAATAGAGGACACAGAAACCAATCCACAAAACTACAACTATCTTATATTTGATAAAGGGGCTAAAAGCATGCAATGGAGGAAGGATAGCATCTTCAACAAATGGTGCTGGGAAAACTGGAAATCCATATGCAACAAAATGAAACTGAATCCCTTTCTCTCGCCATGCACAAAAGTGAATTCAAAATAGATCAAGGAGCTTGATATCAAATCAGAGACGCGCCGTCTGATAGAAGAAAAAGTTGGCTACGATCTACAGTCGGTGGGGTGGGGCTGCAAATTCCTCAATAGGACACCCATAGCACAAAAGTTAATAACTAGAATCAACAAATGGGACTTACTCAAACTAAAAAGTTTTTTCTACTCAAAAGAAACAATAAGAGAGGTAAATAGGGAGCCTACACCCTGGGAACAAATCTTTACTCCTCACACTTCAGATAGAGCCCTAATATCCAGAGTATACAAAGAACTCAAAAAATTAGACAATAAGAGAACAAACAACCCAATCAACAAATGCGCCAAGGACCTGAACAGACACTTCTCAGAGGAGGACATACAGTCAATCAACAAGTACATGAAAAAATGCTCAACATCTCTAGCTGTCAGAGAAATGCAAATCAAAACCACCCTAAGATACCATCTCACTCAGTAAGATTGGCAGCCATTAGGAAGTCAAACAACAACAAGTGCTGGCGAGGATGTGGGGAAAAGGGTACACTTGTACATTGCTGGTGGGACTGCAGATTGGTGCAGCCAATTTGGAAAGCAGTATGGAGATTTCTTGGAAAGCTGGGAATGGAGCCACCATTTGACCCAGCTATTCCCCTTCTTGGTCTATTCCCTAAAGACCTAAAAAGAGCATGCTACAGGGACACTGCTACATCGATGTTCATAGCAACACAGTTCACAATAGCAAGACTGTGGAACCAACCTAGATGCCCTTCAATAGACGAATGGATAAAAAAAATGTGGCATTTATACACAATGGAGTATTATTCTGCATTAAAAAATGACAAAATCATAGAATTTACAGGGAAATGGATGGCATTAGAGCAGATTATGCTAAGTGAAGCTAGCCAATCCCTAAAAAACAAATGCCAAATGTCTTCTTTGATATAAGGAGAGTAACTAAGATCAGAGTAGGGATGAAGAGCAGGAGAAGAAGATTAACATTTAACAGGGATGAGAGGTGGGAGGGAAAGGGAGAGAGAAGGGAAATTGCATGGTAATGGAAGGAGACCCTCAGGGTTATACAGTGGAGGGGGTAGAGAGAGAGGAGGGGAGGGGAGGGGAGAGGTGGGGAGGGGGGAGGGTGGAGGATGGGAAAGGCAGCGGAGCACAACAGACACTAGTATGGCCATATGTAAATCAATGGATGTGTAACTGATGTGATTCTGCAATCTGTGTATGGGGTGAAGGTGGGAGTTCATAACCCACTTGAATCAAAGTGTGGAATATGATATGTCAAGAAATTTGTAATGTTTTGAACAACCCACAATAAAAAATTAAAAATATATATATATAAAAAAAAAAAAAGAACACTTAGGGGTAAGGGAAACTCTGACTAAACCCACCAGACAGGGCTCTTGTTGAAGGCAGGCCAGAGATCAGACATCACCTGGAGGATATGGGAGATACTAAGGGTAGGGGGTTCTTGTTAATCTGACGTAGTAAGATTCTACCTCAGAGACAGGCAGACAGCACCACAGCCGGAACCTCAGGCCTCACTGAAAAATAGTCCGGGGACATGGAGCAGAATTTGGTCAATGAGAAAATTTTGTTAGAAGCACAGAACCTTGTGTCTTGGAAGTATTTAGTAAATTTGTGTGAAATGGGACCATGAGCCTGGCAGGTGGCACATGACTACAGAGGCACAGGGGAGACTACGTCCCTTTGGAGCCTCCTGGAAAATAACAGGGACACTCTGAAGGGAGCAAGGGCCTACTTGAGCTGGTGGTTACTGGAAGGAAGGGGAATGAGTCACTGTGTTTTGAATGTTTTTATACACAGGCTGGTGGCCTTCACTGTGCTGGCCTACAGAATAAAAGGGAAGCCATGTTCCTTCCTGGCAGCTCTGAGGAGCCTGTTTTAAGGGGTCCTCTTCCCACTTCACCTCCCTGTGGGTGGCATAAAACCCAACAGAGCAGACCTGCTCTTCTCCCTTTCTTGCCCCCAAAGCTCTCTGACATGTGGGGCAGCTCATGTTCTGACATCTCCCCTGCTCTCTGAGCAGGGTATGGAATATCTAAGAAGCCAGAATACCTTCCAAGAAGAACTTGCAGACCCTGGAGATAAGATGGCTTTTTTTTTTTTTTTAACTGCAAACACTCGGCCAGCTCTGGGTGCAGGAATGTTAAGTGCTGATAAAGAAAAAAAGATAAAATCTTGCCACCCTCCAAGACTGGGAATTTCCTCATTCTGGAGGCTTGGCTTCGCTGTCTACCTAACTTGTACTCAACTTTCTCTTCTGCTTCACCAAGAGTACTTGATTTGGGGGAGAGTAGGGACAGCAAATACAACTAGCTGAAGGACTATTTCCCCATTTTATTAAAAACAAGGACACCAGTGAGGTATAAATGCAGGTTGTTGATGGGGAGAGTACTCAAAGCTTTTTAAGGGAATCTGGGAAATTGATCTCTACCCTCCCCACTCCCTTTTATACCCCTGAAACACTAATGTAATGGCTGGAGCTCTAACAACTATATTGGACCACAAGGCAACCTTGAAATAAAGAAGCCACAAACTAAAAAAAAAAAAAAAGAATTTCTACCAACAATTTATCAACAACTTTCCAAATCAAACTTTCTAACAACACAATCCCATAATCATAATCAGGTAGGTTTTATTCCACTTGTATTTTGTAAATAAAAAAAAAAAAAAAAAAAAAAAAAAAAAAACGTTCTTAGGTTTTCTTAACATTTGGAACATTTGTATTATTTTGCATTTTATTTTCAAGTTTTTATGCCAGTACTTTTATGTTTGTGTGTGTGTGTGTGTGCATATATTTACAGTTGGGTTTTTTTTGTTGTTGTTTGTTTGTTTTTACAAAACCTACAGTTGTCATTTTAATCATCATACAGCATATGTGGTATGAAAGTAACCAAAGTGTTTTCTGAAGATTTCTTTTTCTTTTTTATCCCTGTTTGGGATTTTATCAGCATATAAACCTATCCAAATTGTTAGCAGGGTGTACAATATATGAGAAATGATTCATTTTAATGCTTCTAAGAATCATCTTGTAGATTTTGATTTTCCAATGCTTCATTCAAATTTTGAAAAATGATGCTTTGTCATAAACATTGGTCTTAAAGCCACTATATTTATGCATGTTGTGGTGTGGGGATACACAAACATTATCCCAATAAGAATAATTTAAGAAAAACCACATCTATTTGCATGCCTTCTTATGCTCTGTCTCCCATGAGAAGTCATACAGAGGATCCTTCCCCCAGCAACAAAAATGCAGCAATATGTCTACAGAGTTTCTGTCCCAGAAAAGCCAGTTGAGTCTCCATTTATGGTTTTTACCAAAGTTGGTAGCATAGGTACCTTCAATCTATCCTGTACCAAAAGGCCAGATAACAGGCTTCCACATTGTTTGTACAGTCAGTCTAAGGACAGTGAACACCTTTATCAATTAAGGAATATTAAAACCCTCCCTAGCCAAGTGCAGTGGCACACACCTATAATCCCAGTGGCTCAAAGGCTGAGATAGGAAGATTGCAAGTTCAAAGCCAGCCCCAGCAACTTAGTGAGGCCCTAAGCAAATCAGTGAGAGATCCTGTCTCTAAATAAAAATTTTAAAAGGCTGGGGATGTGGCTCAGTGGTTAAGTAGTACCTCTGGGTTCAGTTACCAGTACCAAAAAAAAAAAAAAAAAGAACCCTCCCTAAATCCAAGCTCGCAGGAACCAGCCAAGAGCCACGGCCACGTTTGCAAATAGGATGTTCTAAGGATAACAGTCTTAGATCTGCTATGTTAACTCTTTTCTGCACAGGAGCCTTGGCTGAGACCTCAGAAAGAGGAATCAAAATTATTAAGGAACCCAGTGGGATAGAATGATGAGATGAAACCAACAAGGTGAAGCCTATTAAGGGAAAACAAGAGCCTTACATTAAAGTCCAAAAGATTGATTACTATTACTGGATGTGGGAGATCCAGCTTGACAACAATTAATGTGAAAAATACCCAAGGGATTTGTTGCTCAATATCAATTAACACTGTTAACTGAGCCATCAGAAAACTAATGGAATCTTATTCTAAATTAATGGGGGTGTCTAGCTTAGATCAATGGAGTTTGAGCTCCTCTGATATTCTGAAATTGTCAAACATCTTCAGACAAATGAATGTCTTTCTGAGGTCCCTATTCTTATACAGATATGAATAAATAAGAGAAATATAGTGGGCAATGTAGGTCACTAGGCTGACTTTAATGTAAGCTGTCTTAACATTTTTAAAAAGAGGTTTTCAAAATTGGTCAATGAATCATGGTTATTCTCTTTTGTTCCATTTGACAATTTGGAACCAATGTTGGCAGCTTTCGAGAAACAGATACAGAGTCAATATAAAGAGCAAATAGAAAGGCCAGCGATGGAATTAGCTGACTAGGGCAGGAAAGTGTTCCTCAATGCTGGAAGTATTCACACTGTTGCAAGAACATGTATCTCTAGACTGGATGAGATTTTGAGTCTGAATATCTATAGATTATGCACTCCAAAAATCCTTAGCCCTGTGGTGTTACTCATTTGGACATTTTTCTATTATGTATGTGTCTTAGACTCTTCTGAATGAATAGCCAAAGTAAAACAAGAGTAATGTTGACCTATTGTTTCTGAATTTTATTCTGTTACCATACGTACAGGTACCACAGGAATGCTCACAAACACTGTAGGCTCATTTTGTCACACTTCCTCACGCAGATGGGCTCTAAATTTGGAGACAAATCCTTTTATATTGGTAATATTCACTCTTGAATTTTCCCACTCCAGAATCAGTCTTTCTTTAAGGATTTTGTGACAAACACCAAATACTTGAATGAAGGACCCCTTTAATTTTGGATGTGATTTCAGAGGACACCAAGAAATTCCTTAGTTTCAGTTTACCCAAAGATCATAGATTAGCCCTCTCAGATTAGTCCACAAAAAAATTGTGCGCTACAACTTAGAAATATATTGACCTTCAGGCAACCCTGTTAAAACCAAATATCCTCTGGGTGAAGAAATACTTTAGTTAATGTCATGTAATCCAGTGCTATCTGAGAGTGCCATCATGTGCACTATCAGTAAATTTAAAAAAAAAAAAAATTTGAGTATAAAATATTTGTGTATCCCTGTAACCGAAAGCTCAGTTCTTTTTCTAGATGCTGATTCAATAATGAGGACACAGTGAAAAACCAGCTTTGATAAACTTTACTCCCCTTTGTTAAATGGGATTACGGAAGCAACATTTTCTTTTCTTCCCATAGTTGGCTGGCTTGAGTGCACCCACTGCAGAGGGAAATGCCTGCTGGGGATCTAAGAACTTTGATATCTCACTTTTTTTTCTCAAAACCCTCTCCTCATTATTAAATTGGCATTAATTGGCTTCGGGATGGGAACCGAACTTTCAGTTACAAATTTTGACACCCCAGAGGGGACTCTAGAGGAGCCTCCCCTCTGCTTTCCAAACAACTGCATGCCGAGGATGTAAGATGAACTTTTTGGGAGCTGACTACTGAAAAGTTAGGAGATATGGAGAGTGCCTGGTGCCTGGGGTTGGACCAAACCAGAGGAACTAATCCTGTAAGTAAAAGGAGGGACTTAGGAACTCCCAGCAGCTGCCGAAGCCATTTTGCTTTGGGGAACTCCCTTCTTCCTTCCCTGCACTGTAAGGATTACTCCACCTCTGTCTAAAGAAAGAAAGAAAGAAAGAAAGAAAGAAAGAAAGAAAGAAAGAAAGAAAGAAAGAAAGAAAGAAAGAAAGAAAGAAAGAAAGAAAGAAAGAAAGAAAGAAAGAAAGAAAGAAAGAAAGAAAGAAAGAAAGAAAGAAAGAAAGAAAGAAAGAAAGAAAGAAAGAAAGAAAGAAAGAAAGAAAGAAAGAAAGAAAGAAAGAAAGACACTGAATGCAGTAATGTGTTAATATTATAGATTATTTCTTGGGAATGATCTTGGCTGAATGTGTGTCTAAAAGATGATGTTTTATTGTAACAGTCTGGTATCTGAATGGGTTTTTGAAGCATTGCACAATCTTGCAGTTAAAAGTTGGATTTAGGTAATTGTTTTTGTTTTTTTTATGATTTCAGATAATTCATGCCAGAGAACTTAAATACTTAGGATGGAAAACTAAGTGTCTACTTCCAAGTTGGCAAGTAACTCCCAATCATTTAGTTTTATTTTTTCACCAATTTTTGAATTGGGTAGCCTGGGAAGATTTCACTAGGTGTACCAGTGAAATCTACTATCCTTAATTTAGGCAAGGATAGTAAATCATGGTATGGTATTGAAGTGCACCCCCTTTCTCTACAGAAAAGCCCTCTTCATCATGGCTGATTTTAGGACTGTTTCAGGAAAAAAGTCTCTGTGAAAGAGTCTAATGTAGATAAACTTCCTATTTTCGTGTTGCCCTGTTTTACTTGGCCACTGGCCAGGAAGATACCAGCACTCCAGGTGCTGAACACCCCCTTACTACTTTTTCACAAACATCCAGTATAGTACTTTGTAGAAATGTGCAAACAAGGCCTCTAGCCTTGAGCTGGGGTTTCACAGAGATGTCTACATTTTTAAGAGAATTTACCAACTGGACTCCATGGTAACAGCTGGCAGGGGGAGGAAAGAAAGGGCAGAAGAAGCCCTGTCCTTCTCAGGTGTTGTCCTTGAAGGGTTAACTTGCCCAGAACAGTGAAATAAAAACCTGCTTTTATGTGAACTTCTGCAGACTGTGAACTTCTGAGCCTCTCCCCTTACATACTGGGTATAAAACTCTGAAACTACCTGAACTCAGGGTTCAGGGGATTAATAGATTACAGCAAAAGCTGTGCCCTCTGAACCTGGCTGCAGCCAAATAAAACTGTTTCCTGCTATCTTTGGTGCCTTGCCTCTTTTGTCCCTACAATAGTGTCTGTTCCCCTCAGTGTGTAGGATTTAGGAAAGGAAAGTGTTGGATTGGGACGTTGGTCTGGCTTATTGAAATGACATTGAATAGCAACAGTCTTGGGAATTTTTAAAGCTTAATTTTGGATATACATGGTAGTGTGTGGTTGTCTTTTGAAATTTTGTTCAGGTGATTTAATGTAACTTAATACTACTTTAGGAACTTCAGAACAAAGGAAGTGGCTTAATGATCCTGAAGGGATTTCTTCTGATGGTAGCTTTTATATTATTAAGTAAGATCCTATTTTCAGTTTTGTGTGAGCAAGTTTTTCTAGTGTAGGAAGATATAAAGGTATGAAATTTTGTGAATTGTATCTTAAACTTGTATCACAATTTTCAACATCCAAACCTGAAAATTATGACTTAAGGTTAAAATGCCTTAGGCATGAGGCTTCTGCTCAGAATAATAGTTTTCCCTGCTCCTTCCAGACCTCAGCCAGGACTTAAGTTGAAATACAAATAGAAGAAGCCTGGGAGCTCAGTAGGAGACTGATCTGAGGCCCCAGGGGAAAAAAAGAGAATAAAGGTGTCTTTTACCTGAACTCAAACTAGACTAAACCAAAAAGTAAATTGTATGGTATTTACTAATTACTGGCCAATCATTTTTTCTAGGACCCTTGGTTTTTCTTAGATTCTGTATTTTTTTTTAGCTCATGATTTTGATCCTACAGTGTTGAGAGCCACAGTCGAAGGGGCCCCAGCAAACTTCCAGCTGCCAGCAAACTTCCAGCTGCCAGCTGATGATTGGCTCACAGCGGCCCCAGCAACATCTAGCTGATTGGCTCCTCTGCGGTGATGCTCATTGGGCTGTTTCCCTGCCCTTTCAGACCACGGAGCTGCTCATTGGGGGACTTTTTTGGCTCCGCCCACGTGACCCAGCCAATCGGCCTCAAGAGCAGGAGGATTGTGGGAGGTGGAGAGAAGCTTGTGGGGGAGAGAGAGGCTTGTGGAAAGCCGGTGGTGGCAGTTGAGGCTCTGAGGGTTTTTCCTGAGAGGCTGTTTTGTTTGGCATGTGTGGTTCTAAAAATAAAGTTAGTTTCTTTTGACAAGTGGCTCCTGATTGTGCCCAGCCAGACTGCGGCATTTGGTGGCTCGCACGGGGAGCGACTGAGGGTAAGTGAACTGCTCGCCCCTGAGGGCAGGGCGAGAGGATGGGTAGCCATTTTAAGATTCTTCTTTTGTTATTTTGTTTCACTTTTGTTTTAAGTTGCCTGTCCCTGGAGATGTGTAAGATGGAAGAAAAACCGCTCACATCTGAGGAACAGATAGGGAGAAAGGACGGATGGACATTTCAGGAGGCTATTATAATGATTTTGTGTTGTTCCAATTTTGTTTCACTCAGTTTCAGTTTTGTTAGGCGTTATCTTGTTGGGTTGTATTATAGTAGAAATACGGGATCAGAAATTAGTAAAAAACAAACTGAAAGAGTGTTAAGTAAATTGTTAGAGGAAGGAGGCATCTCAGTAAAATCAAGAACAATCAGGGCATACGTTGATACAATACAAAAATGTAGCCCATAGCTTTTTAAGGAGGAGTTGTTAAATATATCACAATGGAACCATCATGGTGAAGATTTAAAAAGAATAGAAAAGAAAAGCCCAGGGACTCTGCCAGTTGGCACATTGCCATTGTGGACGTTCGTATCTTGTTTGCTTAGTCCAAAGCCTTCAGTTCAGACAATGGTAGAGGAAGAAGAAGACATAATGATTCAAGTAAAAGAGAAGGTCTCTCAAGTTAGTCAGACAGAGGAAAAGATTCAAGTAAAAGAGAAGGCCTCTCAAGCTAGTCAGACAGAGAAAGAAAGTGTAAAACAGAAAAAGCCATCAGGGGGAAAGTTACAACAGGAGACTGCTACTAACACCTTTCTATCACCAGAGGGTGTAAGTGTCCAACCAACAGCACCACCTCTACAGGAGACTGCTACTAACACCTTTCTATCACCAGAGGACGTAAGTGTCCAACTAACAAGGCCACCTCCATATGCGGGGAGGTCCCCAACCCCCGCAGTTGATAGTTGGGATCCTGAGACAAGATCTCAAATATTAACATGCCCTGTATTTGAGGCAGGAGGGCAGTGATTTTACCAAGTTTTAAATTTCAAAACAGTGAAGCAGCTAAAAGAGGCTGTAACAACCTATGGTCCTCAAGCAACCTTCACTGTAAGCATGGTCGAATCCATTAACAACTTGAACATGACACCAGCAGATTGGGCTAATATGTGTAAAGCTGTGCTAAATGGAGGACAATACCTGTTATGGAAGGTTGCCAATGAGGAATTTTGCAAGGAGACGGCTAGGCGAAATGCAGCAGCTGGTTATCCTCAGAGAAATCTAGATATGTTGTTAGGAAAGGGACCTTATGAGGATCAGCAGCAACAAATTGCATATGATCCTGGTGTATACGCACAAATTGCTATAGATGCAGTTAAGGCATGGAAGACTTTACAAGGACATGGAGGTTTACAAGGTCAATTATCTAAGGTAATACAAGGAGCTAATGAATCTTATGCTGAATTTGTAGATAGGCTTATTCAAACAGCTACCAGAGTTTTTGGGAATACAGAACAAGCAATGCCATTAATAAAACAACTGGCTTATGACCAAGCGAATCGTTGGTGCAGAGATATTATTAGACCATGGAAACATGAAGATTTAAACACATATATTAAATTATGTAGAGACATTAATGAACAAGAGCAAGTCGTGGCAGCTGCAGTAAAACAGGCTTTAGATGCCAGAGACATTAATGAACAAGGGCAAATTGTGGCAGCTGCAGTAAAACAGGCTTTAGATGCCAGGCCAAGAACATGCTACAATTGTGAACAAACAGGACATTTTAAAAGGAATTGCCCCATTGGAGGAGGGTTTAACAAAACTAGGTATCAAAGGAGTAGAATACCAGGTATTTGCCCACGATGCCATAGAGGGAGACATTGGGCTAATGAATGCCATTCTCAAACCACCATAGAGGGTACTCCATTATCAAAAAACGAACAAGGACCAGGTGTTTATCCACAATATCGTGGAGAAAGGCATCGGGCTCCATTGCCAAAAAATGGACAGGGGGGCCCAATGATCCGGGGCCCAAAACCACAAATATACGGAGTGGAGGAACCCAGCAACCCCATCAGGGTAGTGCCCAGGACACATTGTCCATCAGATCCCTCATCAGACAAACCAGAGGGAGCACAGGGTTGGACATCTGCGCCTCCGCCAGAGCAGTACTAACTCCAGAAATGGGAGTTCAAATCATTCCCTCAGGGGTAAAAGGACCTCTTCCCACAGGAACAGTAGGCTTATTATTGGGACACAGCTCTTCTACTCTAAAAGGACTTATGATAAGTCCTGGGGTAATTGATCCCGATTATGAAGGTGAAATAAAAATTATAGCCAGTTCTCCAAAGGGTATATCAGTAATTTCACCAGGAAATAGAATAGCACAGTTACTAATAATACCCAGCCTACATGATAAATTTTCCAGTCGTGCTGTAGAAAGAGGTTCCAAGGGATTAGGCTCCACAGGTGTAGATTGGACTATGCTTTCTTTAAATTTAGATTCTCGCCCCATGCTAAAACTAAATATTCAAGGACATGAATTTAATGGGATACTGGATACAGGCGCAGACCTTAGCATCATTTCTCATCAAGAATGGCCAAAACATTGGCCATTACAAGAAGCCACTCAAACGCTTCGAGGCCTAGGAGTGGCAACTAATCCCCATAGAAGTGCAATGGTATTAGATTGGAAGGATCCTGAAGGATGTGAAGGAACTATACAGCCATATGTATTGGATCATCTTCCCGTAAATTTATGGGGACGAGATGTCCTAGATCAATTAGGTTTGACATTAACAAATAACATCAACCAAAATGCACCCACTATTATGACTAGACAAGGTTTTAGGAAAGGAAAAAGATTAGAAAAACAAGAACAAGGTATAGCAGCACCAATACAAATAGATCAAGGAACAGACAGACATGGGTTGGATTTTCAGAAAGGGCCACTGAGACAATAAAAATTACTTGGAAATCAGAAAGACCAGTATGGGTTCCTCAGTGGCCCCTGACTAAAGAAAAGATACAAGCAGCCCATGACCTGGTCAAACAACAATTAGCGGAAGGACATATACAACCTTCTGTATCTCCCCATAATACTCCCATTTTTGTCATCAAAAAGAAATCTGGTAAATGGAGATTATTGCAAGATTAAGAGCCATTAATAATGAGATGGTTATTATGGGACCTGCTCAATCAGGGATTCCTCAGTTGTCTGCTTTGCCAAAAACCTGGTATGTTTTAGTTATAGATATTAAAGATTGTTTTTTTTCAATTCCAATTCATCCTGAGGATAGTCCACGTTTTGCATTTACTATCCCTGCACTGAATCATGAAGGTCCTGATCAGAGATATGAATGGAAAGTACTCCCTCAAGGGATGGCTAACAGCCCAACTATGTGTCAAATTTATGTTAACAAAGTAATCCAGCCACTTAGAAATCAAAATCCTGAACTACAAATATTTCACTATATGGATGATGTATTATTAGCACACAAAGATAAAAACACATTGCTAGAATGTTATGCCACACTTACAAACTTATTAAAAAATTATAATCTAGAGATAGCAATAGATAAAGTACAATTATATTTTCCAATGCCGCAGTCTGGCTGGGCACAATCAGGAGCCACTTGTCAAAAGAAACTAACTTTATTTTTAGAACCACACACGCCAAACAAAACAGCCTCTCAGGAAAAACCCTCAGAGCCTCAACTGCCACCACCGGCTTTCCACAAGCCTCTCTCTCCCCCACAAGCTTCTCTCCACCTCCCACAATCCTCCTGCTCTTGAGGCCAATTGGCTGGGTCACGTGGGCGGAGCCAAAAAAGTCCCCCAATGAGCAGCTCCGTGGTCTGAAAGGGCAGGGAAACAGCCCAATGAGCATCACCGCAGAGGAGCCAATCAGCTAGATGTTGCTGGGGCCGCTGTGAGCCAATCATCAGCCGGCAGCTGGAAGTTTGCTGGCAGCTGGAAGTTTGCTGGGGCCCCTTCGGCTGTGGCTCTCAACATCTCCCCCTCTCTGTTTAAACAACAAGCATGTGGCTTAGGGACCGTGCCTGCCTTAGTTTGTCCAATAGTACATATGGTCCTTAGGTTGGTACCATTGCAATTGGATCTTACCCATCACTGACTACCAGTCCAGTATACAGCCACACCTGTGGAGAGGTCTTTGTACCAGCGGGGGGGTGAGGTTCTTTGCCTCACCTCTGTTGGCCCCCAAATTTTAGCTGGACGATCATGACAAGCAGAAGGGAGGAAGATACACCAAGCCAATTGACGGCTCCTTTTGGAAAAATTGTACCACCAATGACATCATCAGCAAAAATACCCCAACACTACCACAAGTCGCTGCACCAACAGATAGTTCACAATGCATACAGGTGAGCTCACAATGTGTCCAGGCAAGTTCTGCAAGCAGTTCAGTGATGGCTATTGTAGAAGCTGTAGATTGGTTTTATCTTTGACTTCACCAAATAATTTCTCTTCTTTTGACAAGTGGCTCCTGATTGTGCCCAGCCAGACTGCGGCACTACAGACTTAGGTTAATGTTTTTCTGATCAGTTCTAATTTTTATCAACTGTGGAGTTTTTTAAACATTGCAATGGAGATTTCACCTGAGAAAAGCTACAAGGCCTTTACTATTGTGTTATGTGTGCACACTTGAGTTTATGTGTTATATGTCTGTATGTATGTATGTCCATATATCATGCACATGATATGACAATTGGCAGATATATGAGAATCCTCATGAAATTAAAAAAATGGATCCAAATATCTTTGATTCACATGATTTAAATGGTTCAATTTAAATTGGATAAACAGATGAAAGTAAAGATGTCTTTAAAATTAAGCTTATAAGTTTTTCCTAGGTGATTAAAAAAAACTAATAAAATGTTGATGTCTATGAAATAATCTGCCTAAATTCAGAAATTTACATGGATTGTTTCAAATTATGAACAGAAAAGGAGGTTAACATATGGAAAAGAGAAATTAGAAGGTTCTAGGTATGGATTTAATAGAGGGGAAATATGTTTCTGGATAAGAGAGTCTGTGTGATTAAGTAAATAAGAGGGTTTAAGTAAGTGATAAAGAAGGTCTCTGTAAGTTAGTTATATATGTAAATTTTTGAGCAAGTAATCTTAAAGAAATTAAACAGCTGGTTAAACAAGAACTGTTGTTTTGGAGAATTGTGCTGTTATTTCTCTAAAAGCTAAATTTGGTTAATATAAAAACATGAATGTAATTGTGGTACTATTAATGTGTTCATATCTTCCAGGTATACAAGTCTGTAAGATAGAAGCTTTAAAAGAGCATTATATCAAGCTGGTGTTCTAAAGTTGTATGGTAATTTTAGGCTTAAAAAAAAGAAACATTGGAGATTTACTTATATAATTTGATGTTCTATAACTGGGCCTGTTGTCAATAAGATATGTAAAGTTTTATGTTACTTTTTACACTGAGGTACAATTTAAATGTATTTTTAAGTTAATGAGAGCCTAATCTATGTAAAGGTTAATATTGCAAAACACAAAAGTACTTTGCTACTTTTCTACAAAAGGTTAAAAGCTTTCAGCCTTTCTTTA
Organism: Marmota monax; assembly: GCF_021218885.2. Classification (NCBI taxonomy): domain Eukaryota; kingdom Metazoa; phylum Chordata; class Mammalia; order Rodentia; family Sciuridae; genus Marmota; species Marmota monax. The sequence continues at coordinate 1,345,133 of NW_026694092.1, forward strand.
ATTCATGTTTTAGATGTGATATTATATTGTGTTAGCTAATATTCATGTGAACTTGAGCAACAATTTATGTAGGCTTTGTAAAATGATGTTTAAAAAGCAAAGATCAGCTTCAGAACTACAGCACTTAAGATTTATGAAGAGCCCTGCCTTACCTGAGATAAGGCTCTGTGTCCCATCTCACAACATGTAAAAATGACTATGAAAGAAATAGGCCAGATTTCAGTACATTTAAGGTTGTGTCCAAAAGTTGGTTTTTATCAAGATTACTAGGATCTCAAACAGGGGATATAATGTATAACTCTGCCAAATTTCAAGGTAGCTATTACACAAACTAAATATGTTTTTACTCTTGCTAATTTTGTTTTGTAGTTTTCTTATAAATGGTCTAATTATGGCCTGTTAATGTTTTGCAGAGGTACTGCTTTAAGAACACACAACCTGGGTTGATTTAAGATAATGAGTTATCACCTACAGGATAGAGAGATAGACATTAAAGTCCAGTACTCTTAATATAAGGCTGTTGAAATTTATTTGCTGGATGTTTAAAATTAAGTTTTAAAATTAAAGTTAAATTAAAAGGGCCAAGAAAACCAACATTTGGCTCTTGCCCTCTGAGTCAGTCTGAATCCAGGGAACAGGGAACTTCTCTAAAGAGCTTTGTAACTCTGGGCCACATAACCTCCCAATCAGGGAGATTAATGAGACCACTGGAGAACAGAAAGCCAATCAGTGCATTTGCTATGAAGAGGAGGGTCACTGGAGAAGGGAGACGTCCCTGATGCTTCCAAGGGAAGCCACATGGTCAAGCAAGGCCTGGACCCATCCTAGCGCAAATGGCACTAGCAGAACTGAGAAGCTGCTGTGAAGTTCCCCCAGGATTCCCATGGAAACTCAGCTAACTGTTGACAATAGATAGAAACAAAAGTCAGTTTGACTGCTTCATCTTAAACACTTAGCAAAGACAGTTAAAACCAAAACACAGTTATTTGGGGGCATTTTTAATAATAATAATAATTTTAAAATGTAACTTAAGGTATACACTTTGTATTAGCCCCCAATAATAAGTAAACTGGAGTTGCTACAAAAGAGATTCTTAGGCAGGAATGCCTGATAACTATCAAAAGAAACTATCAAGAGGAACTGCCAGAGTAGTTTTTAGTTTGAGGCCTACTGATATTCCTAACTTAAACAAGTAGGCTTGGTGTTTGCTAGTATGATTATCCAGCCCTAAGTAACAGAATTAAAGGTTTCCAGAGGTCATATTAGTAAAAGGATTTTGCAAGATCAGATGACATTAAATTATTAAACTGTATCTTATGGGGAAGGACATCTGTAACACTAAGTTAAATGTTATGTTTACAGTCCTGATAACTGGGGATGTTAAAGCCTGGTGAGGGAACTTCTATACAGTGACATGTTCCAGCTGCTACAACATTTATTCAGTACTCATGGTTTTTGTTTCTCTCATAGAAGCACCCATCCCCAGATGACAACCTGTTTTTCCCCAACCAGACTTCAAATGGAACTGACTTCTAAAAGGGAACTCATGTCCCCCACGTCGCGCCCCATGTCATCGAACCCCCTCACATTCGACACCCCATTTCAGCTCTGAAGCAGCCAGAATTAGCCGTCACCCCTTCTCCTTAGAGCAATAAAGAGTTCCTAAAATTAGGGGGGAATGAAGCCAGAAATAGATAGGCAGTGTAGATAGGTAAATCGAGTCAGGTTGGATCTAGGAAGCCAATTTTGAGTGAGTCTGGGAAATTGAAGACTGTCCCCTGAGGATTACTGTTTACCAAGATGTAGAGCCTGCCCAAATAGGCCCTCAACTGAGGGAACCATGATTGGTTCCCAAATTTCCAGACAAAGGGGGGAATGAAAAACCAGCCTCTACCTCAGAGCAAAGCCTGTCCAAGGAAGGGACATCACCTTTGTCCTTGGAAAGACCCACAGAGCACTCCTAGGCACATTCCCACCCTGCTAAGTGGTTTATCTACAAAAAAACAGGAGAGATCTGCTGCACCAGGTGTCCCTGACTCAGTCAGGCTAGGTGGAGACCCATAGTAACCCCTTAGCAGCCACCAATCAGCATGAGATAGGGAAATACCTGGGATGCCAGATGACCCTCCCAGTAGTTTATGGTGGTTGATAACATGTTGGGAAACCATGTAGTTCAGCATGTACACCTCTTGGCTTAAACCAATCAGTTCAAATGAATCCCCCTCTTGTAGTAACCAATCACCCCTACCCAACTTGTTCCCTCCAAGTGAATGTGCTAATCATGTTTTAGAGTTGCTTTATGATTTTCCCATGGTGTGTGATGATTTGCTAAGAGATGCTATGATGTATGTGAAGTCCCTGCCTTCCCCAAAGAGTGTATAAAACTGCTGCAAACCCTGGGGTCGGGGCCTCTCAGCGTCACCAGTTTCTGTGTGTGTGCACGGAGGACCGAGCTAGCTCGCAATAAACACCTCTTTGCTGCTTACATCGATCTTGGTCTCTGGTGGTCTTTTGGGGGTCCCGAATTCAAGCATAACAACAGTTTTAAGGAAAAAGAAGTTTTATTGCTTTGCTAGCAAAAGAGAAACCCTGGGAACTCCTGTCCCAGAGGCTGTGATTCTGCCCATCAAGAGGAAGTGGGGGCGGTTCTAAAAGAGCCTATTCAAAGGCTACATTCCTGGTGTGCCTGGACCAGGCCCCAGGGTGTCCTGGTAGTGTGTTAGGATTCACTTGTTAATTTGGGAAATATTCACTTCCTACATCCTCTGGCAGACAAGATGTTCCTGTAGAACACAGATAATCAAGATAATCTTGTTTTCTGCCCCCAGGTTAGGGAGGAGAGAGGGAGAAAAGGAAAAAGAAAGCTTGTCCTTTTTGAAAAAGCCTCAGAACTATATTCAAAAGGGGAAGTGGACCACTGTTACTTCCCCAGTATGTGTATATATACATTTATTTATATATACTACATATACTCTCAACTTCTTTGATTCGTTTGGCTTCACACTTACTTCCTTAAAACAATCACAACCCTAGTCATATCCAGCTGTGTCCTGCTACTGCATTTGACTGGAAAAAAATTCTCTCTTTAAATTTACACTACAAACCTCAAATGGGCCCTTAGTACAGCAATGCCATCAGATTATTCTTTTCTGGCCAGGCACAGTGGCACATGCCTGTTATCCCAGCAACTCAGGAGGCTGAGGCAAGAGGATCATGAGTTCAAGGCCAGCCTTGGGGCAAATCAGCAAGGCCCTAATCAACTTAGTAAGATCCTGTCTCAATTTTTAAAAAAATGTAAAAGGCTGTGGATGTGGCTCAGTAGTAAAGTGCCCCTAGGTTCAATCTCCAGTACCAAAAATATATGTATATTATTTTATTCTTTTCTGATCTCCCTAAAATACGTATCAAACTTTAATGTGCTAATAAATCACCTGGGGACCTTGATAAATATATCACCTGTGGATCTTTGTGTGTGTGGGGGGGAGGGTATTAGGGATTGAACCCAGAGGCACTTAACCACTGACTGTGGCCACAACCCTAGCCCTTTTTTGTATTTTATTTAGAGACAGAGCCTCACTGAGTTGCTTAGCTCCTCGCTGTTGCTGAGGCTGGCTTCTTTGAACTCTATCCTCCTGCCTCTGCCTCCCAAATCACTAGGATTACAAGCTGCGCCACCATGCTTGGCCACCCGAGCATCTTGATAACTATAGTTTCTGATGCTGCTGCAGAGTCTTGAGAACCTGCCTTCTAGCAAACTTCCAGGTGATTCTGACATTGTTGCCTCTTGAGTAGCAAGTTCCTAGATGACTATCTTATGTCTTATCATCTCTCTTTCAACTTCTAACAGCCCCTCTCCATCCCTGCTGCAAGCCAGTGTCCCATTTCCTATTATACTGAAAAAGCCTTAATAATCTGAGGAGGACTTCACAGACTCTACCACTTCATTTACACACTTGTCAGCATCTAAACCCATATGTTCTGTCTTCTATTTTTTAGGGTTTTTTTTAATTCTAATTTGTCATATATGACAGTAGAATGCATTACAATTCATATTACACATATAGAGCACAATTTTTCATATCTCTGATTCTCTTTTAATAAGTATCCAAGCAGGGCTGGGGTTGTGGCTCAGTGGTAGAGCACTTGCATAGCATGGGTTCGATTCTCAGCACCACATATAAATAAATAAAATAAAGGTCCATTGACAACTAAAATATATTTTTAAATAAATAAATATCCAAGCATAACTTGCATAAAAGCAAAATTCCTATGCTGTCCCCCAAATTTCTTCCACCATGTCCCATTTACCCATCTCAGCTGATGGCACTGTTCTTTCATTTGTTCAAGTCAAAAGCCTTGAAGTAATCCTTCTCCTGTTTCTTTCTTCATATCTTTTATCCAATCCTATTTCCTTTACTTTCAGAATATATCCACGACCTGACCATGTCTGAACACTTACACAGTTACTGCCTGCTCCAAGTTGTCTCTATCACTGTAATCATCTGTGAAATAGCCTCCCTTCTTCTATCCTTGTCCTCTTAGGGTCTATTTTCAACCCACGACTAACAGCAATCTTGTTAGATGAACCATATGTTACTGAACCTAAAATACCATACTAAGAATGTCTTAGTACACCTAAGTGACATTGCCATGAACTAAATTATGAAGCCTGGTATCAATAACAATCTTGTGCAAAGCATTGTGTAGTTATACCAGAATCTGCCCACTTTGGAAATACTATCATCAATACCAAGATATTTGACATTTTTTACTGTGTCCATTTGTATCACCTGATGTAATTTTAGGCAATCCTTCCACATGTATATGAGGAACAAAAGAAAACACAAGTCCATCTGCTCCTGAGTTTCATTTCTTTTGTCTTTTAAGGCACTTACTTCATTGTTGCTTTGTACAAAATTACAGATTTTCCATCAGTCCTCCAACAATGAACATTCATTTCATGATTATCAAATGTATACCCTATTATTTTGTTTCCCTGATTTTCTGTTTCACTTTAACTTTCAATACCAAATCATTGTATAATTTTTGGAAAACGTTTTCTAAAAAACACTTAAAATGAACATGGGCAGTAATGATAATTCACAGAACTCAACCAAAGGGAAGAAAATAAGGCCATCCTCGGCAACTTAATGAGATCCTATTTCAAAATAAAAAAAAATAAAAAGGATTGGGATGTAGTTCAGTGGTAGAGCCTCCCTGATTTCAATTGCCAGTGCCAAAACAAGAAAAAACAAAAACAAAAAAGACTTCCCTAACGAGTTCCTCTACACCCCAGGCAACAACCACATGTCTAAAATTTGGCAATTGACTATTGTAAGACAGTTTCTATGAAGATAATCCTAATAACTCTGATTTAAGACATGTAAAATGTAGGAAAATTTCTTGGAACAGAAAATTCAATAAATCCAATCATATGACTTTTGTACTCCAGATCCTTCAAGCTTCCCTGTTGCACTTGCCAAAGTCCCTACTATCTCCTACCAGGTGCTACGTGCACTCTCTGCCTCCTCCCCTCAACAACTACATCTTTGTCCTTGAAGGGTTTTGTCATTAGAATCTCCAGGGGAGTATTTGGAATCTATCCACAAGCATATATTTAGTTTGGATTTCTGAGATGTGTTTGTGTTCCCCACAGTCCTGTATAGAGGTGAGCCACTTCTAACTTTTCCAGTATGAGGAATGCCTTCCAGGAATTCTCTTTCCCTGTGCTGACTCACCTGAAGTTAGGACACAAGGACTCAAGGTCAGACAGTGATCAGTGATTAGAACATGGGTTATTGGCTCTAGGTCCTGAAACTATGTAGGTAGAGGCAGAGAAACAGCCATTAAAGTGAATGGCACCAGAAGCTAGACTGTGGAGAAATCTTCTAATCACCAGACATATAAAATTATAAGCAGTGGTTTGGGTCATATCAAAGTTTGCCTGAACAGAAGTTCTCTTCTATCAAGAACACAAATAAAGGCTGGGGCTGGGGCTCAGAGGCAGAGCACTTGCCTGGCATGTGTGAGGCACTGGGTTCAATCCTCAGCACCACATAAAATAAAATAAAGTTATTGTGTCCACCTGTAACTAAAAGATAAATATTTTAAAAAAGAACACACATAAAAATCCAGTTAAACACTTTTGATGTTTGTGATATTTGTCAACTTTTAAAAAGTTTGTATTTTTCTACAATTTCTAATTAAATGTTCATATTTTTATCTAATTAAATGTTCTAATTAAATGTTCATATTTATATCTAAGTTTGTATTTGTAAATCTTCTTTCCCATAAAGAGAAGCCTGAAATTTTATGACTTAGGTCCTATGAACCTGAATGGGTCCCTATTCTGACATTTGTACCAAAGATGTGTCCCCACTTCTCCCACACGTATGTGCTTGGCTCCAGGCCTGCTGATCCCCCCGCTCTCCCTCAGACAATTCCTGGCCTCTTCACTGGTGAATCCAACTGTTCAGAGTGCTCATTCTCTAGACATCTGCATCATCCCATTTTTAAAGATGTTTTCCAAAATTTACCTTCCTCAAAAGGTCCTTCCTGTCTATTCTTTTTGAAGATGTAGCATGTATGCATGTGGGAGGGGAGGTTACTGAGGATTGAACCCAGGAGTGCTTTACCATGGAGCTATATTCCCAAACCTTTTTATTTTTTATTTTGAGACAGGGTTTTGCTAAGTTGCTGAGGCTGGCCTTGAATCTGTGATCCTCCTGCCTCAGCCACCTGAGTTGCTGGGATTAAAAGCATGTGCTATAATGCCCAGCATCTTCAAACTTGCTATTCTGCTTTAATTCTCTATTTACTATAGCACTTTTCACAACCCTAAGGTAGATAAATGAATGGATAGAAGATGGATAGATAGACGCTGTTAATATATAACCATGTCACTGGGCATAGTGGTGCATGCCTGAAATCCCTGCAGTTTGGGAGGCAGAGGCAGGAGGATCTTGAATTCAAAGCCAGCCTCAACAACTTAGTGAGGCCCTAAGCAAACTCTGCCACTGTGTGAAAGACCCTGTCTCTAAATAAAATAGCTGTGGATGTTGCTCAGTGGTAAAGCATCCCTGGGCTCAATCTCTGGTACTAAAAAAAATTAAAAAAAAAAAAAAATATATATATATATATATATATATTTAATTTTAATTTATTATATATATTATAATTTATATATATAAAATCATGTTATTGTGCTTTGAGTTTATTTTCTACCCACCCACCCCCAGTAAAATATATACAATAGGACTGGGACTGTGGCTCAGTGGTACAGCGCTTGCATAGCATGTGTGAAGCACTAGGTTTGATCCTCAGCACCACATAAATAAATAAAAGGTATTGTGTCATCTACAACTAAAAAGCAATATATATTTTTAAAAAAGAAAAAACTATACAATAAATACATGTTAGATGAATGAAACTTTATATCAAAATCTGAATTATTTACTATGTAAATCATTGAATTCTATATTCTTTTAAACCACAGTGAAAACAATTTCTCATAGGTCGTAAAGAGAACATTTCACTATGGCTTGAAGGAATTTTAGGTTAATATGATAGTCTGTGCCCATCAATGTGAAAATGTGAAAGAAACACAAATCTTCCATTGGAAAGCCCTGGGGAAATACTGTAGTGTTCATTTGTAGTCAGTGATTGCACGTTCAGACTACAGTAAATGGCAGGAGGATTTTCACAGTTGAATGATTGTATGACAAAGGCAAAAGTTGCCTTTCAAATGAAGCTGCTCATAAGCATAGCTCTTAGGTTAGGAAACCTGGGTGTGCTATGTTGGCCAGTGTTTAGAACAATGAGGAAAAATGAGTACAGCAGAAAACATTGAATACGGTGAGCATTGGACACAAACCAGACATTTAAAAGGGTTATTTATTAACTTCTTCTTTGCCTGGATTGTTTCGATGTTTTCCCAGAATGACAAGTGAGGATCACTTTTCTACATTTTCATGATACAGTAGCATCAAGGGCTTATGTTTCCAGCTCAGTATGGGAGAAAATATCAATGAGCTTTACAGATGTTAATTTATCTCACATCTCAGATGTTCACACTTCAGGAAAAGTCTTCCTTCTGGTCTTTGGCAAAGTAAGTTAAAATTATCATCTAAGTCCCTTGTGTTTTCACTTAGCTGCCCGCTATTTCGAGCAACTTCTGCCATTGTGTGAAAGGTTGGATGACAGGCAACTTCTGCCACTATGTGAAAGGTTCAAACAAAATCGTTTTGTTGAAACAGAGAAAGATTCAAGCACGATGCTTGGCTTAGCAGGTACGCTGGGGCATTTACAGATTTTACATAGCTGCTCTGTGGAAATTTTAATTTAAGAGCAAGTATCCCTGTGTAATAAGGGGAAAAAAAGCTATACTATTTTACTATACTCTAAACAACTTCAATACTTCCAGAACACTTCACTTGTGATACTATAATCAATATAGAACATTTCTGTGACTCCAGACATATGGGGTTTTTCCCATACTAGCCAATTCTTCAGACCATTCGGGGGCGGGGGGGTGGTCCTACAGTTTAACTCAATTCTGACACTCCCTGGAGATAGCTCAGATCCCATAGGTTAAGGTTCTCAGTTCCACAGTTTTTCCTCCCTGTTTCACAGATGCCAATCTCAAGTGGAGAATTCCCGGTCTACCCACAACTTCTGTCCAACTTGGCTACAAACTGGAGATTCCTACAACCCCTTTCTCAATTTATTTCTTTTAATGGAGATGGAACCCAGGTCCTCATGCTTTCTGGGCAAGCACTCTGCCACTGAGCTATATCCCAACCCCATACTTATTTTTCTTTATTCTTTTTCTTTTTTCTTTTTTTTTTTTGGTACTAGGGATTAAACCCAGGGATACTTTACCACTGAGCTACATCCCCAGCCCTTTTTATTTTTTATTTATTTTTAATTTTTATTTTTGAGACAGGATCACCCTAAGTTGCCCAGGCTGGCCTTGAACTTGTGATCCTCCTGCTTCAGTTTCCTGAGTTGCTAGGATTATAGGCATACACCACCAAGCCCCGCTTCCACAACTCCTTTCTCAGGTTTAGTCAATTGCTAGATTGACTCAGAATCTGGGAAGACTCTTATATTTGCTGGTTCATTATAAAGAATTCTCTAAAGGCTACAGATGAAGAGTCAGAAGAAGTGATACATATGACAAAGTATGAAGGAGGGGGCATGGAGCTTTCGTGCCCTCTTCCACGTAGTCCCCTCCCAGTACCTTCATGTGTTGAGCAACCTAAAATTCTCCAAACTCTATAGTTCAAGGATTTGTATGGAGGCCTCATTATGTGGACATATCAATTATTAACTTTGTCTTTAGCCCCTCTCTCCTCCCTGGAGGACGTGCAGGGCGGCATGGGATGGGGGTGGTTGAGGCTGAAAATTCTAAGCTTTTAATCATGAGCTTGGTCTTTCTGGTGACCAGTCCCCACCCAGGAGCCCACAGAGACTCACATCATTATCCCAATAGCTACTCCTATGACCCAGGAAATTCCAAGGGATTAGGAGTTCTGTGTCAAGGAACTAGCATCAAAGGCCAAATATCAGAATGTGTATCTAGCACCCTTATCAGCCTGGAAATAACAAGGATTTTAGAAGCTCTGTGCCAGGAACTGGGGCTCAGACCAAATATATGTTCCTTCTTATCTCACAATATCATGATCCCCTACAAAGATCAGTTATAGTAGAAAATGTGGTCTATCTTGCCCTTCATTTATAATACAAATATTTGTAACTTTGGTTCCTATCTCATTTTGGCCCTTGGTAATCATCATCAAACTCACTGTCTATTCACAACATTTTAGACTGGCAGGAGGGGGCCTTCGATGGGCACGAGGTTCACTGAATGGCCTGTCTTCGTGCTTCTACTAGGGCCCCACATTCTGAACATAACATCTACTGGAATCCTGTTGAAATTGGAATCAGATCAATACCACTCTAATGATTCACACCCTCCCTTGGGTTCTCATTTCTCTGGAAGTAAAGGTAAAATCTTCACAATGGCCTGGAAGCCTTCCTTGATCTGACCCGTATCCTCCTCTTACCTAGAACATCACAAACACTGCCTCCTCAAACCCTTTGCATTTTCTCTCTCTGACTGGAACTCTCTTCCCCCACATTTCCTTATGTTGCTCTACACAGCCCTCTACAAGTCCCTGCACAGATATCAACTTTTAGTAGGCATGATAGTGTGTGTCTATAGTCCCAGGAATTCAGGAGGCTGAGGCAGGAAAACTGCTTCAAACTAGGAGTTCAAGGCCAGCCTGGGCAAGACCCCATCTCCAATATAAAACCAAAATAGTCACCTTCTCACTGAGGTTTCTCTCTCTTTTTCCTTTTTTTTTTTTTTTTTTTTGGTACTATGGATTGAACCCAGGGGTGCTTCACCACTGAGCCATATCCATATCCACTGGCCTTTTTATTTTTACTTTGAGAAAGGGCCTCACTAAGTTGCTGAGACTGGCCTCAAACTTGAGATCCTCCTGCCTCAGCCTCCCAAGCCACTGGGATTTCAGGCCAACACACTGCGCCCGGTTCTATACATTGGTTTTGCTCATTCTAGAATTTAATATAAATGAAATCATACAGAATGTACACATTTGGTTAAGGCCCAACTGACCAGCACATTTTAATTTGCACTTCTTCACATGCATACACACATTTTCTCTTCCTTTTTCTATTTTTCCCATAGCTCTTTATCACTATCAAACATTATATAGTATTTTCTTCATTGTTTTGCTTATTGCTTCTCTTCCTTAGTAGAATATGAGCACCGGGAGGACACTGATTTGTGCCCTGTTCGTGATGTTCACTGCTCTAAGCTAAGCCCTGGATTACCTCTTGGAATATAGCCAAGGTGAACATTCATACCGGCTTGCCAGGGTAGTTTAAGTTATAGCCTATGGTCCTGGTATGATAATTAACGGCACCCCCTTCACTGTCCACAGTGCTGGATGATTAATTTGTGGTCATAGTATAAAGAAGAAATGTTCAATAAATATTTTACAATTGAGAAGCTGGTCCCTCAAGGGTAGTGTTTTCTCCAGTTTAGTTCTAATATAGTCAGTCCTGGGAGAGGAGCAGAATACCCACTCAAAAAACAGTAGTAAAGAAGAGCAGCTGGTATCTGGAAGGTCAGTCTTTGGACTATAGTCCATCCAACTCTGATATTCCAAAGCAGAATTCTAATCCCCAGCCAAAAAAAAAAAAACAACCGGCACAGCAGAGTTGCTGCGCCTGCAAGAAAACGTGGGAACTAGAAGGTTGACAAGAGCAGAAATGCAAGATATCATCCAAGAGAAAATCCAGCTTTGTAAACTGGGGTTAAGGAGGGCAGCAGCCAGATAATCATAAATTCAATTCAAAACCCAACTAAAAAACAAGGATTCTTAATGCTTTTCTCTCTTGAACAAACACTTTGAACCTTTTACATATATTCAAAACCATCCTTTTCTTAATGAATACTGTGGTTCCTGATGGGGTTCAGGACAGGTTACCCCAAAATATGATACATGGCATTTGAAGAAAAAGAAGAAGCAGTCCACAAAAATTAGAAAGAATTTCTCTTACTCATTGTCCTCTGAGTTGGGCCATAAAACCTAACTGACCTTTGCCTGAAACAGGTCATAAGACTCTCATTCCAAAAGGGTCCTGCCCTGTGCCTGGAGGAAAGGAATGTGACACAGGGATGCCAAGAAGTATCTGAACAAATAGGCCTTGTTAAGGTCCCCATGCCCCAGTTTATGACTATCTGATCTTATTTTGTCTAATCATGTTTCTTCCAAACTATCTCCTTCTTCATCAGATTTATAACAAAATACACACAATTTCCCTGGGTCTTGGGTATTCTTTTCAGAATGTTCTCATGTCACATAAAGTACATCAAATAGAGCTGGGAGTATAGCTTGGTGGTAGAATGGTTGGCCTGGCATGTGCAAGGCCCTAGGTTCAATCCCCAGCACCAGAAAAAAAAAAAAAACTATGCTAAAAAAATGCATATACTGTTCTCTTGTTAATGTGTCCCTCAGACACAAGGCACATGATGCATAAGGAAAGAAATCTTTTCTCTCCTGCGCTCCTCTTCTATTTACCTTGTTACCCTTTTTTCAAAATATATGAGTATTTTTAAAAACCCATATTTCCTTTTGATTTCTATTATTCTGTAAGGGTCCCGCGAAACGTCGGAGAAAGAGACCACCAAGTGACCACTCATGCAATTGGCAAAAGGGGATTTATTGAACCAGCATGCTGGGGCTCTGTGCCCACTCAAGAAGGGAAAGCAGCCCAGAGCCCCGAGCAGGGGCTGAGCACTGCTTAAGTACACTTTTTGGGGAGGGCGGAGGGCTTTGCATACATCAGAACAAATCATCATGAGGCGTGGGAAAATTGAACAACAACTCCTAAACCTGATTAGTTCATTCATTGGCGGGAACAGGTCAGGCTGGAGTGATAGGTCATTCCTAAGGAGGGGGTTACATTTAAACTGATTGGTCCAGGCCCTGCAATGCCTGCGTGCAACCACACAGACCCCTTCAGTTATTAAACAACCAGACAATCAGGGGAAATGTTTACTGGGCGGTTCTAAGCATTGTCTTAACAGCTAACTCAGACCTTGCAGCTTAGAAACTTTTACAACACCCGGTCTTTTACCCTTTAACTTTTACGCTTTAACTTCAATTTCTTTTACCCTTACAATTCCCTATATCCATTTTTTTGCCATCCTAATAAATTGCCACGAAATTAGCAGCTTTAAACACAAATTTGCTATTTCACATTTCTGTAAGTCAAAAGTTTGTGCTGGATCAGCAGGTTTCTCTGTTCTGGGTCCCAGGAGGCAAAAATCAAAGTATTGGTCAGATTGGACACTTCTCTGGAGGCTCTAGGAGTAAGTCTCCTTCCGGACTCATTCAGGTTGTTAGCAGAATTTAGTTCCATGCTGTTATAGGACTGAGATCCCCATTTTATTGCTGATTGTTGTCCAGAAATTACTTTCCAGCTCTAGAAGCTGCCCACATCCCCTGGTTTGTGGTCCCCTTCTTCTTCAAATCCAGCAAGAGCTGGTGTATACCTCTCACACACTGACTCTTCCCAGCCTTCCCTTCTACCATATTTCTCTTCTGCTTCCCTCTTGTGCTGAATCTCTCTGACTTAATTTTCTTTCTTCTCTTCTGCTTTTGTGGGTTCATTTGATTTCATTAGACCCACACAGAAATTTCAGGATCGTTTCCTTATTTTAAAGTTAATTGATTAGTAACTAATTAAATCTGTAGAGTCCCTTCACAGTAGAATCTAGATTAGTGCTTGAATAACCAGAAAAAAAGGAATCTGAGATGGGGACATCTTTAGAATTCTGCCCACCATACTCACCCTGTTCTTGAAAATCTATACTTTTCAAAATTGCTTTTCAAAGTGTTTATTATTGGCCACTCAAGGTTTCTTTACTTGTGAGTCTCAGGGCCTCCTTGCTTTGTAGCCCCCAAATTATGCCTGTTAAAAGTAGGGAAATGAGTCAACAGAATATGGGGTTGTATGTAAAGAATAAAAAGGAACCAATGGAACTCAGAGGTCAAGATCTGAGGTGTGAGAGTCTCCAGTTTCTGGCCACTATTTGCACCTTTCATCCCCTCCTGCAAGCAAAATATCTGGCTAATAGCAAAATCATTGCAACAAAAATGATTGTTCAAAGTCTCTATGTCCAAGGCAAGGCAAATGGCTTAGAAGATACGCATGTTGCTCAGGAAACCCCAGAGTGCAAGAGCATAATTATAAAAATGGTTCCCTGGGGAAGTTAAGATAGGAGGAGTCCATAAAACCAGGACACTCTGGATATGAACTGTGATAAAATATATAGGGTGATGATGACGAAAAAGTTGCAGCAACGCTTGCAAAGAAGTAGAATAAAAGCAGTGGTTCTCCAGATGTGATCCCTAAACCATCAGCAGTAGCATTGCCTGGGAACTTGTTAGACATGTAAATTCCAGGGCTATTTTATTTTATTTTATTTTATCCCTGGTGAGCAGAGCTCCCTTTTGCTTTCTCTACCTCTCCCCTCCCCACTCCCTTTGCCCCTCCCCTCCCCCTTCTCCTCCCTCTTCCTCTCCTGAATCAGAAACCCTGGGGACAGGGCCCAGCAGACTGGGTTTTAAAATGCTCTTCAGGTGACTCTCAAGTTGGCAAAGTGATTCCAAAAGTGATTTCCAAAGGATTCCAAAGTAGTTACCCTTTCCAAAAAAGAATGCTCTCAAGATAATGAAAAGAAAGGAAACACAAGTTTGATCTCTGGCGGGGTACCCTTCCAATATGCCACCACATTACACAATGAACAGAAAGAGACACATCTGAGGGAAGTAAGGATATAATGTAAAAACATCAGAGAGATTCTGAGTTGCCTTTTACATAGTGAGGCTACATTAGTGGTTTTCTAAGGAGGTATGGACATATAATTCAAACAAGATACAGTTGCCTAAACCTAAATGGGATGATCTCCTCTAGAACAGTTTTTATTGCCCCAAATCTCTGGAGATATTTTCAGAGTACATCAATCTAGATGATTCTTAGTGCCCTGGACAGGAATATTTATATTTTGAAAAATGACTGTCAAGAGATTCTGATCAATTTCATGATTTCTGTCCTCTTAGTGAAAGCCACTGAGGAAAGGAGGTTAACTTTGCCATTCTACCCACATTTCCAACCCAATTTGAATATATTCCTAAAATGTTCAATTGAGGCTCTTCAGAATTGAATGTTTTCTTCAGGTCCCAAGGTGTGGAAAGCTGTGTTACTGATTTAGCTGTTAATGGCAAGAGTGAAATAAAATGATGCATCTAAACAGCAACAGTGAGTCCTGTCTCTCTACACAGTGAGCTTTTCCTTTGGCTGAATTTGGATGTGAAGCTGGCAAGCTGCCCAGCCCCTCAGAGTGAAGGAATTTATTGTGAGTGAATGTGGCAGGCAGAGGGAGTGGAAAGGGTCAAGGACATGGTTGAACTCATACATCTGCTTGGCCTCTAAAAAGAGACGAATGAACCCTGTTTAGGGGAATTAAGGCTTTGTCCTCTTTATCCTTCCTTGTTAAATAATGATTGACTCCCTTTGCACTGAGACCATATGTTTTGGTTTTGAGTTTTTTGATTGATCTGAAAGCTCTAAGACAAAAGAAATGGCTTTGCTTCATGTTTTACATGCAAATTTTTACATATTCAAGCCGCAACTCCTGAAACATGTTCTTTGAGATCTGCTTGGATCCCAGATGTGCCATTTCCAAACTCTAGGTTTGGGCAAAACTCTTAGCATCTCAGTGCCTCATCTGTAAAATGCAGTTGTTTTTTAACTAATAGGGTTATTTAGGGATTAAATGAGTTCATACATGTCAAGCACTTAGAATCATACCCTAAGTTCACAGTCACACAACAAATGAAAATTATGATTGCCTTTGTGCTAGTTGTTTTCCTTGCCTTCATCTTCCACATCTGTTATGGTTTAGAACTGAGGTGTCCCCCCAAAAGCTCTTGTGTTACACAGTGCAAGAATTTTCAGAAGTGAAATGATTGGTTTGTGAGAGTCTTAACCTCATGGATGGATTAATCCACTGATACAGATTAATCTACTGATACGGATTAACTGGGTGGTAACTGGGTGTAACTAGAAGAGATAGGTCACTGGGGGAGTGCCTTTGGGGTTTATACTTTGTCCCTGGTGAGTAGAGTTCACTTTCCCTTCCTCCCTCTTTCCCTACATCCCCCCCTCTCTTTCTCTCCCCACTTTGGGCTTGTCTTTCCCCCACCAAACCCTTATGCCTCATCTTTTGCCCAGAGCTATGGAGTTCAGTCATCTATGGACTGAGTCCTTTGAAACCATGAGCCAAAATAAACTTTCCCTTCTCTCTGTTGTTCTTGTCAGGTCTTTCGATGACAGTGATGAAAAAGCTGGCTAAAACAACATCTCACGTTTTCATCCCTCACCCAATTTGTACCACAAGCCTGGTGAGCATGATGTCTGGGGTCTGGCAGGAGTAAGGATATTGATTGTGGGTGACATATGTGTTAAGATTCCTCAATCCTGCACCCCAACTGCGTGCGCAGTCCCTCCTGCCTTCCTTCGCTGGCCATGGATGGGTTCACTAATGAAATGGCAGAAAAGTAAAGGAATATAAAAATGTTACTTTGATGACTGGGAAGTTTGTTCTCTTAGCATTTAGACAAACAAAAAAGTGGACACTAGGAAAAGCACATTTTAAATTATTTCAACATAATATACAAACTCAGTCAAAATGGGCAGTCTTATGCATTAACATAGAAGCCCAATACTGTAACAGCCTGTAATAATGGCTATTTATATTTCTTTTCCCCTAATATTCAATTTTAATCGTATATTAAATATTTTTAAACTAAAAGTTAAAAACAAATTAAATAAACAAATGGAAAGCTACAAATCATTATCTAAATATATAGAGATAGAAGCATTCAGAATATACAGTGACCGTTTTTATAACAGTAACTTTCCCAAAACTTACAGAGGGAAACTTTTTCAACATGATAAAAGACATCTTTGAAAAACCTAAAACTAATATCATACTAGTAGGATAATATCATACTCTTAAGCTAGTATCATATTTTTTCAAATCTTTAAGTTGCCTTTTTTCTGTGGCTAAACATCCCAGTATGTTTGCTTACATTTTGATTTAGTTAGGAAGCTTTGTTTCATGCCATTTATTACAACTGTTACAAGTTCAAATAATCAGGATAAATAAACTATATCAATTAATCATTTGCCTTACTTGATTTTTTCAAGTAGATTTACATTTTCATTTAATAAGTCTACTTTTTTTTTCTCTTTGGTACTAGGGATTGAACCCAGGGGTGATTCATTACTGAGATGCATGCCCAGCCCATTTTATTATTTTATTTTTGAGATAGCATCTCACTAAATTGCTTAGGCCCTCACTAAATTGCTGAGATAGGCCTCCAACTTGCTATCTTTCTGCCCTAGCCTCTGCTGAGATTATAGGTGTGTGCCACCAGACCCAGCTAATTAATTGACTTTTAAAAAATCTAATGGAATATATTTTACTAATGCAATTCATAGTCATCTAATTCAAATTTTGGATAAAACCAACTTCGTATATCAGATATGGTTAAAGTACTGTGTACCTATTAAAAAGAGCTGTAATAGCTAGCAATAGTATTTAGACCCTATCTTAGCTCCAAATGCTAAAATTGAAACTGACTGAAGTTGGAGGTCCCTCTGAAATTGCAAACAACTTCCTCATGCTAAAAGTGAAAGCTGAGGGGCTGCCCACGACCCTGGAATAACTTTTCTAGAAAGCTGAGAATGGAGATAGCCCCCAGCCTTGGCCTGTTTGCAGGCAAATTAAATCTGTATATGCATATTTCCTGCCTTTTGTCTCACTTTACCTCCTCTTCTAAAAGTTTTCTGTAGGCCAACTAAATCCACATATGTGTATTCACCTGGATTTTTCTATAAATTGTAATTTCTGTAGAACCAACCAGAGAAGCAATCTAGTTGCTTCTTTCCAGTTTGATCAAACTGCATAAAATTCAACTCCCCCCGCTTTTGCCTATTATGTGGACAAGTAGCCGCATCCAGTCAGCTGAGATCCAGGCTTACAAAATGAATATTCTAAAATCTTCTAATTATTTTTTTTCTTTTTAGTTTTAACTTTCATTTAACTTGACATGGATAAGCATAGTTTGAAATTAAAAAATACAAGTCAATCTGAAATGAATAATCTGAGCCCTAACTGCAAATTATTTAAATTCAAATTTTCAGTCTTTAATATTTACATGACTTGTATAATTTTTGAAAACAATAATCACAAGCAGAATGATCTAATTTTCAGACATTTCAGTTGTCCAAGAGAGAACTGCATTAAAAAAATCACTCTTATCTCATTTCCACTTTAGAACAATAAAGGGATAAAGAGAATTTTTCCAGAGTTGTTTTGTATCATTCTAAATGCATAGATACATAATTCCTAATCTATATTTTTCTATACTGTCTTTTCTTCCTATGTTCAAATTGTGCATATATGTATTCAAATTGTTTTTTTTTGTTCTGGACATTGAACCTATGGTACTCCACCTCTGAGCTCTATCCCCAATCCTTTTTAAAAGTTCTGAGACAGAGTCTCACTAAGTTACTGAATGTCTTGCTAAACTGATATCCCAGTCTCAAACTTGTGATCCTCCTGCCTCAGCCTCCTGAGTCACTGGGATTACAGGTGTGAGAAACTGAAAGCCCAGTGGTCCATTTTCAGAATACACTATTTAACCTTAAGTGTAAAATTGGGATATAAGAAAGGCAAACGGAGGTGAAATAGAACAGAATGGAAAGTTATAAGCACACAGTAGCGCCATAGCCTATGCATGTGGCAGATCCAAAGTCCATGTACCTCTTGACAAACAGGAGATGGGAGAAGGGGTCAGTCATCCTAACCAACAGAGTTAGAAATCTCTCTGTTCAGAAATAGTAACTCAGGGGGGCTGAGGCTGTAGCTCAGTAGTAAAGTGCTTGCCTCGTATGTGTGAGGCACTGGGTTCAATCCTCAGCACCATATAAAAATAAATAAAGATACTATGTGTTCATCTACAACTAAATAAATATTAAAAAAAAAAAAGAAATAGTAACTTAGGTAAAGAAGAGTTGCATACATGTCAGAATGCATTCACCCCAAGAAGGCTTTCCTACCACAAGAGAACAAAGGGAGATGGGAACAACTAAAGGTATATTTCTTTAAACAACCAAATAGAAGACAGTAAAATCTAGGTGACATGTGGGAAGATTCTGCGCCCCATAGTACTTAACCAATGAGAAACTGGGGGAAGGACCTTGTGCAGTAGGGGATAAAATATATGCTGATTATAACTGCTCTGGGTGTGCCTGGCCACCAGGAACCTGATCTTGCAAGATCATCAATAAAGCCTTGCTTATTTGCTATACCTCCTGTCTCTTAGTCATTCTTTGGGTTTGGACAGGTGAGCATGTTTCTCACACAGGCACGTACCACACACCTGGCTTCATATTGTTTTTTTTTCATAGTAACTCCTTGGAAATTGACCAGGAGTTACATTTTTTTTTTTTAGAAAGTCTGTCAATTTTGCTAGATTATAAGCATTGAGTATAGTTTTCTTTCTTTTTTAAAAAAAAATTTTAGTTATTGATGGCCCTTATTTTATTCATTTATTTATATGCAGTGGTGAGATTTAAACACAGTGCCTCACACATGTGAGGCAAGCAATCTACCACTAAACCAAAACCCCAGCCCTATAATTCTCTTTTTAAGTTAACATTGGTAATACCAGTTAAAGAATATAATGTTTTACACTTAAAGTAAACTCGGAGTCATCCATGGTCATGGAAAAAATAATGGTCATTAAATTGAAAAGATCTAAATTTCACTAAGCAGGGACTGTACTATGCGCTTTATGTAATTTTTTTTTTTTTTTTTTTTTTTTTAGTACTGAGGATTGAACCCAGGGGTGCTTTACCACTGAGCTACATCCCCATGCCTTTTTATTTTGAGACAGGGTCTTGCTAAGTTGCTTAGGGTCTCTTTAAATTACTGAGATTGGCCTTGAACTTGTGCTCATCCTGCCTAGCCTCCTGAGTCTCTGGGATTACAGACATATACCACCATGCCCTGCTGTAAATTTTTATTTAATTCTTTCAATGCTTAGAAATAATAATGTTATTATTTCCCCCCACTTTACACTAAGGAACTTATCCAGAGTCACACAGCTAGGAAGTGGCATAGGGAACACTTAAATCACAGTCTCCCTGGCACCAGAGTCAGTGCTTCTAAATATCACCCTGTGCTTAATCTCTGACCAAGGCCCACAAAGTGAACCCAATATAATGATATCTGTGTAAAGTATGTAAGTGGTGAGTAATGGGCTTTAATAGGTTAAAAGAACAGAAATGAATCAGTTGTGCTTAAAGATAAGCAGCTCAATTCTTATTTATTTTTTATTTTCCTTCCCTCACAGCCAAAAATTTTAGAGCAAAAGAATATGAAGCAAAATCAGCAAAGGAAAAAGAGGCTTTTGGGCAAAGTTCAGAAGAAACCAGGTACAAGTTTCCAAGAATCCCGTCCCACTGGAGTCACACAGAACACACTTAATTCTTTCACAACAAGTGGTGACAACTCATGAGAAGTGTTGTCTACCAGAGAGTAGACAACATTAGTGATTTGGTATCTAAGGTACTACTAGAGGCTCATATAGATACCCTCTGCCTTTAATGTACCACAGTTCCAGGCTCCCAGAAGTAAATAGGTGTTGCAACAGGCCACACTGTTTGTGCAAATAGTGTAGGTGTGGCAAGTCACTTGTATCATTTGGGAAACATTTCATATCAGTGTAGGGAAACCAGCCATGTTCCAAGACACAGGCCTTTCCAAGAATAGGAATCTCAGACCTATTATGTTAACTCTTTTCTGCACAGATACACTCCTGTTTAATTATGAATGAAATCCTTAGTATTTTCTTTTGCATTTTATATTTAATTATTTCTGGTGCATAGGAATTCTTTACTCTTGAAACATAAATTCAAAAATAGCAATTCCTTAAATTTTAAGAATTTGTCATAGATCCTCTTGGATATTCTAAGTAATTAAAATAACCATCATCTGAAAATAAAGACAGTTTCATCTCTTCAATTATTTTGCTACTACTTATAAGTAGCTGAATTCTTTTTTTTTTTTTTTTTTTTTTTTTTTTTGGTACTGGGAATCAAACCTAGGGGCATTTAACTACTAAGACACATCCCCAGGCCACCCTCCCTTTTTTTTTTTTTTGTTTTTTGTACTAGGGATTGAACCCAGGGGTGCTTAACAACTGAACCACATCTAGCGAGCCATTTTTATTTTTTTAATTTTGAGACAGGGTCTTGCTAAGTTTGCAGAGGGCATCATTAATTTGCTAAGACTGGACTTGAATTTGAGATCCTCCTGCCTCAGCCCCCCAACGTCACTGAGATTACGGATGTGCACCACAATGTCCAGCAGTAGCTGAATTCGTAATGTTAGATGGGAATTAACTATACAAAAGAACTAAGTTAAACTGTTAAATATACTAAAGCCTTCTTTACTAAAGATAGAGAAAAACAGCAACAAATGGGTAGTAGCTTAAACTCACCTACTAAACATGAACCTCTAAGCATGCTAAGAAACTTACAGTAGCCAAAGTGTTATAATAGGCTTTCTTTTAAAATATTGTTTTAGGTGTCAATGGAACTTTATTTATTTATATGTAGTGCTGAGAATTAAACCCAGGGCCTCTACCACTGAGCCACAACCCTAGCCCTATATAATAGGCTTTTAGTTTTCAGTAGGATCAGAAAGAAATTATATATTTAACCCTGATTAATTTTAACATCTTGTTAACTGCATACCTTGACAAGCTGGTTAATGAAACCATTGACAAACGAATACAAGATCAATTGTTTTTATGGTGTTGTTTTAAATTATATTTCCTTTATAAACAAAGTCTGATAAATTACATGGGGTAAATTTATATTGGTAACCAGAAAATAAGTTGCTATTATAATAACTTTGAGAGGTAGGTAGCCTACCATATAAAGGGCATTTATTTTTAGGAAAATTGTTGTTGTTTAAGAATTTACTCTTTGCAAAGGCTAGCTTGGTAGTCACTGTGAAGAACAGAGTTAAGTTACCATGTAATAGAGGAAGGGGAATTGAGAAGGAGGCAGAAGAATGGTGAGTATGGGGAAGTACTAGAGAATGAAATCTGCCAAATTATACTATGTCCAACAATAACAATAATAGGAGACCAGTAGAGTATAACAAGTGATGGGGTGAGGAAGAAGAAGAGGGAGAGGGAAGGTACTAGAGAATGAGATTGATCAATTTATGATATATGGGGAAGTACTAGGGACTTAATTATGGCAAATTTTATTCTATGCTTTTATAATTATGTCAAAAGTGAATACTTATGTATAACTAAAAAGAATCAATAAAAATAAAAGCGAAAAAAATATAATATGTTCTTATATGAATATGGCATAATGAATTCCACTATTATGTATAATTGAGCTGGGGATATAGCTCAGTTGGTAGAGTGCTTGCCTAGTAAGTACAAGCTCCTGCGTTCAATCCCCAGTACCACACAAATAAAAAAGTATTATGTATAATTATAATGCACCAATTAAAAACAAAAAGGATACCATGCCTGAGAGTGCTATCCACAGAGAAGTCTCTTTGTAAGGGTGGCCCTTGGCCTAGCATCTGTGCCCCCACCATTCCCAGAACTGATTAAAGTGGCTCACTGTGCCTACAATGTTTCTGTAAACAATGAGGTTTATGATGAACTCCTGTTTTTCTTCTTGGGAGTGTGGAATTTAGATAAGTGATCAGCAGAGGCTATCTACATGGCCCAGCCCTCAGTAAAAACCTTAGGTGCTGAGTCTCTAGTGGACTTCCCTGAGCACAAACATCACACACATGTTACTGGGTTTTTGTTGCTGGAGAAACAGTATACCCTGTGTGATTGGCCTGCATATGGATTCCTCCAATTCCACCCATGAATTTTCCCCTATGATCTGGCTATGTCTCCATACTACATCTCTGTAATAAATTGTCCCTCAGTTCTTCCCGTGAATATTCAAATGTGGGAATGATCCTGGGGACCCTAACACAGCCACTTTCCACAGGCACCTTCTATGCCCGGACTTTAATTGAAACAGCACTGTGTGGTTTATGTACTTCATCACAGAGTTGTGGGATGACTTGGCATTGGGCGCCTATAGTGATAGGATAAATAAAACACCAAATATATTTGCAATCTGTGATTTCAATGCCTCACTTTGCAACAAACATTTTACACACTAAGAAATTCTGGAAGGAAATCAGGAAGACAGGGAACGCAAACAGTAAAAACAATAGTGCACTTTTAAGGAAAAATAAGCACAAGTGTCATTGTTCCTTCAGCCTTGGGGTACAATTATTCTTTGTTCAGAGAAGCATGTGAAAAAAAAAATCTAAGAAGCCATGCAAAGATCTCCTGGGGACTTCCAAAAATAGCAGCTGAAAGAGAAAGTAGGCAGAGATAGAAAAGGATCACGTTATTAATACCATTGTTCAAAATTGCAAAAGCATTACCTTTGCTGCTGTGTCAGTGTGTGCTCTTCTTTTTAGCTGCTGGGTAGCTATTGAATATTTGTGAACAAAGGGAGGAAAAATATTCATGTAGTAGGTATGTTTTGAAACTGAATTGAAAACAAAGAAAGAAAGCAGAGTATTCATAGAGATCACCACATTCAAAGAAAATATTCCTGCCATCAAATTGAATTAAAATGCCAATCCGTATTAAATATGTCACAATGAGCTACTGTAACACAATATAAATTGCTAGAAAACAATACATCCACGTACATGGTCTGAACATCTCTGTAAATTCTCTCACCTATTTTTTTAAACATTTATTTAGTTGTAGATGAACACACAGTATGTTTATTTATTTTTATGTGGTGCTGAGGATTGAACACAGTGCCTCACACATGCAAGGCAAGCGCTTTACCACTGAGCTACAGCTTCAGCCCCTTTTTCTCACCTATTAAAATGTGATTTTTTTAAATGAATAAAATGCAATGTTATGACAGTCTTGAAAACATTTTATGTAGTTTTGCGGTGTTTCTAGAAAATAAGTAGTCATTTAAGAAAGAGATTTAATCTACTGAGATTAGAGTTCCAAATTCTTTTTCTCTAAGATGCATCCTTAGCATCTGTTCCCCATTTTTTACCCTTGCCACCCTCTTACCCATTTACTCCTTTATAATTAACTTTATTTTTTTTTTCTCTACAAACAAAATGACTTCTTAATCAAAGTGAAGTTAAAAGATTGGTCTTAACTGGGCATGGTGGCACAGGCCTGTAATCTCAGCAATTGAGGCAAGAGAATCACAAGTTCAAGGCCAGCCTTGGCAATTTAGTGAGACCCTGACTCAAAATAAACAGGGCTGGGGGTGTACCTCAGTGGCATAGTGCCCCTGGTTTTAATCCCCCTTACAAAAAAAAAAGAAAAAAGAAAAAAAAAGATGGGCCTTAAGAGGAAATGGGTTTGGGAAAGAAAACTGCAATAGGATAAGATTCAAAGAAGAAAGGCAGTGAGAGCAGTAATCATTTCCAGAACTAAATTTCCACAACTGTAGATTTTCATCACTAATGTAAAGTTATTCTAAGATGGCCACTATGGTGCTCACCTGTAATCCCAGCAACTGGGGCGGCTGAGGCAAGAGGATCGAAAGTTTGAGGCCAGCCTCAGCAACTTAGCAAGACCCCGTCTCAAATTTTTAAAAAAGGAAAAAAGGCAGGGGCTGTAGCTCAGTGGGAAAGCACCCCTGGGTTCAATCCTTAGTACTCTAACAGAATCAAGGTTATAGTCTTTTTACTTATTTTACTCACCTATAGCTTCTGTAATTAGTCACTTTTTGTTTCTTCAAATATCCCTAATTTGTAATATGAATTATTGCTAGGTGTGCTGATGTACAGATGTGATTCCAGCAACTTGGGAGGCTGAGGCTGCCTTAGTATACATTTTCTCTCTCAAAATCTGATGTAGATTTTCAGGACCTCTCCTCCATTTGGTCACTTAGGAAGCCAGGTTCCCACCATCTGCAATGTCATATACACATGTGACCTGCATAACTTTTGTTACAGGGAGAGAGTCAGATAGCTGCACACAGACTTTGTCATTTCTGTCTACTTTCCATTGTTGAGAACTTAGTGAGATGTTTCTAGTCCATCTGGGGCCGGGGGTGGAAGTGGTGCCGGGTTGGGTGGGAGGGAAGGAGAATGTCATCTTTCCGTGTGTCCAAGAAAAGAAAATGGTATGATAAACACAGCATTGTGTGTTACACATTCTTCTTTAATCAAGGTCTCTTAATCAAGGCTAGAAGAAGAAAAACAAGATTTTCACTCCCCATTTCTCTTCTCTGTAAGGGGAATGGTATTACTTTCTTTCTACAGTTGCTACTTTTGCACATTTCCAAGAACATTGATAGGACCAAGGTTATCTTAGAAAAGTATTTATAGACTTGATACAAGAGGAGCAAAGCAATGAACAGTAATATCTCTACTTATAGACAGAATATTTGGGGAGTTTCTAGTGCTTTAGAAGATGTCTTTCCAACTCTACCTTCTCAGAAATCTTCTTAGCAACTTTGTATTATATCAGCAATATAGAGCATGTGGTTGTTGTATAATACTGTGGTTTCTAAATAACAGAAAGTGGACTACAACCTACATGAAGGTTTGGAGTATTGGAGACCTACCACTAAGGGTTGGTGCACTGAGGCTGCTATGACAGTAATTGACTTTTAACTATAGGGAGGCTTGTGGGCTGAACTTTGAACTTGGGGTTCCTAGCATGTAGGAGAGGCCTACATGTAATTCAGAAACCCCAAAGCCTGCAATGTTCCCCACTGATTACTGATTCTCTCTTTAAAAGTATTTCCTGAAACAGATTTTGATCTTACTTTGTGCAGATGGTTTTATTATTCTAGTTGGGGCTGTGTGTGTGTGTGTGTGTGTGTGTTGTTGGGGACTGAACCCAGGGCCTTATGTATGTGAGGAAAGCACTCTACCAACTAAGCTATATCTCCAGCCCCTGGGCTTAAATTTTTAAACTTAGACTATCCTAGCTGATTATTTATAGAAGTTCATTTGGTAGATTTCTTTTTTCTTTCTAATTTCTTTTTTCGGGGGGTGCCGGGGATTGAACTCAAGGGCACTCCACCACTGAGCCACAACCACAGGCTTATTTTGTATTTTATTTAGAGACAGAGTCTCACTGAATTGCTTAGTACCTCACTGTTGCTGAGGCCAGCTTTGAACTCACAATCCTCCTTTCTTAGCCTTCCAAGCCACTGGAATTACAGGCATGCACCACAGCGACTGGCATAACTTTCTAATTTAAACTCTTCAATTTTGTTTAGGAAATTTGTTAACGTATTTTGTTTTATTTTTGAACTCCTTTCATACACATATTCAGAGAAGGAGAGAAGAGAGAAATTAAAAGATGTATACAATACAAGTATTTTGTGCAGAACTTCTAAAAATTATTTTCTGAAAGAGCCAATGTCCCTTCTATAGTGGGTAATTTAATGAAAAATTATTCATTATAGTGTATAATATTTTCTACTACAGAATTTATATAATAAAACATAGCTGGAGATATAGCTCAGTTGGTAGAGTGCTTGCCTTGCATGCACAAGGCCCTGGGTTCAATCCTTAGCACCAAAAATAAATAAATAAATAAAATATAAAATAAATGAGAAATATCCCCTTAAAGTCAAAAGAAATTCTAAAATCTCATAGTCCAATCATCTAATTACTATTTAAAATTTAGAAAACTTTTGTGCTGAAAACTTAATGGTATTTGTAAATGGATAGAGAACAAATCCATTGCAAAATTGTGACTATCTAGTTAGTTGAGGAGGTGATTAATAGAAATAGAGGGCTGGGCAATTTCATATTGGTATTTAAAAGAGCATAAAGTGACTAAATGATTGAAATAGAGTAAAACTGTTAGAGTTTTAAATTTTTCTAAGTGGAAAGAAAGGGAAGTAATGAACCACAAAATCCCTTAGATCAAGAAAAAAAATCCCTTTTACCAGTTCCTTGATGAAAAAAGATACAGCTCATTAGCCTCCAATAGAGAAAAAACTGATGTCACCTCCAAACCAAATGATGTTAGCTCTACAAGCCCTGTGCAACTTCAGAGTAGATAAAGTGAATCGTAGTTTTCTTCTGTAAACCGTATGAGGTAAACTAATTAATCTAATTTTGTAGTCTAAGTTGGGGAAAAAGCAATCTGGCAATTTTTTCACTGGATGCAAGGAAAATAAATTATCCTACTTATATATATTTATTTTGGTTACATATTATATGGTACACACATATATTAAAGATTATAATTGAAATAATTATTCTCCTTCCATATATGAATACAGGTATGAAAATATATATATATATATATATATATATATATATATATATATATATATATATATATATATATATATATATATTCATATTGGATTTTAGACTTTTATTAAGCCAAAAGTGGGAGGCTAAGTAATGACCACCAAAGGTATACATGTCCTAACCCATGGAACCCGTGAATATATTATCTAACATGCTAAAAAGAATCTGGCAGGTGTGATTAAGTTAAAGATCTTGAGATGAGAAGATTATGTTTGTATTTTTCAAGCAGGCCTTAAATGTAATCACAAGGATTCTTTTAAGAGGGAAATTTGGCAATGGAAGTGGAATATGACAATGGAAGCAAGAGTAAGAAAGGAGACAAAGAGGACCATTGGCAAAGAAATGCAGATGACTTCCAGAAATTAACTCCAGAACTGTAAGAGAATAAATAAACATTAAGTCACTAAGTTTGTGATAATTTGTTACAGAAACAATAGGAAAATAAAAGAGCAAGCCAGTTTGAATAAATCTGAAAGCTAAAAAAAAAGGAGAGTCACACAAACACACACACAATATCTGACATGTTGCACATTCAATGAAAATGGAAAATGCAACACATTCCTTTGGAATCATGAAAATACTATTACAATATAATATTAATATATAATAAATATAATATATAATTATAATATTATAATATCCAATACCACTATATCTCTTGGAATAGTGATAAAACAAAAATAAAACTTAAATATGGCAGAAACTCTCTTAATTTGCCTCCACTTTTCTTTTTTTGTGGTACTAGGGATTGAACCCAGGGGAGCTTAACCACTGAACCCCACCCCCACTCCTTTTTATTTATTTTTTTTCCCAAGACAGGGACTCCTTAAGTTGCCTAGGGCCTTGCTAAATTGCTGAGACTGGCCTTGAACTTGCAATCCTCTTGCCTTACCCTCCCAAGTCACTGGGATTACAGGTGTGCACCACTGTGCCCAGCTTAATTGGCCTCCTCTTAAAAGAGTTGTGCATCAAATGATAATCTCCATTTTAACTGTAAAGCATAGTACTCATGTTCACAGCACATTGAATATTTTAGGGCAATAATATCCATGCCTACGTCTGATCCCACCAGTTAAGTGTTCTGTTCTAAGAATGATTGTATTTGTTCCCAAACCTATTAATTTCAATAGTACATCTATAATCTGATGACAAATATAATAATTCTTTATGTACAGATTTAACTACACAATTGGACGAAATATGTCACCAAGGGATTGGATCTAGGAATGTCCCTCGAAAACTTCTCGTTAGGCAATACAGCAATGTGCAAAGGTGAAAAGATTGAATTATGAGAGCTGTAACCTCATCAGTGGATTAATCCATTTGAAGGATTTGATGGATTAATAATTTAAATGAACTACTGGGTGGTAACTGAAGAGGTGGGCACGGCTACAGGAGAAAGGTCAGTAGGAGCATGCCATTAGAGACTATTATCTTAACTCTGGCTCCTCTTACTTTCTCTGCTTCTTGGCTGCCATGAGCTGAATAGCTTTCCTCTGCCACACCCTTCCACCATGATGTTTCTGCAATGGAGTTAGCTGACCATGGACTGTACCTCTGAAACCATGAGCCAACAATAAACTTTTCCTTCTCTAAGTTGTTCTTGTCAGGCATTTTGGTCACAGTGATAAAAAGCTGACTCACACAGGGATGAAACAGAAGTTAGAAAGAAATCTATTGTTATATAAATACACTTAGGAAAGACTTAATGCTAATGAATAACTAATAAAAGTTTTTATTGAAGTATGTATGAGGAATATAAACTATTGGAGGGCTGGGGTTGTGGCTCAGCGGTAGAGCGCTCGCCTAGCACACTCGAGGCCCTGGGTTCAATCCTCAGCACCACATAAAAATTAATAAATATTGTACCAATCTACAAATAAAAAATATTTTAAAAATTATATATATATAAACTTTTGGGAATATCATACTTAAAGTGTTTTGAAAATGTCTTCATTTCTTCAGTCTAAAGACATTCAGAAATGAAAATCAAAGATAACGTTGTTCTGGCTAAGAGTATAAATTTGGGAGCCAGACAACCTGCATTTTAATCTTTATTTACTAATTACATAATCTTTGGCAAGTTTCTTAACCTTATACATAAAATGAGAATATGTAAGAATAATTGATACCTCAAACAGATACTGGGAAAATTAGCAATAGTTGATGCACAGTAAATGCTAAATTATTATACTATTACTGCTACTATATATGTGGTTTATTCAACTAACAGCAATTACTTGAATAATTTATTAGTGATGTCCATACTCAAAGAAGGGGCCTGGGTTTTATGTTAAAAGATTGATAAATACATGTACCTGTAGCTTTATGTTAAAAATATGATTTTTTATTCTTCACTTTGGCCAATTTTGCCAATTAAGAAAACAGTTCTAGTCCTAGTCAAAGCTGATGAAGAATTTCTATAGATTGATTTAAATTTCTGTAACTTATTAGCCTAATATGTGTGTGTGTGTGTGTTTGTGTGTGTATATATATATATATATATATATATATATATATATATATATATAATCCTATAGAAATTCACAGCTCCTGTGACATATAAGTATCACTCACCCAGTCTTTTCTACTCATGCATTTTTTTAAAGATTGAAGAGTCTAAAACAGTAAAGTAATCTGCCTTCAGCCAATGACATTTTGTCCACTCTGATTCTGCTGGATTTTTCCATGCACCACTCATTGTATACAAAGGCCATGGTCCTTTCAAGCTTAGATTGCCTTCTATAGCTGTCCTGGTGGACTCTCTTTGTATATGCTACTAAATATTTCAATGTTGTCGCATCTTTGCTGTTACATTACCTTACAGAATCATATTGAAGTAGATGGTGTTTGAGCTATCTGGAGACCTAGCCTACTGTATTGTATTGTATTGTATTGATTCAGGAATCACCCCAAGGAGACTACTGACCCTACTGACCAGAAGTGAGAGAAATGAATCACTACCTGCTGAGAAAATAAACAGTTCCTTTTTTTTCTTCAAGATCATAAGGGCTAAAATGAAAAGGGTAGTGGGCTCACAGGTTGCTTCTGATAGAATCATCTTGAAGTTTTAATAATTAGAAATTGGGCTTTTCCTAAATTTATATTAGAAATTAAAAATTATTGGGGAACAAAATATTTCCCAATTATTTGAATTGGATTTGGGGGAAATACCTCCAAGTCTATAGCTGTTGACTGAAAGGAAAGACTAACAATAAGGAAGAAAATATCATTAAAATACTAAGAAGCTTCTTCCTAAGGACTAAATGAGACTTGGCCCCTCTTCCTCCAATTTAGGAAAATCATCTCAGATGGAGAAAAAATGAAAGATACATTTGAGTTGAAGACAAAATGGCCAACAAAAATTCAGACTAAATGATGGCAAATAGGAAATTACTAAAGGTTGCCTCTGTTTTTTCTGTTCTGAAAGCTGGATTTGTTTGACTAAAATAATTCAGATTCAATCAAATGTCTTAGATTAAGAATCATAGCTTTTAGCATTAAAAGGAATACTCACCACTTAGAGGCAAGAGCACAAAGTGACATGTTAGAATACCTGGATTCTGGTCCCAACTCAACCATGTGAGCATGGTGAAAACTCTTAACCTCTTAGAGGTGAGTGAACTGGTTCCAAATACTTATTGGGTTCTGACATAGAACCTTGGACATAGCATTTAACCTTTCCTAGCCAGTGGTTCACCATTTGCAAAAACAGGGCTAACTGAACCAAATTATTATGGATATTCCATGATTAAATGGAATAATTGTATATAGTATAATTAATAATTATTACTGGAAAAATGGATAATAATTATAATATGCTAATAAATATATATGCAAAGAGCATAGCACTGTATCTGGTATACAAGTGCTCGATAAATACTAGCTATAATTTATTCATTTATTAGGGATGAGATCAGTGAGACTGGCAGGAAGGAATGGAAGGGGAGGATTTTGGGGGGGTTGTTTGTTTTGGTACTGGGGATTGAACCCAGGGGCACTTTACCACCAAGCTTCATCCCCAGTCCTTTTTATTTTTTATTTGGAGACAGGGTCTTCCTAAGTTGCCCAGGCTGGCCTTGCATTTTGTATATACTATCAAATATTTCCTACTACTGCCTCAGTCTCCCAAGTCACCCAGATTATAGGTGTGTGCCATCATGCTCAGCAAGAAGAATTATTTTTTAAATGATTCTTTACAAATTTCTAAGCCTCTACAGAAATGTTGGTACCATATAGCAAATCCCTAAATCCTTGAGTGACCACACCCTAGTCAATCAAATCTCTGGTAACTGATCTTGCTCTTTTATATGAATGTTAGAAGAGTGCTGCGTTGGGTAGATATGGCCAGGCCTCAGGGATCGCAAGCCTCATGGTGCTCAATCACCCAGCAGAACAGCACAGGAAGTGTGTGTTGCCTTTGCTCATCCTGAAGGTAATATAGCTGGAGGCTGCCAGCTAATTTTGTTCCTTGCAGACAAACAATTTTCTTTCTTGAAGAAGATCTAAGTGGTGCACTTGAATGCATGCCAACAAGAGCTTCCAGGAATATATATACCTTCAGCATATTGTACTAGAATAAGTTTTCCTTATTTTTTCATGCCTGAAATAATTTAAAATTTTATAATTAACATCTTTTATAGTTTTCTTGTACATATTTTAACAAATGTTTGAATTGTTCATTTTAAATAACAAATTAAAATTGCAACAAAGGATTTTAAAATATATATTTTAAATGCTGATCTACTTACTTTATTTTTCAGGCAATTAACTAAGACCTCATTGCTCTGCTCCTAAATTTAACAATAAAGTTGGCATTTAAAATGCTGAGACAATTATAATATTTCACTCATCTTCTGAATTTAATTAAAATTTGTGATTTTGAGGTCATATTTTATTATCACATGCTCATGTTAACTACAAAAACAAAATTCTCTTCTTCTAGTTATTTAAGCATAAGAGCTATATCCATACCAACAAGTATATTCTAAGAAGTTCTGCACTTGTCAATTGTGATGGACAAAGAATCACTTCACATTTCTAGAATGTGATGAAGGATTAGTTAAAATATATGTTTCAATTGAGCATGGTGAGCACACCTGCAATCCCAGTCACTGGGGAGACTGAGGCAGGAGGATCACAAGTTTGAGCCAACCTCAGCAATTTAGTGACACCCTGTCTCAAAAATTTAAAAAAAAAAAAAAGAGCTGGGGATGTAGCTCAGTGGTACAGTGCCTCTGGGTTCAGTCCCTAGTACTGCAAAATAATGATAGCATAAAAAATCTTTCACATTAGTGAGATCTATAAATCACATTGAAAATGAAATATGTTTTATATGTATGCTTACATTTTACCAAATTCAGGGTAATAGACTATGGTTTTGCATTGCTCTGTGATAGAAAGAAGTGACTCAAACAAGCCATGGACTTTAGAAATGAAAAGCCATACTCTGATTATTCACTATGACAGCAAACCAAGGATATTTTCTCACATACATTTTTACAGAGACATATGAACTGACAGATTGAATTCTATAGATATATAGTAGAATTTCCAATTCACTTTAAGACATTTTAAGAAATATGAATATTGGTTCTTTAGATAGCCTAAAGATTTAAGAAATTTATTCTGTACATAAATAAGCCATAGTTATTATGTAACTAACTTCTGGATTCTGCAGCCAAAAAAAAAAAAATCCTTCTATTTTAATAAGATCAGTAAATATGGATAGCAAAAAAAAAAATTCATTTAACATCACCTAAGTACACCATATTTATTTATTTAGGTATCAGGGATTGAACCCCAGACCATTTTTATTTTGTAGAGACAGGGTCTTGATAAATTACTTAGGGCCTCGCTAAATTGCTGAGGCTGGCTTTGTATTCGTGATCCTTCTGCCTCAGCCTCCCTAGCTTCTGGGATTATAGGTGTGCGCTACCAAACGTGGCAGTACACCACATTTTGTTGTGTACTTTTTCCAGTGTTCTACCATAGAAGTTTTCAAACATACAGAAAAGTGGGGAGAACTGTATAGTGAACACTCACATCTAGATTCTACAAATAGCATTTAACTTCACTTGTCCTATCACATTTATCTGTGTGTCAAGCCATTTCTCTAGCCTTGTGCTATAGTTTGGATGTGATTTGTTTCCCAAATGTTCATGTGCTAAAGACTTGACCCCCAATTGGTGGTATTAAGAGGTGGTGGAAACCACCTTTAGGTGGGACTTAATGAAAGGTGATTAGGTCATTGGGAGCACACCCTTGGAAGGGATCAGCATAGTTTTCCCGGGATTCCAATTAGTTCCTCCTGAGTTGGTTGTTATAAAAATAGTGAGCCTGGTCCCTGAATACCTCAGACTTCCTGTATCATCACATGCTCTATCCCTTTCACACATGCTTCTATCACAATGCCATTTGCCATGCTGTGACACAGCCAAGTGGTGCCTCACCAGAGCTGAGCAGAAGTGAGCACCATGTTCTTGAATCTTCAGAATTGTGAGTAAATAAACCTCATTTTTTTATACATTACCTAGTTTGTTATAGTAACAGAAAATAGATTAGTACACCTGTATCAGTCCAAATTATTTTTAATGCGTTTGAAAGTACATTGTATATATATATATATATATATATATATATATATATATATATATATATACATCAGCATTATTTCCCTTAAATACATCAGAACTAAATGAAGTTTAATATATGTGTTTTCTTTTGAAGTAAAATTTTGATAAAATATGATGCTAATGTATTGAATACATTATTTAATGAATTTTCATAAATGCACAAATCTATTCAACCAAACCACAGAATAACAATATTACCCCAGAATGTTATCTCATGTCACTTCCCAATCTCCTAACACTCCATAAGAAAATACCATTCTATACTTTTCTCTCATCATAAATGAGTTTCATATGCTCTATAAATTCATATAACTAGAACTGTACATAGTCTATTGTTAAGGCTTTATTCAGTCAACATTTTTTTCTTTCTTTCTTTCCTTCTTTCCTTTTCCTTCCTATCCCCTCCCCCCCTCTCTTTCATCTTTCTTTCGGGGACTGAACCCAGGGGCAATCAGCCACTGAGCCACATTCCCAGCACCCCCCCCCCCCTTTTTTAAATTATTTAGAGACGGGGTATTGCTAAGTTGCTTAGGGCCTCAGTAAATTTCTGAGGCTGGTTTTGACTTTTGATCCTCCTGCCTCAGCTTCCCAAGCCACTGGGATTATAGACATGAGCCAACCCCAGCTAACATATTTTTTTCCTATTCATCTACGTTGTTCCTTTTGATTGCTAAGTAGTATATCTTTCTGTGAAGATACTGTTTATCCATTGTCCTAAAGAAGGTTACATGGGTTTCCAATCTTGGGTTATTATAAATAAAGCTGCTATGAACCTTCTTGTACTAGTTTATATGTAAACTAATGGTGTTAATACCTTCAATTTTAGTCAAACTGGCTAATTGTAATTTTATTTTGTATTTCCCTGATGACTAATAATATTGGACATATGTTCATGTACTCATTGTCCATATATGTGAGGGTTTTACTTAATGTTTTTGCTCATTTTAAATAGTTTTTTTTTCTTTTTATTGTGGAGTTGCAAAGATTGTGTATGTATTTCAATACCAGTATTTTGTCAAATGTATATATTTTACAAATTTTTCTCCCAGCCTGATGATTGTTTTTTTAATTTCTTTTCTTTTGATACTGGCGATGAAACCAAGGGGTACTTCTACCACTGAACTACATCCAGCTCTTTCTTATTTTTTATTTTGAGACAGGGTCTCACTAAGTTTCTTAGGGCCTTCGTAAGTTGCTGAGGCTGGCTTCAAACTTGCCGTCTTCCTGCCTCAGCCTCCCAAGTAGCTGGGATTACAGGCCTGTGCCATTGTGCCTAGTTGTTCATTAATTTTCTTAATGATGCCTTTTGATGAGCAAATGTTTTAAATTTTACAAAGTCTAAATTATCATTGTTTTTCATTTATGGTTACTGCTTTCTTTATTCTAAGAAACCTTTACCTGACCTCATGTCACAAAGATAGTCTACGTATTTATGTAAAAGATTTATAGTTTTACTTCTTATTTTACATATCTGTCCCATCTCAAATTAATTTTTGTTTATAGCATAAAGTAAGAATTGAGCCCGCATGCCTGTAATCCTAGTGGCTCAGGAGGCTGAGGCAGGAGGATCACGAGTTCAAAGCCAGCTTCAGCAAAAGCAAGGCTCTAAGCAACTCAGTGAGACCCTGTCTCTAAATAAAATACAAAATAGGGCTGGGGATGTGGCTCACTGGTTGAGTGCCCCTGAGTTCAATCCCCGGTTACCCCCCCATACCCTCCCAAAAGAGAATTGAGTTTTATTTCAGTGGTTCCAGTATCATTCATGGAAAAGACTTTTCTGTCCCCAAAGAATTGCCTTGGTTATTTTGTCCAAAAGTCAAATGACTTTACAGGTGGGAGGATATTTCTACACTCTCTATGCAATTTTACTGATATATTTGTTGATCCTTATGTCACACTGTCTTCATTACTATTAAAATATAAGCCTCAATTGTCAGTTATTTTAAGTTCTTTAGCTTTGTTCTTTTTCAAAATTACTTTGCATAATATAGATTTATTTTTTGCATTTCCATATGCCTTTATTTTCCTCTATGCCCTATCCAATTAGTATTTCTTTAAAACTCTTCTGGGATTACAATTAGGAGTATACTGCCTCTAAAATCCATGTTGGAGAAATGATATCTTAACAATTATGAGTCTTCCTATGTAGAAGCATGGTACATTTTTTCATTTAGATTTTGATGAAATTTTCTCAGTAGTATTTTGTAGGTTTTAATATAGAAGTTTTGAATATACTTTGATATATTTGTTCCTAAACACTATATAATTTATGCTGTTGTTGTAATTAAAATTTTATTCTCTAATGTGTGCTAGTATATAAAATGTAATTAATGTTTATGTTATTTAATTTCCAAATATATGGGGCTTTTTCTAGATCTCTAATTTTATTGTAGTTACAGCACATAATCTGTATAATTTCAATCCTTTTAAATTTATTGAGCCAAATTTTATGGTCCATCAGATGCTCTATCTTATTTCATTTATGTTTATCAACAGTTTTTGAAAAGATATGAAAGAAATACAAAAATAAAACCCTGTTTTCTTGCAGTTTACCAGTCACAGGGAATTGTTAAAAATATAAAGATGCAGGGTGTAGTTGTACACACCTGAAATTCCAGCAGTTTGGGAGGCTGAGGTAGGAGGATTGTCAGCTCAAGGCCAGCCTCAGCAACTTTATGATACTCTGTCTTAAAATGAAAATAAAAAGGACTGGGGATGTAGCTCAGTGGTAAAGCACCCCTGGGTTCAATCCCTGATAGATTAGATAGATAGATAGATAGATAGATAGATAGATAGATAGATAGATAGACACACACACATATATTCATACATACAAAGTTAAGAACAGCTAAAATTATGTTGTCAGTATGGATTAAATATATAAGTGATGAAAAGTCCTAAAGGAAATTATCTATCAGAGCAGGGGCTCAATCAGCACGTGTACTACTCCACTATTTCTGGATGTGAGTGTTTGAGCCAATTCTTAAAACAGGTGTTGGGAATGAACTGTTGGAGTGAATATTAGTGAAGTGATATGTAACACAAGAGATTTTAAAAAGAGAACTGGGACATCATGAACAAAAGACAGTTTGGAATCTCTTTCCCTTTTTTTCCTTCTGTCTCAGTCCATTTTCTCCTGCTAGAACAGAATGCCACAGACTGAGTAATTTATAAAGAAAAGAAATTTATTTCTCACAGTTCTGAAGGTTGAGAAGTCCAAGATCAAAGGGCTATATCTAGTGAAGGCCTTCTTGCTCTCCCATAATTTAATGGAGGGTACCACATGGTAACAGAAATCCACTGCATGTGAAAGAGAAGAAAAGAGGGCCCCATCCCTCTCTTTTATGATTGACCCACTCCTGTGATAAAAGCATTAATTTACTCATGAGGATGGAGCTTTCATGATTTGTGTACCTTCTATTAGGCCTCTCTCTCTCTCTCTCTCTCTCTCTCTCTCTCTCTCTCTCTATATATATATATATATATATATATATATATATATATAGTGTGTGTGTGTGTGTGTGAGATGGACACAGTGCCTTTATTTCATTTTTTATGTACTGCTGAGGATCGAACCAAAGTGCCTTTCACATGCAAGGCAAGCACTCTACCACTGATCTACAACCTCAGACCTAGGCCTCATTTTTGTTACAATGAAAATTAAATCTCAACATGAATTTTAGAGAGAACTAATATTTAAATCATAGCACATATTTTTTCCACAAGAATTTTTTCTAACTTAATATGTCTCATGCTTTGTGATAAATGCTGGCTGTGCACTGTCTCTGCACCCAAAGATCTCTTAGTGAAGTGGAAGACACAGGCATAAATTGGTAGAGTACAAGCTTTAAGAAGTGGGATGCTAGCCAGGGGCAGTGGTGCACGGCTTGTAGTCCTAGTGGCTTGGGAGGCTGAGGCAGGAGGATTGTGAGTTCAAAGCCAGCCTCAGAAACTTAGTGAGACCTTGTCTCTAGATAAAATATAAAAAGGGGGTTGGAGATATAATTCTGTGGTTAAATGCCCCTGGGTTTAATCCCTGGTACAAAAGGAGGAGGAGGAGGAGGAGGAGGAGGAGAGTACTAGAATAGCAAGGTGAAGTAGAAATAACTAGTTTACTTTGCCTGTAGTGGCATCAAGAGTATCTTAGATAGTGGATATCATTTGAGCTTGGTCTCTAAACATGTGTCTATTGGATAGAGAGAATGAAAAATGCCTAACAGCATGAAAATATAAGACACAGGCATCAGGTAGACAACCATTATGGAGTTCAACCTTGTGGTGATCCTGTGATGCAGCAGAAACTACAAATGCTATTTCAGTGCCCTCTCACACATGCGCAGGAAGATTACAGTAGTCTCTGCTCTCCAACGAGTTGCAGCAGAAGTAAAACATTCATTCCATACCCACCTGCAAGAATGACAAAGTTCAGGGTTTAAGACTCTAAAATGATTGCAAAATTGGCAAGGAA
Source organism: Marmota monax (assembly GCF_021218885.2). Lineage (NCBI taxonomy): Eukaryota > Metazoa > Chordata > Mammalia > Rodentia > Sciuridae > Marmota > Marmota monax. The sequence goes on from NW_026694092.1 coordinate 1,383,279, forward strand.
GTCCAGGTATATAGAAAGAAATATGTCATCTATATCAAATGGTTGCAGCATGAGAAGGCTAATGACTCAACCATTCAAGTGGGCATTCACCTAAGCAAGGTGGTTATCATCAGGCTAAAACTGGACAAAGATAGAAAAAGAAATTATTGAATGCGAAGCCAAGTCTCAACAAGTTGGAAAAGAAAAAGGCAAACATAAGGAAGAGCTTATTGAGAAAATGCAGGAATGAATATAACCTGTTATGCAACTACAGCTTAAGTGGATTCCTAGCCTCAAATGTGTTTCTTTGGAACTTTCCAAGATGTCTCTGGAATGTTTCATTGCCTTCCTGTTTTGTTATTATTGTGTGGCTCTATCAATCCACTTTTGCTATTTTTATTCATAATTTTATGAATAGAAATTTGAACTGTTTCCTAATTTCAAATGATATTTACATCATTTTATAAGTAAAATCTATCGTATCAAAAAAGAAAAAGAAAATATAAGACAAATTGAAACAATAGCCTAGGGTATATGTATATGATGAGTGGGGATACGAATTTGCAAAGGTGTGATAGAGCCAGATAATTAGAAAATTTGATTGTGCCTAAGGTGTTTGTAATTTAAGTGAATAGTATTCATAAAATGTTTTTAAGCAGTACAGAGGCTTGATCATATTTGTGTTTATAAAGATAATCAGCAAAATTGGGAAGGATGGTGTATTAGCTTTATGTCACTGTGACCAAAAATACTTGAGAAGAACAACTTAAAGGAGGAAAAGTTTATTTTGGCTCATGGTTTTAGAGATTCAGTCCACGGTCAACTGATTCCATTGCTCTGGGCCTAAGCTGAGGCAGAGCATTATGACAGAAGGACACGGTGACAGAATGCTGCTCTGCTCACGGTGGCCAGGAAGCAAAGAGAGAAGGAGGAGCCAGAGGGACAAGATATAACCTCCAAAGGCATACCCCCAGTGACCCACCTCCTCCAGCCACACCCCACCTGCCTAGAGTTACCACATAGTCATTCCATTCAAACTTGGATTGACTGATTATGTTACAGCTGTCATAATCTAATTATTTTACCTCTGAATATTACTGTATTAACACAGGAGCTTTTGGTGGGACACCTCCTTTCCAAATCATAACAGGTGGCTTGGACTTGTGAGAAATTAAAGACAAGAAGATGAATTGGGAGACCATGTTGTAGCTCAAGTGATTGAGGATCAATCTGAAGTGAGGCAAGACAGAGGAATTAATATGTGAAACATAAAGGAGGTAGAATGAATAGACACCTGGGAATTAAGACAAAGTGGTCATTAGTTATTTCCACTTTGAATGTACGTAGTAGGTTCATGGTGGTTTCATTACAAGGAAAGAAAATGCAATAAAAAGGCAGATCTGGGGAGAAAAACTGAGTTCTATTTCTTTTACCTTGAAGAAGAAGGATCCATTAGCCAGCTGTTATCTGAAAATCAGGAAAGGGTTTAGTGCTAGAGATTTGATTTGCAAGTCATTAGTATTGACTGGACATCAGTTAAGCAGGATCTATACTTGCCTAGTATGTCTGAGGGAAACTGGACTATTGGAGGGAGAAGCCCCTTTCAAGGACTTTGAGTAACTATTAAGAGAATGGAGGAGTAGAAGAATATGGGATATCAGAGACGAGTGTTGAGAGCCACAACTGAAGCGGCCCCAGCAAACTTCCAGCTGATTGGCTCACCACGGCCCCAGCAAACTTCCAGCTGATTGGCTCCTCTGTGGCGATGCTCATTGGGCTGTTTCTCAGCCCTTTCAGACCACGGAACTGCTCATTGGGGGACTCTTTTGGCTCTGCCCATGCAATCCAGCCAATCGGCCTCAAGAGCGGGAGGAGTGGGGGTTGAGAGGCTCAGCGGAAGCCGTGGTGGCAGTTGGGCTCTGAGGGAATTCCTGAAGAGCTCCTGTGGTGAGGCGTGTGTTTGCTGGGGCGGCTTAGGCTGTGGCTCTCAATAGATGAGTGCTGGTGATGTAGAAGGATGATCTGTAATAACAACTCTAAAAGTTTGTTTTTTAATCCTGCCTTATTTATTAAACAACAGACATATCAAAAGAAGTAACTGGAGGAAAATTAAGCTTACATCACATATTAATTAGAACACTTTAGGGTTTCTGTAAGAGAAATCAACTTGAGCTAGCTTTGGTAGAATAAGTGACTTTCTTATGTGGATTCAGTGATTCCTCATAGAATCCCAGAGTTAAGAAAGCCATTTTAATCATGAGTCAGACAACCGTTGAGGATGCAGGCTCAGCTACACTCTGTCTACCTTTTTTCTTTGTCTCTCCCATTCCCTCCAGTCTTGTTTTCTCTACTTCTCCTGATGCTACAGCACCTACATGGATATGATATAGCACCGGATACTCAATATTACCAATTGCCTCTCCCTATTCTAAATCCCCAGGGAAGTTCTCCATTGGCCCAGCATGGGTGAGATGTCCCATTTTAATCCAGTTAATTGTGTGTGTGTGTGTGAGTGCATGTGTGCATGTGTGCATGCTTTGTAAGTGTGTGTATGTTTAAAGGGGCGAAGGAACTCCAGGCCAATTAAATCATAATGGGTGGGATCCAGAAGTCAGTATTTTTGTTTATAAATGCCCCACTTTGAAAACCAATGGTTTAGGCTCCATTATTTTTATGAAAATAAATACTTTGGTAGGGATAATAATGCCAGCTCTCCCTAATCCCCCCCCCCCCTGTACATATCTATGTCTAAATCTGAAGGTCAGGTGATTATCAACCATAACAACAACAACAACAACCACAAGAACAATAATTCTATCTATAACTCTAATTCCCCTAAAGAAATATTATTTTGGATTATCTGGATGGGCCTAATATAATCACAAGGGTCCTTAAATGTAGACAAGGTAGACAAAAATGTCAGTGTCAGCTATGCACAGTGGCACACACCTATAATTCCAGCTACTCAGGAGGTTGAAGCAGGAGGATCACAAGTTTGAAGTCAGCCTCAGCAACTTAGCCAGACCCTCAGCGATTTAATGAGACCACATCTCAAATTTTTAAAAGGTTTGAAAAGGGTGGGGATATAGGTCAGTGGTAAAGGACTTCTGGGTTTATTCTCCAGTACCCCCCCCACAGCAATTCAGTTTTAAAAATGAGTGTCAGAGTAATATCATGGCTGATTTTGAAGATGAAAGGGGGTCATGAACTAAGGAATGGGGACAGCCTCTAGAAATTGGAAAAGATAAGAAAGAAGTCTTCCAAAGAGTTTCCAGAAAGGATCTCTACTCTGTGGACATCTTACTTTAGCCCAGTGTGACTATTTTTAGACTTCTGTCCTCTAATAATGTAAGATGTGTATCTTTTTCTTCTTCTGAAAATAGCATGTCCATCTAACCTTTTCATTTAGAAATATTTCTCTTTATTTTTTTCTTAGGTCACACATGTATTTTCTTTACAGGAGTGGTTATGATACCCAAACCCACCCAATTAGGCTCTTCCTTTGGTGTTTTAAAAACTGGAATGATGTTGATACCCTGTCTCAAAATCAAAAACAAACAAACAAATAAAACAAAGCAAAACTGGAAATGCAGAAAGAGACATCTTCTGTCTGATAGCAATTTAATAGGCATGATCCCACTACTACTTCTCAGAGGCCACGGTTCCAAGCCTGTAGCTCATGACTTTGGGAGGTTTAGAAAAAAAAAAATGACCCTGTCTGAGAGTGGTAAGATTGAGAGCCTGAACTGGAATTTGAAGCATTCTAGCTTCTGGTTCCATTTATCCCCAAGACCAATCATAGAATTACAACTTGGGTTACACAATAACCTAAGCTACTTCAATTTAGTATTTGTTACTCCAATCAAAATAACCTGACAAATGCAGTCAATAAATAAATAAATAAATAAACCCAGTAATTAAATGAAAAGTTTTTAAAAACCTACATATACACATCTGTTAGGATGCAAAAAATTATTTTTATTAACCCATTGTGTTTTTTAAGTACCTTCCATAAGGGAAAACTTTTACTAGTGAAATGAATAGGACAATGCCCTGCTTCCAGACACTTATAGATGTATTCATCTGTGTCTGTATTTGCCAACATACTTTTCTGCAATAAGTCCTTCCTACAGTCTCTTTATACTTATTTGACAAACGCAAAATAGAAATGTGTTCAAGCAAGTTGGCTTTGTAAAATACACAAATGAAAGAACCATAAAGGTTAACAAGAAGATTTTCATGATAGTCTTATCTTTAAAGGCAATTACCAGATTCTTCCGTAAAATGCTACAATTACAATCAAAATACTTGCTGGGAAGGAATATTGGTGTGATCCTGTGGTGATTCTTTTATTCTTAATGAACCAAATACATCTTAATTCCATCATTACTAAAGTAAAAAGAAAAGGGGGAAATTAGTTTGGAATAAATCACTTCAGGCCCACAGCACAATTCACTTTGGATTCACTCAGGTGTGTGTTTATTTTAATAGCCGATCTGAAGGCATGTGAGGTGCCACAGCTGACCAGAATCTAAACAGAAAAGCATAGAACTTCCAATTAAGCACACATGCAGCATGGAATAATAATCAAGTTAGGCTCCCTAGAATGCTAAATTCCAGAAAACCTTCAGCCCTTAGGTTGTCATTTCCACAACAGCACAGATCTTTTATTTTGTTTCTAAGAAGGGCTTTTAATATTCTAAAATACAAATTCTAAAGTAGCAGCCTAAAAGGCAGATTCAAAGATGGGTGTTATTTGACAATCTATGTTCTCTCCTTTCCAAGATATTCCTGTAGGTTTGTTCAAGATTTTTTTTTCCCCCAAGAGAAAGCACACTGTTGTCCCCCAAAGTTGTCCAGAAGCAGGGCAAGAGAATTTGTCCTTAGGGAAAGGGCAATTCCCAGAACTGTAACAGTGGGCAATGCTTGGATGGTTGCCAGTCATGATCTGGACTCGCTCGAATACCTGCATAGGTCATCTGTGGAAGAGAAATCTCCACTCCCTTCACAAGGGCTGAGGACTGTGCATGATGAGCAGTGACAAAGGAAAGAAAAATGTGTAGTTATATAGGCATGTGAAAGGGGTAAAGTCTGGCAGGAATCTGTGTGGCTTGAGGAAGTCCCGAGGGCTGACTGTTTGGCCCTGCGCCAGGTCTGGTTTTTTTGAGAGTGCAGAGGCGCCTCGATGACTTTTCTGTCTACCAAGAGTGGAGAGCCCCAGACCGATGCCCAGGGTAGTCGGTCTTCCCGGCAGAGGCAGTGGTGACAGCAGAGGCTCCACTCCTCCCTTCATTCCTCCGTTTCCCACTCCGCCTGGCCCCGCCCCTCATTCCCCACCCCTACTAGCCCCGCCCCTTATTTCATAACTCCGCCCCAACCCGGTCCTGTAGCTTATCACCTCCCTTCCCGTCCGCTCCTGCCTGCTAGCTCTCGCTGGACTCGGCAGTTGTGGGAGCGCGCAGGCGCGGCGAGCAACTCTTCAGAGCGCTGAGTAGCGGAGAGGGACGCGCGGTAAGTGTGGCAGGAACTCGGGGCTCCTCCTGGGTAACTTGGTCCCAGGCGAGCGTCCCAGGAGGGATCGGGGTGCGTGGGGGTGATTTCAGTCCAGCAAAGAGAAACTAACTAGACGTGAGGCAGCACTGGTGGTGACGTTGCCTAAGGGTGTCCGGCCAGGACCGCGTGGAGAACCGAGTGCTTGTGGAGAGTGGGCGAGGGTGTGTATAAGGAGAAAAATTGGAGAAAGGCTCCAGAGGCTGGAAGTCCACACACGGGATTGGCAGGATCGGGAAGCTGGCCAAGGGCGCTGGAGAGTGTCCCAGCTTCAAGTTCAGTCCCCCTGCTTGGTGCCCCTGAGCAGCGTCCCAGACACATCCCTTCCCCCTCACTGCCTTCTCTGGGTGCATAGTTGCCAGAAACCTTCACCATCGCTCGGGAGAGGATTTAGAGGTGGGCTGTTGGCCCGGGCTCATGCCAAGGAGGGCGTAGCTTTCGTGTGACTTTCCTTTACCCCGCCCCCGGGAATGTGTCCCTCTTCTGGTCCATTGTGCTCGTGGACGTTTTAACAAAGGCTATGACTGTTTCGCAGGCAGTGGCGGGTGACAGCGGGGGCGGGTGTGTGTATGTGTTGGGGAGGGGTGATTGAAAAGTCGGGATGCGGCCCTGGGGACGGGAGATCTAAGGGGTGCCTGGCGTGGGGGAAGTGGAAGGAAGGGAACAACCTTCCTGCTTCAGCTTTTTCCTTCTTCCTGGTCCGCTGATTTTGATCAGAGGTAGAACAACCTCAAGAAGGATACGACTGGATGTTAGTGTGCATGTTCAGGCTCTGGCTGCTGCAGCCTTTGCTTTTGTGATTGTGTTGTTCATATATTTTCTAGAGTCCTTTCAGGTAGAAAAGCGAAACTAATAGAATTTGAAAGGAGTAATTGAATGGGGGCAGTGAGGAGGTGGAGTGACAAAACTTAGAGCTAAAAAATTGCCTTTTAAAAGTTATAGTTTAAAGCCAGACTTAGAAAGATGTGAAGATGGGCAAGTCAGGGTAAGTAAGAACTTGGTTGGGGTACTGTTGATTGTTTCAAAGACACGCATACTATAGGGGGTAGGGTGCTGCCAAGGACTTTGGCAGACTCTCTTTAGAACTTTTAAAAATTATATTAGGAAGGCTCAGTGGCAGAGCCCTTGCCTAGCATGTGTGAGGCACTGGGTTCGATCCTCAGTACCACGTTAAAAAAATAAATTAAAAAAGGCATGTTGTCTATCTACAACTGTAAAAAACATTTTTAAAAAATGATATTAGAAATACAAAACACTAGGGCAAATATTATGATGTTGGATATGGGTCCATAGGCTTTCATTTTCAATTTTAGAATCTTTTATGAAAGATGGTATATGTATTCCCAAGCATAAATATTGATATTTTTACTCATTTGTTTTAACTTAATACAATAAAGTGATCTTCCTTTTCCTCCACCCCTTTCCCTTGATTGTGAATCCTGTTTTATAAACATTTACTTTCAGACTTGAAATATGTTTAAAGACAATTGCCCCACCTCAGGTATGAAGTAAATAAGATTTCTGCTCCTTTATTCTTGTAACTCTTTCTTCTGTTTTTTTTTTTTTCTGTTATTTTAAGAAACAGAAACAGTTGCTAAATTATCAAACTAGGGAGGTAGGAGTAAGTGATTCCTTGTCCCTTTTATAAGGAACTCCTGGAACTTTCCAAATGAATTCTCTGTGCAGACTCATCCCAATTCCCCTCTTGGACAAATTTGCCAACATACCAAGAATAAATTAAACATTCCCTTTTCCATTAAATTGATATCACTGACCTTATTTCTCTCTTGCTACTAGAACCTCAGGATTCTGTGTTACCCCAGTACACAATGCTACCTGGCATGTGGTGAGTGCCTAGTAAACTTATAGTTAAGTATTAATAAATGTTGTTAGAAAGATAGTAATTCATTCTGCATAAAGTTCATGGGATAATAAAAGATTTAAAATGCTAAAATTGTTTTTAATATTTGAGTAACATTATTTGGAATATTGATGAGGAATAAGTACAGGATTATATTCCCATGTATTAGTCCTAGTTTATCCTTATAAAAGAAGTACAAAAACTGCAGATAAAGGGAAAATAGGGGATCAGAAAATGGCCAGATTTTTTCTGAGGGGGTGCTGGGGATGGAACTCATGTCCTCATACTAGGCAAGCACTCTACCATTGAGCTGCACCTCCAGCCCCCAAGACCAAGTTTTTAAAAGGCTAATTTCTAATACTGAAACTGAAAAATCAACATGTGGCAAATTAACCATCTGTAGAAAAACACAAATAGCGTGCTGCTGGAATTTAGGAGGTATTACAAACAATAAAGCTTGCCAGGTGGTATTCTCTGAAGCCTGATGTAACAAAAGAAATTGTAACCTGGTCAGTTGTGTTATACTTCCAAATCTTAAGGTGGTTTGAGCCTTTAGTTAATGGATCTCTTTGAGTTGTATTATTCCCTGATGGGTTTGGTCTGACCATTTCTGCCATCTTACCTTTGATATTCTCTTAATTCCACCAGCCTTACTGGCTTTCCATTCACCTCTGGTTCAAACAGAAATTAACTTCCCCCAGCTCCTCACCAGATCCACTCAATCTCATCATTCCCTTCCCCAGCTTTCATTTCATGAATGGATTTTCCATTTGGAGAGACTATCACAAGCAAATGATCACTCACTTTGTAAAATAATGTAATTGATTCTTTAGTCTAAAAATGAGTCCTGATTGACTACTTGGTTAGTCCAGGTTTCTAAGTGCAGAGAATCTATTCTGGTCATTAGTAACTTCTATTTTTCTTCCTTGATTTCACCTCTATCTAATTAAATGTAAAAGTGACTTAATTCTATTTCCATGACACCTCTTTAAATAACATTAACCATTTACCGCCCCCCCCACTTCATGTTCAACGTTTTTTTTTAAATTTTATTATTTTGTGGGGATGGGTGCCAGGGATTGAACTCAGGGGCACTCAACCACTGAGCCCCATCCCCAGCCCTATTTTTGTATTTTATTTAGAGACAGGGTCTCACTGAGTTGCTTAGCACTTCACTGTTGTTGAAGCCGGCTTTGAACTCATGAGCCTCCTGCCTTAGCTGGGATTACAGGTATAGAACACTGCGTCTGGTCATGTTCAACATTTCTATTAATAAAACTTGAGACGCAGAGACATAAACAGATGCCATAATTTTTTTTAAAGAGAGAGAGAGAATTTTTTAATATTTATTTTTCTAGTTTTCGGTGGACACAGCATCTTTATTTTATTTTTATGTGGTGCTGAGGATGGAACCCAGTGCCCCGCTCATGCCAGGCAAGCATGGTACTGCTTGAGCCACATCCCCAGCCCCATAATTTTTTTTTAAAGTTCTACATCTTCTGTGACTTATATACCCACCTATTAAAAAAATATTACAAACCAAACCATTGCAAGCATATCTTCCTTCCTAAAACTTTCCTCACCTAGACTGATGTTAAGCTTTGGATATGAGGTGTCCTCCAAAGGCTCCTGTGTTAATGCAGGACTATTCTGAGGTGAAAAGATTAGGTTATGAGAGCTGTAACCTAATCAGTCCAGCCTAGTTTGAATGGATTGAATGAGTGGTAACTGTATACAGGTGGGCCATGGCTGGAGGATGTGGGTCACTGGGGATGTATCCTGGAAGGGTTTGTCTTCCCTGAAGCCCCTTCCCCCTGCTCTCTGATTCCTGGCTATCATGAGTGGAGGAGCTTTCTTCTGCCATGATGTTCTACCTCACCTTGAGCCCAGAGCAATGGAGCCATCCAACCATGGACTGAACCTCCAAACCATGAGCCAAAATAAACTTTTTTTCATCAAAGTTGTTGTCAAGTATTTTGGTCACAGTAATGAAAAACTGACTAATATAACTCCCTCCTTGTATTTCCATTTTTCTTTTAATTCTTGATTAGTTCATTTTACCAAGTCTTTATCTTAGAGTTCTGTGCAAAACTTTCTTTCTTACTATATGCTGAAGACAATACTATGGCAATCAAGGACATGGATATGGAAGGAAAACAAAATTTTAAACTTCTTAGTATCGGTTCCCTCATCTGTAAAAAATGATAATGATAATACTTACCTGAGAGTGAGATCAGGTATTTTAATAGCTTATCTTAATGTTCTAAAATGGCAGCAATTTATTTGTATTTGCTATTTCTTGTGAGCTCCCATCATTTCAGTTATCAATTGACTTCAAAATGTGGATGTTTTGATACCTCACACCCTGTTCAAACTCCAGTTGTGTATTTGTGGTTTCCTTCCATATATCTCTATCAAGTTGTTTATAGCACAGTGGTTGTCAAATTTTAGCATGCACTATAATCACAAGAATGCTCGTATTTCTGGGTCCCACCCCCAGAGTTTATGATATAAGTCCTGAAAATTTCCATTTCTATCAAGTTTTCAAATAAAGGTGATGTTGCTAGCTTTGTGAAAGAAAATTGTTCATCTGCAAGGAAAAAAATTAGCTGGCAGCCTCCAGCCTAGTGATATGGTAGGCATTGTAATGTCACAACACATTACTCATGTGTTTGTGGTTAATGATGATATAAGTAAGCATACTGTACTGTCAGTTGTATAAAAATACAACACATACAATAATGTATGTATTACAATAAGGTATGTACGTTAACACTTGCTAATGCTAATATATGAGTGTTACCAATTTATATATTTACTATAATTTTAGATCATCATTTTAAAGTATATTGCTTCTACTTATAAAAAAATACTGTAAAACAATATACCATTTATATGGTAGCAGCAGCCTCATGCATCTTGTGTTTACTGTATCTCTCAAGTGCATCAAAAGGCCAAGAGGAATGATTGACCTATACCATCTAGGCTTATGTGAGTATACTCTAAGATGCTTGTCTAAAGACAATTGACACCAAGAAGCATATCCCCATTGTTAAGTGGCATATGACTACACACATATACATACACACACACATACACATATATATGAAGTCATATAGTGTTGTATTTTGGGGGGAGAAATAAAAAACAGGGCCAGTGAATTGGGGGAACACTTACCTGTGGGTGAATAAGGTGTGATCAGGGAAGACTTCACTATCAACAAAGGCCCATAAGAGATAAGAAAACTATTTATATAGAGAAAGAGCATTTTTGACAGAGAACATCAAGTGCAGATGTCATGAAGTGGGACCTTTTTGAGACCTTGCTAAGAACAGCAAAGTGATCCCTGCAACTAGAGTAGCATGGGGTGAATAATAACAGAGTCAGGTAAGCAAAAAGGAGTGTTGGAGAGTGGGAAAATCCTATAGAGCTATTCAGCTCAATATTGGAAGACATTGTAAGGAGAGGATAGTTATTAGAGACTTTAAAGTCAAGAGTGATTTTACTAGATTTCTGTTTTATAGGGATTTTTTTTTCTGGGTGCTGTGTGGAGAGTAGATTGAGAAAACCCAAGAGAGGCCAATTAAAAGAGGGATTATGGTGGTTGGATTAAGGTAGTGTAATGCTGGAGGTGATGTTAAATGATCCGATTTCCTGATGATTTGGAAGTAGAATATAACAGAAGATGAGAGTCAAGGATGCTGCCAGTGAGTTTCAACTGAGCACCTGCACCTGGGAGAATGGAGTAGCTCTTTAATGAAATATGAAAGATTGCATTAATTTTGTTGTTCTATAATATTGTATTGACTATTAACTTCAGAATCAATTTTTTTTTATACCCACAAAATAATTTGCTGAAATTTTCATTGGGATTGCATTGAATTTGTAGGTCAACTTGGAAAGAACTGACATCTTGAGACTATTGAGTATTCCTATCCATGAACATGCAATATCTTGCCATTTTTTCATTTTCTGAAAGAAAAGATTAAAGATTAAATACTGGCCATGCTGAATTTGAGATGTTTGTTTCATAGCCAGGTAGAATTCATAAGTATGAGTAGTTCTATCTATTTTTATCTCTTTAGCTCTGGTAATATTCTTTGTTCTGAAGTCTGCTCTATCTGAAATTAATATAACTAACTAATCTTGCTTTCTTTTAACTAGTGTTGGCAAGGTACATCTATCCCCATCTTTTTAATTTTAGTGTTATGTGCTTGAGTTTCTTTTAATTGTATTTAGACTATTCACATGCAAAACAATTATTTAGTTGAATTAACATCTACTGAACTTGTTATTGTTTTCTATGTATTGCCCTTACTATTTTTGTCTTCCACACTTTTATACCTCTTATGGGTTTAATTAAGCATTTTATATGTGCTATGGTTTGGATAAGTTTCCCCAAAGGTCCGTGTGGTGAACTCTTGGCTCCCTGCAAGGTGGTATTGGGAGGTGACAGAACTTTTAAGAGATGTGGTCTACTGGGAGGTCTTCAGATCATTAGAGGCATGCCCTTGAAAGAGATGGTAGGACCCTGGCCCCTTCCTCTCTCACTTTCACTCCCAGCCATGAGGGGAATAGCTTTGTCTTCCAAGCATTCCTGCTGTGATGTGCTGCCTTGCCACAGGTCCCAAAGCAATGGAACCAACCATGGGCTGAAACCTCTGAAACTGTGAGTTAAAATAAATCTTTTCTCTTTAAAAGGTGATTATCTCAGGCATTTGCTGTAGTGATGGAAAGCTGACTAAAATTATGGTTTATTGTCTCTTCTTTTTTGGTATATAAAGTATGCTTTTAAAAAAAAAACTTTAAAATTGTTGCTCTAGATTTTCCAATATACATTTGCAGTGAATCCAATAAATTTTTAAAAACACTGTTCTCCCCCTGGGTAGTGCAAGTATCTTGTAATAAAATCTTCCTAATTCCTCCCTCCCTCCCTCCCTCCCATTGCTTTGTTTTTCTTAAGACTTTAGCCATATAATTATTTCTAAATTATTAGTTAATTTTGCCTGTTTTATTAAATGAAAACATCCACATATCCATATTTTTTTTGCTCAATATTACATATATGAGATAACGTCAATTAGTTGTATGCTTCTCAAACATTGGTGTGCACCTGAATTCCCTGGAGGTTTGGGATGGGGCCTGAGATACTACCTATCAATTTCCCATGTGATGCTGATGTTGCTCTTTCACAAATAATGTTTGTAGTCATATGGTTCTAGTTCATTCCACTTTCAACTGTTTAATACGCTCTGAATACTTCAGTTATTTACTGTACAGATATTCACCTAGGGTAGAAAAGACGTGGGAAACTGTCCTTTAGTTTTCCACAAAGTTTTTTTCTTTCTAGGATTGCGAACTAAGAAGGAACAAATTATTTCATACTAACATGGGTATTGTCATCAGAATAGTAAATTGAAGATTTGAATAAAATAGTGATATGGTCCCAGAACATTTCTCACATTGCCTTTTTAGTTATAGGCAAGATTTTGCCAACTTTATTCTGTTCAGGTTATTCTGACATAAGGAAAGGTTAGAAAGGACTTATCAGGTGCCCTGTGTGCAAGTGAGTATGTGCTCAATCGCATATGTATGGGAGTAACAGACAAGACAGAAAGCTTTTTTAAAAGGGCTTTTATAGGAAACAATAGCTCCTGTGTTTTGTTTTGATTCTTTTTCATGTTGGGGCTTTGAAGACAAGCTCTTTGTATTGTAACATCTTTCCTATAATGGCAAAGTGATTTGGTTAGCCTGAAAACCTGGAGGACAATAGAAATGATATTGTCATTGCAAGTTGACTTGTAGAGCCTCCTAAAGAAGTGAATTTAGGGCTGGGGTTGTAGCTCAGTGGCAGAGCACTTCCCTGGGACGTGTGAGGCACTGTGTTCAATTCTTAGCACCACATAAAAATAAATAAAATAAAGATATTGTGTCCGTCTACAACTAAAAATATATTTTTTAAAAAAGAAGTGAACTTATATGTTAAATTTAAATTAAGCATTTATTGAACACCTTTGGTATATAGGAGTGTGTGTGTGCTAGCGTGATCCTTTGTAAATACTTCTTAAAAAATGTTATTGGGCCAGGTGCAGTGGAGCATACCTGTAATCCCAGCAGCTAGGGAGGCTGAGATAGGAGGGTGGCAATTTTGAGACCAGTCTTAGCAGGTTAGTGAGGCCCTAAGCAATTAGGGACACCCTGTCTCAAAATAAAAAATAGAAAGAGCTGGGGATGTAGCTCAGTGATAGAGCATCTCTGGGTTCAATCCCCAGTACCAAAAAACAAAAACAAAAAAACAACAACAAAAAAAGAATGTTATTGGTTATTGGGCATAATGAAGTGAGAATCAAAGAGTCATAGGGCTGGAGTAATCACAGTTCTTAAAAATGCTTATAGTTGCTTTGCTTTCTCCATTATTGTGGGGTAATAATTGACATAGTTATTTTCAAGCTCATTCAAATACTTGGTGATGAATTTTTGATAAAGCACATTATCTCCTTCAAAGGCTTGGCAATTAAATGGACCAGAATTGAAATAACCATTTGAACTCTAGGCACATTTTTTTCAGTGCCTCGGAATGTAGAAGCTAGAATTTCTTTAGGAAAATGTGTTATATTTAAAATCTCTGACATGGAGTAAGCTCCCTGTGTTCTGTTTTCTTTTCTCCTTTCAAAACTGTCTCAGAAGATGTGCATTATTTTTTTGGAGTCCTAGTTAACCACATGCCTCCTTTTTCAGTGACAAAGCCTTGTTATTTAAAGCACTTTATGTTCTGTGAATCACTTCCAGCCTCTCTCTGGTGTGCCTGTTCTTTGTGATTTGGTTTCTAGTGTTATGCATTCCAATTTTATAAAAAAAACTATATAAGTAACTTGCCACAATAATCTATTCTGACATGTTTGCTTCAGGGAGAAAGCAGAAAAAGTTAGGAACATAAGCCCAGTTTTAAAATTTGCTGTTGCTGCAAAAAAACAAAAAACAGTTAATGGGATATATTTCAAGTTTCTTTTCCTATATTAGTATTACTTATGGGACTAGAATATTTATTTTGTTAAGAATATATTTACTTTCATATGTAATTTTATCCTGCTTCAAAATCCCTTGGATTTATCAAGAAAATATTATAGAAGTGAAAAATGAGAGAAATATCTTCATTAGGTTTTTAAGCAGAGAGTCTGAAAATACAAATATTTTTGTTGTATTAATATGAAGAGTATTGTAAAAATAACTATTCTTTGAACTTTAAACTTTAAAATGCAAATGGTAGATACTCATATTTATTATTAGCATTTTCTTTATTTCATTCTCTAAATTATGAATGTTCACCAACATTTATAAAATTTACCTTTGAAGTTTTGAATAGTGTATTCCTATTACTGTTGTCCTAGTTTGAGGGTTTCTTACATCTTTCCTAACACTTTAGCCATATCCTTTTAAGTGGTCTCCCCAGTCATTTGTTCCCTGCGCTTAATCCAGATCTGCCTATCCACAGGTATTGAAAACCTTCTAAACAAGGCATGGTGGCGCACACCTATAATCCCAGCAGTTTGGAAGGTTGAGGCAGGAGGATCATGAGTTCAAAGCCAGCTTCAGCAAAAGCGAAGTGTTAAGCAACTCAATGAGATCCTGTCTCTAAATAAAATACAAGATAGGTCTGGCAGTGTGGCTCAGTGGTCGAGTGTCCCTGAGTTCAATCCCCAGTCCAAAAAAAAAAGAAAGAAAGAAAAGAAAAGAAAACCTCTTCCTGGAGCTGGGCTTGTAGGACTTGTAGCTCAGTGGTAGAGCACTTGCCTAGCATGTGTGAGGTGCTGGGTTTGATCCTCAGCACCACATAAAAATAAATCCTCATCAACCCTTATAGACCGAACTATTCACTCAGTCAAAAGCTGTGTGTACCTAACATTTCTGAGTTGTATAGGCCTAACCATTCTTCTGTTTTTCTATTTGAGTTCCTCATTTGCATTTCAATTCTTAGCCTTTTGACTGGTGCTAATTCTCTGTCAGCATCTCAGGCCTACTAGCCAGAGGCCTGCATCCCACCACCAGGACTCTCAGTGCTAAATATCCCTAGAATCCTTGCCACTAGAGCGCGTGGATCCTACTCTACTTTAACTGGACTTAAGAGGAAAAGGTTATCAGAATCCTCAGTGAACCAGGAAGGAGCCTGGAGAAAATCCTGTGTAGAATGGGATTTTCTTTTTTCCTCTGGGACCCAAACCCACTCTCTTGACAGCCCTGTCCTTCTCAGAAATATAGTGATAGTTCATTATTTGGAAGATTGCTCAAACTATTTTTTCTTCTTATCTCTTAAAAAACTCCTTCCCATATGGATTATCATCTTTATTCATAACAATAACCACAATCACAGTAACCTCTCTATGTTGTACTAGATATTTTCATGACTTTGTATTACCCTCTAGAGTATATGACTTTATCCCCACTTTGTAGTGGGAACACTGAAGTTTAAAGAGTTTTAAGTTTCCAAGGTCACTTTGTGGGTATATGGTAGGGCTGGAATTCCAGTCCAGGTTTCTCTGACAATGAAAGGTGGGAACTTTTTTCAGGAGGCCCCCATGCATGAAGCTTGCTTTGAGGACTTTTGTCTTCCTATCCTCACTTCCACATGGCAAGCACACAGTAGAACTCTTTAGTTTAGGAAGAGAAAATGTATATTGAGCATTTACATATGCATTTCAACCATCTAGTGTTATGATCTAGTAGGGGTTAGTGCTAATGAATGGTAAGTGATCAGATGACAGGATATTAGTCAAATTAGTTAGAATGGTAACTTCCCTGTGCTTACACAGTGGCAGGCTTATGATAGACATTCAGAAGTATTAATTGAACTGATGACATTATCTACTCAAATATTATTGAATTAATGATATTATCCACTATACATTTCTGTTAAAATTGATGATGATAATATAAGTATTTGAGTCACAGCTCCAATTTTCTGATGAAAAAAAAAACTGGTTGTAATGGATGTTTTTTCCTTTGGATCCCTCAAAATGTCCTTGATATCATATGTTGAACCCTACTTCATATGATGACGCATACTTCAAAAAGAAGGCTTTTGTTACCTGTGTGTACTTGACCTCTCACTCCCTAAAATTTCTTCTTTGACGTCTGCCCTTTCCCTGGACAACATCATCAGTTCCTATGACTTCAGACTCATTCTGCACACAGAAAATCCCCACATCTATATCCAGTCAGGATTTTTTCTAGAAGATTCAGGAATATATACATGACTGCCTACCTCAAACTAAAATATCTAAAACAGAGCTTCTCCCCTGCCTACTGCCCAATCTGTATTTTCTGCTTTTTTCTCCTTTGTTTCTCATATTGTTAAATGGGAAGAAAGCTCTGAATTTAGACCTCTGGATAAGAAGCACCCTGGGAAAAAGTGGCCCCATGGAGTTCCCTTCTCCAGTCTTGGAAAAATCCCAGGCCTGGTCCTTGAGTTAAGATCCCTAAATTAAGGGGCTAATGGTAATCTTCATCACCCCTCCAAAGAAGTTTCTGCCTTTAAGTGTTTCTCTTGCTGGTTAACCTTCTACTCCTCCTTGCTGATACAAGTAGGGATGGGAAGAGAGGAAGCCTTCTTTCTCATTATCTCCTTTTCTTGAGCATAATGTGTGAGAAAACACACTCTGATTATCATTTACACAGGTCTCATTCCAGGCTTATGTCTAAAATGCAGATCTTGGGATTAAAATCATCTTATTTTTCATCTGATATTTAACATTCAATTAACTACAATAATCACATGAATTTATAAATTACTATGAGATTTTATTCTCTGTTGTAGGTTTAGTACATCTCGTTGTCTGGCTGTAGTCCTTAATTAGTAAAGACAATTATAGTCTCTCAACCATTGAGGTTTCACATCCACAAAACTCTCTCAAGGTTTGTGTGGACTTTTTCCTGTTGTCCATTTCTTTCCTAGCTGGTTAATAGGCCACAGTTGTTTTGCAAATTCTTTTTCCTGTTACTTCCAGCTCTCAGCAGAGAGCCTGCCCACTGACACAGTATAGTTAACGCTTAACCTATTTCTCTGGATCATGGTTTATCTTTTTTGTGCTATAGTTATTGGACTTCAACTGATGGTGGTATTTAAAAAAAATTTTTTTTTGTAGTTGTAGATGGGCAGAATGCCTTTATTTTGTTTGTTTATTTTTATGTGGTGCTGAGGATTGAACCCAGTGCCTCATGCATGCTAGGCAAGTACTTTGCCACTGAGCTACAGCCCCTGCCCAATGATTTTTTTGTTGGGGGGGGGGCAGTACTGGGGATTGAACTCAGGGGCACTTTTCCACTGAGCCACATCCACAGTCCTAGTTGTATTTTATTTGAAGACAGGGTCTCACTGAGTTGCTTAGCACCTCACTGTTGCTGAGGCTGGCTTTGAATTCATGATCCTCCTGCCTCAGCCTCCTGAGCCGCTGGGATGGTGGTGCTTTTTCCGTTACATTATTTCAATAGCTTGTGGTTTTGCCTCTGTTTTTTTTTTTTTTTTTTTTTTAATCACACACTGGGCAGGATTGATTTGTCTAAAACTGTATACAAATTGTTTCCAAACAGCCTTAATTAAGTCAGATGTTGTCTCTGTATAATGTTGACAAAAATATCTTTTTTTTTTTTTTTTTTTTTTTTGTGGTGCTGGGGATTGAACTCCGGGCCCTGTGCATGTGAGGCAAGCACTCTACCAACTGAGCTATGTCCCCAGCCCATTCTTTTTTTTAATATTTATTTTTTTGTTATAGGTAGACACAATATCTTTATTTTATATTTATGTGGTGCTGAGGATCGAACCTAGTTTATTACCCATGCTAGGCGAGCACTCTACCTCTGAGCCACAACCCTAGCTCCGACAAAAATATCTTAAGTGTTTCCTTTTTACATTTAGTCATATTAAATAGAACATTATAAGGGTCATTGCATTTTTTATCCTAAAAATATTTAAAATAACTCCTTATGTAGTATTGTTGAAAGCTATGAATTTTATTAAGATGGCCAAAACGTAGCTTTGTTGGCATAGGTAAATCTTAGTTGCTATATGAATTACCCATCATCTGTCTGTCTGTATCTGTACTAAAAGAAATGTGATTAAAACTTATTTTGCTGGAGGACTAAGGCAAAGTATCTCAGAGAGCTCTGAGCTGAGCTTGTTTTACAGCCTCAGGTTCTGGCAGTGGCTTGGTAGATGTTTCTGATTATAGAGCAACGGTTGTTTAAGAACCATAGCCTTTGATTTGACCTCACTATGTTTGACCAGAAGCAACGGCATTAATTCCAGGGAGTATTACCGGACCTTAAAAGTATCCTTCTGTGGGATTAAGAGTGTGAGTGGTTAGGGAAGTCAGATAGTTGCTTCAAGTGCTTTCTTCACTGTTCACAACACACAGCTCCCAAAAATAGGTCCCCTGATTCAAGGGTGCTTGTATATGGAGTGACTAATTGCATTAGACTTTATGGGAGGTGACAGAGGATGTTCTATTAAAAACTTCACACTGGCCCTACTTCACTATCACTTCCTTTTAACTAATTCAGGGCTTAGCTAAAACAGTGTCCCTTCTTAGTAAGTGCTTAAAAAGTCTTGGAATCAAATATCATTCTACTACTCCTGGTTCACAGAAAAGCAGAAAAGTTCAGTATAATGTAGAGAAGCTTCATCGAGTTGCAC
This sequence comes from Marmota monax, assembly GCF_021218885.2. Lineage (NCBI taxonomy): Eukaryota > Metazoa > Chordata > Mammalia > Rodentia > Sciuridae > Marmota > Marmota monax. The sequence goes on from NW_026694092.1 coordinate 1,402,355, forward strand.
CTTGACATACTTTCAAGACTTCATAAAGGTCACTGGGCTAATGCCTGACTATACTCTGACCCAAATCATAGCAAAGTATCCTGTAATTCTTGCTGGAGCAAGGAAGATAAGAAGCCTGTGAGCTTCTGTGAGGCACTGGCTCTTCCCTATCTTACAGAAAACTGCCATATGGCCATTTCTCTCCCATCTCCTAGTTTGAGTGCAGGATTTTCCACCTCATATCCTGTGAGAGTACAACTACATGTTTCTCTGTAAGTCTAAGTTTAGTTTAGTTTAGCAATGGCTGTTCAAGAGCAGCATGACCCATTGCTGGGGCCATCTGTCATTTGGCTCCAAAGTTTGTTGTCATCATATGAGACTAAGGACTCGGGGAACTGATACCATGCTGATTTTGCTTTTGCTATCTATGTATGTAATAAATTGTCTCCTTACCAGCCAAACTGATGGAAATTTGGCAAGCAAACCTAACAGCTGCAATAGTAATACATGTAGCCCTATTAGTCACCAGGTTGCTTCTTTGAGAATGTTTATGTGACATAGTAGGGACTCTCACTGGCCAAACACACAGCTGGCAAGTGTGCCATGAGAGATTCTTGGAGTCTTGTACTTGTCTCTGGGCAGAATGGAGCCCCTACTTTAGCAGGCAGATAGAGGCCAGGGCTTTCTATTGAAATTACTCTGGATTGCTTTTCTCATATTTTTAGACCAAGGCAAATACCAAGACCCCCTCATAAGAAAGTCTTATGTACACAATTGGAAAGATCATGCCAATTCTGAAGCTGCCCCCTCACATTCACTCACCTGAGTATGGTAGGAAAGGAAGCATAATTTAAATATATGGCTGCTTCATGCTCATAAATCGTGTGATCTCTTCAGTCTATAATGTTTCAAGTTCCAAAGGAACTAAATCATATAAGTATCTCTAAAACATTCGTATTCTGGCATTACATCTGGAAAAAATAGGAGGAAATATGAAACAATTTCAAAATTATACATCTTTAAAAAAGTTTCTTCAATACTTGTTGGTTTTACTGCTTTGAAGTTTCCTTCTAAGAACTATGTTAACTATATTTTATAGATTTTTTTTTTTTTTTTTTGTACCGGGAATTGAACTCAGGGGCGCTCAACCACTGAGCCACATCCCCAGCCCTATTTTGTATTTTATTTAGAGACAGGGTCTCACTGAGTTGCTTAGTGCCTCATTGTTGCTGAGGCTGGCTTTGAATTCATCATCCTCTTGTCTCAGCCTCCCTAGCTGCTGGGATTACAGGTGTGTGCCACTGTGCCTAGCTTATTTTACAGATTTTTGATGCTGTATTTTCATTACCATTTAGTTGAAATTTTTATCTAATTTCTCATAGTTTATTCTTCAATCCAGTGGTTGTTTTGAGTTGTGTTGTTTATTTTCCAAATATGTAGAGTTTTCCTGGGTTTTGTATTGATATTTCTGAGGAAGAAGTTAACACAGCAGGTCTGGTTGCAAACTCCTTCGGTGTCAAGGGAACTTGGAACTATGACTGACTCTTAGCCAATCCCTAGGAATGTGGCCTTCAGGTTGTTTTTTATGCTAATGGTTGACCTTTTATGTATACCTGGAGCCATGGACTCTACTCTGGGTACCTGTTTTTAGAATTGCTTTGAAGCAATTTGATGATGTGTTTGGTTTCTGAGTGTCCCCTATCATGACTGGTCACCTAGCAGGATATACCTATATGGTCAGCCTCTGTGAAATCCATGAATGCTGAGATTCAAATGCTTTTCTGCTCTTCCCTAGGTAGACATATTCTGCACATGTCCTTGTATTTTGCTAGTAGAGAAAAAGCACCTATAAAAAACGTGTTGCTGGCTGGCTGCTACCAAATTGTCTTAGTCATTTTTCAGTCGCTCTACATACTAGGAAATTTATAAAGTAAAAAAAAATGTTTATTAGCTTACAGTTCTGGAGGCTGGGAAGTCCAGGGTCAAGGGGTCAGATCTGATGAGAGTACTTTTTTTTTTTTTTCTAGTGGGGACTCTCTGCAGAGTCCTAAGGCAATGCAGAGAGTCCCAAGGCAACCATGTGGGGAGACGGACACATAGGACCCACTCTCAAAATGAGATAAACCATTAACCCAATAACCCGTTAATTCATTAATAAGCACAGTGTCTTACCTTTTAATACCTCACAATCAAGATTAAATTTTACCATGAGTTTTCATGGAAATTTTACCACTGCATAACTTTTTCCTGCTGCTTTTACTTTAGTCTTTGCTATAATAAATTATAGTGTTGAGTATAACCTTTTATTGAGCCCTAATCATTATCATTGAACTTGTTGATGGCCCTATGTACCCCGCCCCCCCAACTGTATTCTATTTTAATTCTGTTGTGGTCAGAGTACATACATTGTATGATTTCAGGGTTTTTTTAAATTTTGAGAATTGCTTTATGATATAGAATATGGTCTTTTCTGGCACTTGCATCATGTGCCCTGGAAAGAATGTGTATTCAGCCATTATTGAGTGTATTGTTCTGTAAGTATCAATTAGGTCAAAGTAGCTGATAGTGTTCATATCTTCTATGTCTTTGTATTTTTTCCTAGTTCAATCAGTTGCTAAGACAGGAGTGTTAAAATAATTATGGTTATGGAATTGTCTATTTCTCCATTCAGTTCTGTCAATTCTTGTTTCATTTGTTTTAAAACTTTGTTATGGGATGCATAAATATTTGACATGAAGCCTTCCTATTGAATTGACTCTTTTTTTCATTATGAAGCATCTTTCTTTACCTCTTATAATACACTTGGTTTTACATTTGTATTCTGATATTAATGGCCATTCCAAACTTTTGCTCACACTTTTTCATTCATTTACTTTTAAACTGTGTATTCATATTTAAAATGACTGTCTTATAGACATTCTATAGTTTCTTAGTTCTGTTTTTTTTTTTTTTTAACCCTCTTACAACCTACTTTTGAATTGGAGTCTAATCCAGCAATATCAAATATAATTATCAATATGGATGAGCCTAAGCCTCACATTCTATTTTTTTAAAATTTTCTACACATGTCCTATTTTTTCTTCATCTCTCCCTCTTTGTGTGTTTGTTTGTATGCTAGAATAAATTTTCTTTATACTCCATTAGAATAAAAATTCAGCAGAATGCAGTGGCACACACTGTAATCTCAAGTAGTTAGTAGGCTGAGGTGGGAGGATTGCAAGTTCAAGTCCAGCCTGGGTAATACACACACACACACACACACACACACACACAGAATAAGACTTGTTTTTCTATTGATATTTTAGCCTTTTTTGGCACTATTTTTATAGTGGATTTCCTGGAGATTACTATATATATCCACAACTTTCCCCAGTCCATTGAATTAGTTAATAATGTGCTACTTTAAGTAAAATATGGAAGTCTTGTAAACTTACAGGCCCATGCCCATCCTTTCGTTAAAATTGTTATATGTAAAACACATCCCCCCACATATACCCTATAAGACTCTGTTATCATTTTAGTTTTAACAGCTCTTTGGTTTATAAGAAATACATAAGAGCTGGGTCCGTGGTGCATGCCTGTAATCCCAGCAGCTCGGGAGGCTGAGGCAGGAGGATCACAAGTTCAAAGCCAGCCTCAGCAAAAGTGAGGTGCTAAGCAAGTCAGTGAAAATGAAAAAAAGTAAAAAAATAGGGCTGGGGATGTGGCTCAGTGGAAGAGTGCCACCAAACCCCCCAAGAAAAAAGAAAGAAGAAAAAAAAAGATCTCTTTCATTTACCATTTCTGATGTTCTTTTTCATTTTTGAGTATCCTAATTCCATTTGATACCATTTCTCATCTATCTAAATGACTCCTAGCATTTCTTACAGTATAGGCAGGGCAATGACAAATGCTTTTAGTTTTCTTTCATGTGAAAATATCTTAATTCTTTTTTTGTGGTGCTGGGATTGAACCTAGGGCCTCATACATGGTAGGCAGGCTCTCTACCATTAGATGTGAAAATATCTATTTCACTTTAATTCTTCAGTGATATTTTTGCTGGATATAGAATTCTATGTTAACATTTCTTTCTTTACCTCAAAGCATCAAAGATGTTATTCCAGTATTCTAATTTCTGGCATCCATGGTTTCTTCTTTATTTTTTATTTTCATTTTTGTTTTTGTTTGAGAAAAAGAAAAAAAAAAGGTTTATTGCTTTGCTAGCAAAGGAGAAACACAAGGGGACTCCATGTCCCAAAGTCTATGATTCTGCCCATCAGCAGGAAGGGGTTTTTAAAGAGGTGCCTCAGAGGCTACATTCCACATGTTCTCTGTCTGGAGTTGTAATTCATTTGTTAATTTGGAAGACAGTCATTTCTGAGCTCTTCTGGTAATATCCAGAAAGTCTGGATTACTTGTTCCTATGGTGGGTGTGTGCTCAAGGACAGATAAATCTGCCTAGAATGCAGAAGAAAGGTTATCCATTTCCCCTGAGATTAGGGAGGGGGAGAGATTAGGGAGGAGCAGGGAGAAAAGAAGAGAAAGAAACATGTCCATTTAAAAAATAAGTGACAAGGCAAAGCAGCAAGAGTTATATTCAAAGCATAAAGTAGACCACTGTTACATTTCCCCCACTGTCTTTCTGTATTCCATTTCTATGGAAAAATGGGTGATGACATCTTCAAATTGCTTCCTGCTGAAAGAGGGCAAAGTTGGGGGAAGTAACCCAAAGTCCTTGTTCTCTATCAGATGAAGTGTGGACTGTTAAGGGCATTCAGCATCACAGCAGTCCAGAGGTCCACAGTGGCAGATGGCAGGTGACTGGACAAGGCATACATAGAGCAGGGATCATGCAAATGGCCAAAGTTGTTGTAACTTTCCTGAGTTCAGTTTCCTTCTTCTCAAAGTGGACCATGATGGAGCAACCTACATGTTCAAGGAGAGAAGGCAGGAGTTTTCCGAAGCAAAGGAGCTTCATCAGCTGCTGGGATGGTCCCTCAGTTCCTCCTTTTACTCACAGGTGTAGCTCCTCTGGTTCGACTGAAGGCAAACCCACCTTCTCCTAACTTTCCTTCAGTTGACTCTCAACAAGTTTGACAGCACCATGAGTCCTCAGCATAGAAGTGGGATTCCTTGGAGGGCCAGGCCTGCGCAAGAGAGCTGGAGTGGGAGCTGCTCTCTGGTCCCCTCTGGGTCACCAAATTTGTTGTTAAACTCGGTCCTTGTCTCTGATGCCAATCCAATAATGAGAACATGGTTTTAAGAAAAAGGAAAAAGAAGGTGTATTGCTTTTCTAGCAAAGGAGAAATAACAGGGCACTCTGTCCCAAAAGCTGTGATTCTCTCTTTTTTTTAATCAACAAATTAAAATTATATATGTATACATACATACACACACACACACACACACACACACACACACACACATATATATATATATATATTCATGGTGTAGAACATGTTTTTTAAAAGATGTATATTGTGAAATGGCTAAATTGACCTAATTAACATGTATTACCTCACATACTTATTTTTAAAAACTTTTTGGTATGGTGAGAATACTTAAAATCTACTCTCAGTGATTTTCAAATGCCCAATACATCATTTTTAATTGTCATCATGTCTTACAAAACATCTCTTGATGCTGGGTGTGGTGGCACAAACCTGTAATCCCAATAACTCAGAAGCTTGAAGCAGATGGATCACAAGTTCAAGGCCAGTCTCACAACTAAGTATTATAATGTCTCAAAAAATAAAAAAGGAATGGGAATGGGAATGAAGCTTAGTGGGAGAGCACCCCAAGGTTCAATCCCCAGTATTGCAAAACAAAAACAAAAGGAAAACCAAAAATGTCTAGAATTGGTTCTGCTTGTCTGGATTTTTTTATCCTTTGACCAACATTTCCCCAATCCTCCCTTACTCAGGTCCTAGTAACTATTATTACCCTTTGCTTCTATGAGTTTAATGTTTTTAGATTCTATGTATAAGTGAGATTTTGTAATATTTGTCTTTCTCTGTCTTATTTCACTTACCTATAATAACCTCTAGATTCATCCATATTGTTACAAATGACAGGAAATCCTGTCACTTTAAAGGCTGAGTAGTGTGCGTAATTTTGTATGTATACATACATTTTCTTTGTTCATTTATCCACTGATGGACACTTGGGTTGATTCCATATCTTGGCTATTGTGAATAATACCACACCAAAATGAGAGTATAGATGTCTCTCTGATACACTGATTTCATTTCCTTTGGATATATATCCAGTAGTGGGATTGCAGGATCATATGGTATTTCTATTTTAAATTTTTTGAGGAACTTTCAGACTGCTTTCCAAAATGGCTGTAAATTTACATTCCCACCAACAGTTTACAAGGATTCTCTTTTCTCTACATCCTTGCCAACACTTGTTGTCCTTTGTCTTTTTGACAATAGCTATTCACCAAGTTTGAGGTGACATCTAATTGTGATTTCAATTTGCATTTCCCTATGATCACTGATGCTGAACATTTTTTCATAAACCTGTGTGTCTTCTTTTGAGAAATGTCTATTCATTTCATTTGTTCATTTTAAAATCAGGTTGTTTTCTTGCTGTTCGAGGCACTTACATACTTAGGCTATTAACCCCTTATCAGTGATATGGCTTATAAATATTTTCTCCTTTTCCACGGCTTTTCTCTTCATTATTGATTAATTCCTTAGCTGCATAGAAGCTTTTTAGTTTGAGACAATCAATATTGAGACAATATTTTCCCTTTTGTCTCTCATCCTGTTGGTGTCATATCCAAAAAATTGCTCAGACCAATGTCATGAAGCTTTCTCCCTCTGTTTTTTTTCTAGAAGCTTTGTTGTTTCAGGTCTTGTTATGCTCGAATTCAGGACCCCCAAAAGACCACCAGAGACCAAGATCGATGTAAGCAGCAAAGAGGTGTTTATTGCGAGCTAGCTTGGTCCTCCGCGCCGTGCACACACACAGCAACTGGTGATGCTGAGAGGCCCCGAGCCCAGGGTTTGCAGCAGTTTTACACACTCTTTGGGGAAGGCAGAGACTTCATATACATTATAGCATCTCTTACTAAATCATTACACACCGCGGGGAAATCATAAAACAACTCTAAAACACGATTAGCACATTCACTGACGGGAACAAGTTGGGTAGGAGTGATTGGTTACTACAAGAGGGGGATTCATTTGAACAAGTTGGGTAGGAGTGATTGGTTACTACAAGAGGGAGATTCATTTGAACGGATTGGTTTAAGCCAAGAGGGGGTTCGTGCTGAACTACGTGGTTTCCCAACACCATAAACTACTGGGAGGGTCATCTGGCATCCCAGGTATTTCCCTGTCTCATGCTGATTCGTGGCTGCTAGGGGATTGGTATAGGTCCCCACCTAGCCTAACTGAGTCAGGGACACCTGGTGCAGCAGATCTCTCCTGTTTTTTGTAGATAAAACCACTTAGCAGGGTGGGAATGTGCCTAGGAGTGCTCTGTGGGTCTTTCCAAGGACATAGATCATGTCCCTTCCTTGGACAGGCTTTTTTCTGAGGTAGAGGCTGGTTTTTCAGTCTTACCTTTAAGTCTCTAATCCATTTTCAGTTGACTTTATTTGTATTGTGGGGTAAAGGTCCAATTGTATTCTTCTGCATGTGGATATCCAGTTTTCATATATCATTTGTTGAAGAGACTGGCCGAATTTTCCCATTGTCTGTTCTTGGCACCTGTGGAGAAAATCAATTTACTATAATGCCTGGGTTTATATCTGAGTTCTCTGTTCTGTTTCATTGGTCCATATGTCTGTTGGTGTGACTGTACTATGCTGTTTTGTTTGCTTTGTTTTAGCAGCTGGTTTTCGTAGCTGGATTTGAACAGCTAAATGTTATTTGTGCAGCAAGCAGCTCTTGTCTTTTTCTCAGATCTTTTGGTTTTGGATGAGGCACCAAATGTCTGTTGGGCATAAACATGGTTCAGAGTTTAGTCAGAGATGAGTAGATAGGGCTTAAGATTCTACTCTTTTTTTTTTTTTTTTTCTTTTTAATAATCATGATTTCCTGGATTCTTTTAATCTAGTTTTCCTGGCCTGAATGACTGGGTTTTTCATGTGTGTCCATTTCTGCTTGAATGTCTTTTGACTCTACCATGTCCCTTCCACCAAGTGAGCACACACATTCCATCTGTGTGTTTCTGCTTCTTCATTCACTGGTACCTTCAGGGTGGGCAACTCTAGTCTCAGTTCAGCATCATTCTTTTGTTTTCTATCTGTTCTTCACAAGCTTGGTTGAGGATTCAGTTGTAGATGTGGGTAGACAGTTTGGGAATTCCCTGTCTGGCTCTTTCCTCTGGTCCTCCCACACACTCTTCAGCATTTTCCAACTTAACTTTTCTGGTTCTCTGTGCCAGAAAAATGAGGGTTTTTTCCATGTATCATCCCTCTTCCATTAGCTGCTCTTTACCACAAGGGCTTCACTTAGCCCAGGCTTAATGCCAAGGCGATGAAAACTTAATTTGTATAGCTCCCTGTCTGCATTCCTCCTTGCAATTGTGGGCTCCTCATCAGAGTTTCTATGCTTCTGTTTACTGTCCAGTACATTAACTTCATTTCTTTTTCTATTATATCCAGATTTTGTAATTGTTTTCCATGTGTGCTGAGGATGGAGGAGATCCTACAGGTTCTGAGTTCATCATTACCTAGAAGTGGAAATATTTCCCTGAGGACAAACAAACAAAAAACTTACTTCTCCTTTACTAAATAATCTCTTAGAAACCACTATCAGTGACTGTCAGTAAAGTGGCATCTTGTGATGTCCTAACCTTTTGTTGTCCATGCAACAGGAAGTAGGGGAGGGAGAAATTTGGGAGATAAGCAGAACCCTTTGGAGGTTATGAGCAATTTACATAATTCCAGGGCCTTAAATTGTGTTAAAATTTGAATAACTTTTTATAGAATCTGAGGATATTTAAAAAAAATATATTTCTGGCTGTTTTGAACCAAATGCTCAATTCTTTTACTGTGCTTACTACAATGCCTACCATGGAGTTGGATATTAAATAAATGTTAGTTGAGTTCATTAGTTTGGAGTCACCATAAGAAATTACTCAGTATTCATAAATTAGGTAAATGTTAACATTTTGATCATCTCAGAAGATGATTAGTTAAAAATTATTTTTATGTTTTTCTTCTTATATTCATGTAGATATGTAGTCAACATTTCAAGTCATTTTAAGTAAAAGATTCATCTGTCATATAATTTGCTATATAGTGCTATATAAGTGAAATGTTTTAGGAGGGGTCCCTGTAATGTTTCCTACTTTGGTCTAACTCATTTGTTGAAGGACTATAGGGAATAGTGAGCTAGTTTATTAAATAAAGTTCATTTTGTAGTTTCTGCCTCTTACAACAGCTAAAGTAAATGAGAATGTTAACAGGAATACCTTAAAGATACATATAGAAATTAGGAGGTTTCTAGAAATTATCATGGAATCAAGAGTATAGAATAGCAAAGAGTAAGTTTTTTCTGATATTGGAGTTAAAGTGTTCTGGAGACAAATAATGTGTAAAATTCTTTAAAATATAACTTGCAACATTTTCGACTTTTGACTCATCCTCTTGTTAATGCACATGTAGGAGATTATGTGGAGTCTTAATATCATTATGGTAAAGTACAGGCCTTACAATAGGAGCTGGTCAGTATTGAATGGGAATGAGATCAAAGTAACCTCACTAAAATTAGAGTTTTGGCTTTGACTTGTCAGGTTGAATATTGTAAAAGAGATATCACTGTGGAACTTTTTCCTGGGATTCACCAAAGTATTTAGCATCATAAGTCAGAAACTGCCTTCATTTCTCTGTGGTAGGTCTTCATTTACTCAGTGATATACCCTGAAAAGACTTGCAATTTCTGGGTTCTTAAGGGGCTGTGGTATCCATCTTGCTGCTGGCTCCAGAGCTACAGATCAACCTGTGCACAGTCTCTTTCTCCCTCCCTCAGGTATCCTGGGTTGAAATCCAGTGCTCCAAGCTGCTTTGAGGCTTTAATTGCATGAGTGAGCACTGAAAATGTGAAAAACAATTTTAGACCAGAATAACAAGGTAAGCAAGGCTAAAGAATGTTTTTGTGGATATTTGTGCATATTGCCAGAAGGATATCTTTTCCAGATGATTCAAAAAGATTCATTTATAATTTAATGGATTTTTTTATTCTTCTGAGGACCTAAATGAATTCCTGTTGATTCTGTACCAGACCACATTAATTATTACCCTTTGTCTTACTCTAACATCTCTGAGGTAGATGAATGCTTCAATTAAATGGGAAGTAAGGAGCTACATTTTCAAAGGACTTTCCTCATATTTCAATGTCGGTGTGATATGGATACAGAGAAAGTCTGTTTTAGAATTTGCAGCATGAGGTATTTGAATCCTATAATGCTTATGCAAAGTTAAGCAGAATGCTTGGCCAAAGAAAATTTTCTCCTCAAATTAATAGTGACATTGGTATGTGGGAGGAGTCTTTCCTAAGATTGGCTTTCCATGGTAGCTAATGATGCAGCTAGACATTTTAGAAGCAGTTTCCAAGCAGGTGATTGTGGTGAGGTAATTTTTTTAAGTTCTTGGATCCTGATTGTCCCCAGAGGCTTAGAAGCTTTGAGTTACCCAACAGACTGATTTGATCTCCTGGGATCTTTGCCAGGTTTGTAATTGCACTGAGATTTCTAATGATCACAAATGACAACATGATGTCCTTCTCTTTATTCTAGGAGTGAGGTAATTACTACCTGATAAGGAACAAGAGTAGGTTAGTTTGGAAGACTTGGCAGACTTCAGAGCAGACACAGCAGTATATAGTTATGCAGCCACAGAATTGTGACTAGTTGGATTGGTGAGCTAGCCTCAGAGATGTCCATTAGACCATAAGCAGTGTAAAGGCAAGTTTTATATAATTTTGGTAATCATTGAATCCTGCCAATATAGTTGACTGTGGTAAGTCCTTATTATTTTTTAAAATATTTTTATTAGTTGTTTATGGACATTTATTTATTTATTTACATGCGATGCTGAGAATTGAACCCAGTGCCTCACACATACTAGGCAAGTGCTCTACCACTGAGCCTCAACCCCAGCCCAGTGCCTATTAATTTTGCTGGAAGAATGGGAAGTTATATTGTTATTATACTGTCCTAGGTTTCCTTACCTTTTTATTTTAGCATGGAAATAGAGATAGCAGTGTTAGGGGCTGGGGTTTTGGCTCAGTGGTAGAGCGCTTGTCTCGCACATGAGAGACCATGGGTTCTATCCTCAGCACCACATAAAAATAAATAAACAAAATATTGTGTCCATGTATAACTAAAAAAAATATTTTTTTTTAAAAAAGGGATAGCAGTGTTAGACAGGAGGCAGAGTAAGGTGTCCTTTCTCTTCTACTCCTGACAAACAAGTTTTCATTTTTCCAGACCCTTCAGTGTTGTCTTGTCCTTGAAGCTTTCAGATAATTTCTGGGTACAATTAGCCTAACCATTCTTCTCTCAATGTACCCTTTCCTTCATTCGTAGTTCTATGATGAGTTTATTGCATTTTAAAATGTGCATCTACCTCTTTCTACCATAGTAGAGAACTCAATTGTTATTTATCTGTCTATCCTTGGTATGTTAGAGTGTGGCTACAAGTAACAGGAAGTACAGGTGCTAGAGAAATAGATAAATATGTGGCTATCTAACAGAATTAATGTGAAGATAGACAGTTCAGGGCAAGTCTTAAGGATGCATATCTTTCTATTTTTGCAATCTATCAAGCTTAGCATGTGGTTCTCATCTTCACAATTGTACAATGGCTGTACATCCCTCACATTTGTATTCAATGCACAAAGAAAGAGGGTAAATGGCAGAAGGGTTTGTCAGAAGTATATCCTCTTTTTGAAAAGACTTTTTTCCCCTTGTTTCACTTTCATCAGAACTGGGTCACATAGCCACCCTTAATTGCAAGGGAATCTGAAAACTTTTCCAGTCTTTCTATTGGAAAAAGGCAGGGGGAAAGGCATTGTGGATGGCCACAGTATCATGTTCATGATGGGGCCTCCCTTGAAAATGTCTTGCCACATGTTGAGTAAATGGTGTTATTCATTTAACATATTTTAAATCTAAAGGACAAAATCGGCTTCTTTGCTATTCCTCCAAATTCTTTGTACTATTTTAAAAGTGTGGTTTGGCTCATGGTTTCAAATTAAACTGACTTTGGCCATTTCCAAGATGAAGGATATGGTTAAGGTTGAAATAAGCAATAGCACAAGAGAATATGGTTCCAAGAACTTGGCCTTAGCAGTATGAAAATCATTTAACTGTGTAAATGATGAACTCCATAAATGGCTCCAGCAGTATAGAAAACATTTAATTCTGTAAATGATGGGCTCATAAATATTAAAATAATATCTGCTTCCTAGGATTCTGTGATTTCTAGGTGTCCTTTAGCTTTGAATTCCTTCCTCCTGTGAATTGAATTTGATAGAGGGAGGGGCTGCAGCATTTGGTGGGTCTCCTTATTTGTAGTGTGCTTAATTTCTGAATCAATGAGGAGTCTCTGGTTATCAAGGAGATAGTTTCTTTAAGCTAATTGGATTGAGGCTAGGAGCAGCTGGGAATCCATAGTGTACCCTCTAATCTTTGATGTTTCCCCCTGCTTTTATTCTCCCTTGATTTCTTAGGGCCCTTCTTCCTTTGATTCATGAATTTACATCTGTCCTTTATGTATTTTCTACATAGTTGAACATTTTAATGCCTCTTTCTCCCAATTCAGAACATTTGTTTCAGCCACAATTTTTTTTGTCCTTGTTACAGTAACAGGAAAACCCTGCCTTGATATCTGGACTAATCCCTTTCCTCAGAGACTGAACTTTCCTCCATAGGCCTTCCATTCAATTGTTCTTGGAAAGGAAGAGCTTTTCTGAATGTTTCTCTAGTTTTGAATTGTTCCTACCAAATTTATGTCCAATTTGGTAGTAAAGTCTTTTTCCCCCTTGATGGCCACATATCTGAGGAGGAAAAAATCCAAAAACTCCACATATATAAAGATCCTACTAAAGGGCCAGGGTTGTGGCTCAATGATAGAGCACATGTGTAGCATGTGTGAGGTGCTGGGTTTGATCTTCAGCACCACATAAAAAAATAAGCAAATAAAAAAATAGATCCTATTGAGAGTGTAATTCTTTGGGGTAGAAGACTTATTTTTTGAGAAGAAAATGTTCTTGCATGCTTTTAAAATTTAAAGCAGAGAATGTCATACCCATAAAAAACAGAGCACCCAATTTTATCCACAAGCTGTAAGAGAAAAAAATACAGTTAGCTCATACACACGTTGTATATTATATATTCAGTCTGAAACAGACTGAAGCTAGGGACCCTCTGAAATGGAAAACAACTTACTCATGCTAAAAGTAAAGGCTGCCCCTCCCCCAACACACACACCTGGAGGGGATGCCAAAGAAGCTAGGAAGCTAAGTGGAGACCACTCCCTGTCCTGGCCTGTTTGTAGGCTAACTCAATCTGCATATGCATATTTCCTACCTTTTGTCTCACTTTGCCTCTTCTACTCCTCTAAAAGCCTTCTCTGGCCTACTAAATCTACACGTTTAGTGCATGTTTCCTTATATTGTAATGCTTCTGTAGGACCAATGGGAGAAACAGTCTAGCTGCTGCTTCTCCCAATTTGATCAAAGTGCATAAAGTTCATTTTTCCTGTTTCCACCTTTTGCCTATTTCTCACACAGGCAGGCTGCAGAACTCAGCCAGCTGGGATCCAGGCAGGCTCCCTGGGCTGAGTTGCCAGTAACAAATCCTCCCAGTAAGCAAGGAATTGTAAACTAATGAGATACCATTTTTAATTTACTGAACTCACAAAATTGAAAAACAAAATGCTAATACTCATTGCTAATAAATATGCAGAATAGGTTGTCTTAAAAGTTTTTTAATTATAAAAGATTAGCATACCAAAAATTAGAGAAGCCAGTTAAACAGAAACTTCTGTGTCAACCATTTTATTTAAATTATATTTTAAATACCTAATCCTCCCTAATCTGGTTCCCTTACTCCTTCCTTCCTTCCTTGGCTGACAATATCCTCTCCCTCACTGCCAACCGGAGGCAACCACTTTCTGTAAATATAAAGAACCCTTGTGGTGAAAATACTGGTGTTGACAATGAGATTGATACAGGCTTTCTGGATCACAATTTGGCAATAATTATTCACCCTAGGAATTTAACCTTAGAATAAAAAAAAGGTGTGTATAAAAGATAGGTATGTTTATTGGCATTATTTATAACAAAAAGAAATGGAACCATCCTAAATGAACACCAATAGGGCTGGTTAAATAAAAGGTAAATATGCATATCATGGATTATGAAGCAGACAGCAAAATCTATGCATTTCCAAAGTTATCTGCTTTAAATATTCACCAATTTGGTGAATAGAAAATATTTCCCATAAATGTCATCTATAGTCCATCGAGTGTTCAAACATATGGTTTCATGTTGTGGATACAGTAGAAAAAGAAAAGTAAAGGGGGAAATGGGACATTAAAAGATTGGTATCTAGTGAAAGAAAGGTAACGAAATAATTGGTTTGTTTCGACTGCTCAGAGGATTTGGTGCCTGAACCATCAGTTACAGAGTGTTTACCTCAGTGCTGGATCCTGTTATCAGTGTGGAGAGGCCAACTCCTGGTCTTACCCCTCAAGCAGCTTGCAAACTGGGGGAAATACTAGACAATTATATCAAAATGAATTCTTCTGTCATGTGTAACTAAAAAGAACCAATTAAAAAAACCCTGAGCAAGTAAGAATATGTACTATAGATTTTAATTCTTTAGAAATTCAGAGGACAGAAAGATGACATCCTGCTGGGCTAATGGAAATTTATTTCTAAAGAGGTGGGGAATTGGGAATTATACTGTCATTAATAATGGCTTTAGGATTCAGCTAAGCCAAAAAGGAAGGAACAACGCATTTAAATGAGGGGGCATGGTGTGAACAAAAGATTGGAAGTGGGAAAGTACACAGCCTTTGTAGAGAGGGGGCTTGACTCCATTTGTAGTGTTCTTGAGGAGCCAATAAAAAAGGCCAGAACTCTGAGAGCCTTGTCCTAGGACCTGTGATTCAGCTTTGCATACCATCCTATTTGTTGCTTTTAACTGGAATTTGCAAAAATAGCCATTTTATAGACTCCACTGCAAGGACATGTATTTTCAGTCGAGAACTGAAAATTTTACATTTTTGTTTCAATACTATGATGGGGACAACATTAGAGTTAAGAATCAGACCTCGGATGTGGTAACCAAGTAGTGGCTTTGTAGCCAATCCAAGCCTTGGTTTCCTCATCTGTGAAACAAGTATATTATTTACCTTTCTGAACTCACAGGGTTCTTAATGTACAGATTAAATAAAATGGTACCTTCTTGATGGACTGCTGAAGAAGCAAAAGGAAAAATCTTCTGACAAAATCCCCTCTGTACCTTTGGTTTTCTCACCTCAAATCTGACAAAAAGGTGTGTAACTAGGAGAAATGATTTACAGAGATTTTTTAACTCATGTGAAAATGAAATACTGAAGTTGCAAAAGTCCAGAAAAAATGTTCCCCCTATCCAGCATTAGAACCTTAGTACATTGTCCCTAGACAGTTGGGACCAATATGAGGTTTTGGGATTATCCCTTAGTCTTCACTATATAATAGCAAACATCCTGTCGTGTTTTGGTTGATTGATCCCAAGGCTGTACTGATTTGGTAAACCAACTTGGCAAGTTTTCCATTCTGCTGCTGGGGACTAATTCTTAGGGACCCAAGGCTATCCCTAAAAGGAGTATATCCAATGCCCTTAATAATTTAGAATAGATTGACATTTTGAAATCTCTTGGCCCTTGGGGTTCCTTATCAGCATTTCTTTCAGGACTGCTATTCTTTTTGGAGAAAGGCCAGCAGAGGGAGTTGGATCTTTTAGGTTTTGTTTATAGAATGGCTATCAGACATTGGTCTGGATCAGCCAGGTGCAGTTGAGTCTTCTTCGGACGGTCATTCCACTGGGTGTTTTTAATTGTATGTCTAGGCTGTTTTAGGAAGCTGAGTGGGCCAATTTCTAAATATATTATACAAATATAGAGTACCTTGCTTCTGTGCTATTTTACCTTTGGCCTACTTACAAGAGAGAAGCTGTAAGAAATTGTACTATAAAATGTGTCACTATATTTACTATGTCGATATTGACAACACTGTCCATTGTCCACTACATTTCGTCTTTTGAGGACCCTAGGGATAATTTTTCTTTGGAATAACAAAACATAAGTAATGAAGTTTCTGGGCAACTGCTTTGTTTTTATCTCAGTGATATCATGGCTCATGTAACTAATTGGGTTTCTTGGCACTAGCTACTGGGAAATTTATCTCTTCCTTTATCAAAGTTCCAGAACCTTTCTGGCACTTTTTGTATACAAATTTGAATCCTGTCTTTGTCTTTTATATTCTTGATTTTTTTCCCCTTTGTTGTGTTTTCCTCAAATTTTTTTAATAAACTTTAATTTCTTTTATTATATGATTTTTATACAAATGATCTTTAACTCTTCCCAGAACTAGGTAGGATGTGAGGAAATAAAGTGAATTTTATGAAGTATTCCATCTATAGTGTGGAATTGGCACAGGTTTTTTTTCCTTTTTATTCGTCTGTCATGATTTGCTGATAACCTAGGGTACCAATTAGGTGATATATAGAAATATGTAACAATTGAACTTTTAGATAAGATAGTTTGAGAGTTAAAGCAACAACTGATCATATGTATACAATAACCCCCACAATGAACACCTTCAGGTATACATAAATGATACTTCCCTTCCCAAGCTTCCCTGAGTCTCCATACATTTCACCAAGAACCCTTTTATAGGAGAGGAACCAGAACTTCAGCAATATCTCACAACTGATGAAGGAACAGAACAGGCTGACCTGGTACGTCTTGCCTCATTGGCATCAATTACCCTCCATGCACCCTCTGTGATCCAACACTTTCATTGCCATGCCATCTCCACTTTACCAGTTTTTGTAGTCTGTTTCAGCTAGGTATTAAGAAGCAAACTGATTAAATGATTTATACTTGTATGAAAACCATCTCTTTAATTTTCCCAGCAATATATGCTTGCTTGCCTCAAAGAGTAAGTTAGTTATAATTCCAAAAGTCCAAATCCAGAAATAACTCCAAATGAGAATAAGTATGAGTGGAAAAGCAGAACAGAAAATGGAATATCATATGAGCTAAACTTGTTAAAATATGTATTTTTTATTTGGTAAATTTTGCATGTCCAGTATATGTCAAGTATAGTGATTAGTGAGGATATAGTATCAAAAAAGATATTCATGATTGCTGCCAGCATTAAACAAAATAGGTCATCAACACGAAATTAAATCTTCCTTTGGAGATTGAGTTTGTAGACTCTTCAGGACCTTCGTTTCATTTCTCTTCTGCTTTTTTATCTCCTAATCCTTAACTCTCCAGTTCAATTAGATTGAGCAGAGGAGTTTAAAAATAAAAGCAAGAGACAATTCAAGCCTAACATTCCCTATCATCTTTAGATTTTCTTTGCCTCTATGGTTAGTGTTGCCCAGTAACATAGTTTCTCCTAGGAATCAGTCCTTGTAATTTTTTTCTGGACTGCTTCTGCAGGAGAAGGTATTAGTTTGCAAAGGAAAAAAGCATTTCTGCAGGGGCCTTTTAATTTTGCCTTATAAACAAACCCACACTCAGGGCTGGGGTTGTGGCTCAATGGTAGAGCGCTCACCTCACATGTGGCCCTGGGTTCGATCCTCAGTACCACATAGAAATAAATAAACAAAATAAAGGTATTATGTCCAACTACAACTAAAAATTAAATATTTAAAAAATAAATAAATAAACCAACACTCATGCTTTTATAGGATGTAATTCTTACTGCTTGTGTAGCATTATCAATTTAATCAAATTTCTTTTTTTAAAAAAAAAAAAACATGTTTGAAAAAATATTATAGGAATCTGGCATGGTGGCACACTCCTGTAATCACAGACACTCTGGAGGCTGAAGAAAGAGGATCGCAAGTTTGAGGTCAGCCTCAGCAATTTAGTAAGGCCCTGTTTCAAAACAAAAAATAAAAAGGGTTGGGAATGTGGCTCAGTGGTGGATTGCTGGGCTCAACCCCTGGTGCTGGGGTAAAAATAATAATAATAAGATAAAGATGGGCCTTTACTGGGAAATAATCTTTTCTTGGAGGGGGTGTTACCGGGAATTGAACCCAGGGGCACTTAATCACTGAGCCACATCTTTGGCCTTTTTAAATTTTTATTTTGAGACAAGATCTCACTATGTTGCTTAGGGCCTCACTACCTTGCTGAGGCTGGCTTTGCACTTTCAACTCTCCTCAATTCTCTGGTATTATAGGTGTGTGCCACTATACCCAGCTACAAATAGTTTTTTATTGAAATAACCATAAATCTTGTTTAAGAACTTCATCCTGCAAAGTATACATTTTTTTTTTTTTTAAGAGTTGAGGTTAATATTTGGGGGATTTGGGTTTCTTTCTTTCTTTTTTTTTTTTTTTTGTGTGTGCTAGGGATTGAACCCAGGGCCTCATGCGTGCTAGGCAAGTGCTTTTCAACTGAGCTACATCCTCAGCCCTTAGGTTAATATTTTAATTGTGTTAGGTCATAAAATTTGATCTCCCAGTAGCTTGCATAATTATTAAAATGATATGATTTGTTAGACAGTGATGAAATAGTAATACAGGTCACAGAAAGAAACCTTTCCTTTTAAGGCCTCAGAAATATCAAATTTGTCCCATATACTATTTGCAATGATTTCTTAATGTCATTTTTTTGGTGACATTCACACAATAGGATAATGGAAGATTTTTAAATGTGAGAAAACCTATTTCTTTCTGGTTTAATAGTGTTGAGCTCTTGAAGTTATTTGGTTATTTGACCTTGTTTATTTTAAAAATTGAAATATCTGAACTTGTTACATGATCACATCAAAAACACTAGTTTGTTGCATTTGGGCCTGAAATTCTGTGCTGTGGTATGCACAGAATAAAAAGAAAGATAAAAAGAAACAAAGTCACATTGTTTATTCTTCTACTTTTTCACTCATACATGGTGTCCATTATGCATTGATCTTGTCCAGCAATATTAACTTTCTTTAACTGATTGTTCTGCTATCTGAAGAGTCTTATTAAAATTTAATCAGTAAACTAAAAATACACAGCTAATGCCACAGTACATTCTGGTAAATCATAAAGGGAAAAAAAGAAAGTGAAGCTTAATGTAGGCTTATAGGTTAAAGGAAGGTTAGTATATACTTATTTGCTATTCAAGGGTATATATACATGACTTTTTTTTTTTACTTTGAGAAATGTGATGTAACGGGACCACATTTATAGGTGATATACTTTTTCATTTGCAGAATACTTTTGCCTAGTAGCACTGAACTTCCCTGAATTATATAGCACTGTGACATATGGCTAAAGAACATTTGTGCCCTTTCTTATCCTTAGAAAAGCCTTTCTGGACAGTGACAGGCTAACACAGTTCTCAAGCTATTTCCTGGATGTGGTTATTTTCCATCTATTAGAAAGAAGCAGATCCTACCCAGATGCATTGTCTTCATAATAGCCTCCCGATTTTTGTCTCATTCTTAAAAGTTCCTTCTGCCTTACTGCTTTTCTTGTTGCTCTTCTTAAAACATTTCTAGATTTAGAAGACGCATCTAACCATGTTCCTGCTATTAGTCCTGCTGCTCAAAGGCATTTGTTTTCACAATACCACAGAGAACTCATTAGTTTAGAAAATTATGGTCTTTTGCTGATCTTAAAAGTAATATATGCTTCAGTGGACAAGACTTGAAACAGGCACTTTACAAAAGATCTCCAAAAGGTCCAATTAACATACAAATAGAAGGTGTTCAACTTGATCACTCATCAAAACAGTACACAGTGTGATACCAGGACTTCCTACCAAAATAATGAATGTAATAACGACAGTACCAAGAGTCTTTAAGAATGTGGAACAATTGGAACTCTGCTGTGCTACTGCTGGGAGTATAAATTGGTATAGCCATAGTGCAAAACTATTTAGCAGAAATGAGTAGAGCTGAATATAGGCGTGCCACTGACTCAGCAATTCCAGTTCTAGGCATATGCTCAAAAGAAATAGATATATAGGTTCATCAAAAGACATTTACAAGAATGTGTACAGCACTGTTGGTAATAAACAACTTAGAAACAACCCAAATGTCTATCAATAGTAGAATGAATAAATGGCGATATATGTGTAAGCAAAAACAACCAAAACAGTTTTGGCACCATAATAAAAGCACAAATAACTGGCACAGGAGCAGACTTCATGGATTAGCAATGCCTTTTATTCAGCAGCGGAGTCAGGCATTGGAGGGGCTCACTTTCTGCCACCGGTTACAAGAGGGGCCTGGGTTTTTATAGGTTACGCTGAGAGTTGACTTAATTATTGACAGAATATGTCAGTTTTTACACTCAGGAAACAGGTTGTGAGAATTTGAAACTTGTTTTTACTGGGCAAGGATGGAGGGTCCAGTGCTTATCTTTTTCCTCCAGGGATCATTATACTGTCACTGGGAAAGGATTAATGTTTGGCTTCTTCCTCTGGGGTCTGTTGTCACTGGGAAAGAATTTACTGGGAAAGGATCAATATTTTCCCTCTTTCCAGGGACTGCCATTTTAGGATTGATGTTCATCTCCTTCCCAGGGATTGTCTTGTCACTGGGAAAAGAAAGATTTATTGGGAAAGAATCTTCTCTCTCTCTTCTTCCTTCCGGGTCACACAGTCTTGGGTGGTTGTCATTTTCCATATCCTTCATTATGCCTAACATGAAATCAGTAGCAAGAATGAATGAACAAAGTATATGCAATAATATAGATGAATCTTATGGACATGATATTGAGCAAGAAGCTTCATCTCAATGAGAATGCACATGATTCAGTTTGTATGAAGTTCAAAAGCAGGTACAACTAATCTGGTATAAGAAATCAGCCTAAGAGCTTTGAGGTAGAAACTGGACTGTATACAGGAAGGCAGTTTCTTGGGTGCTAGTAATGTTTTGTTCAGGTTTCTTGATCTGCATGCTGTCTATATGGGTGTGCTCACTTTGTGAAAATTCAAAAAGGTTATTGAACTTTTCTATATGTATTCTATATTTTTAAAATATTACATAAAATGATATGTGCTGCATTATACATAACAAATTATTCTAACATTTAGCAGCTTCATACAACAAACATGTTATCTCACATAGTTTGAGAGCCAGCAATTCAAGAGCAGCTTAGCTGGGTGGTTTTGGTATAGGATTGCTATCAAGATGTACACTGGGGCTGCAGTTATTGGAAGGCTTAAATGGGGCTGTAGAACCTCTTCCAAGATGGCTGACTCATGGACTCATATACCTGTTTAGGCAAGCCTCAGGGAAAGTTCTTTGTATTACCAAAAGCTTTTAAAAAATCTTTTTTAAAAAAATCCCACAGATTACATTTTATATCAGATGTTCCTTGACTTTAAGTTGGGTTTATGTCCCAAAAAAACCATCATAAATTGAAAATATCCTGAGTGAAAGTTGCATTTACTACATCTGACCTACCACACTTCCTAGTTTAGCAACACAGTCTACTGAAGAGTGTCAGGTGTCTCACCTTCATGATCTCCAGGCTGGCTGGCGCTGTGGCTCACTGCTGTTACTGCTGCCCAGCATTGCCAGAGAGGATCAAACCCATTATCTAGCCTGTTAGAAAGTCCAAATTGAAAATGCCAATTTTAAAAATTGTGGTTTCTATTGAATGCATATCATTTTCACACCATGATAAAGTTGAAAAAATAGTAAATTGAACCATTAGAAGCCAGGGACCAGGTATACATGTTTTTACATATGTGTTTATATATATATATATATGTGTGTGTGTGTGTGTGTGTGTGTATGTATGTGTGTGTGTGTGTGTGTGTGTGTGTGTATATATATATATATATATATATATATATATATATAAAATGATATTATGAATGATATTATGAATATTGCTTCATAGTTTTTTCTTCACTCAATACCTTATGGACTTCCTTTATTAAAATTATTTGTGATTGGCTCATCTATAGATCTGTTTCATCCTTTTCACACATAGCTTGATTGAGGTGTAACTGACATATAATTAGCATACGTACACATATTTAAACTGGACACTTTTGGGGGGGGGTACCAGGAATTGAACTCAGGGGTGTTCAACCACTGAGCCATATCCCCAGCCCTATTTTGTATTTTTTTTTTTTTATTTAGAGACAGGGTCTCACTGAGTTGCTAAGCCTTTGCTGAGGCTGGCTTTGAACTCATGATCCTCCTCCCTCAGCTTCCAGAGCCGCTGGGATTACAGGCATGCGCCACTACACGTGACTAAATTGGACACATTTTTATGTATGTACATACCCATGAAATTGTTATTATAGTCAAGATAATAAGCAAGTTAATAACACTCAAAAGTTTCCTCCCATCTCTTTCTAATGCCTCCTCTCATTCTTTTCAAGGGCTGGAAAGCTTTACTTACACATACAATATGTATCTTTAAAATCCATACTTATATTTGCTCACAGGTAGCTCAATCTAATTTTGAGGTTAAATTGTAAACCTCCACTCCCTTAGTCAAGAATGTGTTATTGCCTATCATTGAGCCAGACTTCCTGTGTTAGTGTCTTAGCTCTGTCACTTTCCAAATTATATGACCTTGGGCAAATTGCATAACTACTGTGTATCAAGTACCTTATCTGTAAAATGGGGGTAATGATAGTACTATATTTAAGTCATAAAACTGCAAAGATTAAAGGAAGTAATCTACATAACGATCTGGAAACAATGCTCTATGTGATTATCTGCTGCTCCTCTTCTCATGTGTTGTGATGTTCAAAGCCTCTTCAGTTTTTCCTGATGATATTAAATCTATGAGTTAAAAGAGCATTGTATTCAAATAGCCTACCAGAACTTATCTCTTCTTTTTCACTCTTACTTCAGTTATCACTTCCTTCTGAGCATCTTGCTGAAAATGAGGAAGATGTGTATTTAAAGCTAGGCTATTTTAGTGCTGGGGAATTGGAATTGGGCTTTATGGACATTTCTTAATGCTGAGAGATTTCTCAAATAGGATGCTTAAAAAGAAATCCAAGACCTTGTAAGACAAGATGTGAAAACACCAATTACATATCTGCATCAGAAGTTGTCAGTGATTGCCTTGATGGTAATGATTATACATGTACAGTGGCTACTGCTCAAACACATACCAAAAGCATATTCTTTTATATTTTAGGCATCTGTCTAGCAGGAAGGTGATCAGTAAGTAAATGGACATTAAGGAATTAAGATATTTCTTTGTTTTCACTTATATGTGGAATCTAAAATGTTGATCTCAAAGAAGCAAGGATAGAATGCTGATTACCAAAGCCTGAGGAGGTTAAAAGGAGGGGAGGGATAGAGAGAGCATGGTATAGGGGTGCAGATGGATAAAAGGAAACTTCTAATGCTCGTAGGATAACTATGGTGTGACAATTAATTGAATATTTCAAAATAGCTAATAGAGAGGAGTTTGAATGTTCACAACTCACAGAAATTATGTTTGTGGTGATGGATAGACCAGTTATTCTGATCTGACCCTTACACATTGTATACAAGTATTGAAATGTCACAGTATCCCCCAATCACTATCAATTAAAAGTAAAAAAAAATATATTTTAAAGAGATATTTCCCATCCTTGGGAAATATGCTGTTAACCTGAAGAAATATGATGTGGGTTTGTAGTAGTGAGAATGGAAAGACTGGGATCAGGTATTAAAGAGCAGAAAGTAAGTAGGTCTTACTGGTTGGTCGTTTAGATTCAGTTATGTATGTGTATACTGCCACTGCCTTAAACCTGGTGACAGGGATTTGTTCTACTAATACTAAACTGAAAACAGCCTATCTCTGTCAGTTTGGGCTGCTATCACAAAACATCATAGACTGGGTAACTTATGAACAACAAGAATGTGTTGTGCAGTCTGGAGGCTGGGAAGTCCAAGAGCAAGGCACCAGCAGACTCAGTGTCTGTGAGGGTTCACTCTCTTAGTTCTAGGATGGCACCTACTTCCTGTGTCCTCACATAGTAGAAAGGGCTGGAGAGCTCCTTTAAGTCTCTGTATAAGGACACTAATCCCATTCATGAGGATAGTGTCCTTATAACTTCATCACTTCCCAAAGACTCCACTTGTATATGCTTACGCATCAGGTCCATCATATGATTTTTATAGGAATACGAACATTCAGACCACAGCACAACCCAAATGCCCATCAGTAGGAGAATGAGTAACTAAATGGACATATGTGTACTTAACATGGAGCCTGTAGTGAGAATGAATGTTCTACGATTATACACAACAGTGTGGATGAATCTCTACAAATAAGATGTTAAGCAAAAGAAGTTAGATCCAAGAATGTACACTATGATTCTATTTATGTGACAATCAAAACACATAAAAGTCACTTATGGTTTAAGAAATCAGGCTAGTTAGTAGTACCTCTTGTAGCAGGGCCCTCTTGTTCTTCAGGGCTGATGGTTCAGGGAGGTTGCAAGGATGGTTGTCTATGTGGAGCGAATTCAAAAGGGACTGGAGTTAGCCTCAGGCATGCATAGGCATCTGTCTAGCAGGAAGGTGATCAGTCAGGGAATGGCTAGTGTCCAAAAGAGGCCTTCAGTATTCACTACCAGAAAAGAGTCTATCCATATGCTTGCTCATATGGTCTGTAGATGTTCAACTCTCTGCAAGGGGCTACTGGGCACTCAAGCAATGCCTCTCACTAAAAATGGCCCTTCATTTTGAATCTGTTTGGTCCCTTTAGGTCTACCCTTCCATCCTAGGCCCCACTGGCTTCTCTCTTCTCTTTAACCTAGAGTAACTTTTCTAGCTTGGAAGGGGAATTGTGGGTAGGTGGGATTGGAAGGCAATCCCCTGCTCACATTCTTTTCTCAGTCATTTTCTCTCTGCTTCTAGCCTCTTATTTTCCCAAGTACCTTAGAAAAACTTATTTTTCATATGATGGAATGAACATAGAATGGCTTAGCTACTAGTTGGGACAGTGGTAGGTGAGGAGTAAAGAAAGAAGAGAGAAAGTGAACTTTTGGGAAAAACGAAACTTTAGTTAGTATCTTAAAATGTCATCCTTCAATATTAGGGTTGAATGAAATAAGATGTTGTTTATATAATTATGGAACTTGAGGAGAAGCCCATTTACACGTGAAGTGGAGAAAATATTTCATGTTAGATCTGCGTTTTTCCAGGTGGTGGCAAGATAATATAAGTGTATTTGAAATTGTAGGATTCAGGGGAAAGGTCAAGGTGGGATATATATATTTGTGCTTTATTGAGATGGAAGTGATAACTGAAACATTACTGTAGATAAAATAAACTGTTTCTGTTAAGAAATACAGTTGACTTCATCAGGTGATTTATCAGGCATCTAGTTCGTAGTTTTCAGTGAGGTGCTTCTGCAGTTTTAACATGATTTATTTAGATGGTTATACCATTATCTTTAATATTTTATCATGGACTTGAAATTTAAGATCAACTGTCATATAAAATTAATGTCACACTTGAAAGTTTGTAGAGAATTGTCTAACTTGTTATTGATGGTGCTGATCTTTATGTTTCAATAACACGCTGAGGTTCCTTGTATTTCGTTTGACTTGTTGATTGATAAAAATTCAGTAAATAATTTTGTTGTGTATACCAGGGATTGGCAAATAATGGCTTGCTGCCTGTTTTTTTATAACCATGAACCAAGAATGTCCTTAACATTTTTAAATGGTTGAGAAAAACTAAGCTACTTCATGACACATGAAAATTACATACAATTTAAATTTCAGTGTCCTTAAATGAAGTTTTATTAAAACATACATACAAATTCCTTTCAGTGGCTGCTTTCATGCTATAATAGCATATTTGTGCAGTAACAACAGAGACTCTCAAGACCCAAAATTTTTATTCTCTGGCCTTTTACATAAAACATCTGCTGACCCCAGTATACACCAACCATGGTATCATAAGGAAACTAGTAAAAGACAAGTATCAAAAAAGCAGAAGTATTTGTCTTACACAGATAATTATTACTTAAACAAGTCTGTCCTCCTTTACTGTCTTCTTATTGTCTTGCTGGTATGTACAACCATTTATCACATTTAGCATACTTGTTTGAATGAATAGGCAGGATGGGGATGAAGCACACACCCATAATCCAAGTGACTTGGGAGGCTGAGGCAGGAGGATCGCAAGTTTGAGTTGCTTAGCACCTCACTTTGAACTTGTAATCCTCCATTCTCAGCTTCCTGAGCCTAGTTCTGCTGCCTAGTGTGGAAATACATGTACAAATATTTTATATTACATATTATTTTTAAAAAGTAGATGTCATATTTTAATGTTATAATTTATTAATTTTATAAACAATTATTAATATATAATATTTGCATATAATATCTCTATATCTTGGGGTTTTATATGTTATTGTTTTTATGCTTTTGAGATAATGGACCTAGTAAAATGTAAAGCATATAAGAAGTAACAAAAAACCCAGGCACGGTGGCACACACCTGTAATCCCAAAGGCTTGGGAGGCTGAGGCAAGAGGACCATGAGTTCAAAGCCAGCCTCAGCAAAAGTGAGGCACTAAGCAACTCAGTGAGACCCTGTCTCTAAATAAAATACAAAATAGGGCTGAGGATGTGGCTTAGTGGTCGAGTGCCCCTGGGAGGGAACTGGTTGTTTTGTGAACCCAGGGGTATCGCTTAGTGGTTTTCCATTGCATTTAGGCCAGAAATCCAAGAGGTTTACCAGCCAGTAAAGCCTTTGTATGATTTGACCATTTGTCTAACCTCTTTTTCTGGCCTTGCCAAAGTCATACAGAACTTATTTAAATTCCTCTGAATAACTTAAATTCCTTTATTTGCAATTTAAAAAATTATCTAACTTCCCCCTAGATGCTAAGCTCAATTAGAGCAGGAATCACATCTGTCTTATTCACCATTAACTCCCCAATGTTCAGCAAAATTACTGCAACATCATAAGCATTAAGGAAATATTTGTTGAATACCTACAGATGTGATTGAAAGATCACAGGACTTGGTGTAGAAATCCTAGGTTAAGATCCTGAGATGTGTTCTGAATCTTAATGCCAATTACACAGGTGTGTTTATGACAAATCATGGAGCTTTAATGTTAGCCTTTTTGATATATATGTGGAGAAGTTAAAAAGCAATCCTGGGCCAGGCGTGGTGGTGCCTTTATAATCCCAGGACCTCTGGAGGCTGAGGCAGGAGGATCACAAATTCAAAGCCAGCCTCAGCAACTTAGCAAGGCCCTAAGCAAGTCAGAGAAACCCCGTCTCTAAATAAAATATTTAAAAGGCTGGGGATATGGCTCAGTGATTAAGTGCCCTGTGTTCAATCCCCATATGAAAAAAAAGTAATCATGAGACACTCCTACTCACTAGCTGTAGGAACATGAGGACTTTGATTTTTCTGAAATTGAGTTTTATCATTCATCATTAGGTTTTGTTGTACCTACCTCATTGGATTGTTGTGAGCACCAAGACAATACAAATGAAATGTCTTATTGTAAATAGATATACAAAAAATACCAGTTGAATCTTTATTATCTGAAAGACATGGAATCCAAAAAGCTACAGAGGTGAAGCTCCCAGAGGCCTCATAGAATTAACCTTTCACTTAAAGAAGATCCCTTAGGCCACTTAAGAGAGCTGTGTCTTTAAGAGATAGCACCAGGAGGGAATGGACTCCAGGGAACATATCATCTTTGGAGTATGACACAGGGCCCTTAGGCCCAGTTGCCCTGAAAAATTAGAAGGGCTTTGGGGTTCGGGGAAAGGGCCAGGGACTAGAACTGGAAAAACCTTAAGTAGTGTAGCCAGAGGATGGTGCATTGAGCACAGTGGAGGACAGTGAAGGGACTCTCTAACCCAGCCTGGAAAGGGCCGTGTGGCTGAAAAGTAAAGCCAACGAGGAAGTACTTCTCTACAAATAAAAATGTAGCCTGCAGTGTTTTGAAACTAATAAAATAGGTAGCTATAATTGAATCTCCGAGGATTCCTGGAAGAAGAATAATTACCAGGAATAGGAATTTCTAGACTGTGACACAGGAAAGCTGGGAAAAGGGGGGCAAGTGCATATAATGGACATCAAAAACAGCAAAGGAAACTCTTAAAGAACTGGGGGTGCATACCCCTAACTTAGTTGTGCAGCTAAAACTAAAACTGAAAAATCAAATTTTGATTTTTCAAATTCAGCTCATAAAATCTATTTTACAGTGTGCTCTGTCTTAAGTAGTCTTAGTTAAACTTAATGTATTGAACCAGATTGACCAACTAAAAACTATAAGAATCAGATTGAATAAAGATATTGGGGGTGTGCCAAACCTTTGTTATCATCTTCACAGTTCCTACTTAATGATATCAAGAATCATTATAGCTATTTTCATTTAATCCTCTCTCAAAGCCTATGAGATGAGACCTATCATTAATAACCCCATTATATTTGAAGAAACCAAGGCTTAAACAGGTTAAATAACTTGCCCAAGGTCAGATAGATAGTAACTGGCATGCCAGGCCTCAAACCCAGTTACAAGTGGTGACAAAGCCATGCTCCAACTTGTTGGAATTCTTCATCAGGATATATAAAGCCAGTCATTATTTAAAAAGCCATGCTTAACTATGGTCAACTCTTCACTAAGTACATGGCTATCAAGATAATTATACCAAGATGGGCGTGGTAGCACACATCTGTACTCCCAGTTCATCTGTACTAGGGAGACTGAGGCAGAAGTATTGCAAGTTCAATGCCAGCATGGGCAATTTAGTGAGGCCCTGTCTTCAGGTTTTTTTAAGAAGTAAAAAGGGCTACGGATGTGCCTCAATGGTTGAGCACTTGCTTAGTACACATGAGCCCTGAGTTCAATCCCCAGCACCATGCACAAAAACAGATAAGTATATCAAAACATTATATCTAGGTGTGCTGGTGCAAACCTGTAATCCTAGCAATTTGGGAGGCTAGGGCAGGGGGATCACAGGTTTGAGGCTAGACTTAGCAATTTAGGGAAACCCTGTCTCAAAAAATAAAAAGAACTGGAGATAAAGCACCTATGGGTTAAATCCCCAGTGCCCCCCCCAAAAAAAAAAAAACCCCATCATGTTATACCTTAAATATATACAATTTAAAAACTATAGCCACAATGAAATCTACTATTCTTTATATTATGGACCAATTTTTTTTAAAGAGACTGAAAACAACTGATACAATTCTAAAAAATTAGGGAAAATATAAGTTCTATTTTTAGTATCCCCAATTAAGGAAATTTTTAGCTCACCAAATAAATAATACATAAAGGAGCCTAACACTCTTCCTGGCATAGTGTTACCTAGTAATTATTCAGTGTTCAAACTGCTTAGTGTTATAAAATGGTGTTTAATATTTGCTGAACTGAATTGATAGCAGGTTCTAGGACATTGATGTAAGGTTGGTCTAGGTCCTCATATAAAGCAGTGTCCACTTTGCAGTACCCAGCCTGTATTTTGAGATGCATTACTCTGTTCATAGTTCCTTGGTAGTTTTGGTGACACCGGACTCCTTATATTATGGATGTTAGCTTACTCGACTTAAGTATTCTATTGAACATTACATTTCAGCATTGTATGCATTTAAAAATATATAATATGTCAAACCCATGATTCTGCATACTTTTTTATAAGACAAGAATAAAGTGGATACTGAAGTAAAAGAAGTAACTTAATTGAAATAACATTAAGTAAGTGTAGATAATAGAAGCATTTGGCAAAAATCATAAATTTGATTAAGATGGCATGTGAATAACTGGAGTCTGAAGCACTGATCTGTACTAAGGGGAATAGGCAAATGATGTGTTTTGAACATTCTTGGTATGTGAGCTTCCTGTAAGTCTGTTTGTATAGGCCACTAGGATCCTCACTGGGATGTTCCAGTGCCCTGCACAGACAAAATATAGGTGTAGAAGAAAATTTGCTTACTCTCCAAAAATTAGGCAGTCTGATAGATCCTATAAGGTATGCACATCTGTATGCAGTAGGACCTAAGTTCCATATTATATAAGAGTTCCAAGGAAAAGGAGATTACTTCCTGCTCAGATAATGAAGGAAGACTTCACTACTGATGTTGAAAGATGAATAGAACTTTTGTAGGATAATGCAGATGATGCAGAAGAAATGATCAGAGACATGCAGTTGGAACAGTTCAAAACATGTTTAAAGGAGGAGTAGAGGCTGTTTTCACTGGGGTGTAGTATCACTATTAAGGAAAATGGAATCTGGTTGTAGAGGATATTTAGTGCCAGGCTGGGCAAATCCATGGAACCATATTTAGATGTCTTAATGTCTGGCCAAAAGCTGCTTTGTTGTTGTTGTTGTTAAGTATGTTGTCATTACTATAGAAGTAATGTTTAGTTTGGGGTGGTGACCTGAGGGAGAATCAAGATAGATTAATATTCCTGCTGACAGAAATATAAAAACTAAAGTGCCACACATACAACACACACACACACACACACTCACACACTCTCGCCAGCTGAAAGAAGAAACTAGAGCAGCAAGAGATCAGAGTAGAAAGAACAAGCTAACCATTGGCAACAGAAGAAATAGCACGGAGATAACCTGGGTCTGGGAGAATTTGGGGTTTGGGGTGATATGGGCAGTAGGCCACGAACCCTGTTTCTCTGTAAGGAAATCATCTTCTTTAAAACAAAATTCTAATCTAGAAGGCTAGGTGAGATGGCTGACAGTGGGCATTCACTTTTGCATCCTTGGTTATATTCTTCCCCTAGAAGATGGCTGGCTCCCATCTTGGGTCCTCCATGTTGACCTCTGGAGAGGCAATTCCTCTTTGAAAATCTTGGACTGTGTCTGATAACCCTTTCCTTTGTGGTTTCCCCAAAACTGTTGAAATAAGCTTGATTCTTTTCAAAAAGACTTTATTAAATATTAAAGAATAAACAAGAAATAAAATATAAGAAGTCCTGCCAAATTTATTGATCATTATCTGATATTACTGTCCGTGGTCAAACCACCGTCACCCCTCAAATCTCCTTTCCCTTGTATTGTCAGAGATATCTTCCTAAAATCCAAATTTAGCCATATCATTCCCCTGCTCAATTATTTCATAGCTTCTCATTTGTACATGGGTTATACTTTAGCATGTTGAATTTCTTATAGTTATTTCTGGAGTAAGAAATGTTTTATAATTCTGTTTACATAATGATTATTTCATTTATCAGCTTGGGAAGGGTTTATAGTTAAAATTGAGGTCTATTTGAGAAGGGTAAGGACCTTCCTGTGACTATATGTAAAAATTCCAGCTCTTTTCTAAAGCCTTCCTAGAATAGCTTCCTCAGAAGGGTCAGGAGTCACTGGACTCCACACTCCTATAGTGCTGAGTTTCTGCTAACTGTATATTCAGGGTGCCTCAAGGAAAAGTCACAGCAGGTAAGATTACAGCCCTTTGAAGAGTTCTATATTTTATAAATTGGTATTCTACAAAAGTTTTTTTTTTTTTCTTTTTTTGGTACTGTGGATCGAACACAGGATGCTTTACCACTGAGCTACACATCCTCAGCCATTTTTATTTTTTATTTGAGACAAGGTCTCTCTAAGTTCCTTAGGGCCTCGCCAAGTTGCTGAGGCTGGCCTTAAACTTGCAACCCTCCTGCCTCAGCCTTCCAAGTCGCTGGTATTACAAGTGTGTGCCACCATGCTTGGCTCTACATAAGATTTTTTGAGGACTGTCTGATGCTTTCAAAAATGATGGAGTAGTGAGAAGACATTAGATGGTCTCTCAAATTCTTTTCAGCTCCACAGTTCTCTGAGAATCCAGATCCCTTCTTTTTTTCCCTTTATCTTTTTCCAACTCCCTTCTTTTTTGATATACTTTGTTAATATTGTTCCATATAATTAGTATCGTGTTAGAAAATAGTAGCATTTCAGAATTGCAAAAGATGTTAGCAGTTATCTTATCCAGTTTTCCAAAATGACCTTTAAATTAGAACTCTTAAGAACTGCTGATTGTTTACAAAAACCACTGTGTAGCTAAATAGGTTGAGACTGTACTTTTGCCATATTGCTCATTTTAAAGTCTCTGAAAAATCTTGTAATAAAGAAACCTGTGTAGCTTACATTTATTTGATCAGAGAGCCTTGGTTTTGAGTAACACCTTTTAACATCCTGTGGCATATAATTTGGGAAATACCCATATAGTTCAGCACCCTCCTTTTGCAAAGAATTTGAAATAGTAAATGATTTATCCAGTGTTACATGGCTAGTTATCAGATTGCAGTCTAGTATTAATCCTTGATTTTTCCTGCTTAACTTATAAATTTCCTAATGGACTGATAGATTATATCTTACAGCTTTACCTCTCAGGTGCTTAGTTCCATATTGGGAACATAACAAGTGAACACCTCTAGTAAATATATGGTAGCTCTATGATTGAAACTTGTAAGAAAATTAAGCATTATGGTATGAATTGTTTTTTTTTGTATGTATATGTTTTTGATTTTTTTAAAAACAGAAATATTGCTCTCCTATACATACCTTCCCCTCTTACAACTGTGATGTCCACGTGTGCGCATTCGCTGGGGGGCTGTGGTTGTTTCTCCAAAGTTTCTGTTGTCAATAGTTCATGGTCCTTGATTCATACTGTCTATTGGGAATCATTCTGTGGGCTGCTTTGCCTCAGGGATAATTTGATTAGGGGTGCTGTTGTTTGATACCATTCAGGAAAATGTTCAACTGTAAAGGGTATTGGATTTGTCACAGAATGATATTGAAGGGAAGCCAGGGACAAGCAAGCTAATAACATGCTAGACTGGTTATTAACACTGGGCCTTTTGGCATTTTTGTTCACCAGTTTTTGTTGATATCACTGCCTTCCTAAGAGAAAGTGTGTGACCAGTTTGATTTTTATTTGGCAAGGACATAAACTAATACCAGATAAAGAAGCTCATAGTAAGTTGATACAGAGCCTGTGCTTTCCACAATACTGTGTTTTGTCCTCTGAGGTTAGATATCTGTGATAGAAGAAACATTTTTCTAAGGGAGCAAGATTGGAATGCACTGAAATGAAATGCTCACATTAACCACATCAGCTATAATGGAGCTTATCTGATGTAGTGACTCAGCCTCTGTGAATCTCACTGTGTATGTGCTCTGTTTTGTGCAGAGAACCTTCATCATCCAGGACCTGCCAGAGGCCACGAAAAAATATGGGGAGGGGTAAGTTTCTCATTCTTTTAAAAACTCTCTATACTAATCCATTGTAGCCAGGAAATTTCTTTTGCAACTCAAAGTATGTTTGTGTGTACCTAAATTGTATTTCCTGTTAGTGTTAGAAAGTTTTTGTCGGAAGCAGGGCTGTGCAGAGAAAGACCAACATATCACGTGTTGCCTACTGGTCTTTTATTCTGCTTTTTTGTGGAGATCTACCAGTAAAGGGAAAGACAGCTTAAACCCAGCTTTTTCCCACTTCTTAGCAAGGCTATCCATTATGCTTTCAACGTTTTTTAAGCTTTGTTAAACAGTAATAGAAACAACTAAAAAAGTTTCTCTTATGCAACCAATGACAGTAGTAAAATGATTCATCTGTGAGGTTGATTTGTAAACAGTTTGGTTTCACTTAAGATCTTAAGGCCCAGCATTAAGAAACGTTAGATCAATTCTTTGTGCTTGTTTTTGCTTTCTCATAAGGCTATGGGAAGTAGGCAAAAGACAAATCTAAAGTTATTTCATTGAAAATATTAACCAGCTACCACAGTGACTTCATAAATAATTCTAACCAGTGAAGATGATAAAATCAGAGTGCTATAAAGGACCCCAGAAGAAGACTTTGTGTGATGTAGCATAGTGAGAAAAGTATTGGATACAATCAGAAGGCCTGAATTTGAGTTCTATATCTACTACCTCCATCAGATCTCACAGCCTCCCTAAAATTGTTTGTTCATCTCTGAGGTGGGATTAATGCATTCTGTACTTCTAGCCTCAGGAAGTTGTGGTTGGCATAATGTGATAATACATGTATTTTGAGAACTCTAAAGTATAATGGAATAGAGCAATGATATTGGCTCATTGCTATCCTTATTGAATAAGTGTGTCTTTACTGGTTCTTTAAACAGGCAAAATGAAGTTATTTGATCAGATGCTTCTGTAGGCAGCAGGCTGGGGCATGGGTTGTGTAGGTAACTGAGAGCTCCTCCTTATACTGCGCCTCATTTGCTTCATCTACATATGTGTCTTGGTAAGCAGCCCCCAAATGATGGACCGGTCATGGAAAAAAATCTTATTGAACCCTGACAAATCAGCTTTTTCTCTTGTTTTCTCCAGAGCTTCTCTTGGAAATTGATTTGTCCTAGGGATTCTGGTTCTTTCCAAACCTTCACAAAAGATGCCAATCTCTGAAGGTTTAGAAATTTTAAAAATAAATAAAAAAACCTGGAATCACCTAGGCAAATTTCTAGAACTAATCCAGACCCTGCTCTGCCCCAAAGTCAGCTGTCAATAGAAGCTTCCAGGGTATTTCATTGTAGCTTGGTCCTCACCCAATCCCAAAAACTTCAAGTAGATGTGGAAAATGTTCTGATTGTTACATACCACCATAGCCATATGGAGAAGAGAGCCCACACTGAGACAAGCAACCCATTCTTTCTTGTTTCCTCTTTTCGTTTCAGACTAATCATCAGTTGCTAGCAAAGGGATCATTAGGTCTTTACCTTAAAAGATATCTCAGCAAATATTTGTTCAAATAGGCAGGCAATTAATAAAGTTCCTGCTAAAGAACAGGGCAGGATAATGTAATCTGCAAAGATGGGCATGTTCCAACCTGGAGATGAGATAAGGGAAGTGCTTCACATAATGCTGCTTTTACAAACATGGAAGCTTGTGATAGCAGCATTTTGACTCCTAGTGTTGACAACTTTAAAAGCATCCTTAATATCCTGAGTGTCAAAGAGATGCTATCCTTTATTCTCCCAACTTTGCTTAGTTAGCCTGATTACATTTGTTAATTGCTGACACTGTGAGTAGGGGGAAAAAGATGCTACTGTGTGCTCATTTTTCTCTTTTCTGGTTCTATACAATGAAGTTTTTACTGGATTTGGCAAAGATTCTCACAAACATAGCTCAATGTGTCATACAAAGGGACACCAAGGGAAATATCACAGAGATATGGCACCAGCCTCGTTAAATAAATTAAGGATCCATGAAAGCAAAGAACACATCAGGCCAACTGTACAGTATAGGTGAGAAATTAAGATTGAGGTGAATTTATTTTAGTATTATTTAATAAGGATAAAAATTATTTACAAATGTGTTAGAATTTTTTCATTATGTGATGAAAAAGATTATAAACAGTCTTAAGTTTTTTAAAAAAAGGGAACAGGTAAGAACAGAGTTGTGTTTTTAAGTTATTATTAAGCCACCAGTGTCTACTATGTATTGCACTGAAATCCTATTTACTATATATGAAGTATTAGCCATGGCTTAGTATTTGGGACTCTGATTTATAATTATTTTGTTATTAACAAGTATCTGAAGAATGTTTCATAATTCATAAATATTTCCTCTACATTATCTTACTAGAGTTATGAGGTAACCCTATGATATAAAATGAGGAGAATAATCTCCATTTATATAGTATAAAACTGAGGTTAATAACAGAAGATCTTATAGTCTACAGCCTGTAAATAGCTAAAATGCAAAAGTAAAAGTAAGTCATCTTATGTTACAGTTTTTTCCTTAAATAAACCATGTTCTGAATATCCTAAACATCAGTAATATATAAAATTGATTAAAAACCTAGGAGCCCCCTATTGCTGTCAAAAGTATGGAAGAAATTATCTTCTAAGATCTACAATGATGTTCATATATTTTGGGAGACAGGACAGATAGGCAAAAGGAGAGAGCTCAGTGTCTATCTGCATTTATCATAACAGCTAAAACACATATGAATTAGATAGTGGGGTGTCTCCAATACAAACATTTTCTGAGCAGTAACAGTCTTTGTTTGTAATCATTCAAAAAGCAGCAGCACTAGCTGGCTGATCATACCAGATATCAAGACAATTTAATTTGGAAACATTCCTCTGCATAACCCACAAAGGAAGGTGTCTAAAGGAAGGGGCCCGACAATGCTTACCTAGCCTGTGTGAAAGTCACCCTTTTTGAATGATGAGTTTTTCATCTTTATGCCTTTTATTTTCTTTATGTCTTTTTCTTGGCACAAACAATATAATACATCATGGAACATCAGAATAATTTAAGACAAGGTAAGATGCTGGTTCAAAAAAGAATGATATGTATAAATAAAATTACATATTAAATTCTAACAGAATTATCATTTTCACAAAGAAAGGAATGTGAGGACTTCACAAATGTATAGACTCACAAAATAGTATGTATATTATTTTTTAATCATCTTCAAGTGGAACTTACTTAAAGCTTAATTCTCCCTTTCCATTCCTCCCTTGAGCAAGTAGTATATTCATGACAAAATGATAAAAGGCTCAATACTCCCAGTAAATATTGTCTTGACCCAGAATGCAACTTTTGGGTGCTTTCTTACCCCCAATTTTTTTAATAAATAAAATCTGGCCAGGCATAGTGGCACATGCCTATAATCAATCCCAGCAGCTCGGGAGGCTGAGGCAGGATCACGAGTTCAAAGCTAGCCTCAGCAATGGTGAGGCACTAAGCAACTCAGTGAGACCCTATCTCAAAATACAAAATAGGGCTGGGGATGTGGCTCAATGGTTTAGTGCCCCTGAGTTCAATCCCCAGTACCCCCAAATAAACAAACAAACAAATAAAATCTAGGATTGTTGCTTTTATTAGAATGTTTAAATAGAGTCTGATTTTTAAAAATGTATGTGCCTTTTCACATTAATTTTTCTATCTTGGAACACACTGCATCTTCCAAGTGCTATAGCAGTGATTGTAGTATGTATTAATTACCTATAGCTAATTTCACTGTTTTCATTTTAAGAACGAGTTTCTGGGGAAAAAAATCATCATGCTATTTCAATAATAGCAGCCACAGATGCTCCTACCCACCCCTTTACAAAATAGGAATAATAGCCATGAATTAATTTACGTTGTTTTATAGAAAACAATATGTCTGGAGTAGCTTAATGATTGAAAGCAGATAAGACTTGTTTGTGGAGGATAATTAGAATAAAAATGTGAAAATATTTTAGCATTTTTTTCTGGTTCTTCTCTTCCAATATTTAGTCCTCAGAGATAACTTAAATGGTCAGGTCATTAAAAGAGTTCAAAGTTTAGAAGAAAATCTTAGGTCTATAAAATCTAAATCTGAAAAGTTATTTTCCATCTTTATTTTCTATAGTTAATGGTAAATGATGTTCAGATATAATTATATAGTTATGCTGTCATCAGTAGAATGCTGTCATTTTTTGTTTGTTTGTTTGTTTCTTATTAAAACAGACCAGCATGATTCTTTGAAATCTATGGGTGTGCTTGACTCCTTGGCCCAAAGAAGCCAACCATGTCCCCAACTTAAGACTTACTGAAAGGAAAGATGGTTTACAGCCACCAGAGTAAATCTGAGTTCTTTGATTCACTGCTGAACTTCTTCTGCACAGTTGAGGCCAATTCTAAACTTTAACTCTGAGCATACAGCTCCATATTTTCAAACAGGGAATGAATCTTCAAACTGACAAGCCGTGTAAAGTGACAAGCTCATAATGTAGTACCTAATTTCATTTGGCAGCTCCCTGGTTTATAGTTCAAGTGAAGGCATACATTTAAAGTCAATTAATTATTTCATTTTCTGGCCTCTATTAGATCTGAGAGTCTTTATTATGGTGACATTTTCATGTCTCTGTAGTTTAGATGATGTCACCAATTTATCGTAAACTCTTCATAATTTTATAATAGTAATACAAATCTGTTTGGGGCTGACAGCTGCCATTATTTTTTCCTGGCAAGTCTTTCCTACCACAGAAAAATGGGTTATTTCAGGGTCAGTCTACTTTTTAAAATTCTTTATAATGACATAACTTTGATGTAGTCCTTTCTGCCTTTTACTTTTTTAAATATTACATTTCATCTGTAAGTCTTGACTGATTTCTCAACCTCAGCACTGTTGAGGTGTTTTAAAATTTGAGGCAAAATTCACCCAACATGACTATTCTAAAGTATAACACGGAGTGGTATTTAGTACATTCATGATGTTGTACAACCAAATAGTTCCAAAACATTTTCATTACTTGCAAAGGAGACACCATATCCATTAAGAAGTCACCTTCTGTTTCCCTCCTTCCAGACTCTGCTTACTGAGTCGAATCTGCTTTCTATTTATTTGCCTATTTTGGATATTTCACATAAACAAAATAATACAATATGTGACATTTTGTTCTACACACTGTGCACATGCATCTGTTTTTTTTCCCCCAAGTAGCATACTGTTTTTGAGGTTTATTCATGTTGTTATTATTTAGACCACATTCCTTTTTATGACTGAATAATATCCTATTGTATGATTATGCCACATTTCATTTATCCATTCGTCAGTTGGTGGGAATTTGTTTATTTTCCACCTATTGTGAATAGTGTTGCTGTGAATACTAATGTACAAGTTTTGGTTTGAGTGTTGTTTTTTAGTTATTTGGATACACATTAAACAGTGACTAAAGACACTTGGGACTAGAATAGTCTTTGTTGTGGGACTGTCCTGTGCATTGTAGGATGTTTAACAGCATCCTTGGCCTCTCTCCGTTGTATGCCAGTAGCACCCCTGTCCTTAAAGTTGTGGCAATTGAAAATGTATCCAGACATTGCCAAATAGCTCCTAAGGAAAAAAAGTGGCCCAACGTTGAAAGCCACTGATATTAAATAAATCAAAGGGAATCTTAAGAGATAAGCCAAACTTCACATATTGTTCTTTTAAAAAATTATTCATTCTTTTTAAATATACTCTATTGTTTTTTAGAAAATGTTTTCAGTTTGTAACAAAATTAAGCAGAAGGTACAGAGATTTCCCATATGCTCTCTGCCCTCATTATCATAGCCTCCCTTACCATCTCAGCCTCCCTCATTATCAGCCTACCCCACCAGTGGTACATTTGTCAGTCTAAGAACCTGTATTGACACATCATTATCACTCAGCATCCATAGTTTACATTAGGGTCCATTCTCGGTGTTGTACTTTTTGTGGGTTTGGACAATGCATGGATCCACTATTATAGTTATTATACAGGTTCGTTTCACTGCCCTAAAAATCCTCTGTGCTCTACCTATTTGTCCCTTTCAGCCCCACTTCCCCACAAAGCCCTGGCAATTACTGAGCATTTTATTGTTCCCATAGTTTTGTCTTTTCCAGAATGTCACATAGTTGGAATCATACAGTATGTAACTTTTTCAGATTATCTTCTTAATGTTCTTCTGTGTCTTTTCATAGCTTGATAGCTCATTTCTTTTTTGCACTGAATAATATTTCATTGTCTGGATGTATTACAATTTACCCATTCACCTACTGAAGGACATCTTGGTTACTACTAAGTCTTAGCAACTATGAATAAAGCTGCTGTAATCATCCATGTGCAGATATTTGTGTGGACATAAATTTTTAACTCTGGGTAAAGAGCAAGGAGAATAATTGTTAGATAATATGGTAAGAGTAATTTAAAAAAATCTGCCAAACTGTCTTCCAAAGTCGCTATACCATTCTGCATTCCCACCATCAATGAATAAGAATTCCTCTTGTTCCATATTCTTGACAGCATTTTATGTTGTCAGTGTTCTAGATTTGGGTCATTTTAATAGACATAAAGTGGTATCCCATTGTTTTGACTTGAAATGCCCTGATGACATGCTGTGAAGCATCTTTTCATATGTGTATTTGCCATCTATATATCCTCTCTGGTAAGGTGTTTGGCCCATTTTTTAATTCTGTTGTTTTACTCTTGAGTTTTAAGAGTTCATTGTACGTTTTAGATAAGAGTCTTTTATCAGATGTATCTTTTGCAAATACTCTTACCCATTTATGGTTTGCCTTTTCATTCTCCTGGTATAGTGTTTTCCATAGAAGTAAGTGGAGTCTAGGGTGTAGTCTTAATCTTATAATGAAACATTCCTATTTGGAGGTAAGTCACTTACTTTGTACATCTCCATTGTCCAGTCAGTAAAATGGAGAGATTGAGATGGATCTGTATGTAGTGTCCAGTGTACTCAGTTAAGCACCTGATCTTCTAAAGGGGCCCCTGAAGGAAAGGAGGAAAGGAAGCAAAGTGCCTCTGGTATATAGAACTTCCCCTTCAGACAAACTAACTCTACTGTTTTATATTTTATCTGTTTTCTTTCTCATAGGTTTGATTTGCACAGGATTCCATGGCTAATAAACTTTAGAAAACCCCTGGATTAATTAAATCTTATAGATCCTTCCAGATCTGAGATCCTGTGATACATGAACTCTCATTAGAATCCTCTTTTTTTTTTTTTTTGGTACTGTGGATTGAACTGAAGGGCACTCTACCACTAAGCCACATCCCCAGCCCCTATTTTGTATTTTATTTACAGACAGCATCTCACTGAGTTGTTTAGTGCCTCACTTTTGCTGAGGCTGGCTTTGAACTCATGATCCTCCTGCCTTAGCCTCCCAAGATGCTGGGATTACAGGTGTGCACCACCATGCCCAGCTTAGAATCCAGTTTTTGAAGCTATAGTAATATGTAAAAGGGAAGAAAAGTAACACAGGGAACAAAAGAATAGCTAATATTATGTGCCTCTCAGTCTCATGACAAATCAGTTGTTTCTCTGCATTATGGTTGTGAAGCATTATAATTCTTCCAATGTTTCCAGGGTAGTCTTACACACTCATTACATTAGTTTGAACCATGTGAAATGGCTGAAAGTCATGATTTGGGCATTCAAAAATTATAATTCCATATGCCTCAACTTAAATGCAATGTGCATATAGGGAGCCCTTGACTTCAGAGGCTTCTTAAGCATCCAGCTCATATAAAAGTGTGTACCTCATGGGTGGTTCAAGATCCTGTTTGGAAGCATATAAGATTAAAGAATTCCATGCATCAACCCAACACATCTTTTGGTATTGATATACACAAAGAATCATTAAAGAAGGTATTGAAAAAATCCAAATCAATTTGTTTTTAAAGTTATTAGGTTCTTTTTGGTAAATGTTGGAATTGGCTAAAGGTATGTGAGGTCTAGGTCTTTCTACAATCTAGTTGCTAGATAATAGGCCAAATTTTGCTATATACACAGACATATATCAACAAGAAATATCTAACATATTCTATCAATTCTATGAGGTCCCATTTCTTTTCCCTTTTAGATCCTACCACAATACCTTAAATGAAAAGTTCATCTGAGGCATATGTAACAGCATGCTAGCAATATTATTCAGCTAACATATGTAGTTAGAGGAAAGAAACCAAGACTCCTTCAAGCTGAACACAGGACCTTTTAAGACTCAAGTCTTGACCACCATTTCTAAGAGTACAAAATACCAGGCTTTAGATTTGTACACTGTAATCAGGCCAAACTTTACTGTCATTCCGAGAGCAAACTCACATATAAACAACATGATTTAACCATTGAAAAGTCATTTCTGAAATCCATGCACTAATTATAACAAAAGCACTAATTCATCTGTGAAACTCCATTTCTTAAATCTATTATGCTTTGATGTGGGCTGAAGTGAGAGAGCTGAATGTTTTTACGATAGCCACCTTTGGAATGTGGTTCTGTTGTTACATTATGTGTCCTACTCAGTTATTCACTCCTAGAGTCTAGATTATAGCTGTCACATAGAATACACACTGTACTGTCTGTTAATGGGTTGTAAAGCAATCACCATAACAAAAAAATTATGTGTTTAAAACTGTATTTCATACTTAAGGAGTTTTATCTACCTGCCCTTTCCCCCATTAAATGTTGATTATTAGTTATAGTTATTTCCATGTTCTTCCATATGGGACAGAAGTATAATCAGGTATAAATAGGCTCCATAAACTCAAAGGGAAATTTTGTGGTTGTAACAACTGTAAATGTGAACACTGCTGATATCCTTGCTGATAAAATTGAGGCACTAGTAATAGGAAAGATAGTCATCTTTTGAATACTTCGGTTTTGATGGTTCCACATGATTGTGTATTTAATTAGTCAAATTAGATCATTTATTAATTCCATATTAGTTTGATTCATGTGGGTAAGGTACTGCCTCTAGTTCAAAAATATCACATTAGAATACCATGCCTTTATATCAACTGGCATAATTGCTAGTAATTTGATGTAATTCTTAGTAATGCTGCCATCTGTCATTTCATGTGGATTCTTTTTATAAATAGTTAGAAACTGTAAAACCCCTTCAAAGAAAATTTTGTCTTTTACCTTCCTTTGTAGGATAACCTATTAGGTCATTTCTCTATATTTCATTTTCTTTTCAAAGCATAAAATTATTAAGCAAGTGAAATGAATATACAATCTAAAATTTGCCTTTTAAGAGGGCTGGGGTTGTGGCTCAATGGTAGAGCACTTGCCTAGCACATGTGAGGCCCTGGGTTTGATTCCTTAGCACTGCATATAAATAAATAAAATAAAGGTCTATTTACAACTAAAAAAAAAATACTAAAAGAAAAAGAAAACTATACTGAGACCCAGCAGCTTCCGAGGCTGAGGCAGAAGGATTGCAAGTTCAAAGCCACCCTCAGCAACTTAGCAAAACCCTAAGCAACTTAATGAGACTCTGTCTCAAAATAAAAAATAAAAAGGGCTGGAGGTGTGGCTCAGTGATTAAGTGCCTCTGGGTTCAACCCCTGATACCAAAAAAAGAAAAAAACATATAGTGAGGTAGTTAGTAGCACACCAAGGGAACCATGTTTGTTTTGTTTTTAAAGAATATTGACTTTATTCTCTTTCAAATGATTTATCAGAGGGGAGGGAGGGGAGTGGGCATGGGGACAAGAAAGATGGTGGAATGAGATGGACATTATCACCCTAGGTACATGTATGACTGCACACATTGTAACGCTACATCGTGTACAACCAGAGAAATGAAAAGCTGTGCTGTAATTGTGTACAATGAATCAAAATGCATTCTGCTGTCATATATACCTAATTAGAATAAATTAATTAATTAATTTAAAAAGACTACTGACTTTATAGACATACATTATTTCTTTTGTCTTTTCTAGAAACCATTCCTGGCATATTATCCACACTTAGTTCAGGAAACCTGCCTGTAATCATCTGGCATTTTATTGTATGACTCTGGTAGCAGAAAGATATTTTTCAGAAAGTCTTAGGTAATGATCACAACCACCATATTGTCTTTGTAAGAACACTTTGGTTATTAAAGATATTAATAAAAATTGTTTCTTCTCTCAAGTCCAACTCTGTACTCTCATGAACTCAATCCCGAAACTTCAAATTATTTTTTAAACACCTGAGTTCTAGAATGGCCTCAGCTCCCTAATTCCTTGTAAATACAAGACTGTATGCCATCCTAACTAAACTATAAATTAGTGACAACCTGGTTGGGCATATGAGCACCACCATACAATAAATTCTAGATTATAAACATACCAACCATGAAAAAATCAACCTTAATTTCCATAAATAGATTACAGTGGTGAAATAAAATTGGGAAATATTCTGTTTTCTATCATCCTAAGTAAAGATAGGAAGATGGTTCAAGTAGTCTGTTTTATTTTGCATAATTTTATTTTTACTAAGTGAAATATCACTTCAGATTGTGAGATTTTGTTTTCCTAGGGAAAGTTATTTCCATCAGTCTATGATAAAGGGATGAGATATATTTTTAAATGTAATATATATTGGGGATTGAACACAGGGGTACTCTACCACTGAGCTACATCCCCAGCCCTTTTTTAAAATATTATTTTTAGACAGGTTCTCACTAAGTTGCTGTTGCTAGTCTTGAACTTGTGATCATCTCAGCCTCCCTAGTCACTGGGATTACAGGTGTACTTCACTGTGCCTGGCTACATTGGTCTATAATAAGAAGTACTTATTTTAACAGGGGAAAAAACTTGAAGGCATTGTATGCAGGCACAATTGATGAATATAAGATTTAAAAAAAAATAAAGTGCAGAATTGGATGGGGAGGCTGCTTTGTCAG
Source organism: Marmota monax (assembly GCF_021218885.2). Lineage (NCBI taxonomy): Eukaryota > Metazoa > Chordata > Mammalia > Rodentia > Sciuridae > Marmota > Marmota monax. Next base: position 1,446,590 of record NW_026694092.1, read on the forward strand.
TTTTCTATGTGAGTTAGTATGTTGGTTTGGGGGATGTTTATTGCTTGGCTGGAAAATAGTATATTCATATCCCCAAAGAATTTGGGTATGATACACTATTCCCTCTTTGCAAAATTCTTTCCAATGATGGAACCCTTCATTAGGACAACTGAAAGCACTTAAGAAATCACATCCAATACCTTGCTTCACAAAGGAGGAAAAGGCCCACATAAATTAAGCAACAAATATTAGAATCATGCAGCCAGTTTAATGTCAGAAAGGGAACAGGAATCACATTTCCTGACACAAATTCAGGACCTTCTGCCCATATCACTCTTTTGTTCTATAGTTTCACAGGCCTCCATGCAAGGGTTGGTGAAAGTGGTGAATGGATATTGGCTCTTTTAGACTTGAACAATATATCAACAAAGGGCACCTTTCATGTGACAAACAGAAAGCTTGAATAAGCAGATAGCTTTGCATGTTCTGCAGTCTTGTATGGGAAAATCACAACTAAACAAGATAGTAGAGATTTATTCAGAAAAGAAAAATCAGTTGTCTGGTTAGTTTGTGGACTTATTACAGATTCAGTCTGCGGTACACCAACATTTACATAGTATTGTCTGGGACCAAATTTTCCATTTGAATAAATATATTTGGCAGATTGCCTCCCTTTTTTAATGTGTTAAAATCTTTTGGGCTGAGGGTGTAGCTCAGTGGTAGAGCGCTTGCCTAGCATGTGCAAGGCCCTGGGTTTGAGTCCTAGCACTGCAAAAAAAATTTAAAAACAAATTTTTAAAGTACTATTTTTATAGAAATAGTTCTAAATTAGATAATATAATTTAGTGCCTCTGTAAACATTATCTTGAACATCATATGGTCTTTTACTGGTGACTCAGTTCGCCATGATAAACATAATCATTGATGTCTACTGCTTTGGAAGCTGTCAGCATGAGAGGAATTAGATCCTTCTCTAAATATCCCTCCAAGGGCCTTCTGTCTTTCTTTTCCTTTGCCTTTGGATTAATTAGCTTTCACTTCTTATTTCTGTCAGTATATTGATCTAATTCAGCCTACACTGACCCTTCTACTTTTCAGTTTTAATGTTCAGTGAGGCTTTGTAGTCTCACAGCCAGGCTGGTGGACATGGATAGAGGAAACTGACCCTTGATTTGTTTAAGGAGGCTGGGGCTCCCCTGAAGGTAAAGCATAACATGATTATAATACATGACCTTGGTCAGCTCTTTGTCTCTGAGTTTATGAGAATGGATTTATTTGAGTGACTTATGCAAAAATGAGGTATTACCATCATTAAGATCCACAATGATTATGTAAAATATTGAATAGCCACATGAACTATCATCCTAAAATTCAACAGAACATAATTTAACCAGTATATTTTTGTAACTACCCATGATTCTCTAAACTTGTATATCTGTCACATATGTAATATTCTTTTCTTAACCTATCCTTTCTAAAAGTTTTTTTTTGTGACTTATTGTTAAAATTCCAATGATGATAGGTTATCTATCAAAATGCATTTGACAAAAAGGAAGTAAAAGCAAGCATACAAATTATAGCCAAGGATGTTTCTTTATGAGTTTATTACAAATACCAGGTCCTTATAAATAAGGAATAGAAACAGTCCTTAATTTACATTCAGGAGAATCTCTGGAATTTTAAAATCTGATGACAGCCCCCCAAATATTTATGACTCATCAAAATATACGTAGCAACAATACCACATTGGATAATTGAAAAGACTTAGAAGATTCTATAGGGTATATTCTCATTGTCTTTAATAATAGCAAAGGTAAGGTGCACAGGGGAAAGATGGCTCCCAAGGCCATTTTTAGTCACATAGAACACATTTGTCTTCTAATTGTGAACAACCAAGATATGTGCAAGGCTCTCATGAGTCTTTGATATCCCACTAGTTATGTGGCTGAAACTAGGCTGTATAATCAATTAAATCAAGTGCAAAACATTAGTCTATACGTTTTCATTAAACAAGTTAGAAAAGTTAATACAGAGTTCCTATAAAGGAGTTTCAGACTTTAAACTGAGCTTTGTAAAGCTAGTATATTTTATCCCAGATTTGACCCAGGGAACCAAACTCCCAGGTATTCCTGAAGTTAAGCAGAAAGGCAGATACACTCATTGCAGGCTAACCCAGTCTGTGCTCATTTATTCTGATTTTTCTAAGTACAATTTTTTTTTTTTTGTACTGAGAATTAAACTCAGGGGCACTTTACCTCCAAGCTACATCCCCAGTCCTTTTTTATTTTTTACTTTGAGACAGTGTCTCAATAAGTTGCTGAGATTAGCCTTGAACTTGCAATCTTCCTGCTTTAGCCTCTGTGTCACTGAGATTACACATATGCACCGCCATGACTGCTCTAAGTGCAATTTTATTATCAGTTTGGTAAATCTTTTTTTTTTCTTTTCATGCAATAACTGCCACAAGTCATAATACTATTTATTGAACATCCATCCTTTGCTAATTTCTGAGCAAAGCAGTCTATGTACATTACTTCATTTATAACTGAGATTAGTTCTATTCAAAGAAACTTTTATTAGTACATTATAGTATACATCATATTGGGGTTTGTTTTGACATAATTATACAGGCATGAAATATAATTTCCTCCAATTCAATCCCCAGTACTTCCCTTTTCCTATTCCTCCTCCTTGTACTGCTATTCAAATTTATAGATCCCAAAATGATACTTAGGTTTTTGCTTTCCTCGATAGCTTTTGCTCAGGGAATATTTTTACTTACTTTCTAACTAATTTGGGATATCAATGAGATCACATTTGTTTTTCAAATCAAACAATCACAAGCTCCCCATGATGTGTTTTAGACAGCTTTTGGGTTGCTGTGACCAAGACATTGGACAAGAACAACTTAGAGGAGAAAAAAGCTTATTTGGGGCTCATTGTTTCAAAGTTTCAGTCCATAGATGGCAGAGTCCATTGCTCTAGGTCCAAGGTAAGGCAAAATATCATGGTGGAAGGGCCCTACAGAAGGAAGCTGCTCAGCATCTGATGGAGTCAGGAAGCAGAGAGAGAGAGTGGGAAGAGGATGCAGGGAAGATGCACCCTTCCAGGGTACACCCCCATGGACCACCTCCTCATGCTATACTTCATCTGCCTACAGCTACCATCCAGACATTCCATTCAAATTAGAATGCACTGCTTGGGTTATAGCTCCCATAATATAATCATTTACCTCTGAATATTCCTGCATTAACAGGAGCTTTGGGGGAATACCACACATCCAAAGCATAACAGCAAGAGTGTTTTTCTTCCTTTCCCAGTCAACCCTATCCCCATAGGAAATCCAAGAACTGCAGAATTGCACATTAGGTCTAGAGGGATAGGCCTTGATTCTTGGATTGAAGAAAGGATACTGGAATGCTAGGTTCATTTGTAGAAAGTCCCTGTTTTCCATTATTCTTGATGTTCTTGCTACTGTCACTGGTGTATAGTCTTACATAAAAAACAGGGCACAAAAATCAGGCTTTCTGGTACTCAGAATAGTTCCAATGTAACTAGAGAAATCACTACAGTAACAACATAGGTTGTCCCAACTAGGCTAGTGGTAAATTACAATGCTAGGAGGACACTGTTCTACCCAGAATTTTACTTTCCTGTGCTTACTTCATTGCATAATAGGCTTGATTTCTCAATATTTCAGCATTTAATGAACCTAATGTTTAAGCTTTCTTATCTCTGGTGTATTATCTTGTTTTGTGTTGCTACAATGAAATTCCTAAGGCATGCTAATTTTATGAAGAAAAGAAGTTTATTTAGCTTACAGTTTTGGAAGTTGCAAGTCCAAACAACATGGTGGAGGCTCTGGTAAGAGCCCCTCTCTCAACTGTCATCTTATGGCAAATGGCAGTGATGGGGGCATGTGTGATAAGAAGAAATCATATCACCAAATGGGATGACATTAGAGATTCTGGAGTTCCACAGTCCCTTCTAAGGACATGTCCCAGTGACAAGGACTTCTCACTAGATTCCACCTCTTAAAGGTCCACCACCACACTGAGGAACACAGCTATCAGGTGAAAGAAAGACCTAATAGTTACATTTATTAAGTAATTAGGTCCAAACAGTTTAATCATTTTTATCCTGACAGCATAGTAGCTGTTTGAAAGAGTAATATGCATAAATTGGAAGAAAACAATATTTTATCTTCATCTTAAATAACATAGCAATATACTAATAGAAGGTATGCACATGTTGGGCCCTGCTGGCTTCTCAAATCTTGGAATCAGATTTGATACTGCCACCCCCAGTTTTTGTTCCATGCTGATTTTTCACATGGCACTTGTATTTTTTTTTTTTTTAATCACAGCTGAAAATCCAGCTTTGCAAGGGAAAGGAATGTAGATCTATCTAATGATAAAACCGTGAAGTACCTCAAGCTCTAGTTTCTGTGGTGTCTGACAGATGTTGACTATCACTGCTTTCCTTCAAAAATCACTGGATCTCCTTCAAAAATGTAAAATATACTGTATATCCTCTGTTATTACCCCCAAGGGCTTTGCTACACACTTTGGGAACCAAGGTGCTAGTTTCTTGCCAAAGCAAAAAGCATCTGACTACTCCCTCTTCCCAGAACAGTAGATGCCTAGCTATTTTACATCTAAGTAACTACTGAAAGAAACTAAATCATTCTTACAGAACAACAAAACTGTGTGCTCTTTGGGAAGTACAAATAGAAGTATTCTATAAATTTTCAAAGGTAGTTTCTCTTAGCATTTGAATATCCCTTTTTTTAGCTATCTCCTAGAAACTTGGCTACAAATATATTTTACACAATATACAAATACCTTTGACAACAATATTTTAAAATTTCAGTACTGCTTCATAATTAGAGGTATGTTCATGGCTTACAAGATTCTTTTCATTCAGTCTCCAAGTCTTTCCCATTCTGCCTTTTCATTAATCCTATTCTGTACCAAGTTCTTTACTAGATGTTACAAAAGAAAGAGTTTGAGTCAAAATACTAATAATACATGGTTCCTGTCCTCAAGAAGTTTATAACCTTAAGGGGAAACCAGAGTCATAATAAAAATCATAATAAAATTTGCTTAATAGCTATAGTCCTTAGCTTGTCTGTCTAATGAAGTAGGAAGTCAAGTCTGGGGAAGGTTTTAGAGGATGTTACACTGGAATAGGAGTTCACTGGGCAGAAGAAATATCAGGTGCAAAATTATAGAGGCACAAAGGGGCCTAAACTAAATCTTAACCATTCTATTTATAGAATGGTTAAGATTTAGTTTAGCTGATAATCAGATGTATGGTAGGTTAAGCAACAAAGAAATCACTCAATATTCATATCTTTCATGTCCTTTTCTAATGAATGATCTCATTATTTCTTTTCTTTCTTTCTTTCTTTTTTTTTTTTGGTACCAGGGATTGAAGTTGGGGGCACTCAACCACTGAGCCGCACCCTCAGCTCTTTTTTGTATTTTATTTAGAGACGGGTCTCACTGAGTTGCTTAGCGCCTTGCTAAGTTGCCAAGGCTGGCTTTGAACTCGTGATCATCCTGCCTCAGCCTCCCGTACTGTCGTGATTGTGGGTGTGCACCACTTCACCTGGCTCATTATTTCTTAGCCTGGTCTATTGTAAGCAGTCTTTTCCTGGCCTTTACCCATCATTCTATTCCCCAATCTGTTGTGTGTATACACTGTTTTCTAGGTTACTCCCCACTGCCCACCACCCCGCCTGCCCCAACTATTGACCCAAAACGTTGATTAGCTACTAAATAGTTCAAAATGTGTAAGCCTAACATTAAGTGCCTCCATGACCTGGAAATTGGCCAGTTTCCAGTTGCATTTCCCAGCTATTTTGAATCTTCTACTCTGGCCCTACTAACCAGCTCATTGTGCCTCATTTGTGTCCCTTTGCTCAGTTCCAAGCCATTTCTCATTGTTTTGTTTTCCTAGGATATCTTTTCTTGCCAGCTTTGCACATTCCAATCCTGCCACTCTTTGAAAAACCAGCTCAAGTACACTTTTCAGGGGCCCTTCCCCAGGTGCTTCCCCTCACTTCTAAACACACATGCATCCAGTGGAAATAGACCTCAAAGAATATCAAGTTCAGTCTTACAGCAGAGTTTTTTATGTATCTTTTATCTTTGTTACCTCTTGCATTGAAGAACCTTGGTGCAGAGATCATCTGCTACTCATCTTTGTGACTTGTCATATTCTCATTGCATATAGTAAATATGTCCTAAGAAAAATAATTTTGTTCACTTAAAATAAAAATGTAACCATTAAATACTGGCTCCTTCAATGATATTGGGCCCAAGATAAGAGACCCAATTAGATAATTAGAGTAAAGGTTTTTCCAAATAGGCTGTTAATTTTTAGGCCCTATCCTCTGCTGTTTTTCAGCAAATTTATGGACATGATCTCACTTAGCTAAATATTGTTTACATTAAAATGTCAATTTTAGTAACCTTCAGTGCATTAAATATAAAATGGATGGAACAATCAAATATTTTGGCTTAAGTCAGTAATTTAGGGAGTAAATTGAGTAGCCCTCTTATTTCATTTGTTTCCATTGTTTTCTTTTGAAGAGAAAGCATGAGAGCTTATTTATTAACCACTATGAAAAAGTGGTTATTATTCTTTAATGAACATATTTGTGAGTTTATCAGTCTTAGATTTGAAATATTTTCTGTAAGTAATTTCAACTGAATCTGCAAAAAAGGTTTAGGTTTTTCTTTATTTCCTATTAAAGGAAAACTACATGTTCTAAGTAGCATCTCAAGGCACATTTACATTGTATACATTTGTCACATCATGTAATCTATGGTTAAGACATGCATGTGATTCTTGACGACAGCTGTGGGTTAACTCACACAATTTAAGAAGAAGGAAGTAGAGGGAAGTGTTCAACTAAAGTGTCAAACATCATTGCTTTAGTTTTGATTCCCTACCCCCTTTGGTGCTGAGGATTAAACCCAGGGCCTGACAAGTGCTAAGTACTATCACTGACCTACACTCCCAGCCCCTAGTTTTGAATTTTGAAGTCCTAATCCTAGCCCTTCCAGCCTGGAAATTGCCCATTGTTTTTGAAAGGAGATGATCTGATCTCATCCTATAAGTCAAAACTATCACCTTCTCCTTTATTTCAATGTTTCCACATTGAAAAAAAAAAATCTAATTCTGGTGTTATCATGTAAGGTTCATTAGATTTCCAGATTACTTTGAAAAGGACTGGCAAATGCTCTGCCACTAATTCCTGTTCTTTAGTACCTGTTGGCCATAACTAATCTATAGTAATGTCTTTCTTTCTTACTGGTCAGATTTTTACTCCAAGTAATATCTTTTAATTGACTGTATTTGGCAAGTGAGATAAGATATATTCACCAGCTTAGTCCATCTAGAGTGCTCAGTATTATATTACATTGCCTCTTGGTACAAGAAATACATAGGAGATGTTTATGGAATGCTCTTGGTAATTTGATTAGGCTGGGATTAGAAGATCTTGTGTCCTGCTTCATTACCTCCCAGTTACTTATCCTTCTGAATTAGTCTGTTTGGTTAGAGTTAACTGTTTTCCTTAACTCTTATTTTCCATTTAGCTAGCATGCAAGAAAAAATATTTTCTCTTTGTAAGTTTTCCTCCTAAAATCTCAAAGTACATTATTATGATGATGATGATTAAAGATTTAAATGCTGGTGTATTATTACGAAGGAACATTAGAATTTCTGCCAAATACAGAAGACATTATCTCATATCTTGTCTTCTTTTTTATTTTATTGGTTATTTTTAGTTACACGACAGTAGAATCCATTTTGACATAATTATAAAATCATGGAATATGTCTTGTTCTAATTCAGTCCCCAGTACTTCTCCTTCCCCTCCCCTCCCCTGACCCCCAACCCTTTCCCTCTACTTTGCTGATCTTTCTGCCTTCAAAAGACATTATTGCTGATTTTTTGTTTTTTCCACAGGAAAACTGATTGAAAACCCAGAGATAGCTTAAAACTGCACTAGCATATGTACTTTGTTTAAAAACAAGGAAGTTTATGGGTTTGATCAACTTTGCACTTGTCAGACCATATACAGATTATTGTACTTAACATAGGACACTATATTTTTTGAGAGAAAGATGGTGCAGATATTCACTTTATATGACAAACAGATGAAGAAAAAAGACCTGTTTACCTTGGAAAAGAGAAGCCCCAAGGGAAAGCAGTTACTGCCTTTCTTCATGTGCTAGTTGGAAGAGACTTAGGTTGTTTTAGAGTCAATTTAGACTAATGGCTAAGAAGTTCTAATTCAGTGAAATGTCTCTTGAAAAAGACCACCATAGTCAAAAAAAATATGACAAATGCATATACCATGCTCCCTTTCAGGGGATGTGCAAGTATATATTAAATATATATTAAGGGCCCTAAAAACATCATGTAGTAAGATTTCTCTTTAAATTTGTTAATCAACGCATTCCATAAACAACTTCCTCAGAACTAGTTTTCTAAGGAGTTGGCATTAGAGTAGTAATTTTCAAATTGTGATAATGAGTATGGTAACATCAACATTACCTGGGAACTGATTACAAATGTAATTTCTTGACCCTAGCCCAGACCATTGGAATTAGAAACTGCTGGTAAGTCCCAGCAATCTGTGTAATAATGAGTCCTAGGAGATTCTGATGTTGCCAAAAATGTGAAAAGCACTTCTAGTAAATTCTGTTGTTATTCTCCAACTCAACAGTGCCCTTTTGGTTTCTTCATAGCATTTTCCATAATTTGTATTTTTAAAATTATTTTTCTACTGATTTTATACAACTCAATTCATTTTATAGATGGTTTCCCATACAAGGTGTAAAATAAAAGAAATACTTATTGAAGGCCAACCATGGTTTTTACCCTAGTGTAAGTACCATCTAGCTGGTATTAATTTGGATACTTAAAAAAATTCTAAATAATTAATCTGTATCTTCTATAAACTGAAATATACATTTAAATAATGAGGTAAAACATAATTCACTGTCATTGTCATCTTTTAAAAATACTTGAGGGACTAGGGTTGTGGCTCAGTGGTAGAGTGCTTGTCTAGCATGTGTGAGGTATTGGGTTCAATTCTCAGCACCACATTTAAAAAAATGAATAAATAAAATAAATGTGCTGTGTCCATCTACAACTAAAAATTTTTTTTTAAAAAAAATACTTGAAATTTGGAAAATGGAGAACTTTCACTTATCATCTTAAAATATCTGTTTTGAGCCGGGCATGGTGGCACATGCCTGCAATCCCAGCAACTTGGAGCCTGAGGCAAGAGAATGGCAAGTTCAAGGCCAGCCTCAGCAATTTAGTGAGACCCTCAGCAGCTTAGCAAGACCTTCTCTCAACATAAAATAAATAAATAAAAAGGACTGGAGATGTAGCTCAGTGGTAAAGCACCCCTGGATTCAATCCCTGATACCCCCCCCCCCCAAATCTGTTTCATGCCTTCTCCCATATTATAAATTCATAAAATTAGGAAATTTTCTAATCTTTGACATTAACAGATTAAATTCTGGTGGTATTAAATTTATGTCTCCAACAAGCAAGACACTTTTAGAAAAACATTGTTAAAGTACAGCTTAAATTGTATTAGTGTATAAAAATAAAAAGAATGCACCATAAGTGTACATGTAACTATTGCCTAATTTATTATACTGGGCGTCATAAACGTGTTTTGAATGTTTATATGAAATGCCTCTAAAAGTTATGCAAAATAATTTCCTTTTCCTTAAGAAGAACAGTAAAATGAGTTTGGGGTGTGTTAAAGTGTCACCACACTATACTTAAGTGCATTTAGAACAAAATTACTATTAGTGTTTCCTTGGAAGGAATTATAGCCAAATTTATCTTAACTTCTTGTTATTGTTTTGTCACTTCTTTTGAAGTCAGGGTTCTCTGGGTAAATATTATTAGGTCAATTGCAGGTCTATTTCTTCTTAGTTAGATGGACAAATACTGAAAGACTTCTACAGTCTGAATTTAGATTTGGTTGCTGTTGTCCAACAGCCGAATGCCTTGGGGTATCCACTTACGGTAATGAATATAAGTAGTGGTATCATTATTACTATATTTAAACACTCATGCTCTGCAGGAATGTGCTAAAGTTTGAATATAACATGGTAAATTATGTCACTGTTCCTGCCCAGGGCAACTGCTACAGAAAGGACACACTCACATATGAGGAAGCTAGCAGATGCAGTGCTTGTGAGCTAAGTGTTACTTCATTGCTGACTCACACAAAAAGGTTTAGGATGTTGCCTGTGTTATCTGAAGAACATCTGGCAGTTTCCATCTTGTATTGTAATTTACCTTATAGAATTTTCATTCCATTTTTATGCTTATTATTATATCTCTTTTTAGTTTTCCTCACGGGAGAAAGAGCCAATTCAGTATTAAAACGCTACCGAAGAGCTAATGGACTTTTTGAAGAAATAAGACAGGGCAACATTGAACGTGAGTGCAAAGAAGAAGTCTGCACATTCGAAGAAGCCAGGGAAGCTTTTGAAAATAATGAGAAAACTGTAAGTATACGAGCAATTTTAAATATTCTCACAGATTTGCCTACATTTTGATTTATATTTGAGATCCGAAGTATGTACATTGTTATTAATTAAAAATTAACTTTTTCGAGGAAGCCTGAAAGTGGCATGTAATAACATTCCATGCGTGGGAAAGCTAAGTTCACTTCCGTGTTCACTGGTCTGTTTCCACAGGATTCTGCCAAGAGCAAAGATTCATCAACTTGGCAGGGGAGAAGCATTTAGTTCACCCAAGGCTTTGATCTAGAAAGTTAATATCCTTACCTATTATCAAAGAGAAAGGATGGAGGAAGCTAATGAAGGCTGATAATATTTTTAAATGTTTTACTTCTCCTATTAAAGAAAAGACATATCTAGATTCCCCATCCCCATTCTGTGAGACTACTGCCCTTTACCTCTCTTTATTCTGGACTATGTGTTCTTCAAGGAGAACAGGGATGGGAAATCACAAGGCAGGGGTGTATATTCTGCTTCACAGTTGGAAATCACATTACCAGAGGTAACCATTGTAGAAAGATCTGGTGCCTTGCACCATGAAAATAACACTAGCTGCTAAACAAGTGATGGCTGAGGTGCTGGAGGGATATAGAACACACCTCAGGAGCAGTGGATGCAGAAGAGTTTTAAAGAGAGGGATTTTGATCTTTTGTTAGGTAGAGAAAGCCCCAGAAGGAGCTGAAGGGAAGATGCTTAGAGAGACATGATTGCTAGGTTCTAGTATACACAGCAAAAGCACAATTCATTTAGAAATTGATAATCTGTGAAGTTCATTCACTTGGAGTTTATTGTTGTATATAGTATGAGGTAGGGATCTGATTTTTCCACATGACTACCCAGTTTTCCAAACACCATTTAATATAAAGCTCTTCTTATCCCTAGTGATTTTAGTTAACATTTTATCGTGTACCTAATTTCCATATGTACTTAGTCTATTTGGCAATTCCCTGTTCTGGTCCATCGGGCCATCTCACTGCCCAAATACTAGAACCATACTGTTTTAGTTATAGTGGATATGTAGTATGTTTTAGTGTAAATTAGAACTACTTCTCCTTTGTATTGACTTCTTCAGTGGTTTGTGAGCATTGCATTCCTGATGTTCCATATAACTTTTAATATTAACTTGCCTAGCTCCAGGAAAAAAAAAGTCAGTATTTTTACTAGGACTTCTTTCAGTTTATATCCCTTCCCCTAAAATTTATTTTTACCACAGCCTTTCTGATTTCAGTAAATATTAATTTCATCCATCCATCTCATTGCTGGTGTCCAGAAGTTGCTTCCATCCTCATTCTTCTCTCCTTTTCATATCCCACATTCCATCTGCCAATAGTTGGTTCTATCATGAAATTACATTCAGAATGTAGTCACATTTCAGCCTCTCTACATGTTACCATTATATATCCAAGTCACCACCACCTTCTCATCTGTATGATTTCTTGGCCCTCTTTCCCATAATTGATTCTCAAAACAGCAGGCCATACTTTAAAATCTCTTTTCTGCATTTTCTCATCTCCCTCAGTAAAAGCCAAAGCACTCAGAATCATATATAAGATACTACATAATCATCTCCATCTCAAACTTCCACTGCTCTGTAGTTATTTTTTTTTTTTGCCACATCTCTTATGACACTCTACCCTTTATATTCACTTTGCTGTGGCTTGCTTGTGCCTTCACACATACACTCACACACACACACACACACACACACACACACACACACACACCACAGTTCTACCTCATGGCATCGGCACTTGTGCTTTGCTCTTCCAGATGGATGTATCTGAGCTTGCTGATCTCTGTCAGGTCTTTGCTCAAGTTCACTTTCTCAGTGAGAAAGTATCCTACCTTAAATTGCAACCTGGAGTCCCTTCCATGAATTATTTTTCTTCCCAGCATTTATCACCATCTAACATCCATTTGTTGTATTTGTTAATTGATCACTCTCTCCCCAGGACTCTTAGCTCTATGACAACAGCATTTCTCATCTGTTTTGTTCTTAGCTATGGTCCCTAGCAAAGCTGGCACATAATGGGCACTAAATAAATATTTGATGATGGAATGAACTAATGGATTGGCATATTATGAAGTACATTTAATGCATAGGAAGATGTGATTTAAAACTTTTTCACACATTGACTGAAAGAGGTGGACTTTAAAATGGATTTTTATTATATTGACATTATGTTTGTTCTCTTCTTTATGGTTTAAAGTCTGTAATCCAGGTTTGCTTATGCCATTAAAAGGCCATTTACAATAAAGTGTGTTGAAGGGCTTTTGTCTAAGTGTAATAAAATTGGCAATCTCATCCTTTATTTGCTTTAGAACAACTATTTCAGAATAGTGGGGTTTTTTATGTGCTAAGAAGGATCTAGCATTGGACAACACAGTTTCATCTTAATCTTGACAACGAAGAAAATGCTTGGCTTTTGAGATTTGCTTTCTACTCTTAGACTTCTTATTATGTTTTTTTTTTTTTTTTTTTTTTTTTTTTTTTTTTTTTTTTTACTAAATTCTATTGCTCGGAACAGGTTTACTTACACATATTTTCATCATCCCCAAATGTTAGACTCTGTGATTTTAAAAGTCCGCTTTCAGTAGACTGAAATTTTACTTGAAATTCTATTTATAATTCTTTACCTAATTGGGAACACAAGTATAATTAGACAATGGGAGAAAATGTATTGTGCTTAATGTTCCTCCTTTTCACCAAATAGAAATTAGGTCAGATTTACTCAGACCTTATCTGCTGAATATCACCAGATATAGGACACACAACAGTAAATAACCTGCCACTCACTCGTGGCTTTTGAGATCTCATAGAGGCAGCTGACATACACACAAAAGTTCATAAACACTCTGTACATCTTAAATATATAAAATTTGTATTTGTCACTTATACCTCAGTAAAGCTCAAGGAGAAAAAAGCAGTAGTTATCTCTGTAGAGAATTAGATGGATCTGATTTGGTGTCTCAGCTCTGCCATCTACTGACTATATTGCTTTCTTTTATTTATTTTTTTATTGGTTGTTCAAAACATTACAAAGCTCATGACATATCATCTTTCATACATTTGATTAATAAACATTTCGCCATTTATTTTTATGTCTTTTGAAGGGGGAAAATTATACCCACAGCCTAGCATAGAGAAAGCATTCAATAAATACATTTTACTCTAGTTTTTAGGTGAATTATAGACACTTTATTTAGGAATCATTACTAATTTCTACCATTGTTATTTTTCTCTCCTGTCTATGGGACCATGAGGGTTCTCTGCATTTTGGAACTTTTTTTTGTACTGGGAATCAAACCCAGGCAGGAGCACTTTACCACTGAGCCACATCCCCAGTCCTTTTTATTTTTATTTATTGTTAATTTTTTTATACTGGGGATTGAACCCAGGGGCACTTTACCACTGAGCCACATTCCCAGCCCTTTTCTTTTTTTATTTTGAGACAAAGTCTCAGTAAGTTGCTTAGGGCCTTGCTAAGTTGCTGAGGCTGGCCTTGAACCTTCAATCCTCAAGTCTCAACCTCCTGAACTACTGGAACTTTTAATCTGGAGGTGCCATGAAGAAAATAGTAATAATTGTTTTCTTGGGTTTTGGGTTTTTTGTTTTGTCTTGTGGTTTCAACAATAATTATAAGAAGTGCTCATGTCTGAGGTATTTAAGAATTCATCATTAGTTCCTGGAGATTACTCATTTTACTTGCAGGCAGAAACTCAGATTCTTTGGCACTCTTAAGGATACTCTTGTTTCACTTAGGTTCTCATGATCTGCTGATGACACTTGAGCTAGATTTAGAACTTTAATTCAGGAAGGAAGAAAGGTGGAAGATGAACCTGGGCACAGAAATACAGGGGGAAAACTTGACATATCACTATGGCCATATTTCCCTGCACCATTCCTAGACTCATCCCAGGCCCTCCTGGGTGAGCCAAATAAAATGTTCCCCTTTAGATAGCTGGAGATGATTTCCTGGGGGCTCTCAAAGGCTTCCTCACTACTTCTTTTGGGAACTCTTGAGAATAAGTTAAATGGACAAAATATGTCATTTTGTGCAATTGGTACTCTGAGTTATTGCAGAGATGAGGAAGATCTCATTTCTATAGGCAGACATCATTGTCCCTTATACGATCAAAGTAAGTTTTTATTGATCATATTATTGATTTTGATGTTAATTTCATGGTGAATTTTAGCCTCTGGTAGTTGGGCCCTTTTGTAAATTCATAAATCCTCTGTAGTCTCAAGTTATTCTTGTTGGGTTATAGTTCTAACATAATTAGGAGGGTTTCAACCCATATGATATTAGTAAAGTAGTATACTGGCTCCTGTGGGAGTCCCTTCTGCTATGCAGTGTATTAACAATTGACCTGCAGTGACCTCAGCAGGTTTTCTCTCCCAGCACCAGTTAACCTTTTTCAGATCTGAACTTACTGAACCGGTATTAGTGAGATGGGCAGGTGCATTTGTTGTCACTTGCAGAACAAACTGTACTGTGGATTTAATAATTCTGCATATTATAGACAACAGTGTCTAGTTAAAAATGTCCTGTTTGCCAGGCATAGTGGCACACACCTATAATCCCAATGGCTCTAGAGGCTGAGGCAAGAGGATCACAAGTTCAAAGCCAGCCTTAGCAACTTAGCAAGGCCCTAAACAACTTAGCAAGAACCTGTCTCAAAAAAATTAAAAGGGCTGGGGATATAGCTCAGTGGTTAAGCACTCTTGGGTTCAATCCCCACTAGCATCTCTCACCAAAAAATGATATCATTTTTTAATGGCTGGATAATATTCCATCATGTATATTTAACGCATTTTCTTTATCCATTCATCTGTTGATGGGCATCTAGGCTGATTCTGTATTTTAGCTATTGTGAATGGTGCAGCAATAAATATAGGCATGTAGGTGTCTCTTTGTTATGCTGATATCATTCCCTTTGATATATACCCAGAAGTGAGGTAGCTGAAACACACACTAAGTTAAGTGAAATAAGTCAGTCACAGTAAGACAGAATACATGTTCTCCCTCATATGTGGATGTTTTAAAAAGTTGATCAGAATGTAAAATAGTGATTCCTAAATGCTAGGAATGGTGGAGAAGGGAGAATAGAGCAATGTTAGATAACCTGTACACAAAACAGAAGTAGTAAGTTTTGGTGTTCCACAGTATGGCAGGATGACTATACTTCACAATAAGCTATTATATATTTTATGAATACTAGAAGAAAGGCATTCAAAGCCTCCAAACTAATGATAAGTCAGAAATGTTATCCTGATTTGATCAGTAAGTATACACATATTGAGATATCATATTGTACCTCATAAATATGTACTATTATTATGAGTTAATAAAATTTTTAATGTTTAAGGAGATGGAAATTTTAACTACCTCATTTGATTATTACCACACTGCATACATATATCAAATTATCCCTGTGTGCCATAAATTTATATAATTAAAATACTAATAAAAAATTTAAAACCATCCATTTTCATCCATTTTTAACTTCAGCATTCAGTGTGCTTTATGCTTACCTCTTCTTCCTCCACTCCTTCAGACTTTGACCTCAAGATCATAGAATGAGGAGAGGGGGGCATAGTCTCTTTTTTAACTCCTACACTCTCCCACTTCTCTCTTCTCTGGTATTTTGAGGACTGGGAGGAAGTAAGGGAAAAGAAAAAAAAATGTTAACTGGTATTGCTATAGCCTCTTCTTAACTATCACTAATCCTATGGTGGGCCAGTTGTAAGTTGGGTGGGAGATACATAGCATTCTTTTTTTTCCTTGAATTTTTATTTATTTATGTCCTTATTTATTATTATTATATTATTTCTTACATACATGTCAATAGTGGAATGCATTTCATTCATAATTATCCATTCACAGCACAGTTTTTTGTAACTGTATATAAAGTATGTTCACGCCAGATTATGCCATTATATGTGAGCTCTTTTTTTTTGCATTACAATTCTTAATACACCATTATACCACAATTTATCATATCTCTGTTTGTATATAAGGTATGTTGACACCAAATTCACATCTTCATACATGAATTTTGTATAATGATGACCATCTCCTTCCACCATCCATGCTATTCTCCTTCTCCCTCCCTTTCCCTCCCACCCCTATTCCCTATCTAGAGGTAATCTTTCTCCCATGCTCTCCCTCCTTACCCCACTTTGAGTCACTCCCCTTATATCAGAGAAAACATTAGGCATTGTCTTTTGTGATTGGCTAACTTCACTTAGCATAATCTTTTCTAATGTCATCCATTTACCTGCAAATGCCATGATCTTATTTTTTTTAGTGCTGAGTAATATTCCATTGTGTATAAATGCCACTTTTTTTTACTTTTTATTTTATTTGTTTTAATTAGTTACACATGACAGTACAATGATCTTGACATATCATACATTTGAATCAGATGGGATATAATTTCTCATTTTCTGCGTGTACAGGTTGCAGAATTATATTGGTCATGCAGTCACCTATATACCCACAGCAATAATAATGTCTATTTTATTCTGCTGTCCTTCCATTCCCTCCTTCCTTTCCCCTCCTATCACTTCTCTCTACCCAATCTAATCTGACCCGCTTCTTTTTTTTTTTCCTCACATCGTCATACCTGAATTCTGTATAACAAAGGGGGTCTCCTTCCCTCTTCCATGCAATACTTCTCCCTTCCTTTTCCTCCCACCTCTCTTCCCTATCTAGAGGTAATTTTCTTCTCATGCTCTTCCTCCCTAGCCCATTTTGAGTCATCTCCCTTTTTTTATCCATTCATCTACTGAAGGACATCTAGGTTGGCTCCACAGTTTAGCTATTGTGTATTATGCTGCTATAAACATTAATGTGCCTGTGTCCCTGTAGTATGCTGTTTTTAGGTCCTTTGGGTATAGTCTGAGAAGAAGAATAGCTGGGTCAAATAGTGGTTCCATTGCCAGCTTTCCAAGGAATCTCCATACTGCTTTCCAAATTGGCTGCACTAATTTGCAGTCCCATCAGCAATGTATGAGTGTGCCTTTTTCCCCACATCCTCGCCAACGCTTGTTGTTGTTTGTCTTCATAATGGCTGCCATTCTTACTGGAGTGAGTTGGTATCTTAGAGTAGTTTTGATTTGCATTTCTCTGATTGCTAGAGATGATGAGCATTTTTTCGTATATTTGTTGATTGATTATATATCCTCTTCTGAGAAGTGTCTGTTCAGGTCCTTGGGCCATTTATTGATTGATTATTTGTTTCTGTGGGGTTTTTTTTGTTTTATTTATTATTATTATTATTATTATTTTGGTGCTTATCTTGTTGAGCTCTTTATATACCCTAGAGATTAGAGCTCTATCTGATGAGTGAGGGGTAAAAATTTACTCCCAGGATGTAGGCTCCCTGTTCACCTCACAGATTATTTCTTTTGCCGAGAAAAAACTTTGTAGTTTGAATCCATCCCATTTGTTGATTCTTGGTTTTAATTCTTGTGCTATAGGCATCTTATTAAGGAAGTTGGGGCCTAGCCCCACGTGTTAGAGATTAGGGCCTACTTTTTCTTCTATTAGACACAGAGTCTCTGGTTTAATTACTAGCTCCTTGATCCATTTTGAGTTAACTTTTATGCATGGTGAGAGATAGGGATTCAATTTCTTTTTGTTCCATATGGATTTCCAGTTTTCCCAGCACCATTTGTTGAAGAGGCTATCCTTTCTTCAGTGCATGCTTTTGGCACCTTTGTTTAATATAAGATAGTTGTAATTTTGTGGGTTAGTCTCTGTGTCCTCTATTCTGTACCATTGGTCTACCAGCCTGTTTTGGTGCCAGTACCATGCTGTTTTTGTTACTACTGCTCTGTAGTATAGTTTAAGGTCTGGTATAGTGATACCACCTGTTTCCCTCTTCCTGCTTAGAATTGCTTTAGCTATTCTGGGTCTCTTATTTTTCCAGATGAATTTCATGATTGCTTTTTCTATTTCTATGAGGAATGACATTGGGATTTTTATAAGAATTGCATTGAACCTATATAGTGCTTTTGGTAGTATGGTCATTTTATTTTATTTTTTTATTTTTTATTTTTTTTGTATTTAGATCAACTTTATTTACAATTATTTGACTTTTTTTTTTAATTTTCTATTGTGGTTTGTTCAAAACATTACAAATTTCTTGACATATCATATTCCACACTTTGATTCAAGTGGGTTATGAACTCCCACCTTCACCCCATACACAGATTGCAGAATCACATCAGTTACACATCCATTGATTTACATATTGCCATACTAGTGTCTGTTGTGCTCCGCTGCCTTTCCCATCCTCCACCCTCCCCCCTCCCCACCTCTCCCCTCCCCTCCCCTCCTCTCTCTCTACCCCCTCCACTGTATAACCCTGAGGGTCTCCTTCCATTACCATGCAATTTCCCTTCTCTCTCCCTTTCCCTCCCACCTCTCATCCCTGTTAAATGTTAATCTTCTTCTCCTGCTCTTCATCCCTACTCTGATCTTAGTTACTCTCCTTATATCAAAGAAGACATTTGGCATTTGTTTTTTAGGGATTGGCTAGCTTCACTTAGCATAATCTGCTCTAATGCCATCCATTTCCCTGTAAATTTTATGATTTTGTCATTTTTTAATGCAGAGTAATACTCCATTGTGTATAAATGCCATATTTTTTTTATCCATTCGTCTATTGAAGGGCATCTAGGTTGGTTCCACAGTCTTGCTATTGTGAACTGTGCTGCTATGAACATCGATGTAGCAGTGTCGCTGTAGCATGCTCTTTTTAGGTCTTTAGGGAATAGACCAAGAAGGGGAATAGCTGGGTCAAATGGTGGCTCCATTCCCAGCTTTCCAAGAAATCTCCATACTGCTTTCCAAATTGGCTGCACCAATCTGCAGTCCCACCAGCAATGTACAAGTGTACCCTTTTCCCCACATCCTCGCCAGCACTTGTTGTTGTTTGACTTCATAATGGCTGCCAATCTTACTGGAGTGAGATGGTATCTTAGGGTGGTTTTGATTTGCATTTCTCTGACAGCTAGAGATGTTGAGCATTTTTTCATGTACTTGTTGATTGACTGTATGTCCTTCTCTGAGAAGTGTCTGTTCAGGTCCTTGGCCCATTTGTTGATTGGGTTGTTTGTTCTCTTATTGTCTAATTTTTTGAGTTCTTTGTATACTCTGGATATTAGGGCTCTATCTGAAGTGTGAGGAGTAAAGATTTGTTCCCAGGGTGTAGGCTCCCTATTTACCTCTCTTATTGTTTCTTTTGCTGAGAAAAAACTTTTTAGTTTGAGTAAGTCCCATTTGTTGATTCTAGTTATTAACTTTTGTGCTATGGGTGTCCTATTGAGGAATTTGGAGCCCGACCCCACCATATGTAGATCGTAGCCAACTTTTTCTTCTATCAGACGGCGTGTCTCTGATTTGATATCAAGCTCCTTGATCCATTTTGAATTCACTTTTGTGCATGGCGAGAGAAAGGGATTCAGTTTCATTTTGTTGCATAGGGATTTCCAGTTTTCCCAGCACCATTTGTTGAAGATGCTATCCTTCCTCCATTGCATGCTTTTAGCCCCTTTATCAAATATAAGATAGTTGTAGTTTTGTGGATTGGTTTCTGTGTCCTCTATTCTGTACCATTGGTCCACCCGCCTGTTTTGGTACCAGTACCATGCTGTTTTTGTTACTATTGCTCTGTAGTATAGTTTGAAGTCTGGTATCGCTATACCGCCTGATTCACACTTCCTGCTTAGCATTGTTTTTGCTATTCTGGCTCGTTTATTTTTCCATATGAATTTCATGATTGCTTTCTCTATTTCTACAAGAAATGCCGTTGGGATTTTGATTGGCATTGCATTAAACCTATAGAGAACTTTTGGTAATATCGCCATTTTGATGATGTTAGTTCTGCCTATCCATGAACAGGGTATATTTTTCCATCTTCTAAGATCTTCTTCTATTTCTCTCTTTAGGGTTCTGTAGTTTTCATTGTATAAGTCTTGCACCTCTTTTGTTAGGTTGATTCCCAAGTATTTTATTTTTTTTTGAGGATATTGTGAATGGAGTGGTTGTCCTCATTTCCATTTCAGAGGATTTGTTGCTGATATACAGGAATGCCTTTGATTTATGCGTGTTGATTTTATAGCCTGCCACTTTGCTGAATTCATTTATTAGCTCTAATAGTTTCTTTGTAGACCCTTTTGGGTCTGCTAGGTATAGAATCATGTCATCTGCAAATAGTGATAATTTAAGTTCTTCTTTTCCTATTTTGATGCCTTTAATTTCTTTCGTCTGTCTAATTGCTCTGGCCAGTGTTTCGAGAACTATGTTGAAGAGAAGTGGAGAGAGAGGGCATCCCTGTCTTGTTCCAGATTTTAGAGGGAATGCCTTCAGTTTTTCTCCATTCAGAATGATGCTAGCCTGAGGCTTAGCATAGATTGTTTTTACAATATTGAGGTATGTTCCTGTTATCCCTAGTTTTTCTAGAGTTTTGAACATAAAGGGATGCTGTACTTTGTCGAATGCTTTTTCCGCATCTATCGAGATGATCATATGGTTCTTATTTTTAAGTCTATTGATGTGGTGAATAACATTTATTGATTTCCGTATATTGAACCAGCCTTGCATCCCAGGGATGAATCCTACTTGATCATGGTGTACAATTTTTTTGATATGTTTTTGTATCCGATTCGCCAGAATTTTATTGAGGATTTTTGCATCTAGGTTCATTAGAGATATTGGTCTGTAGTTTTCTTTCTTTGAAGTGTCTTTGTCTGGTTTAGGTATCAGGGTGATGTTGGCCTCATAGAATGAATTTGGAAGTTCTCCCTCCTTTTCTATTTCCTGAAGTAGCTTGAAAAGTATTGGTATTAGTTCTTCTTTAAAGGTTTTGTAAAATTCTGCTGTATACCCATCCGGTCCTGGGCTTTTCTTAGTTGGTAGTCTTTTTATGGTTTCTTCTATTTCCTCAATTGATATTGGTCTGTTTAGGTTTTCTATATCCTCCTGACTCAATCTGGGCAGATCATATGACTTAAGAAATTTATCTATGCCTTCACGATCTTCTAATTTATTGGAGTATAAGGATTCAAAATAGTTTTTGATTATCTTCTGTATTTCTGAAGTGTCTGTTGTGATATTGCCTTTTTCATCCCGTATGCTAGTAATTTGAGTTCTCTCTCTTCTTCTCTTCGCTAGCATCGCTAAGGGTCTGTCGATTTTGTTTATTTTTTCAAAGAACCAACTTTCAGTTTTGTCAATTTTTTCAATTGTTTCTTTTGTTTCGATTTCATTAATTTCAGCTCTGATTTTAATTATTTCTTGCCTTCTACTTCTTTTGCTGTTGTTTTGCTCTTCTTTTTCAAGGATTTTGAGATGAAGTATGAGATCATTTATTTGTTGTTTTTTTCTTTTTTTAAGGAATGAACTCCAAGCAATGAATTTTCCTCTTAGAACTGCTTTCAATGTGTCCCATAGATTCCGATATGTTGTGTCTGTGTTTTCATTTATCTCTAAGAATTTTTTAATTTCCTCCTTGATGTCTTCTATAACCCATTGATCATTCAGTAACCTATTGTTCATTCTCCAAGTGATGTATGCTTTTTCCTTCCTTCTTTTATCGTTGATTTTCAGTTTCATTCCATTATGATCAGATAAGATGCATGGTATTATCTCTACTCCTTTATATTGTCTAAGAGTTGTCCTGTGACATAATATATGATCTATTTTTGAGAAGGATCCATGTGCTGCTGAGAAAAAAGTGTAACTGCTTGATGTTGTGGTATACTCTATATATGTCAATTAGGTCTAGGTTATTAATGGTGTTATTGAGTTCTATAGTTTCCTTATTCAACTTTTGTTTGGAAGATCTGTCCAGTGGCGAAAGAGGTGTGTTGAAGTCTCCCATGATTATGGTATGGTGGTCTATTAGACTCTTGAACTTGAGAAGAGTTTGTTTGACGAACATAGCTGCACCATTGTTTGGGGCATAAATATTTATGATTGTTATGTCTTGTTGGTGTATGGTTCCCTTAAGCAGTATGTAGTGTCCCTCTTTATCCCTTTTGATTAACTTTGGCTTGAAATCTATTTTATTTGATAGGAGTATGGACACTCCTGCTTGTTTCCGAAGTCCATATGAGTGATATGATTTTTCCCAACCTTTCACCTTCAGCCTATGTATGTCTTTTCCTATCAAATGCGTCTCCTGTAGGCAGCATATTGTTGGGTCTTGTTTTGTGATCCATTCTACTAGCCTGTGTCTCTTAATTGGTGAGTTTAAGCCATTAACATTTAGGGTTATTATTGAGATATGGGTTGTTCTTCCAGCCATATTTGTTTATTTCTGTTACTAAACATGGTTTGTTTTCCTCTTTGATTATTTTCCCCCCCTTTACTGTCCTACCTCCCACTGTTGGTTTTCATTGTTATTTTCCATTTCCTCTTCCTGTAATGCTTTGGCAAGGATGTTTTGAAGAGATGGTTTTCTAGCTGCGAATTCTTTAAACTTTTGTTTATCGTGGAAGGTTTTAATTTCATCTTCCATCCTGAAGCTTAATTTCGCTGGAAACACAATTCTTGGTTGGAACCCATTTTCTTTCAGTGTTTGAAATATGTTATTCCAGGATCTTCTAGCTTTCAGAGTCTGTGTTAAAAGATCAGCTGCTATCCTGATTGGCTTACCCCTAAATGTAATCTGCTTCCTTTCTCTTGTAGCTTTTAAAATTCTCTCCTTATTCTGTATGTTGGGCATCTTCATTATAATGTGTATAGGTGTGGATCTCTTATGATTTTGCACATTCGGCGTCCTGTAGGCTTCTAGAATTTGGGATTCTGTCTCATTCTTCAAGTATGGGAAGTTTTCTCGTATTATTTCATTGAATAGACTGCTCATTCCTTTGGTTTGGAGCTCTGTACCTTCCTGTATCCCAATGACTCTTAAGTTTGGTCTCTTAATGTTATCCCATATTTCTTGGATGTTCTGCTCATGGTTTCTTAACAGTCTTGCTGAGCTGTCTATGTTCTTTTCCAGTTGAAATACTTTGTCTTCATTGTCTGATGTTCTATCTTCTAAGTGTTCTACTCTGCTGGTAGTATTCTCCATTGAGTTTTTAAGTTGGTTTATTGCTTCCTGCATTTCTAGGATTTCTGTTTGTTTGTTTTTTATAACCTCTATCTCCCTGTATAGTTGATCCTTTGCTTCCTGGATTTGTTTGCGTAATTCATTGTCGAAGTGATCTTTCATTGTCTGATTTTGCTGTTTAATGTCTTCCTTGATACTCCAGATCATCTGAAGCATGTATATCCTGAATTCTTTATCTGACATTCCATCTGCTGCAGCTGTTACCTCTTCTAAAGTTGCGTTGACCTGCATTGCTTGTGGTCCTTTCTTTCCTTGTCTTTTCATACTGCTTGCGTATCTTTCCTGCAGGCGCGGGCGGCAGCTCTGCTCTCTCCTTATTCCAATTGGGGTGTCGTGGCTACCACGCCGGCAGGTCACTGGGCCTGTTCTGGGCGCTGGCGATGGCTCTGTTCTGCCCCTACTCCAATTGGGGTGGCGAGTGTACCACGCTGGCAGGCCACCGGGCCTGATCCGCCGGTCGATTGCAGGTTTGCCTACCCTGCAGGCGCTGGCGGTGGCTCTACTCTGCCCCTACTCCAAATGGGGTGACGTGTCTGTCGTACTGGCAGGCCACTGGGCCTGTCCCGCTGGTCGGTCGCAGATCTGCCCACCTTTCGGGCACGGGTGGAGGCTCTGCTCTGCCCCTACTCCAATTGGGGTGTCGTGACTACCCCGCCTGCAGGACGCTGGGCCTGTTCCTGGCACGGGCGGCGACTCTGCTCTGCCCCTACTCCAATTAGGGTGGTGTGTGTACCACGCCTGCGGACCCCTGGGCCTGATCTGCAGGTTGGTCACAGGTCTGCTCACCCTGCGGGCACGGGTGGCGGTTCCGCTCCGCCCCAACTCCAATTGGGGTCACGTGACCACCACACCGGCAGGGCATGATCCGGGCGTGGGAGAAGGATCTGCTCTGCCCCTACTCCAGTTGGGGTGACGTGTGTACCACACTGGCAGGCCACTGGGCCTGACCCGCCAGTCTGTGACAGGTCTGTTTACCTTGCAAGTGCAAACGGCGGCTCTGCCCTGCCCCTCCTACCACGCCCATGTACCACTGGGTCACGGGTCTGCCCACCTGACCGGTGTGGAGAACCGAGATGGACCGCTTCCTTCCCCCGTCTCGAACCCAGAATTCAGCCCTGAGTACGGTGCTTGCACGGCTGGCAGAAACTGCAGCGCTGTATCCCTGCGTCGCTATCTCCTCGTTTCCCAGCGTGCGCTCCAGACTCTAGCCGCGGGGCGATTTGCTGAATAAGCAGTGTTACCCTCCGTGCGACAAACCTCTCGCGTTTGAGTCCCCGTAGCCGATCCTCGTGCGATGGAAATCCTTCCTCCAGGTTCCGGAGCACCCCACTATTGCTGGAAATTCCTAACAAGATATCCTTTAGCCGTCCTGACTTGTCATACTCCCACACAGTGAAGCAGCACACGGGGGCAATGCACTCCCCTCGCCGCCATCTTCCTTCCCCAGTATGGTCATTTTAATAATATTAATTCTGCCTATCCATGAGCTATGTAGATCTTTCCATCTTCTAAGGTCTTCTTCGATTTCTCTATTTAGGGTTCTGTAGTTTTCATTGTATAGATGTTTCACCTCTTTTGTTAAGTTGATTTCCAAGTATTTTATTGTATTTTATTTTATTTTAGGATATTGTGAATGGGGTAGTTTTCCTCATTTCCTTGTCAGAGGATTTGTCACTGATATACAGAAATGCCTTTGATTTATGGGTGTTGATTTTATATCCTGCCACTTTGCTGAATTCATTTACTAGTCCTAGTAGTTTCCTGGTAGAGTTTTTTAGATCTTCTAGGTACAAACGCATATTGTCAGCAGATAGTGCTAGTTTTAGTTCTTCTTTTCCTATATGTATCCCTTTAATTTCTTTCATCTGTCTAATTACTCTGGCCAGTATGTTGAATAGAAGTGGTCAGAGAGGGCATCCCTGTCTTGTTCCAGATTTTAGAGGGAATGCCTTCAGTTTTTCTCCATTTAGAATGATGTTGGCCTGAGGCTTAGTGTAGATAGCCTTTACAATGTTGATAAGTTCCTGTTGTCACTAATTTTTATAGTGTTTTGAACATAAAGGGGTGCTGTATTGTCAAATGCTTTTTCTGTGTCTACTGAGATGATCATATGGTTCTTAACTTTACGTCTTTGATGTGATGAATTACATTTATTGATTTCCATATGTTGAACCAACCTTGCATCCCTGGGATGAATCCCACTTGGTCATGGAGCACAATCTTTTTGTATTCGATTTGCCAGAATTTTATTGAGGATTTTTGCACCTATGTTCATTATAGATATTGGTCTGAAGTTTTCTTTCTTTGATTTCACTGATTTCAGCTCTGATTTTAATTATTTCTTGCCTTCTACTGCTTTTGCTGCTGGTTTGTTCTTCTTTTTCTAGGGCTTTGAGATGTAGTGTGAGGTCATTTATTTGTTGGCTTTTTCTTCTTTTAAGGAATGAACTCCACACAATGAATTTTCCTCTTTGTACTGCTTTCATAGTGTCCCAGAGATTTTGATATGTTGTGTCTGTGTTCTCATTTACCTCTAAGAATTTTTTCATTTCCTCCTTGATGTCTTCTGTAACCCATTGTTCATTCAGTAGCATATTATTCATTCTCCATGTGATGTACGAATTTTTATTCCTTATTTTATTGTTGATTTCCAATTTCATTCCATTATGATCAGATAAAATGCATTGTAATATCTCTACTCCTTTGCTAAGAGTTTTGCTAAGAGTTTGCTAAGAGTTGCCCTGTGGCATAATATATGGACCATTTTTTAGAAGGATCCATGTGCT
Organism: Marmota monax; assembly: GCF_021218885.2. NCBI lineage: Eukaryota > Metazoa > Chordata > Mammalia > Rodentia > Sciuridae > Marmota > Marmota monax. The sequence continues at coordinate 1,473,060 of NW_026694092.1, forward strand.
ACTGAGAAAAAAAGTATATCTGCTTGATGTTGGTTGATATATTCTATATATGTCAATTAAATCTAAGTTATTAATTGTGTTATTGAGTTCTATAGTTTCTTTATTCAACTTTTGTTTGGAAGATCTGTCCAGTGGTGAGAGAGGTGTTAAAATCACCCATGATTATTGTGTTGTGGTCTATTTGACTCTTGAACTTGAGAAGAGTTTGTTTGATGAACATAGCTGCACCATTGTTTGGGGCATATATTAATGATTGTTATGTCTTGTTGGTGTATGGTTCCCTTGAGCAGTATGTAGTGTCCTTCTTTATCCCTTTTGATTAACTTTGGCTTGAAGTCTACTTTATTTGATATGAGTATGAACACCCCTGCTTGCTTCCGAGGTCCATGTGAGTGGTATGATTTTTCCCAACTTTCACCTTCAGTCTGTGTATGTCTTTTCCTATCAAATGAGTCTTCTGTAGGCAGCATATTGTTGGGTCTTTTTTTTTCAATCCAGTTTACTAGCCTATGTCTTTTGAATGGTGAGTTTAAGCCATTAACATTTAGGGTTACTATTGAGATAGGGTTTGTATTTCCAGCCATATTTCTTTATTTTTGTTATTTAACTTGACTTGATTTTCCTCTTTGATTAGTTTTTTCTTTAGTGTACTACCTCCCACTGTTGGTTTTCATTGTTATTTTTCATTTGCTCTTCATGAAATGTTTTGCCAAGGATGTTTTGAAGAGATGGTTTTCTAGCTGCAAATTCTTTTAACTTTTATTTACGTGAAAGGTTTTTATTTCATCTTCAAACCTGAAGCTTGATTTTTCTGGATACGAGATTCTTGGTTGGAACCCATTATCTTTCAGTGTTTGGAATATATTTTTCCAGGATCTTCTAGCTTAGATCAGCCATTAACCTCATTGGTTTACCCCTATATATAATCTGTTTCCTTTCTCTTGTGGCTTTTAAATTTTTCTCCTTGTTCTGTATGTTGGGCATTTTCATTATAATGTGTCTTGGTGTGGATCTTTTGTGATTTTGCACATTCAGCGTCCTGTAGACTTGTAGGATTTGGATTTCTGTTTCATTCTTCATTTCTGGAAAGTTTTCTAACATTATTTCATTGAATAGATTGCTCATCCTTTGGTTTGGACCTCTATACCTTCCTCTATCCCAATAACTCTTAAATTTGGTCTTTTTATGCTATCCCATATTTCTTGGATGTTCTGCTCTCATGGCTTCTTATCAGTCTTGCTGTGCTGTCTACATTCTTTTTGAGTTGATATACTTTGTCTTCATTGTCTGATGTTCTATCTTCTAAGTGGTCTACTCTGCTGGTGATACTCTCATTTGACTTTTTAATTTGGTTTATCATTTCTTTCATTTCTAGGATTTCTGTTTGTTTTTTGTTGTTGTTTTTGTTTTTTGTTTTTTTGTTTGTTTGGTTGGTTGGTTTTTGTTTTTGTTTGTATAACCTCTATCTCCCTGTAGAGTTGATCTTTTGCTTCTTGGATTTGTTTATATAATTCATTGTCAAAGTGATCTTTCATTGTCTGCATTTGTTGTCTAATATCTTCCCTGAGACTCTAGAATATCTGAACTATGTATATCCTAAAATCTTTATCTGACATTTTTTTCTGATGAAGATGTTACTTCTTCTAATGATGTATTGTCTTGCATTGTTTGTGGTCTTTTCTTTCCTTGTATTTTCATGTTGCTCACGTTTCTTTACAGCTTGGTGAGACTGTTGTGTTATTGTTTATCCCCTATAGATTTATATTGCTCTTGTATAGTTCCAAAATCTCTCCTTTGTGGGGAAAGACAATGTTAACAGTTCCCAATATCAACAATACATCATCTATGGCAAGTTTTCGTTATTAATACATTTATACTTAGTCTCTATGCCTAGAGATGTTGGATTCAATTATTATTAAAATATAGTCATTAGTTTCATAAAAGGTATACAGTTTCTGGTGGCGTATAGAGAACTGAGGGTCGAACGTAGGATGTTATGTTAAGGGGGGGAAGGTGTGAGGGTATGGGGTATCTTAGCAACTTTGGAGGAGAATTCTTATGAATAGACAGGAGGTAGTTTAGGGAAAAATGCATAAAATCAAACACTATATGTATTTAGAAAATTACCTGAAGTAAAAATAGTAAAAGTTAGTTGATTGAAAGTGGGAGGGAGGAAGAAAAATAAAAAAGGAAAGAAAGAGAAAAAAGAGAGAGGGAGAAAGAAAATAAGAAAAAAGGGAGGGGCTTATACAATTCCTCTATAAGATATTATTCTGGTGATTCAGTTTTTAAAGTCCTATTTCATGCAAAGTTCTTGGTTTCACATATATTGGGGTTGTGAGGACCAGAGGGGGAAGGGTAGAGGAGAATGGATGAGAAGAGAGAGGGAAAAAAAAATCTCTCAGAATTCTGTTTTCTTCCAGTAGGTGAAGTTGTCTATTCCTAGCTTGAGTCTCTGCCCTTTAGGGTGGTGGAGGTAGCCTGTGTGAGAGGGCTTGAGCTTCTGCCTGGAACTTCCCTGCTCTTAGTCTCTAAGTTGGAAACGAGGTACCTATACAGCTGCAGTTCCATGTTGATAGCCACACCCCCCAAAAGATTGTGAGAAAGGTTTTGAGTTATCACAGCTGGGGGTGGGGGAGTTGGGAACCAGGTACCTGATTGGCCACAGAACCGTGCTGGTAGCCACATTCACCAAGAGATGGCGAGAAAGGTTTTCCAAGATGGCTTGTGTCTGTTTCCTGCGTCAGGTATTTGGTGAGGTGGGGGGTGCTGGGGTGACCTTGTGCTGTGGCCAGAGGTCGGTCTGGTAACCTGCGTGGGAGCAGAGCATAGTCTGCCAACCTACAGTTCTGTAGCGGTGCTGATTTTGTACTTCTGATCCGCCACTTGTGTTTCGCACGTGTGTTCAGACTGCGGGCTTTGGGGCCCGCGTCTGGAGTCTTACCAGCAAGCAAAGCCTCTGCGTTCTGCACCGCGCTCACCACTCTGGTGGAATCTGTGAAAGATTCGCTGTATGGTGTCCTCTCACATGCTCTGAGATGTAGTTTTCCGTCAAGGCAGGACCTGGTGGAGAAGCCTTTTGACTGTTTTTTCGGATTCATGTGCAGAGCTGCCAGAAGCAGTGTCTCCTCTACTCCACCATCTTGGCTCTCCTCCACACAGCATTCTTTAAGGAGGCCTAGAAGGGGCCTCCCTACAACACAGTTCCCAGGAAGCAGAATTATTGCTCCATGTTGGTCTCTTTTGATTCTTCCTCAACTGACTCCAACTGTGCCTACCTCCCTCTCTTGCTGTTGGGCCCCTCTGCCTAGCAAGCAGCTTTCTGGGACAAAGTAGCAACAACATAACAACATGGCTCAAGCTTTCCATTGAACCTATGGAAAATTCCTAATGCTCTTTTTAGTCAATATAAAGGATCTGTTCTATCACTGACCCTATTCTCAACCACTCTTTCCTCAAATCTACCCCAACCATCACACAGGCACATGGTACAGAAGTGGGGCAGATCAACCAGTCAACTGTTTGAGCAAATATCCATGTGGGAAATGAGATGTCAGTGTTCCCTTCTTGCAGGTAACCTACAATTGGCTTTCCAATAATGAACTGCAGCTAGTCAGTACAATTGATGAGAATAAAACCCTCATGCTCAAATTGGGATTTGAATGGAACCCCAGTGCAGCAACTTGGCTTGCTTTGACCTTGTGATCCTCCTGTCTCAGCCTTCCAAGCCACTGGGAGAAGGTTAGCTAGGAATCCAGAGAACAGGGGGCAACCTGTCACCCAACACATCATATTCCTAAACATAATGCACTGAACCTCTCCTTGCAAAAAAGGAAAAGGAAAAAAAATAGGAAATAACAATTTATTCTATAATATCACTGAAATGCAAAATAATACAATAGCCAACAGAAAATGTTAATTTTTACAATTTTTGATAGTTTCTGTCTTTGTACATCATACTGTAAAACTGACAGTGTACACTATTAATTGAAGCCATAAATAAATTACCAATATTATAAATAATCATGAATAGTAAAAAAAACAAAGTATAGCTATTTTGATAAATGTATCCAGATCAGTGGATGATAAAACCTAATAAATATTTCATTTATTCACATTTTAACTTATCTGAAATTGATATGCAGTTTACAAACAATGATATATCATGAATTAATTGAAATTTAATTAATAATTGACTTTTTTTCTTTTTCAATATATAAAAATGGTATCCTTTTCAGTTCATGGCATATTTGCCAAAGGACAGCAACCAATTACCACCCCTGCTTACTCCCAGAGATTCTAATGTGGATGAGGACACTACTGGAAATGAATTTCTGTTACAATAGGTGGCTGCCAATCCCTTTAATACTGGGGGTTGTCAGTGATTCTTTATTCTAGTGTTAGGATATGGTCCCCTTGAGCCAGGGCATCTGACCATGGCTCTCATAGTTGGAATATCAGTAATAGTAGAAGATAAGATTTAGTCTAGCCACTTCCAATGTACAATAAAATCAGTTGCAAAATAATTTTTGGAACCCTACTATAGACCTATATCATTAGCTCAAGTCTTAGGGACCATCAGGCTGAAATAGGAAATGTATCCCTTACTGCAACACAAGCACCAGTAGATCCAAAGAGGGTACTGGCTTTCTTGAATTATATGTTTAGAGGGTTAAAATGTTAAAATGACACTATTATTTGAATGTCAAGATAATATAATTCCCAAAGCTAATATTTGATGCCAAGCATTGCTTACCATGAATAGGCTAAAGACTGCTTTTTCATACCATTCCATTATTGACAAAAGACTCTTTGAAGTAAGCTTTAATCATCTTCTCACAGGGTCTACAAAAACCAAGTAGGTCAAACTCTTCATTTCATAAATGAGGAAATAACAGCTCCAGAGCAGTTGTTGATTTGCTTATTTTTCCCATTATACGATACTGATAAAGTCAGAAATGGGACCCAGGTTCTATGTCTCCTAATTCTGAGTCTTCCCCACTTCCTTCTTCCTCTCTTTCCTCAATGAACAAAATGCTCTTCTAATTTAATTGGTAATGGTTATGCTAGGAGCTTTACAATAAACAATTTTACCCTCAAGTTTTTTATTCTAGTCCTAATTAGGCATTTGTAAATGTACATCCCATAATACTTATTCAAAGTCAATATGATAGAAAAAGTGCTGGCTAGTACTTGGATGTAGCTTATTTTTATGACTTTAAAAATATGCTTTAAAAATGCTTCAGAACAACATTGACTGGGATAGACAAAGTGATATTTTCCCATCTTTAAACCAGTATTTTGTGTGCCATAAAGACCAATGATACAATTTCTAACTGGAATTGGAACTCATGGTTTTTAATTACCAGCAGTATATGTTGTTGACACACTTGAAACACAAAGATGTCTTGACAAGAAAGAAACCTAATAGATCTTGCAATGTAATTGGACCAATTTGAAAGGAACATAGACGTGAACTGAGATCTACTATTTTCTGAGAAGTAGCAACCTAAACTCTTAGACAATGTTGAATTTATGAGGTTTGATGATGATATCATTTCAAAGGAGCTATCTTTCAGTTAAATAAAATGATGAGGTTTCATTATAAGTCTAGAGTTTCAGTATAAGTCTAGTCTAGTAGTATAAATATCATTATAAGTATAAAGAGGTAGCAAGATGATAAACAAATAGTCCTATCTAAAGTATCATACTTTTTCAATACTACAGAGATTAATTTTTTTTTAAAGAAAGAGGGAGAGAGAGAGAGAGAGAATTTTTTTTTAATATTTATTTTTTAGTTCGTATGTGGTGCTGAGGATCGAACCCGGGCCGCACGCATGCCAGGCAAGCGCGCTACTGCTTGAGCCACATCCCCAGCCCGAGATTAATTTTTTATTATGCTGAAGTACAGATTATATTATAAAGATCTAGGTTTGTGCTAATAAGTGAAATGGGATAAATGAGTAAAAGATTATAATTCTGAATAAACCCAGACTTTTATATTAGTTTTTTCACTAGAAATGTTCCATTTAGTTTGCTTGTTTCTAATTTAAAATATTTAAACTCAGGGCAAACTCTAGCCAAAACAGATAAACAATTATCTATCAGAGATTTTAGCATCACTGAAACCACAAAGAGATATTTTTTCCAGTGTGGACCCCTGCCTTCTTCTGCCTTCTTCATACTATCATCTCTTGTACTACTCATTTTCATTACCCTACAAATTCTGGGCTCATTGCAATTTAATCATTGATTGCCCTACCACTACTACCCCTGGGAAGAAAAGAAAGCAGTTTCTTGAATTAATATATTCTGTATTCCTGACAAAGACAGCAGAAAATTTTGATTACTGATCTAAAACCGATTTTACCTCTTCTTCCTTGACAAGAGAACCCCAATTTTTAGGAGTGAATATATACCCAATTACTACATAGTAGTATTGTTCTTTTTTAATCTATAGTAATGCCTTCTCTTTCATTACTATTCCTATTGGTAATTTGTGTCTTTTTTCCTAACCAAGTCGTCTTGAGAGTTATCTTTTTTTTTTTTTAATATCAGGAATTTTGCTTTTCTCCCTCCCACCCCCTCTAATTTACTGCATTCTCCTTTTAAAAACCAGTTCCTTCCTTCCTTCCTTCTGCTTGATTTGTGTGTTTATCACTTAGCTTTTTGTAGTTCATTTCATCTATGACTTGAGTATTATTTCTTTTTTAGTCTTTCTTTTTGTGATCTTAACAAGCAATTACTGGTTGCCTCTAGAGAGGAGGGCTGTATCACTTTCGAATCATGTGAATATATTAACTATTCAGAAAATTATCTGAAGTTTTAGAAAAAAAATGATTACTTACAGTACTGTGGATTGAACCCAGAGCCTCATATACACAAGGTAGGAACTCTAAACTAAACCGTACACCAGCCTGCATTTTTAGAAATTTAAAAAATGGTAATGGAATCATGGTAGTGACTAAACACACAAAAAGTATCTACACACACACACATACAGGCACACACAAAAGAGTACCCTTACCATTAACAAAATTTGTTAGGAATTCTAAGAAGATGGAAAAGGAGATATCATCACATTGCTTTGTTTAAAAAAAAAATGAAACCCTTGCAACAGAAAACTAACTGAAGCACATTCAGAGAAAATTTAAGGGAGAGTCAATAAAATTGAAGACCTAGGTCAACTGTGAGATTAAAGAATTACTCTCTAGGGCTGGGGTTGTGACGCAGTGGTAGAGCACTTCTCTTGTATGTGACAGGCACTGGGTTCGATCCTCACCACCACATAAATAAATAAAATAAAGGTATTGTGCCCATCTACAATTTTAAAAAAAGTCTTTAAAAAAAAGAATTACTCTCTAAACAGCAGACCTGCTTCCCCTGCCTTGCTATAACCCTCGACCAAATCTGTTAAAGTGGATAATGAGCACCAATGACATTTGGTCAACTTTAATCGCCAAAAGCTACACTGCAAGGACCCTGAATTCTTTGACCTGAAAGAAAACCCAAGTAACACTAGAGCTTGAGACAACTGAGGAACTGAACCGAAGGGACACAAAATAGAAGCACATATTACCTAGAAGACAGATCCACTAAAGCTTTCTAATGTTGGATATGCCCAAATTTTGGAATTGAGATGATCCCTAGCCCACCTGCAACCTCCATCCCATGCATCCCCAAAGGAGAAGAGAAGTCTGTTAGTGAAGTGGGCCTTACAAGTCTTAACGACTATGGATCAGACTCATGCTCATTCCCTAGGACAAATCCAAGTAGTCCTTGATTCCCAGATATGAATGGATAAAGTTGGGCCAGATATTTCAGGGACTGAAGAGGAGATCATGGTGAACCAAAAAGCTAATTCTGGAGGGGGGAAAAAACAGATATAATATAGTGAACAGAACTTTACAAAAAAAAAAAAAGTTCAAATTCATATTCTCAGAATTATAAGGAAGACCATTGACTTTTAAAATGAAAACAAATTATGATAAAAAGGAGCAATAGAAAATCCCCAGACACTGCAAATACTACTGCAAATTTAAAATGCACTAGAGACCGTACAGTGCAGTCTCCTCTGTTGCTGATGTACTCAGGACCCAAAGGACTGAACACGGTGCTTGACCATCCTTATGAAGATACGTTAGTCTAGACACTGACGTCACTGAGGAAAGCTGCCATTCAAATGAAGCCTGTGATATTAACCGTCCCAGAAGCCCTCCATCTAATGAGAGGGTCCCACTGGACAGTATTCACATGAGCCTCTTCATACCTGACCACGATTACCACGATGCCCGTCCCTCTAGGCCTCTAACTTAAACATTACGCAGGTGAGACGCCCAGCGGGGTCGCCCTGGTTACTGAGGGAACTCTGCGGGGCACAGCAGGGCACAGCCGGGTACCGCCAGGCCCCTGACCCCTGACCCTCAACCCCCAGGAACACGCCACCGCCGCCATTGCCAGGCTCCACAGCCGCCATTACCCGCTTGCCTTCCGCAGAGGTCAGACCCGCCCAGGCCCCGGCATCGCCCACCGCCCCCCCCCCACTGCCCCAGGTGCCGCCCTCAGACACCCTGGCAGCGCCCCGGGGACCCCGCCGCCGCTACCGCGGCGGTGGCCGCCGCTGCCCACTGCGCGGCCCCAGAGCCCGCTCCGCCCTCGCCTTCATGGTGGCACCCCTCCTGCCCGCGCCCGTCATGGTGCCCGTCATGGTGTGGCAGGTGCGCCACAACTACCACCCCGACTGCGAGGCCGCCGTCAACAGCCAGATCCAGGTGCAGCTGCACGCCTCCTACGTCTACGTGTCCTTGGCCTTCTTCTGCCACCGCCCACAAGTGGCCCTGGAGCACTTCGGCAACTTCTTCCTGCGCCTGTCGCACGAGTGGAGGGACCGCGCCGAGAAGCTGATGGAGCTGCAGAACCACCGCGGAGGCCACATCCGGCTCCACGACGTGGAGCAGCCCCAGCGCAATGCCTGGCACAGCGGCCTCCAGGCCATGGAGTGCGCCTTCCACCTGGAGAAGAGCCTCAACCGGGGCCTCCTGGAGCTGCACCACCTGGCCGCCGAGAGGGGCGACCCCCACCTCTGCCAGTTCCTGCAGCGCCACTATCTGCACCAGCAGGTCCTCATCATCCGCGAGCTGGCCGGCTACCTGACCAACCTGCGCAGGATTCAGGCCCTGGAAGACCCCATGGCCGAGATCCTCTTTGACAGGCTCACCCTGGGCCGCAGCTACAAGGACGACTGAGCAGAACTGTGCCCAGCCCATGCCACCCCCCGGGTGGGTCCCCAGGCCAGGCCTACACGTTGCCCTTTCAGCAAGTTCCCTTCAGTTTGGGCCTTTCAGTTTGATTGTTACTTCCAATAAAGTTATTTATTTGGTTTTTAATGAAATAAAGGTGTTCTGTTGGTGTGTGTGTGTGTGTGTGTGTGTATGTGTGTATGAGAGAGATAGAGAGACAGAAAGAGAAACTCTCACTTTTCCAGAATGAGGGTAGATCTTTGCGTATCCAGGATTCTTTCTGCCCACCCTTGTCCCATCCACAAGCTACTCAGAATCTCCATGGGTAAAGAGGAAAGGTATACCAGGAGCCCCTGGAAAACACAAAATTAATCTTCCCTTATAAACAATATGTGCGGGTTGGGGATGTGGCTCAAGCGGTAGCGTGCTCGCCTGGCATGCGTGCGGCCCGGGTTCGATCCTCAGCACCACATACCAACAAAGTTGTTGTGTCTGCCGATAACTAAAAAAATAAATAAATATTAAAAAAAAATAAAAATAAACAATATGTGCAAGAGGAATAGGACCATGTGGGGAGATGTCATGGGGTCTTTGTGGTTATTCACTGCTGGATAAAAGTGTAGGAACTTGGTGCCTCTGGAGAAAAGTGAAGGGAATGGGATTGAGCATATATTGAAATAAAGGAATCTTTAACTTACCTGAAAACTTTTAGCTTACCAGAATGTAAATCTTTAACATTTGTTGAGTCTGGGTAACAAGATGAGAGCCCTGGAAAGTTGAATGTCAGAGTACTTCTTTGACCAGCTCACAGTAGACTGCAGTGATAAAAGGACTATCTATGCCTTAGCCAGGCTTCCCCGTAGACACAAGGTGACTTACTCTGGTCACTAATGAAAGGTATACATATTACCCTCAAATACTTGCACTTCTGGGGTTTTTTTTCCCCAAGTGTATCCTTTCTTCCATTAAAGTGACCTGGTACCAAATATATCTACATTATCTCATAGAAGGACTGTAAAATACAAGGCCAAGTATGTAGGGCATACCCCTGATACTGAACATAAAAGAATAAGTCATCCTGAATGGTATATTTATGATTCTAGCAGCTTGGAATAATGTACAGGGACAGGAGAAGTTGAGGTTAAGGCCTCAATTCCAGTTAGTAGATGGTATTAGGGTTATCCTGAAGAACAGAAACATGAAATGGTATTTATTATATTTGCTTACACAGTCAGAAGCTGGATAGCCCCACAATGGCCATCTGCAGGCTGGAGAGCTGGAGAAACAAGTAGTTACTCAGTCCAAGGAGCTGGCATGCCTCAGAACAAGAGGGACCATTGGGTGCAATTCAGTCTGAGGATGAAGGCCTGGAAGCCTTCTCTTCTACTTGTGGATTACAAAGAAAACAGAATAATTACATATTTCATATGCAGTATTCAAAGTTACATGGGTAGTTGGAGTGTTTTATAGCTAAGTGACTGGTTTGAATTGTGAGTAAAATGTGAACAGATTTAGCAATTACCTTTCACATTTCTTGATTGTACTTTAGCACTTTCTTCAAAACAAGGATGGTGGCTATTTGAGCTTTCAGAAAGTGTTCAATGTCCTTTCTCTAATCTTAATCTAACTGCCTCTTCTCACTGTATTTCTTTTGGTTGCTTTGAGAAACTCAGTCCCTTCTCTTTCTCTCTCATATGTGCATATGTCAATATACAATTTTTTCCTACATATGAGGAAGAGCAAAACAGTCATCTATTGGTGAGTATTTAAAATTGTTCACTGTGGATCCTTCCTATATCTCCATTTTGGAGAGGCAGTTTGCTCTAGTGGTTTCTGAACCTCACATTCCTTATGTTCAAATGCCTGTTTAGCCTCTTAGATGGACTCGGCCTTTAGCTTATCTGTGTCTCCATTTCCCCAAATGTAAAATAGGGGCAATAAAAGCATCCAACCCTTTGTGTTAAGGTATGTAAGTCTCTTAGAAGAGTGTCTGGCACAGTGTAAGCACTGTACATGTTAGCCATCCTTTGTCATCAGCTTCACTACTGTCATCTTAAATTCATCACTTCTAGGTTCTTTTGTGATGTCTATTCTTTGAGGAAGACATTTCACATCCATCCCTCATCCCTGGGGTCTCTTGCATTTCTATCCACTATGTCACCCTGCCTACTGAGAAGGGAAAATCCATAGAGACTGCTTTGGTTATCAGGTGCCAACTGACTCAGGAGGGTGGATTGCTCTTTGCCCTGCCCCAAACCCAGGCCCAGTAATGTAGGTGAGTTTTGCTGTGGTAGTTTTCCATGGTTATCACCCTAGTTCTGTCTCCACCTGCCCTCCTGTGAAATCACCTCTAGAACAACTTGTGCTTCTCCTCCCAAAAGCCTGGTGCCTGAGCCTCCCAGTTCCATTCTGAACTTTCTCCTCACTCAGCACAGATGGAGAGGAGAATGAAGTGCTAACTCTGCTGCCCATTTGTTTGGATATTTGGATCTGAAAAGGAGAGAAATGGGTGGTCAGGGGTGGGGAGAGAATGAAGACAAGGAAGCAATATTGTGTCTAATGAAAACTACAACTGATAAAGCACCATGAGCTTTAGTGTGAAGGTTCCCAAGCTCTGGTACACATAGAGTCTTCTGGAACACCTTTGAAAAATCTCAGTGCCTGGTCTCCTCCCAGACCGAATGCATAAGCCTTTGGGATGGACAGAGGTATTCGAATCATTGAAAACGCATGCTAGTATCATGTGGCTCAAAGAATGGTCTGTGAACCAACAGCGTGAACCTCACCAGAGAGCTTAAACAAATGCAAAATGTCAAGCCCTATCCCAGACCTGCTGATTCAGAATCTACCTTCAAAGAAAGTTCAAATAATGAGTATGCTCAATGACATTTGTGAAGCATTCTTTAGCAGACTGGCTGTCAACCCTGGGATAACCTAGGATGCTAAAAAATAATACTGATTTTCAAACTTAAACAACTGATTCACTCTGCCCTCATGCACATACTGAACCAAACACTTAGAATATCTCAACAGCTATTAATGAACCAACAAATATCCAAAGAGATTTGGATACCTTTTTTTGTTTCCATTTGTTTCATAGACACACACTTTTAATCATTCTGTTCCATAAGTGGTTTAAAAACCCACTTGTTTTATCACAAACATGAGTTGGAAAAACATGGTATAGAAGCCAAATCCAGCCCATCTGGCCTTGTGAATAAAGTTTCATTAGAACAGATGCATGTCCATTTGCCTATTGCTGTATTCATGCAACAGCAATAGAGTTCATATGTATGATAGAGACTTTGTTCTACAAAGTCCAAAGTACTGTCAGGTTCTTAAGAGAAAATGTTTGCTGACACTTTTGGTTTTGTTTTTGTTTGTTTGGTTTTGGTACTGCAGATTGAATCCAGAGTTGCTTTACCACTGAGCTACATCCCCAGCCCTTTTTATTTATTTATTTATTTATTTATTTTAATTTTGAGACAGGGTATCACTAAATTGCTTAGGACCTCACTAGTTTGCTGAGGCTGACTTCAAACTTGTGATCCTCCTGCCTCAGCATCCAAGCCCCTGTGATTATAAGCATGCACTTCCTCAGAAGTTTTCTGTACAGTCTTACATCCATTTGTTTTATATAGCATGCATGGACATATGCCCCCCACACACACACTTTACCCAAACAGTAGCCTCATTGATAGAGCGGCTCCTTCACCTTGCTAATTTTCCTCAAATGCCACAGTCTGGCTGGGCACAATCAGGAGCCACTTGTCAAAAGAAACTAACTTTATTTTTAGAACCACACACGCCAAACAAAACAGCTCCTCAGGAAAAACCCTCAGAGCCCCAATTGCCACCACCGGCTTCCCACAAGCCTCTCCCTCCACCATAAGCCTCACTACCTCCCCCCATCCTCCTGCTCTTGAGGCCGGATTGGCTGGGTTGTGTGGGCGGAGCCAAAAAAGTCCCCCAATGAGCAGCTCTGTGGTCTGAAAGGGCAGGGAAACAGCCCAATGAGCATCACTGCAGAGGAGCCAATCAGCTAGATGTTGCTGGGGCAGCTGTGAGCCAATCATCAGCTGGCAGTCTGAAAGGGCGGGGAAACAGCTCAATGAGCATCTCCAATGAGCATCACCACAGAGGAGCCAATCAGCTAGATGTTGCTGGGGCCACTGTGAGCCGGCAGCTGGAAGTTTGCTGGCAGCTGGAAGTTTGCTGGGGCCCCTTCGGCTGTGGCTCTCAATCAACTTTACATACTAGTCAATCAACTTTACATACTAGTCACTAGTGATATTTTGGGACCTGGCATTCTTCCTTTTGCCTGGTATACCAAGACAGCTACCAAATCCACCACCTTGATTGGTTTCATCCAAGTGTCCTGAATAATCATATCTAAATTAAAGAGGTTTTACTTTATGTACTCTGCCACCTTGCAAAAATAAAGTCCCCAAAATTAATCTACACAAGACAAAGCCAGCCTTTCCCCTCTTCTTCATCCCCCAGCTGTTTGTATTTCAACTGGAAGTTTGTTTTTTTTTTTTTTTTTTTTTTAAAAAGGGTTGGCACAAAACCTACCCAGTGCAGATACTGTTTCCCAGACACTTCACTACCTCCTAGTGTCTGTTTTCACGAAAATACCTTACTTTTTGTGTTAATTTACAAGTATTCTATTTTCTCAGAAGTTAGATATACCTGTTAGGTGACTTATGTGTAAGTCCAGCCAGTTTTCCCTAGAATTCTCTTGATAAGGAATTTGAAGAATTTTGGACTTCTTGGTTGGATTTCCAACTTGCAGTTCTTTTGACTTTCTGCCCTCAACAAAGTGTTACCAGATGGCACTAATACCAGCTTTGAAGGAAGGTAGAAGAAACTTTTAGTTTCAAATTTTCCATCTTCAGGAGGCTCTCAGGAAAGGAAAGCTTTTAAAAGTGAAAAGGCAGCAAAATGAGACAAAAGGTGGAATATAAACATATGCAGATTTAGTTAGCCTATGCTAGACAGGCCCTAGGACAGGGGAGATCTAGGGGAGATCTGCACTCTCAGTTTCCTTGATGTCCCCCAGGCCAGGGCAGGGACTGCCCTCCAGCTTGTACTGTCAGCCTGAAGAAGTTGTCCTCAATTTCACTGGAACTCTTCATTTCAGTCTATAATAATTAAAACATTCTTATAACAACTTTAAATACCAAGTAAATTATTTGTTTAATGAAGAAAAGAGATATTAAAAGGAATCCATAGTTTTCAAAAGCAGCTTTTGGAGTTAGAATTCATTTTTAGCCCCTCCTTTTTTATATTTATTTATTTTTTTATTTTGGTAGCAGGGATTGAACTCAGGGGCACTCGACTCGCTAAGTTGCTGAGGCTGGCTTTGAACTCACTATCCTCCAGTCTCAGCCTCCCGAGCTGCTGGCATTACAGGTGTGCGCCACCACACTCAGCCTAGTACCTTCCCTTCCCTTCCCTGTCATTATTGTTCAAGGAAAGAAGTCAACGAAATTGTTCTATGTCAGTCTGCTGGGCCCTTCTCAGCACTACAAACTCACAGGGAAATCACTCACTTCCAACTTTCCCAGGTTCTGAGCTGATTAATCAAATATGGTAAAAATATGCTCAGTTCTACTCTTTCCAGTTAGGAGAACAGGCCTTCATGCCTTGAGCCTCTCAAATTTTATTCATAAATGGCAGCAAGAAAAAAAAAAAAGCACACATTCTCTACAAGAGAAGCAGATAGTCTTTGATGAAATCTTGTATCTACTGAATTTTGTTCTATAACTCCCGTATCATGATGAAAGGTCTGCCTCTTGGGACTCCTCCTTCTGAAATGGTTGTCAGACTGAGAGAAACAGAAAGTCTGGTGGTCCATTTTCAGAATATAGTATTCAGCCTTCATTGGATTCAATTATAGGCGTTTTAATTGTAGTGCTTCCCTTTGCCCGCCCCAATTTTAAAATTAGCTAATCACGTAGATTGTAACCCCATGCTCCTCCAATCAGGGTGAAGGGCAGTGTTGTGTGAGGGATATAAACAGATGGACTGCCTGCTCAGTCCATGGACTACCTGCTAGGCAGGTTCTGTAGCTCACCTTTCTGGCAGAAGTAAAGTTTGCTTTGCCCACCCACTTTGGAGCAGGCACTTGGGTATTTCTAACACGACCTTTCTGGCAGCTTCAGATCATGTCTATCATTTGTATAACTTTAGCCTGTTCTAAAACTTTGGATTCTCTTTAATCACTTTTTTCTTTATTAAACAAATATTTGATATGGTACTGTAGATTGCTATAAAATGTTTTAATTATTTAGAAGTTATTCATTGGCTATGTCAAAATTTGTGCTGCTGTAAGCATAACTATAAACCACCAGTTTTTCATTCTTACTAAAGCACTGTTCTACTAAAACGTTGAAATTTATTTGCTCTAAGTAAATTTTGGCTGCTTTCAGTGAGATAAAGATCTGCGCAAATAGCTTAGAGACATGAACTGAATCTATTTGTCTGAATGACAATTACAGTATTAGTCTTGATTTTAAGTGAATTTTCTTCTGATCCTCTGACCTTAAGGACAAAATAAGTATTTCCCAAAGAAATAAATCTGTCAGGAGCTTTTTATTCAGATCATTGTTACTTTAATTGGAAATATTTTGTCTGTAAAATGAGCAGGCTTGCTTTTGACTACACATCAAACATGAAGGCAAGGTTGAATTTTCTAGGAGAGTGGCCAATTTGGTTTGAAATACCTTATACATCAAGACAGACTGCTTTTTAGTTTGCTGTGGTGCCAAGCCTCTTGGGCTCAAACTCCAGCTCCAAAATTTACATTTTAAATGATCTTGAGTTTATTATTACGTAATCTCTTTGGGCCTCCATTTCCTCACATGCAAAATGGGGATTATAAGAGTAACTGCATTATTTGATGTAGTAAATGCTGAGTTGCTACATGTGAAATAAAAATTGGGTTAATAAGTCCCTTCAAAATTAATGTATTTTTCCTTAATTTTTTCCAAAGGAAACAGAAAAATAGCTTATAGATTTTTGATATCCCATCTTACCAAAGAAACCAGACAAGCTGAATTATGCTATCCAGGCATGCAAAAAAGACTCATTTTCATGTGCATTATTAGTGCTTGTTATTCTAAAGCAATGTGGATAATATGAAATGACCACTTTTATTGCCTATTTAGGGTTAATATTATATAATTATTTGATATCACATTTATTTGCATTCATAGATAAGATGAAATAGAAGCAAAGGTTGTGGTGGTCTGAGAGACTAAGAAAGAGGGTAAAATTTCACCTGTAGGTAAAGGAAAATTGAGCCTGTATAAGATACTTGATAGGTCTCTAGAAATAGCTGATTAATATTTTTATTCCACTTATTGCAATTTGATTCCAAATTTGTAAAGAGTGGATACTTGTGTAGGGAGGCAACCATGATTGACAAAAGCATGGCAGAAAGAGCAGATGAAAATACTTTTCTAATTATGTAAACCAAAATGTCCATAGTACATTATATCTTTGTGATGAAATTACAAGTGATTTGCTTTCTGTTTTATCTTTTTCTGCATTAGTGAAATTTTGTATGATTAATTTATTTTTTACATTTTAAACATTATTGTACAAAATTTAAATTTTTGATTATTAGGATGACAATTATAAAAAGAATTAATGAAGAATTTTTAAAGTACGCTTATTTAAAAGAAGCTTATGCTGGGAATGTAGCTTGTTGGTAGAGTACTTGCCCAGCATGCACAATACCCGGATTCTAACTCTGGAATGACTAAATATATATCTGTGTCTTCATCCATCTATATTTCACAAGTTTTCACCTGTGTTTACATTGTTAATAGTAATGAAGTAAATGAGTCATTTGACAATTTCAAGTTTTTGGAATCATCTTTAGAAACTGTTTGTACATCTTTAATCATCTTTAGAAATTGAAAAGTACACAGGGTATACTTTTTCTATTTGGGGCTTATTTTAATATTGAAACTTGTATATTTTTAAGTATATCTTTTGAAATATGCACAAGCCTCTCGTAAATCACACAATATTTCTCAAAACACATCCCAATGCATCTTAGAATCACAAAATGTTGTAGTAATAATGCCCCTCAGAGAAGATCTAGTTGCAGGGTAGAATACTATGACTTTGCATCACTACTGTACCCATGGAACAACTGAGTTTAAAATCTCTGATGTAGTCAAACTCCCTCAATTTGCCCATTTGGGTAATGATCAAAATCCCTTCTACAATTCCTTTTTTTTCTAAGTTGGATTCCAAGGGTTCCTCCCTCGATGCAAAAAGATTTAAATAATATTAGTGACCTGTTGCACCTGCAAATAAATAACAGATGGTAAGAAAAGTACTTATTGACTATGATTAAGCATGGAAAAATAGAGGCAAAGCCTGGGGATGGAGTAGTAGAGTGCTTGCCTAAACACACACTATTAATGATGATGGAGATCATGTGATGAGGACCTCAAGTTGGATATGGATAGTGACATTTTTTTTTTTTTTTTGTGGTGCTGGGGATTGAACCCAGGGCCTTGTGCATGCAAGGCAAATACTCTACCAACTGAGCCCTAACTTATATTTTTAATGATAAACTATTTGGTATAATCTGAAAAGGAGAAAAATCCTCATTCCTGATTTTTTTAATCTAAAATGTCATAGCGGAAAATGCAAATATCTCCAAGTTTTGAAAAAGAGTCTTGGTGTCTGAGTATTTTAAGGAGGATCCAGGTCAAGCACAATGAAGTATAGATGGTCCCCAATTACTGATGGTGGACTTTGAATTTTTCAGCTTTGTGATGGTGAAAGGGATAGGCATTCAATAAAGATCATACATCAAATTTTGAATTTTGATATTTTCCTGGGATGGTACTATTTGGTAAAATACTCTCTCTCCATCCTGGGCAGCAGCAGGGAGCTTTAGCCCCCAGTCAGCCCCCAATATCCAGGGCAAACAGCCAAGCAACCAGGACTCCACATTGTGCTGTGATCCTAAGCTATGCTGTTCAGTAGGTTAGTTTATTACAAGAATTTTCAAATTAATGATATTTTCAATTTATGATGGGCTTATTGGGACATCACCCCATCCTAAGTCAACGTTTTTCTATATTCGTAATTTCTTGTCATGGAAAATACAGGCTGTGAGTTATTTAAACCAACAAGTCTGGTTTTGGTCTTTTGTTCATGACATTCATTGAACCCAGAGATTTGCTCATGTGATATCTCCCATCTCTTGATCACACTCATACTGACTTGACTTCTTTTGTTTTGTATTTTCAGAAGGAGTTTTGGAGTACCTACACAAAAGCGCAACAAGGAGAGAGTAACAGAGGAAGTGACTGGTTTCAGTTTTATCTTACCTTTCCACTAATCTTTGGCCTCTTCATTATCCTCCTTGTCATTTTCCTTATCTGGAGATGCTTCCTAAGAAACAAAACTCGTAGACAGACAGTGACTGAAAGCCACATTCCTTTCCCTCAGCACCTTAACATCATCACTCCACCTCCCCCACCAGATGAAGTGTTCGAGAGCACTGGGTTGTCTCCAGGCTTTCTGGAATATGTAGTTGGGCGCTCAGATTCTGTCTCCACTCGCCTGTCCAATTGTGATCCCCCACCAACCTATGAGGAAGCCACTGGCCAGGTGAACCTGCGGAGGAGTGAAACAGAACCTCATTTAGATCCACCCCCTGAATATGAGGACATAGTCAACTCCAGCTCAGCCAGTGCCATAGCTATGGTGCCTGTGGTCACCACCATCAAATGAAGCTGCAAACTTCTTTTTATTCTAATCATTTTTTAAAATACTAATGAAAGAACTTTCTAGCACTTTACCACTACATAAATGTGTATTGACTTATTTTATTAGACTCAGTATACCACTTCATTCTTACTGGTTTGATTTTCTTTAGTTTTGTTTCCTATCACAAAATCATTATCCATGATCATTTTTGCTAGAGGAAATATGTGAAAAAGGAAAAACATACCAGTGAGAGTCTTCATGTGATATATGTATATGTATGTATGTAAGTGTGTGTGTGTGTGTGTGTCTGTATATACACACACACACACACACACACATATACATATATCCATGTGTGTGCATCAACCCAGTATATTTGCAACTGTCTTAAAAATCCATTAACTTCTATCTAAATCACCTGTAAAGACAGCATTACTCACCATAACTGGGGAAAAAAAGGGCACCAAGAATTTGTCATACATAGCCATAAACATGGTGCAGAGTTTTGCAAAAAGGATGTACTTAGCATGTTTCCTAATTCTTACGGGTTTTTGTTAATCTATTTCTTCATCTACCTTAAAAGAGCAAAAAAAAAGTATGGAGTCATTCTCCATTTTAGAAACATCTCAGAAAAAGATAAAGAGAGCATGTACATGCAGTACTTAAAGGGTTTTAGCAACAAAATCTTTGCTCCTTAGTGGTATCTGGCACATTTTGTACTAGAGATTTTCTTCTTGGTTGACTACCACCCACCACCCACCCCTGCCTTTAAATGTTTTGTCTAGCATCTTTGAATGTCTCATGCTATTTTTATTAATATCTTGGTGGGGAGGATTTCCTGGCAATGGAATAATTTCTAAGGAGGATAAATGTATTAATAACAGGCAATAGATACCAATTAGTCCTTGTTCCTGGGGGGAGGCAGTAATTATTTTCTTCTTGCAATTTTGTTGCCTTATACTGTACTATTAACTCACTCTCTCCTACCACCACAAAATCTTCAAGCACCCATGAGTTCAATTAAAATAAAAATTCTGCAATTCTTAATGTTTTTGTACAGTCTGAAGTCTTTGCCTGAAGATGATTACAAGACCACTTGCCATTAAATTATAAACTGTGGTTTTTACATTGCCCTTCAGTTGGTGAAAAAAGACTACAAGACACATGTTGTGGCAGGTGCACACTAAATCTAGTTACAGTCCCACACACATCTCATTATTGTTGCCATTTCATTTTGTATTTTCATTCGATTTTTTTAAAATGCAGGGTTTTTATTTTTCCCTTGAAGCAGAAGGAACAGGCTCAGAAAGAAAAAAAAAAGGATCAACTGAGATTGTGCTTATTATAATTTCTCCAACATGGAGAGCCATCCAAGTGTGAGATTCTGGTATTATTATTGTGCTTCAGGGAGAATTTTCTCCCTCTGTTTCCCAAAAATTGATCAGAGCTTTCACATAATGAGAAATAGAACAGGCATCTCCTTAAATGCCTAACATCTTCCCAGTCTGAGTATGTGAGCTGTTGCCTAACCCTTGCTATACTCTGGTCTATACCAAAGCTGTGCCAACTTAAAAATGATTGCCGACTCAATCAAACAAGGTTTAGAAATGGAAAGGAAAATAAAACATGTGAGTTTAGTTAATAGATGTCCCAGCTTCCATAGACCAAAACTGATGATATCTTGATAGTGGTCTCAGGAACAATAATATTGTTTCAAATTTTGCCATGACTACATGGTGATCTTTGGTTTCTAATTTTCATCATAATATAAAGAGATTATTTGACTTTTCACTCTCATTCTCCTAACAAAGAGTTAAAAAATGTAAATCAATACTGTTTTCCCACACATCTTTTTTCTGTTTTAGAAATCACAGCTATTTTTCATCAAAATATTATTTATTTATGTTGGCACATAATGATTTTTTAAGTGAATTATACTTAATTTTTTCCAGTTTATTTTTTAATATGGTAAATACTGATAGATATAAATCTCCTAAGTAATAGTGCTTTGGCATCCGGATCCCCATAAATGTTAAGAGTAGAAAGAGGGGATCTAGAGATCAAAAGTTTGAGAACTATAAGATTAGGCAAACACAATAGTCTATATTTTGTATCTGTTCTTCAGATGTTATTTTACATTTTAAACTCCTGATACTGGTTTTAATGCCACCTCTTAGATATACCTGAATTGAAGTACAAGCATGAATATTGGCCGGGTGCAGTGATGCATGCCTATAATCTCAGTAGCTCAGGAGGCTGAGACAGGAGGATTGTGAGTTCTAAGCCAGCCTCAGCAAAGGCAAGGCACTGAGCAACTCAGTGAGACCCTGTCTCTAAATAAAATACAAAATAGGGCTGGGGATGTGGCTCAGTGGTCAAGTGCCCCTGAGTTCAATCCCCAGTACAAAAAAAAAAAAAAAAAAAAAAAAACACAGAATGTTAATCCTTAAAGCAAAAGCCAAATTTTTAAACTGATTGATAACTACAGCTTTTTAGAATGTTGGTTAAAGAAAACCTACTCCATAGTAATAGCTCCATCAGCCACAAAATCTCATGGCAGCTTTCACATAATGATGAGTGAATAAACAAGATACCACTTTCTTCATGAAACATTATCTTAGGTTTGTTTTGTTTGAATATGGTTTGGGTTTTATATTTTTAAAATCCCTTTTGCTACCCCATCTGGTTTTATAAACTGAGTTTCTTAACATTTATTATAATTAAGGGGCTTGTCTGGAATAATATATATTTTTATGCTTTTGCCTTTCTTATCTGATTGATATTGCATTTGCCTTTGATCATTTTTAACAAAGGTTTATTTTTGCAGAATGTATTTAGTACCTTTCTTAAGCAGTAACTAAGGTGAATCAACTAGTTTGTATTGAAATTAAAGAATGGACTCAATGGTCTTCCAGCGGAATGCTTTACAAACCTCCACATGCAGTGGTTGTGTCTGGATTCCTGGAACTGGCACTTTTTGCTTCCCTGCTCTAAAAGTCACAATAAATCATATTTGTTTAAAGGAAATAAAATGATTTATTCTTTGCCTATTGACCAATGCAAATGGAGATGTTGTGTTTATTACATTGCTAATGATGACTTCTTCAAGACTGATTTGATCCAATAACTGTGGAGGTAGCTTTAACTTGGTTCTATGTAAATAGCATGTATTTTATTCTAACATTTCACATTTTTAAATGCTTGGTTTACATTAAATTATGGTATTTAACTATTTTTATGTTTATACTAGGTAGGGGTTTTCTTATGTTTCTGTGTTTTTAGTATGCTAAATAAAGCTATTTTTAAACCCAAGAGGCCTTTTCTGCCATGTGTTAATCATATTATGGTTAAATGATAAACATGCTGCATAAGCTCTTATTAAATTTGTTCTTTTTGATAAGGTACAATGATTATGTTTCCTTTATTGTGGACCTAGGGAATATTGCTCAGTAAAGAAACAAGAAATCACCTGGTAAAAACCTCAGGATGTTCTCAGCATAAAAAAGAACTTTCTAGGCTCAGGTATAGCTCAAGTGTAGGGGTTCAATCCCCAGTGCATACATATATACATACATAATAAAAAACCTCTCTGTACTACTTTTGAATGACCCTGGCATGATAAAAATGAAAACACTTGCCAAGTGCAATGGCACACACCTACAATCCCAGCAACTCAAGAGGCTGAGGCAGGAGGATGGCAAGTTCAAAGCCAGCCTCAGCAACTTAGCAAGGCCCTAAGCAACTTAGGTACCAAAAAACAAAAAAGAGAAGAAGAAAGAAACAAAACACTAGTACAAAGGAATAGATTGAAACCCCCCTGTAGTGTAGTTTGTCAAGCCCTGGAAATGGTGGCATTTGCAGATACCAAAAAGCTGGTTTTATCCTGCCTAGAAGAACAGCTTGCTCTTGACATTTGAGAAGATGAGAAAAGAAAGCACAAGATGAAAACATTGTGACCACAGGGCATTCTCCTAAGTATAGCCACCTCAAAGAGTAAATGCTAGTACATCATGTCATTAGGCAAGCAAATGTAAATATAAGCTGATCTTTATGGTATAAAAATTAAAACTATGTATTTTGTATTCAAGGAAGTATTTTAAATATAATTTATGTCTTGAGTTTGTATTTTATAAGCATACTTCCCTAGGGACTTGTCCAATAAAGCATAAAAAATAATTTTTAAAATATATAGCAATTTCAACGAGACTCAACACCTATATCAAGACATTGTGGACTAGGAATGGTACAGCTCAGTAGTATGGCACTCTAACCTAGCATGCAGGAGGCCTTGGGTTTAATTCCCAGCACAGCAAAAAGGGGGGAAAAAGACATTCTAGCACCCCAAGGATACCTCATACCTTCTCCTTAAAGATAATACTATTCTGGATTCAAGAAGGTAGAGCAGAGCTTGGTGGTGACCCCTGACCCCCTCCACAGCACAGAAAGGGGCAATGAAGGAACAGCTGACCAGAGATGTAGGTGATATAATTGCTAGAAGACCCAACATTAGACTAGACCTGGAGAAACTTGACGTTCGGTTACCATAGCAAAAAATAAGGGCAGAGCTCCTTGACCCTGAACCTGGACCAGTGTTGGGGGGGAGGGCAGAAACCGAGACCAAAGGAGAGGAAAAGCACATAATCTCACTCCCTAAAAAACATCTTGTCTGTGTCCAGGTCTCACGGGCTGGAGGGGGGCAGTGGGGAAACAGACCAAGTTAAAACACAACCAGAGCAGTGTCTGGGTCATTAAACATCAAGTAGTTTAAGCCAAATTATGAACTGAAAACTGTGCAGGGCATAGCAGTCATTTTATGGAGTCCACAGCTTGTCAGCCTCTCAAGAAGAAGTTAAATCAACATGGCATCTCCCCACTTGAAGGGAGTAATGAAACCAGAGGGAATACTCCTGCAGTCAGATGTCTCAATAATCCATCTAGAAGGAACTTGTAAAGGGATTAGTTGAAAGTTGCTGAAACTCCTCCCCCTTACTGCCAACAAGGGGAGTGGGCTGGAGTAACCTGAGCAGGAAACTTGGGAGGGGCTGGCCCTGACCCAGTGCTCTGCATCTGCACAGACTCTATGGGAGGGCAGAGATGGAGCAGACAGATTCATAGTAGTAGGAAATGAGAGTTCAGAAGCAGGCTGGTGGGAGCAGTCACCATCTAAGACAGCAGAGAAGGATGGCACCAAGGATTTGCAGCTGCAACCCATGAGACCTTGGACACAGACAAGATAGTTGTCTCTGTCCTAGTCAGCCAAGGGATGCAATGCCCATGGTTTACAACTCTAGGCAGTGATAACTCAAAACTCAGGCAAACTAGTTGAATCTCTTTCCTGGTAGCAGGGACAGTGCCCTGGCAATCTGTGTCAGTTAGGAGAATGCTTGTGCACCACAGAGAACCCACAATCAAGGTTTCATGCTTGCAGAGAGACACTGGCTCTATGCCACTTTGAAGAGGACCCTGTAGAGGGGAGTGGGTGCAGAGTAACCTGCGGTTGTCACAGCTACAGGCCTCAGCCCTGTATTTCTGAGCTCCAGTACAAAACAGAAACAGCCAGCAGACCCAGAACAGCAACCTTCCAGAGTCCAGTCTCAGGCCCCTGGGCTGACAAACAAGAACCAGCTGGGGGAGGTCCAGAGCAACTAGGGCCTTAGCACCTCTGAGGGATCCAAAGTCAAAGAGTAATAGATATCTTCTTTTTTTATAATTTTTTAATTTGTTTTAATTAGTTACTCATGACAGTACAATGATCGTGACATTTGAATCAGATGGGATATATTTTTCTGAGTGTACAGGTTGAAGAATCACATTGGTCATGCAGTCACATATATACCCACAGCAATAATGTCTATTTTATTCTGCTGCCCTTCCTATCCCCCCTTTCCCTCCCCTCCTCTCCCATCACTTCCCTCTACCCAAACTAATGTGACACACTTCTTTTGTTTTTCTTTCCCTAACATCGTCATACATGCATTCTATATAACGATGAGGGTCTCCTTCCATTTTCCATGCAATTCCCCTTCTCCCTCCCTTTCCCTCCCACATCTCTTCCCTATCTAGGGGTAATCTTCTTCTCATGCTCTTCCTTCCTACCCCTTTTTGAGTCACCCCCCCCCCTTATATAAGATAAGACATTCGGCATTTGTTTTTTTGGGATTGGCGAACTTATCTGCTCTAATGCCATTTAGATATCTTCTAAAGGTCTCAAAACCTGAGAAAATCCAAACCAAGACTCAAAAAGAATTTTCTTCACCTCAGCATGGTTTACTATAAATAGCTCTAACATCAACTTTGATATATGTCACTCTCTATTTTGATTTGATAGTTGTTATGCTAATATTTAATATTGTGCCCTCAACCCACTTGATTTTATATTTCTTCTAATGTTTTAAAGCACTAATTGGAATCATTCTATTTTTGTTTTCCTAGTTCAGGTTTACATTTGCCCCCTTACCCCTTCTTTCCCCTCTTATATTATCTGCTATTGTCTTAAGCACCCCTGCAAACCCATTTTTTTTTTTTTTTTGTCTTTCTACCTTGGTGCATACGATTCTTTTCTGTTGTATCTATTCTTTTTTTCTCTCTTCTTTTGCCCATTTTTTCTTCCCGCCTCCTTTCAGCCCCTATATAATGTTATAGAAATTTGATTATATTTAATAGTTAATGTTTCAACCTATTTCAGATTTTTACTACAAGTTTATACCTGGATTAGAGGAACTGTGGAGAACAGTTTCAACAAGATTTTCCTCCTCTAAGGTTGAATATTACATGGCTTTTCTCTGAAGTAATTGCAGTAAATAGGGTTTAGTGTTTTGTCACAAAGTAGTACTGATACAGAGAAAAGCAGATGACAAATACCTGGAATATTCACCTAGCCTGAGGCTCTTAAGAGAAAGAAGCTCACTAAATAGTCCCTTGCATAAAAGAAGGAGTAATAATCATCCCCAAAGATGGGTAGATATATAAGCAATATGAAAAAGCAAGAGAGAAAACCAATCAACCCATAACACTTCTGCAACTAACCCCATTCACACTACAGTGGAGGAAATATCTGAGAAACCATTTAGAAAGTTCAACATTAAAATGTTCTGCAAGCCAAAAAAGAAGTAAAGAATGAACTAGAAAATACAAAAACTGAAAGATCATTTACACAATAGATAAGAGATTATGATAAAGAACCAAATGGAAATCCTGGAAATGAAAGACTCAATCAAAGTAAAAATTCAATGAAAACCATCACCAATATATTAGACCACCTTGAAGATAGATTTTTCAGGCCATAAAGATAAAGTATATGATCTTGAAAATAGGCAAGGTGTTTTTTTTAAAGTCCTCTCCAGGATGCATTATAAATGAAAATGTCTAATATAAGAATGAGGATAGAAATTTTAAAAGCCACAAGAGAAAAATGGCAGGTCACATTTAGAGGTAAACCAACTCAGACTTCAAATGGTTCCTCAACCCAGACCCTAAAAGCCAGGAGTGCTTGGAATTGTTAGGTGCAGGGCAGGCTAAACTAAGTTGTCTACAGGGCAGGCTGAATAAATGTTAGCTGCAGGATAACCCAGGCACTCAAACCCCCCTCAGTCTGGTCCTTTATCACCTCAGAACACTCAACCCCACTCAAGGCTAAATACTCGACCCCCACCTGTCTGGTGCAACAGAAACTCACATCTGACCCCTGCCCCATTTGCCTGAAGGCAGAAGATGACACCTGTATGCCAACAAGGCAGCTTGCAGACCCAAAGACCCCATTAGATTTTGGCTATAAAAACTCCCTCCTGCGGGCTCCCTCTCTCTCGTGCATTCTCTTTCTCTCTCTCTCTCTCTCTCTCTCTCTCTCTCTCTCTCTCTCACTATTGCTCTATCTCTCACTCTCTCTCACCCCGCCTCCTGTCTTTCCCTGCTCTCTTTCTCTCTCTCTCCTTCTTTCTCTTCTCCTCTTTCTCACTGCTGCAATAAAGATCTCTTGGTTGCTCCGAGTGTTGTGGTCACTTTCCTTTCAGGAACAATATATACCATGCTCTGAAAGAAAATGAGTACTAACCAAAATTATTATATCCAGCAAAATTCTCTGTCCAAATTGAAGATGAAATAAAAACCTTTCATGATAAATAGAAAAATAAAAGAATTTACAAACATTATGCCTGTACTATAAAACATACTTAATGAAATATTTCATGCAGAAGAAATGAAAGATAAAAGTGAAAACCAGAATAGAGATAAATTGCACTAGAAGAATACTTAACTAAAGGAGAAGTCTGAATTAAGCATTAGAAATAAATCAAAATGACAGGTATAAAAATCAACTCTCTATAACAACACTGAATGTAAATGGTCAACACTCCTCAATCAAAAGACATACATTGGCAGATTGGATTAAAAGTCAAGACCCAACAATATGGTGTTTACAGGAGACTCATTTTACAAAGAAATCCACACACTGAAAGTGACAGGATGTGAGAAGACATACCACACAAATGGAAAATGAGAGCAAACAGGAGTAGCTGCTCTCATATATCAGACAAAGTAGACTTCAAGCCAAAATTAATCAGAAAAGACAAAGAAGTCACTTCATACTAGTTAAGAGAATCATCCAACAACAAGACATAATGGTTATAAATATTTATGCCCCAAACATCAGTACATCTATGTACATAAAACAAACCTTCTCAATATAAGGAATCAAACAGATGACAATACAATACTGGATGATTTCAACACACCTCTCTCACCATTAGATAGGTCATGAGACATAAACTAAGATTCTTCAGAACTAAAAATGACTATTTATCAAATGTAACTAAGACATCTGTTGGGCTGGGGATGTGGCTCAAGTGGTAGCGCGCTCACCTGGCATGCATGCAGCCTGGGTTTGATGCTCAGCACCACATACAAACAAAAGATGTTGTGTCGGCCGAAAACTAAAAAATAAATATTAAAAAATTCTCTCTCTCTCTCTCTCTCTCTCTCTCTCTCTCTCTCTCTCTCTCTCTCTCTCTCTCTCTCTCTTTCTCTTAAATAAAAAAATAAAAGACATCTGTAGAACATTTCATCCATCAACAAATGAATTCACTTCTCAGCAGCACATGAAACTTTCTCTAAAATATATCATATTTTAAGGCACAAAGCAAATCTTAGCAAATACCAGATCATAATGAAATGAAATTAGAAATCAATGACAATAAAAAACAGAAGCTACTCTAACACATGGAGATTAAATAATACACTTTTGAATGATGAATGGACCAGAAAGAAATCAGGGAAGAAATAAACAACAGTCTTAGAAATAAATGAGGGTAGAGATTCAACATATCAAAATCTCTGGGACAATATGAAGGCAGTTCTCAAAAGAAAGTTTATGGCACTGATTTGCTACATAAAAAAAAAAAACAGAAAGATGCCAAATAAATAATTTAATGTTATACCTCAAGGCCCTAGAAAAAGAAGAACAAAAAACCACCAACATCAGTAGAAGACAGGAAATAATAAAAATCAGAGCCAAAATTAAGGAAATTGAGAAAAAATGTAAAGGATCAATGAAACAAAGGACTAGTTCTTTGAAAAAATAACAAGATCAATAAACCCTTAGCCAAAGTAATCAAAAGAAAGAGAAAACCCAAATTAGCAAAATTAAGATGAGAAAGGGGAGATCACCCTAGACACTACCAAAATCCAGAGGATCATCAGAAACTATTTTGAAAATTTATATTCAAATAAGCTAGAAAATCTCAAAGATGTTGACAAAGTCCTAGAGACATATGACCTAAAGAAATTGAACCATGAGGCTACAGAAAACTTAAACAGACCAATATCAAGTAATGAAATTGAAGCAGCTCTTAACAGCCTTCTAACAAAGAAAAGCATAGAACTAGATGGATTATCAGCCAAGTTGTACCAGACCTTTAAAGAACTAATGCCAATCCTCCTCAAATTATTCCACAAAATAGAAAAGGAGGTAACACTGTCAAAATCATTCTGTGAAGCCAGTATCACCCTGATCCCAAAACCAGACAAAAACACATCAAGGAAAGAAAACTTCTCATCAATATCCTCAATGAACATTGATGAAAAAATTCTTAATAAATATTGGCAAACTGCATTCAAAAATACATTAAGAAAATGCATTATGATCAAGTGAGTTTTATACCAGGGATGCAAGATTGGTTCAGCATACCCCAATCAATAAATGTACTCCATGACATAAATACAGTTAAGGACAAGAATCACATGATTATTTCAATTGAGGCAGACAAAGTCCAGTCCCCATTCATGTTTAAAACACTACGAAACTAGGGATAGAAGAAATTTACCTCAATATTGTAAAGGCTATATATTATAAACCCAAGGCCAATATCATACTGAATGAAGAAAAACTGAAAGCATTTCCTCTAAAAACAGAAACAAGACAAGGATTTCCACTCTCAGCTTGAAACCCCTGTTCAGTATAGTCCTTGGCACTTTAGTCAGAGCAATTAAGAAAGAGAAAGAAATAAAAGGAATACAAATAGGAAAAGAAGTGCTCAAATTCTATTTGTTGATGACATGATCCTATATTTAGAAGAGCCAAAAAAACTCCCTCAAAAGAGATCTAGAGCAGATAAACAAATTTAGCAAAGTAGTAGTATACAAGATCATCACCTATAAATAAACTGTTTTTCTATACTCCAATAATGAATCTGCTGAAAAAGAAATTAGAAAACTATCTCATTCACAATAAACTTAAAAAAAATACTTAGGAATAAATCTAACCAAGGAGGTAAAAGACCTCTACAATGAAAACTATAGAACATTGAAAAAAGAAATTGAAGAAAACCTTAGAACATGGAAAGACCTCCTAAGGTTTTGGATAGACAGAATTAATATTATCAAATTAGGCATGTTACTAAAACTGTTATACATATTCAATGCAATTCCCATCAAAATACATTCTTCACAGAACTAGAAAAAACAGTCCTAAAATGCATTTGAAAGAATAAGAGACCCATCATAGAAAAAGCAATCCTGAGCAAGAAGAGTGATACAGGAGGCACCACAATACTGGATCTCAAATTATACTGGTTAAAGTAATAAAAACAACATGGTATTGGCACCAAAAAGCAGACATGAAGAACAACAGAATAGAATATAAGACACAGAGACAAACCCACATAGATGCAATCATCTGATACTCCAGGAAGGTGCCAAAAACATGTTGGGGGAAAGAGAGCTTTTTAAAACAACAAATGGTGCTAGAAAAACTGGATATCCAAGGGCTGGGATTGTGGCTCAGCAGTAGAGCACTCGCCTCACATGTGGGAGGCCCTGGGTTCCATCCTCAGCACCGCATAAAAATGAACAAAATAAATGTATATAAAAAAACTGGATATCCATCTATAGTAGAATGAAATTTAGGCCTTACCTTGCCTGCTAGCTGCAACATGCTATATGGGCTGCAGCAACCTGCCTCTGTTGGGTTCCATGGCCCTGAGGCACCCAGGCAGTGTGCGACAGACAAATCACCGGGCCCTCTGCTCTGCTAACTTTCCCAGCTGTAAGGACCACATTGCAGAGGACCTGAGGGCCGGACCGGCAGCAAAGGCAGTCGTTGGAGGAGATCATCCTGCAGAAGCATCCCGTGCAGGTGATCGCACTGATGAGACAGGCGTTAATTGACTTCAAGCACCAATGTAAGGAATTAACATTGCAGGTGAGTATCATAGAGCATGTGACATTTGATTTCTGAGAGTCTTTTCTCTTACTCTACCCCAGTGTTCTTTCCTTAGTTGGGACATAGCCTTTACTGTTGATGGAAAACCACTAGCATTAAAGTGATTTGTTCACCACCACCTCTTATCATTTAAAGATAACAAGTTGCTGAAAAAGTTAGATCTTCATTCAGTGTTGGCCCAGAAACTATAAGCTGAAAAATATGACCTCCCAAACAGGCATGAGATAAGTCCTGGTCACCATGGCACATGGAATGACAGTCAACTGTAAGAAATGGCTCAGCTGAGGATTAAACATCAAGAAGAACTGACTGAATTGCACAAGAATCATGGGGAGTTAGCTCAGTTGGTGATTGACCAAATGCAGCAGAAGGACAGGGAGATGCAGGTGAATGAAGCAAAAATTGAAAAATGTTATCAAATCATCTCTAACCTGGCAACAGAGTGCCTAGATCTATCCAGCAAGCTTCCAGACCTCCAGGTAGCCAACCAGACCCTGAAGGACAAATATGATGCCCTGCAGATCAATTTTACTGTCTTGGAGGAAAACTACTGAAGGTGGATGGCTGAGAAAGCCCAGGAAGCCAACCGCCCCAAGGCAGAGATCAAAAGGGACTCCAGGAGATGGCAAGCCTGGCTGCAGAAAGAGCTTGCAGAGGCAGCAAAGGAATTGCTGCCAGTTGAACAGGATGATGACATTGAAGTCAGAGTGGATCAGACCTCAGAGCAAACACAGGAAACCTTGCCTGTGGGAGCTATCAGCAGAGTAGAATGCTGGAGGCCTTGTGGATTCTATCACTAATATCTTTGGGAGACACTTTGTCTCTTCCTTCCCAGTCTCCCAAGATAATGCAGATACTCATCCTGGTTCTGGTAAAGATATGAGGGTATCAACTACTGCCTTATGAGGGAAGTTAATGCTGTGCAGTTCAGTCCAGGTTCCCAGTTACTGGCCATTGGAAGCATGGACCATAGGGTTAAGTTATGGGAAGCATTTGGAGACAAATGTGAGTTCAAAGGCTCCCTATCTGGTAGTAATGCTGGAATTATAAGCATTAAAATTGGTAGTTCTGGGATTTACCTCTTAGAAGCTTCAAATGATTTTGCAAGCTGAATCTGGACTGTGTATGATTATTGATTACGTCAAACGCTCAGAGGACATAGTGGGAAAGTGCTCTCTGCTAAGCTCCTGCTGGACAATCCACGGACCATCTTAGGAAGTCACAACTCTGGGATCTACACAGCAAAGGCTGCATAAAGACAGTGTTTGCAGGATCCAATTGCAATGATATTGTCTGTACAGAGCAGTGTGTAATGAGTGGACATTTTGATAAGAAAATGCCATTCTAGAACATCAGATCATAAAGTGTGGTTTGATGGGCTGGGGTTGGGGCTCAGTGGCAGAGCGCTTGCCTCCCACACATGAGGCACTGGGTTTGATCCTCAGCTCCACATGAAAATAAATAAATAAAATAAAGATGTTGTGTCTAGAAAGAAAGGAAGAAAGAAAGAAAGAAAGAAAGAAAGAAAGAAAGAAAGAAAGAAAGAAAGAAAGAAAAGAAAGAAAGAAAGTGTGGTTCGAAAAATGGAGCTGTTGGGGAAGATCACTGCCTTGGACCTAAACCCAGAAAGCACTGAACTTCTGAGTTGTTCCCACAATGACCTGCTGAAAGTTATTTATCTGCGGACAAATGCCCTCAAGCATAAGTTCAGTGCACCTTAGTTCAAGTGCAGCTCTGACTGGCAGATATGCAGCAGCAGGCTAGACCAAGGGCTCTCCCTGTGTTTGGAGTGTTCTCACAGGGAAAGTGGAGAAGGTTCTTTCAAAACAGCACAGTGCCTCTATTAACACGTGGCATGGTCTCATCCCAGCGTACATGTCATTGTAGACAAAAGGAGCAAAGCTGTGCTGTGGGCACAGCCTATGACCTTTAGGAGAGGCGCAGGGACACACAGGGCCCTGTCCTGTGGGTGCATGCCCTTTCAGAGAAGAGCTCAAGCCTTGTGACACGGTGGCCTTCCTTTGGATAGGATTTTTGAGAATTTTGACTAAGCTCTCTAGTGGCCTGGAGGAATCAACACTGAAACAGCCTGACCCTGCAAGTCACCTGGCTGAGGTTCAGGCTCTTGCCTCAGTTAGGGTGGGAAACACTATTAACTCCAATCTTCCATACCTCATTGGGGAGCACTGGGTCTCCTCTCTGGATGACAGTGTCAATGACACCCCACATGTCCCATCCTTCCAGAGTTGGTTCTGCCTGATGCACAGCCCCTTGCCTGGAGGTCCTTCACCCAGTAGACTTGTTCTAAACATTGGATTAGTAAAAACACCAAACACAGGGCCTGGGGTTGTTGCAGGGCTCTCGTGATCTGGTCTTAATTACTGCTGAAACTATAGGTCTCTTGACTGGTCTTCAGAACTTCTGATTCCCTTCCGCTCAACTCTTCTACATATCTACTTCTTGTCAAGAAATGAATCTTGATTTGGTTACCCAACAGAACTTGATTATAAATTTAAAAAAATTCTGTGGAAAAAAAATTAACCTCTATCTTTCACCTTGCACAAAAGCCAACTCAAAGTGAGTCAAAGACCCAGGAATTAGACAGGAAACTCTGAAACTGCTAGAAGAAAATGCAAGCCTCTTACATTTAAGAGCCTCTTAACAAGACTCTTAAAGCAGAAGAAATAAAATCAAGAATCAATTAGTGAGATAGCATCAAATTAAAAAGCTTCTGCACAGTAAAGGAAAAAATTAGGAGCAAGAACAGAGAGCCTACAGAAGACTAGATGTTTGCCACCTGCTCCTCAGACAGAGGATTTATATCCAGAATATATGAAGAACTCAAAAATACAAACAGAAACATCAACAACAAATAACCCAATTAATAAAAGGGCAAAAGAATTAAAGAGACATTTATTAAAAGAAGAAATACAAATGGCCAATAAATATATGGAAAAACTGCTCTAGCAATCAGGGAAATGCAAATCAAAACTACACTGAGATTTCATCTCACTCCAGTCAGAATGGCAATTATCAAGAATACAAGTAACAATAAGTGTCGGCAAGGATGTTGGGGGAAAGATAAACTCATATATTGCTGGCAGGACTACAAATTGGTGCAACAACTCTGGAAAGGAGTATGAAGATTCCTTAGAAAACTTGGAATAGAACCATCATTTGACTCAGTTATCCCACTCCTCGGTATATACTCAGAGGACTTAAAATCAGCATACTACGGTGATGCAGCCACATCAGTGTTTATAGCAGCTCGAGTCACAATAGCCAAACTATGAAATCAACCTAGGTGTCCTTCAATAGATGAATGGATAAAGAAAATATAGTACATATACACAATGGAATATTACTCAGTTTTAAAGAGGAATGAAATTATGGCATTTGCTGGTAAATGGACAGAACTGGAGAACATCACGCTAAGTGAAAAAAAGCAAGACCCAGAAAGTCAAAGGTCAGATTTTTCTCTCATATGCAGAAGCTAGACCAAAATAAGGAAGAAGAACAAAAGGGTGGAGGGGGGATTCCATGAAAACAGAACAAAGATCAGTGGAATAGAGGAAGGGGATTGAAGCAGAGAGAGGAGGGATAGGAAAAAGAGGAACAGTGGAATAAATCTGACCAAACTTTCATATATATATGCCACAGTGAAATTTCACCTTATGCAATATTCTTTTTTAAAAAAATATAAATAAATTGATGAAAAATCAGTAGAATAGAGGAAAGGCAACAAGGGGAAGGAGGAGGAGAGGAAAAGGGTAAGAGACTGAAGTGGAACAAATTACATCCCAGAAATATTTTGTAATTATGTCTAAACAAACCCCAATATTATGTATAATTATAACAAACTAATAAAAATGAGAAAGAATGATAATACTATTCCTAAATTTGTCATAAGAGATCACTTTTTTAAAGTTCATACCTGACTGTGGCCATATGAACTTGCCTTTTTCTTTTTATAAGCTCTTAAGATATTTTAGAAAGAGTCCAACCAGATGTTTTCTAAGCTGCTCTTCCATTTCTTGGCTGTCCTTAAATCACCTACTTGTTTTCTCTGAAACTTTCTATATTCCTAAGCTCTTTGAGTCAAGACTGAATACTAAAACTGAGAGCCTCAGTTTTGGGGTTATGAATTGAACAAAGCATCAGTAGCTTGACCCATTAATGCTTGTCTTTCTGCTGATTATTACCATTATTATTGTTACTACTACTACTACTGCTATTAAATAGTGCTGGGAAGTGAACCCAGTGCATTACACATGCTAAGCCCCACTCTAACATAACAATAAGCTATACCCCAACTCCTTTTTTGTAATTCTTATCACATGCCATATCCTTAAACTTTGTATCATAACATTTTGTAAAATCACTTATCTATTTTTATGTTTTTTGTAAGTTCCAAAACCCTCTATAATCTTGTCCAAACACCTTATCTAACCTTATTTCTTTCTATAGCTCAGATGACAGATATTTACAAAATTCCTATTTTAAGACATTAAGAAATGGGGAAAAAAGACAGCAAGAAAATTAGAAACTAAGAATGTCTATAACCTTTGTCCTGGGGATTTTGCAGTCCTAATAAAACAGGGATAAACTTATATTCTAAAAGGGTTTATAACCCTAATTCCAGTACAGGTCACAGAGATTCTTCTTGTCCATAGTCCCATGGCGTTCACAGATAATTATCTTTGTCACAAAATCCTATACATTAGTCCATGTTGTGTGTTTAGCAATGGAATGTAACTTTCAAACAATTTTTTCATGGAACCCTAATATATTAAACAGATGGGACTGTTGTGGTTACTTATAGAAGTGTGAAGCTTGGGAACCCCATCATCTCTGAACCCTAATATATTAAACAGATGGGACTGTTGTGGTTACTTATAGAAGTGTGAAGCTTGGGAACCCCATCATCTCTGAACTTCCTTGTCAAGATCAATGCACATCACCACAGCAAACCCTGGAACTTGATGAACCTAAGTGAAAAACTCCTGTCATATAACATCCCCTATTGATCTCCAATTTCATAGTTCCTCATCCTTCCACTCCAAACAAGTCTACACAAATCTTTTCCATGTATAGACTGCTTGGGAATGAAGTCTCTGTTTAGTTCAGTTATTCTTT
This sequence comes from Marmota monax, assembly GCF_021218885.2. Taxonomy (NCBI): domain Eukaryota; kingdom Metazoa; phylum Chordata; class Mammalia; order Rodentia; family Sciuridae; genus Marmota; species Marmota monax. The sequence goes on from NW_026694092.1 coordinate 1,508,892, forward strand.
TTTTCTTGTTCTTCTAATTAGTTATAGATGACAGTAGAATGCGTTTGACATGTCATACATAAATTGAGTATAACTTCTCATTCTTCTGGTTGTACATAATATAGAGTTACACTGGTGGTGTAATCATATATGCACATAGGGTTGTAATGTCGGGTTCATTCTACTATCCTTCCTACCCCATGACCCCTACGCTCCTTTCACTCCCCTCTGTCTAATCCAAAGCACCTTTATTCTTCCCTACACCATCACTCCCATTGTGAATCAACATCCACATATCAGAAAAAAAAAAAAAAACATTTGGTATTTGGTTCTTTGGGATTGGCTTATTTTGCTTAGCTTGATATTCCCCAACTCCATCCATTTACTGGCAAATGCCATAATTTTACTCTTCTTTAAAGCTGAGTAATGTTCCATTGAGTATATATACCATATTTTCTTTATCCATTCATCTATTGAAGGACACCTAGGTTGGTTCCATAGTCTAGCTATTGTCAATTGAACTGCTATAAACATTGATGTGGCTGCATCACTATAGAATGCTGATTTTAAGTCGTTGGGGTATAAACCAAGGAGTGGGATATATGGGTCAAATGTTGGTTCCATTCCCAATTTTCTGAGGAATCTCCATACTGCTTTCCATAGTGGTTGCACCAATTTTCAGTTCCACCAGTGATGTATGAGTGTACCTTTTTCAACACATCCTTGCCAACATTTATTGTTGCCTATATTCTTGATAATTGCCATTCTGACTGGAGTGAGATGAAATCTTAGAGTAGTTTTGATTTTCATTTCTCTAATTGCTAGAGATGTTAAACACTTTTTCATATATTTGTTGATCAAATGTATTTCTTCTTCTGTGAAGTATCTGTTCAGTTCCTTAGCCCATTTATTGATTGGGTTATTTTTTTTTCGGTGTTAAGTTTTTTGAGTTCCTTATATATCCTAGAGATTAATGCTTTATCAGAGATGCATGTGGTGTAGATTTTCTCCCAATATGTAGGCTCTATCTTCACTGTATTAATTGTTTCCTTCCTGAGTAAAGCTTTTTAATTTGAATCCATTCCATTTATTAATTCTTTTAAAAAAAATTTTTTTGTAGTTGTACATGGCCAGAATGCCTTTTTTTTTTTAATTTGTTAATTTTTATGTGGTGTTGAAGATCAAACCCAGTGTCTCACACATGCTAGGCAAGCGCTTTGCCACTGAGCTACAGCCCCAGCCCCAATTTATTAATTGTTGATTTTATTTCTTGCACTTTAGGAGTCTAGTTAAGGAAGTCAGATCCTAGGCCGATGTGGTGAAGATTTGGGCCTATTTTTTCTTCTATTAGACACAGAGTTTCTGTTCTAGTGCCTAAATCTTTGATCCACTTTGAGTTGATTTTGTGTGTGTGTGTGTGTGCGCGTGCGCGCAGTGTAGGGGAGCAAAACCAGGGCCTTGTGGCAAGCACTCTACCAACTGAGCTATATCCCCAGCCCAACATTATCTAAAAAGGAATTACTTTCCTACTTTAAAGTTCTTCCTGATAGTGGTAAGGAGGAAAATTTTTTTAAATGTTGGGCATATCATAAATTATACAATATTTATTAAGTGTCATTAAAATATAGGACTTAAAATTATCCATTAAAGTCAATTATGATCAATGTTTAGATGGAAATACATGTCCATTTTCTAGGAAAATGTGACTTGTCTTCTTTCTACCCTAGAACACATTTTTAGCTAGAAAAAATAAAGGGCTATGCCGGGCGCAGTGGTGCATGCCTGTAATCCCAGCAGCTCGGAAGGCTGAGGCAGGAGTATCATGAATTCAAAGCCAGCCTCAGCAACGGTGAGGCACTAAGCAATTTAGTGAGACACTGTCTCTAAATAAAATACAAAATAAGGCTGGGGATGTGGCTCAGTAGTCGAGTGCCCCTTAGTTCAATCCCCAGTACCTCCAAAAAAAAATAAAAAATAAAGGGTTAGAACTCCTTAAATGATTAAAAAAAAAAAACTACATTTCCATTATCTCTCAGGAGCTGGTCCCCATGTATATGTGAAGTTGAAAGTTTCTTATGAGTACACAATTCTACATCAAAGGTAGCAGTGAGATGTGTCATTTGTCAACAAACAGCAGAAAAGGCTTCGTTTTTATGTAATTCAAGTTCAATGTACAAAGTTAACATTGTAAGCATGGAGTAGAACAGGTTAAGGATAGGGAGGTAGCAGAGCAACTTTGACACAATAGAGAAAATCAATTAATAGAATTATTTCGTAGCCCCTAAATTCATAATTATGGTGTGGTCCCTTGTAAGGTCTAGCTTGCAAATAACTTAAGAATTTGTTTAAAAGAACTATTCTATGCCTGTCATCTCCAGTCCTGCAACATGAGTTGTTGGCAATTACTTGTGGTTCTCTTCATATCTTATCAGCCAGCCCTTCTTTCTGGTGTCCAGGGGAAAATAACTAACATCTAAAAAGAAAAACTAGTCAGATCTATGTACATTTTGTATAGTATTCTTTCCTTTATTTCCTTAAATAAAAACAAGTTCAGTTTTTTGAACTAACAAATTTTATTAAAATAAAGCACAAATAGCAGTACTAGTATTTAGTGGCTATGCATTCAATAGACAAAAGTAAGATCTATTACTTTTTAAATAATCTAACATAATATCTACTACATTGCTATTATAATAAAATTATGTAATACAAAAGAAAATAGCTTTAAAAACAAGATCTCTTGGCATCACTATTATAAATTCCCTAGTACAGGAAGCTTTGCCTAGGAAAAATACACATAACTAAGGATCTTAATTTAAAAATGTTTACAATCTTTTTAGGGAGCAAGATAGGCAGACTTGAGGGGCTGGGATTGTGGCTCAGTGGTAGAGTGCTCACTTAACATGCATGAGGCACTGGGTTCCATCCTCAACACCACATACATTTAAAATAAAAAAGATATTGTGTCCACTTAAAACTAAAAATTAAATATAAAAAAATATATATGCACACTTGAAATTAAATAGCAATTCAGGACAATACATAGGAACTATCTATATAAATCTATCCTGAATAAGCTACCTTTGCAAGTTTAGTCCCTTTCTCAGACTAACCTTGGGATTTACTGATTCGAACTGGGAGGACAAAAACCAACAACAAGGCTACCCGAGTGGCAGCGAAAGTCAAGAGGAGGTTGAAGGCCATGAATACTTCTACGTGGTTAACATTGCTTTCCCTAGGAATGCACCTAAAGCTTTTCTTTACTGACAGAGCAAACAGAATGTTGTATTTACACAAGAAGAAATTCATGGTCTAGGTACAGAGAGTGAGCTGATCCAGGATATTAAGAGACCATTGAGATTGTCCATTTAGGAGTCCAGAGAGGACAAAAAGCATGTTTTGCTAGGGTGGTGGTGGAAGGTTCCAGAAAGAATAGAGAAGTGAGGAACCAGTCTGAAAAGTGTGAAAAAACACAGAAAGGTAGAAGGATGCAGAGATTTTGGAGTGAAGCTCTGCTGTCAGAGAAGTGTGAGCATGATCATGAGTGGAAGGAGAAAGGAGGCAGTGGCTGGATTTACTGACTTCCGAGAATGGAGCGAGGACACAATCAAAAGGGTGTTAGTCTAGACACTGACGTCACTGAGGAAAGCTGCCGTTCAAATGAAGCCTGTGATATTAACCGTCCCAGAAGCCCTCCATCTAATGAGAGGGTCCCACTGGACAGTATTCACATGAGCCTCTTCATACCTGACCACGATTACCACGATGCCCGTCCCTCTAGGCCTCTAACTTAAACATTACGCAGGTGAGACGCCCAGCGGGGTCGCCCTGGTTACTGAGGGAACTCTGCGGGGCACAGCAGGGCACAGCCGGGTACCGCCAGGCCCCTGACCCCTGACCCTCAACCCCCAGGAACACGCCACCGCCGCCATTGCCAGGCTCCACAGCCGCCATTACCCGCTTGCCTTCCGCAGAGGTCAGACCCGCCCAGGCCCCGGCATCGCCCACCGCCCCCCCCCCCACTGCCCCAGGTGCCGCCCTCAGACACCCTGGCAGCGCCCCGGGGACCCCGCCGCCGCTACCGCGGCGGCCACCGCCGCCGCTGCCCACTGCGCGGCCCCAGAGCCCGCTCCGCCCTCGCCTTCATGGTGGCACCCCTCCTGCCCGCGCCCGTCATGGTGCCCGTCATGGTGTGGCAGGTGCGCCACAACTACCACCCCGACTGCGAGGCCGCCGTCAACAGCCAGATCCAGGTGCAGCTGCACGCCTCCTACGTCTACGTGTCCTTGGCCTTCTTCTGCCACCGCCCACAAGTGGCCCTGGAGCACTTCGGCAACTTCTTCCTGCGCCTGTCGCACGAGTGGAGGGACCGCGCCGAGAAGCTGATGGAGCTGCAGAACCACCGCGGAGGCCACATCCGGCTCCACGACGTGGAGCAGCCCCAGCGCAATGCCTGGCACAGCGGCCTCCAGGCCATGGAGTGCGCCTTCCACCTGGAGAAGAGCCTCAACCGGGGCCTCCTGGAGCTGCACCACCTGGCCGCCGAGAGGGGCGACCCCCACCTCTGCCAGTTCCTGCAGCGCCACTATCTGCACCAGCAGGTCCTCATCATCCGCGAGCTGGCCGGCTACCTGACCAACCTGCGCAGGATTCAGGCCCTGGAAGACCCCATGGCCGAGATCCTCTTTGACAGGCTCACCCTGGGCCGCAGCTACAAGGACGACTGAGCAGAACTGTGCCCAGCCCATGCCACCCCCCGGGTGGGTCCCCAGGCCAGGCCTACACGTTGCCCTTTCAGCAAGTTCCCTTCAGTTTGGGCCTTTCAGTTTGATTGTTACTTCCAATAAAGTTATTTATTTGGTTTTTAATGAAATAAAGGTGTTCTGTTGGTGTGTGTGTGTGTGTGTGTGTGTATGTGTGTATGAGAGAGATAGAGAGACAGAAAGAGAAACTCTCACTTTTCCAGAATGAGGGTAGATCTTTGCGTATCCAGGATTCTTTCTGCCCACCCTTGTCCCATCCACAAGCTACTCAGAATCTCCATGGGTAAAGAGGAAAGGTATACCAGGCGCCCCTGGAAAACACAAATTAATCTTCCCTTATAAACAATGTGTCCAAGAGGAATAGGACCGTGTGGGGAGATGTCATGGGGTCTTTGTGGTTATTCACTGCTGGATAAAAGTGTAAGAACTTGGTGCCTCCGGAGAAAAGTGAACGGAATGGGATTGAGCATATATTGAAATAAAGGAATCTTTAACTTACTTGAAAACTTTTAGTTTTTAGTCTGAAGAGGACACAAAGTGTATGGTTGTACTATTCCTTGATAAAGAATTTATTACAGAAACACTACCAGTTTTAACTGATAGGTACAGAGATTTTTCAAAATAAAGGACGGCTGTTGGATTTCTTGTTTTCATTAGAAAGACACAATTCAGGTATGAGCACATACTATTATTCAATACTTTATTTATTAATTAATTTATTTTTTATGTAGTGCTAGAGATCCAACCCAGTGCCTCATGCATGCTAGGCAAGTGCTCCACCACTGAGCCACAATCCTAGCCCACTTATGTTCTTTTTATCAGCATGGAGGAGACTTTTGGACCTGCATTTCTCCTCCAAGTACCTGGTTGGTTGCTGAGGAATGAGCATATTCTATTGACTTAAGCCAGGCATTGTCAGAGCAGCCTTAGGCAAATTGGCCTTCAAAAGAAAGCATGTGGGGGTCAATAGAGTAGGTCCAGTCCATAGAGTTATCCACTACTGACATCTCTTTGTTATCTCTCAAAATCATATCTACACTCTCACACTATTTGATTTAAATAAGAATTTGGATTTTAGACTTTAAAGTTGATACTGGAATAAGTTATGATCTTTAGAGCTGTTTGGATATGTAGTGGTTAATATTATATGTCCATTTAACTAGGCTAAGAGATACCCAAATAGCTATTAAAACTGAGTAAAAAAGATCCACCATCCGCACTGTGGGCAGGCATCATCCAAACTGTTGAGGACTGGGCATGGTGACAATGACCTATAATCCCAGTTACTTGGGAGGTTGATATGAGAGGATTTTAAGTTCTAGGCCAGCCTGGGAAACATACTGATATTCTCATCTTTTTCTGCCTTTTAGCATTGGAGCTTATGGTTCTCAGGCTAGATGTTACGCCATTGGTCCCCGTAGTTCCCAGGCATTCAGACTTAGACTGAATTATACCACAAACTTACAGCCAATAGTGGGACTTCCATAACTGTATAAGTCAATTCTATTCTCATGGTAAATTTCTTTCATTCATTTATATATATATTTGTCCTACTGGTTATGTTTCTCTGGAAAACTTTGACTGATACAGGACAGAATGTGTGTATTTTGCACATGTGAAGGATAGAATATTGGGAAGGCAGGAATAAAACCCTGAATATTTGTGCCCTCCCCAAATTCATATTATGAAGCTCTCATGCATATTGTGATGATATTTGGAGTGGAAGCCTTTGGTATGGAATTAGATTTAGAAGCAGACAGGAGGGTAGGACCTTTTCTGATGGACCTTTATAAGAAAAGACACCAGGGCTGGAGTTGTGGCCTAGTGGTAGAGCACTTGCCTGGCATGTCTGAGGCCCTGGGTTTGATTCTTAGCACCACATATAAATAAATAAAGTAAAAGATCCATTTACAACTAAAAAAAATTAAAAAAAAAAAAAAAGATGCTAGAGTGTGTCCTCCCCACCCCCTCTCTGCCATGTGAGCACACTGTAAGAACACAACTGTCTGCAAGTCAGGAAGAGTTAATACCCTGATCTCAGACATCTAGCTGACAGAACTGTGAGAAATAAATTTCTGTTGTTTAAGCTACTGAGTCTTTGATATTTTGTTATGTAAGTTGTGAGAAATAGAAAGTCTCGTGGTCCATTTTCAGAATACAGTACTCAGCCTTAATTGAATCCAATTGTATAAATTGTACCCAAGTCCTCCAATCAGGGCAAAGGGCAGCACTATGTTAGGTATATAAACCAGTGGACTTCCTGCCCAGGTGTGCTTGCTAGCCCCGTTCCAGTAACATGCCCTTCTGGCAGAAATAAAGATTTGTCTTGCCCACCCACTTTCAAGCACTTGTTTAATTTCTTGTGGAATCTCATTATATCTAACAATTTTGGCTGCTGAGAGCCACAGCCAAGTAGGAATGACGCATGGCATTTTGGTTTGAAAGGTAGCACTGCTCAGGGATTAGGGTGGATCCTGCTGGGAATAGGGCAGCTCCAGGTTTAGGGCGGATCCTGCTGCCTCAGGCGCCCGCTCCTTTGGAGTTCCCGTTGAGTTCTCGCAGGGTTCTGAGAGAATTGGTACGCAGAGCCCGTTGGAGGGAGTGTATTCCCAGGTAGTGTGTGTAGAGTACCGGTGAGAGTTCGAGGAATAAAGAGTTGCTGTTTGAATCTACAAGGCTTTGTGGTGGCTTGGTTATTTTGTGCCCAGCCAGACTGCGGCATTTGGCACCCAACATGGAGTTCCATGTATTACCTAGAGGTCACAGGGATCCCCCTCTTCAGAGGAGATGTTTAGTATATAAGCCCACTGCCTTGTTGCAGTAGCCTTGGAGAGGGTCAGGAAACTGCAATCCTTGAGCGAAACAAAGGACCCCAAATCTGAAGTGGATCAGCAACACAGGGAAAGGGCCTAAGCAAGTACAGCGACAACCAAGTACTTCTTTTGTGGTCGAGCCATACCAGGATTAAATAAGTGTGACCACAAGATCACACCTAGGAAAATGGTATGGGGGTATGCAAGAAATCTCCAATAAGGGGAACTGAGCACACTGGGGTGGTGGCGGGGGGAGTTAAATGCACAAATGGAAACTGTTACAGGAACCTACCAAAAATGGGGAATAAAAATTCTTGGGCTAGGGACAAGAAAAAGTAATGGAACTAACCCATATATAAAAATCTTCTCCTTTGAAGAATTCTAAGCAAGGAGAATAAAAAGTGATGATGGTGGGAGTAAATCTTCCCCATGGAGGACAAATAAACCTTTGATTTCAACATCCACAGTGGCTGGCATTTTCTATTCCTAATGTTCTCAACTGCACAGGCTGTTTTCATTTTTGGATCATACTTTAAAAATATATGATAGGCTCTATTTTACCTGTTAAAAAGCTACAAGATATTTGTTTCCTGTTTTATGTATGTGTGCACACCTGTATGTTGTATTGTTGTGTCTACATATGTTTTTGTGATGGGCACTCTATCAAAATTGGCTTATAGATAAATGAGAACACATAAGTTTAATTAATGGATTCAAATGCCTTTCAGTTCAGTGACTTAAATAAAACTTTAACAAAAAGGGTCAATTTGAATTGATAAGAGTAAAGATGCCTTTGAAATTATTAACCCCATTGCTTCTAGGCCTTCTGGCTAAGATCAAGTGTGAAATTACTAACCCAAATATTTTTTCTAGGTGACCAATCAATCAGAGTGCTGATGGATGAGAATAGTCAATGGTCAATAATCAGAAATGATGGGCCCCAAATGAGATCTTGTTCAAAGGCAAAGGACACACCAAGATGCTAAAGGGGGATGGGTGGGAAAGACGGTGGAATGAGACTGACAACATTACCCTAGTTCATGTATGAAAACACGAGTGGTGTGACTCTGTGTACAACCAGACACGAAAAATTATGTACTATGAATTGAAATGCATTCTGCTGTCCTATATAACAAGTTAGAATAAATAAATTTAAAAGAAAAAATGTTTTTGTGATGGGAACCCTATCAAAATTGGCTTATAGATAAATGAGTAACTAGTAGAAATATTAATGGGCAGCTTCAAGGCCTATTTCAAATGTAAATGGCCATGAGTCTCACCTGTGGGAATATTTCAGCTACCTCCTTTGTCTAGAGGCTTGGAAAAACTGAAGGTGGGAGTGACCAGATAAGAGTTAAAAAGAAGGATTAAAATCAGGCTAAAGGATAAAACTAATGGCCTTGATTCTTTTTCAATACCTGTTTAATATATAAGCCCCTAAGCTAGCACACTAAAATGGGTTTTTCCTGCTATCTGGCCCCCTCTCACCCAATGGGATCCTGATCCATTTACTCTTCCCTTTCATTGTTGTCCATGGATTTTATTCTTCAAATCTGTAAAACAAAAACCCAGGAGGTATATATGTGTATTAAGAATTGTAATGCAAAAAAAAGTACATGTATAAAGGCATAAATTGGCGTGAACATACTTTATATACAGAGATACGAAAAATTGTGCTCTATAGGTGTAATAAGAATTGTAATGCATTCCACTGCTGTCGTGTATTTAAAAAGTAAACAAATAAATAAAATCAATATAAAAAAAAAACAGGAGGAAGTTGGCAAAGCAAGGAATCCAGTCATGTCAATACTCTGGCTCATCTTGGAAGCTGTACAGGGATCTTCAGAAGATGAGTGAAACAGACTAATGCTCTATCACTTTGTTTTTCTTCCAGGAGTTCTATACTCCATTTTATATATTCTGTCTCTGTTAAAAATTCTGGGACCCTGTCAGCTAGTTAAAAATAGATAGTGTGAGCTCATAACCCACTTGAATCAAATTGTGAAATATGATATATCAAGAACTATGTAATGTTTTGAACAGCCAACAATAAAAAATTAAAAAAAAAAATAGATAGTGTGGCTGCTGGACTCATGACTCAAGGGCCTTGCTGGAGTGAGACTTATGAATCCCTCTCTGCCCTTGGCAAAGAAAATGTTGGTCTGATTTTTGCTTCAGTCTCCTTCCAAAATAATCCATTTGCTTGAGAAACTGAGGTCTGTCTTAAAAGTATCCTAAGTCTCTCACTAGGGCTACTCCCCTGTGTGAACACAGGGTCTCTAGAGAGGGCCAAATGCAATCAATCACACATGGAAGCTCTGTCTCCACTTTAAACTCCTTTCAGGGCCTCTCACCCAATGGTGGAGGGAGGGCCTCTTTGGATCCCAGGCAGAGGATTACTTCTCAGCATGATCTGATGACTCCAAGACAAAGCCCCACCCATCAAACTACCAGTGCATGAGTGAGTTGCCCCTTTCTTTCTCTTTCTCTGCCTTGCAGCAACCTCCCCCAGGAACATGGCACTGATCCTGTCCCACTGATAGGCAGTTTTGTCACTTTATACGTAATTGGACTACAGGGAAAGATGTTCTTATCCTTCTAGGAAGAATAGTGGGTCCTTAGGTTTCTAACCCTGCCAGTTTCCCTAGGAAAACCCCATGGCTCTCATTTTAATTGCTTTAAGACATTTTGTCCACTGCCTCCTTATCTACTAGGTTAAATGAGGATAGCAGAGTCAATTAACATCTACTCCTTCTTTCTTCTGGGTCTCAAATTTTGGTTCTGTTACAGTGAGGACATCATCTTTGGCTCTATAAATTATATTTTATATTCCTTTATACAACAACCAGCATGACAGGTCTTTGATGGCCCTAATAAATAAAATAAAGAAATAAATAAAATAAAGGTCCATCAACAAGATATACATATAAAAATATATATATATATAAGATATATATATAAAAAGATATAAACAAGATATATATATATATATTTTATATATATATATATATATATATATGTATATATATTTTTTTAATGAAACCAAAAGTTAGAAAAAGGGGAGATTTGTAAAAAATGGAAAGTCTGGTGGTGCATTTTCAGAATACAGTATTCAGGCTTAATTGTAGCCATCTTAATGATAGTCCTTCCCTTTTGCCCACCCCAATTTTAAAATTAGCCAATCATATAGATTATACCTGAATCCTCCAATGAGGGCGAAGGGCAGCTCTGTGTTAGATGTATAAACAGGCAGACTGCCCACCCAGGCACACTTGCTAGCCAGGTTCTGGTAGCATGCCCTTCTGGCAGAAGTAAAGTTTTGCCTTGCCCACCCACTTTTAAGCATGTGTTTGATTGCTTGTGGTACCTGGTATTTCTAAGAGAGTCTCAAGCAAACTAAGATATCCAGGGAGCTGGCAAATACTGATGCCTCTATTCAAACTCACTCAATTATACTCTTATGCAAGTATTGGACCAAACAAAATAAAAGTTTATGGAAACTACATTATTGAATTGACAAATATCTAAAGGGGTTTGGAAACATTTCATTTGTATTGATGTTATACACAGAGACACAAACATACACAGTTTTACAATTTTTTTTGATCCCAAATTGATCTATCTACCATGACCTCTCAAACTAGGGCTTACAATCCAACTTCAGCTCACCAAGTTTTTGTAATGAAGTTTTATTGGAACAGGACGGTGTTACTTTGCTTTCTGTCAGTATAATGAAATACCTGAGACAGTTAAATTAAAAGAGCAAAAGCTTATTTTAGTTAATAGTTTTCAGTCTGTGATCAATTGATCCTGTTACTTTGGGCCTGCTGCAAGGCAGTACATCATGGCAGGAGCATGTGGCACAGCAAAATCACTCACCTCATGGCTAAGAAGTAAAGAAAGAAAGAAGAAGAGATTGAAGTCCCAGAATTCCTTTGAGGGATATTCTCAATGATTATGGACCTGCCACCAGGCTCGGCCCCCTAAAGATTTAACTATTTACCAATAATGCTACTCTGGGAAACAAGCACATGAACATTTGAGGGGTATTCAAGATCCAAACTAGAAAGAACCTTGTCCACTTATTTACATTTTGAATGTGAGTCAATAAGGAAGCCAGAGGAACAGGAAGTGATGGTGAGAAGGTACATGTGAGGTGAAGATCTCTGAATGAAGAAGCCAAGGAAGACATCAGAAGAATGGGAGAGGGAATTAAGTATGCACAAGGCACAAGACCTAGTGCTTCACATGTGGTCACTGCACAATGCATTAATTAGCCTCCCTTTTGAAATATACTATACAGAATTAAGAATTTGTTCCAGATATGGCATGACTAAGAGTGAAGGAGTATCTCAAATTCCTCTGTGGAGACCACACGACCATGGTATAACTGCAAACCTACTATGCAACCCTTTTAAGAGTTGCCTGCCTTAATTGGCTCATACAGAAATGTTCAATCAACTACAACCACCAGAACTTTCATATTAATATATATATATATAATATATATTATATATAATATATATAATATATTATATTATATAATATATATATATTAAATATAGCAACTGAATAGCTGTAATAGACAAATTATCTGCCCAAGTACATATAAACTGAAGAGCTTCATGGAAGCAAGTATTGTTGTGCTAGTTTGCAGGGAAACCTTATCCAAGTTCCTCAGTCTGTTGGACTCAAACTACACAAATTTATATTCTTACAGTTCTGGGGACTAAGAGTCAAAGATGAAGGTTTCACCAGATCTGGTTCAATTCCTAGGCCTCTCTCCTTGGTTTGTAGATGCCCCTCGTCTTCCTTGGTCCCTCACAGGGCATTTTTTTCCTAAATGTGCACATCTGCATCCTAACCTCCTCTTCTGATAAATGAATAAGAATAATCAATGGTCAGGTAATCAGGGTAATGGGCCTAAGTAAGGTCTTGTTTTGTAAAGACCACATCAAGAGGGGAAGCTGCAGAAATATTAATGGGCCCTATCAAGGCCTTCATCAAGTGCAAAGACCATGAGATGAAACTAGATTCATCAATATGAATGACACCAGTCATATTGGACTAGAGCCCACCTTCAAGACTTATTCTAACTTAACTGCCTTTTTAAAGACCTATCCCCAAGTGCAGCCTCATTCAGAGGTACTGGAGGCTAAGATTTCAAATATGCATTTGGGGAGCCAATTCAGCCCCTGACAATGTGAATGAGAATTCCATTTCTCAAATGCTGGAAATTTATCAAGACTTCTATTTTAACACATATTAGAAAGGCCCAAAGAAATTTAAAAGCTGAGAGAGAATTTAAACTGAGTTTCAGTAACACAACAAGAGATTGGACCTCTTCATACCAAAGGAGGACTACTCTGAAGAATTATTCACCCAGTGAAGAAGTAAATAATGTCTCCTCTTTACTAAGAACAGAATGTGTAAACTGTTGAGCCTAAGAAACAAAAGACAAAGAAAACCCCATGATATGGAAGGGGATCTTTGTGCAAGGGGCGCACCTGGAGTTTCACCAAGAAGGTGGAATTCAAATTTAGATTTCTCTAAAAACAAATAAAAAATAAAAAGGGCTGGGATGTAACTCAGTAGTAGAGCTCCCCTGGGTTCAATCCCCAATACCTGCACCCCACTCCCCCAAAAGAAAAGATACCTATCAGTACTTTTGATTATAGCTACCAAATGGATTTCCACTAGTGTTGTCCAACAAAGTACCTACTGGCTATGTGTGGTTCTTTAAATTCAAATGAATTGAAATAAAATATGATTTAATGTTCAGTTCCTCAGTCACACTGGGCATATCTCATGCTCCACACCCACACCTATTAGACAGCATGGATACAGAACACACCCTCTACATTCAGTTTTGATGGACAGGACTGACTAAAACTAACTGGCCCTGATGTAATTTAACTGTTTAATCACTTCTGTGAACCTTCGATTGAAAAGATGCTTTACAGAAACCAATAAAGACACAGATTAAAGGCTGAAAGCTGAAAATGTCTTTCTCATATCAGAAGGACTCTACAAGTCTTAGATAAAAGTCCCTGTTGGGTATATGTCTTAAAATATATTCTCTTGTTCCACAGCTTATATTTCTACTCTCTAATCTCTACATGAGATTTTTTTTTTTTTGTACCAGGGATTGAACCCCGGGTCACTCAAAACCTCAGCCACATCCCCAGCCATTTTTTTTATATTTTATTTTGAGACAGGGTCTTGCTAAGTTGCTTAGGGCCTTGTTAAATTGCTGAGGCTGGCTTTGAACTAGCAATCCACCTGCCTCAGTCGCCTGAGCTGCTGGAATTACAGGCATGTGCCACAGCACCTGGCTACTTAGTGAGATCTTTTGATGACATGGAGTTCTTATTTTTTTTAAGTGCTTATTTTTATATAATCTACAGCAAAGGAGTCAGGGTACTTGATTACAAAAATAGAAGGCAGTGCACTCTGATATTTTCCTTTGTATTCAGTTTTAGTCTAGTTCCATTTAAAGAATATTTCTGGTTGTGTCCCACTAAATTGATGGGGGGGGGGGGTCCATCAATGGTTTCCAACCCAGAGGTGGAAGAATTCTGGAATATAAGTTACAAACTATATGCCAACACTAGATAGTATGGCCCTTCCAGAACAAGCTTCCACAGTTGCCATGACTACCCATTTTTCAGGCCAATAAAATCAACCATGCAGTGAACCAAAACTATCAGGGCAATCTGCTCCTGTCTCTTCCTCAGAACTGGGCCCAGGTGAAGTGGTAGGAGTGGGCTGTCTGCTGTGCTCTCATAGAGAACCAGGCAGCCTTCATGGGAACCTCAGGTCCTAGAAGTGGCTTGTCCATCCCTCTCCCAGGCTACAGGAGAGCTGACCCCTTCTCTTTCCTTCTTCGTTGGTCCAGCAGAACTGGCCACTTCTCCATGTCCCCCCATGTGCCCCCAAGTGCACCCAGCTTCTGCATCTCTGTAGACAATGTCATTTCCCAGGCCATGTGCTTTGCCCCTGGGCCATTGTGCCTGTCTGGGTACTGTGATGCCTCTTTCCACCTGGTGGAGATGGACTCCAAGGAGAGGACACAGCTCTCCCAGAGAGGCAGACCACATTGCCAGGTGTGGTATCTCTGCAGAGCTGTGAGCTAGGGGTATTGAAGAGGGGTGACTTCTGGGACCCATGGCATGATGGACCTGCTCTACCTGTCATTGCTGGAGTAAGATCACGTGACCACTAGGAGGCCCTCAAGGCAGTGGAAGGGTAAGGGCCAGGGGTTGAAAGTCAGGCGGCTTGGACTCCATCCCAGCTCTTCCCCTGAATAAGCAGCTGCATCACCTTGACCAATTACTTAACCCAAGCTAGACTTTTACTTCTCAGCCTGTTCTGAGGATCAAATGGGGTGTTGCTGCGAATGCCAAAATGCCTGGCACATGGCACTGGCTCATTAATGATGGCTGCTGTCATTAATACATTGCTGTTACTAGCACATGTGGGAGGAGGACCTGGCGAGGAGACCTAGGCAGTGGCGTCTGGGATGCAGCTGAATGCATCACAGAGCATCTGGGAGCTGATACAGTGACCCAGAAACTTGCCCTACCTGGGTGGGCCAGTACAGTCTCTTGCCTGTTGGCCACTCTATAGAAGCCTCTTAGAGGACAGCTCTGCCGAGAAGGGCTCTGAAGCCAGGGCATGCCCCAGTGTGATGGCAGAGCATCAGACCTGAACTTCCTGGCCTGGCCTGGGTTTGCAGTGGACAGCGTTGGCCACCTACTCAGTGCTCGTCCTTCCTGCCTCTCCGAATTTTAATGTTTGGTCGTTTGGCCTTAACTTCTGCAGACTTTTTATGGTGGCTGTTTTTAAAAGCATTATTCCTGGTCATCACCTGGTGTGTGTGTGTGTGTGTGTGTGTGTGTGTGTGTGTCTGTGTGTGTTGGGCGGTGGGGGATGTTAAGTGTCACTATGTTTCTGAATGGCCACAATCCACAAGGAGTGCGTTTGAGGAGGGGTTACATGCATATAGTGGTGAGTCAGCAGCAGAGGGGAGACATGGAGGGAGGAAACAGCCAGTCATAGAATAAGAAAAACGCACCTAACGTTAAGAGAACGTTGGAAAGCTTGCAACTTCCAGAACAGCTCCAGAGCACTGAGCAACCAGCGCCCCCTGCTGCCCAGGGAGAATGTGACAGCCGAAGGATGCTTTTGGAAATGACATATATTTGAACAATGTGAGGAAACAGGGGTAAATAGAATAAACGCAAAATATTTAAGCCACAGCCTTTTACTATGCATGTGCAAGTAGGTCCTTGAGGACCAGAAGCCAGAGAGCAGACGTGATATCACCAAGTGAATGAGAGGCTTCAATCCATTTGTTGTTGTTTTGAGACTGGGTCTCACCCTGTGGCCCAGGCTGTCCTGGAACTCCTGGACCCAAGGGATCCTCCCGCCCCAGCCTCTGGAGTAGCTGGAACCTCAGCCCAGACCACCACGCCCAGCAAACCCCTTCTGTTTTCATAGCTGATACATATGGACAGTGTATCTGGCGGCTGCGTGTGTACTGTCCCTTTACTTCCCTCGGTGACTTCCTGAGACACCCTTTTACATTGTGGAAGCAAGCATAAAGAGGTTAGTACACCTAGCCCAAAGTCACTGGGCAAGGGACTGGCGGTGCTGAAATATTCCCCAGGCAGCTTAGCTCACAGCCCAATGCACACATGTGAGATATAAAGGAAACAAGAGATTGAGTGTGAATTTCAAAGATTCGGAGAGCAAACAAGTCAGGAAAAGAGCTGAACTCCTAGAGAAGACATGGAGATGACTTTTCTTTCCATGTGAATCAATTCACAAATATTTCCTGTGCGCCGACTATGTGTTCCCTACTATGCCAAACACTGTGGGGCTGTCAAGCAGATACCCACAGTCAAGCTGGGAAACTCAAACACACATGTAGAAGCACTCCAAAGGCACCATGGAGCTACATGGAGACGTGTCAGAGCAGAGAGGAGGAGAGGAGCAGGGGAATCAGGAGGCTGTGATGAGTGAGGCCAGGGACCAGGTTGCAGGGCATGGGGCAACAGAAGCCACACTGGGTCCACATAAGTGTCTGAAATTCCAGAGAGCCTTAAGGAAAGGACCTGGACTTTGCAGTGACTGAATGAACACCATTGGGGGAGGGGCTTTAGTGATGGATGAGAAGCACAGTGGACACAGTCGCCTGCACATTATTTATTTTTCAAATATTGTACTCCAACTCCTTGCAATAAGCATAGCCATGAGTGAATCTCCTGGACTCCCCATGTCAAAACATTGCTTTCTTACAGCTTCTTCATCTCTGTGTAGCCCAAGAGAAGAGATGGGGAGAAATGCAGAGGGGACAGGGCCACATGGGGAGAGAAGAGCTCAGTGGTTAAGAGCACAGGTTTTGGAGTCGTCTGGAATCAAGCTCCTCATTGGCATATGACAGCTATGTGTCTTTGGGCAAGAAACTCAACCTCTCTGTGCCAGCTTCCCCATTAGGCTGTGATCAGGATTAAGAGCCTTAATTCTTATAAAGCCCCCAGAACAGAGCCTGTTCAGTGAACTGTTCCCATAGAGTAGTAATAATCCTGTCTTAAAATGCATATCAGTAGATGGGGCTGGGAATATAGCTCAGTTGGTAGAGTGCTTGCCCCATACCACTATATATATATATATATTCCACGTGACACAGGAAAGTGCCAGGGCAAGGCAAACCTTTACTTTTGACCGAAGGGCTTGCTACAAAACCTGGCTAGCAAGCACAACTGGGCTGGCAGTATGCCTATTTATATGCCTCATGCAGGGCTGCCCTTCACCCTGATTGGAGGAGCTCAGCGATACAATCTACATGATTGGCTAATTTTAAAATTGGGGCAGGCAAAGGGAAGGGTTATAGTTAAAGTGGCTACAATTGGTTCCAATTAAGGCTGGATACTATATTCTGAAAACGGACCTCCAGACTTCCTATTTCTCACAATATGAGCAAGTATTTCCCTTTCTCATTTGCCTGTCCCTGCTCCTGGTCACCTCCGAGGCATCATCTGCCTGGGATGGGGGAACAGAGAGATGAAATGGGTGGAACTGGAAAGAGGAACGTGGGGTTTCTGCTCAGGACTGACAAGAGCAAGATATTTTGAGTTGAAGCCCCATCTTGAAAGCCAGGCTTTGTTGGGAGAGAGGATTCTTGACCAAGTCTTCTTCGCTTTTCTTTAACACTCGAAAAACCAATCCTAGAGGGTGAGGCCACCCTGTCCTGGCAATGAGAGAGGACCCTCCTGCAGCCCCAAACCATAGCTTTGGGTAATGGTGAGGAGGATGGAATCCATTGTAGAAAAGGCACTTAATTGGATTCCTGAGCACAGCGCCAGAAAATCAGTAATCCTACTACCTTTAGACACTTTCATCTGGTGAATGGTCCTCTGTTATTGAGTCTCAGGCACCTGCCTTTGTTTATGAAGGAAGATTTCTAGAACACTAGAGAGCTATAGTGCAAATCCATCAGGCCCCACTCTGAGAGACACTGGTTTAATTGATCTGAGGTGTGACCCACTATCAGCAGTTTGTTGGGTTTTGTTTGTTTTTATTTTTTACACGTTTTTTATTGGTGCATTATGATTGTATCTAATGGTGGGATTTGTTTTTACTTATTCCTACATGCACACAACATAACAATGTAATTTGGCTAATCATTCCCCAGAAATTCTCCTTGTCTCTGTTTTTCCCTCCCCTGCTCCATTTCTTCTACTCTATTGATCTCCCTTCAATTTTCATGAGACCCTCAACCACCAACACCTTTCTTTTTTTTCCTCTCTGGCTTCCACATATGAGGAAAACATGTGACCCTTGACCTTGTGAGTTTGGATTAATATAATGGTCTCATGTTCCATCCATTTACCTGCAAATGGTATAATTTCATTTTTCTTTATGGCTGAGTTCAAACTCCATTATGTATCTATACCACATTTTTTATTCATTCATTCATTGGCAGTCACCTAGACTTCTTCTATAGTTTAACTATTTTTAATTGTGCATCTAAGCATGGGTATGCATGCATTACTGTAGAATGATGACTTTAATTCTTGAGGATAAATACTGAGGAGTGGTATAGCTGGGTCATATGGTGATTCCATACCTAATTCTTTGAGGAACCTCCATACTGTAAGACTGGAAGATGCCACACCACACGACACAGATCACCAAAGAGGTTTCCACTTTATTACAAAAGGCTGTGTGTTTATATAGGTCTAAGGAGAAGTAGCAGGGCTGAGATAGATAACAGGTCGCCCGTTTATTGGCAAGCTCTTCCATATGTCAGTTCTGGAGCCCAAGAAGTTAATTCTAATTGGGGCTAAGGCTTCCCACCAGCAGGGTTTGAACATTGGCGCCGGCGGGAACGTTTCGCACCAGTGAAAGAAACAAAGAGGAGAAAGAGGGTCGTTAGGCGCCATGTTGGGGTTTTTCTCTGGGGTGCTGCTGCCGTTATATGTTTTCCCAACACATACTAATTTCCACAGTGGTTCTACTAATTTGCAATCTACCTAAGAGAGACATAGAAGGGCTTGGGCAGCCAGGGCAACATGATGAGTGAGGAGGTTAGGGGCAGAGCCAGAACAAACGAGAATGGAGAGGGTCTTCTAATAGGTCAACTTCCTGGTTGAGGAAAGTGCTTGAGGATACTAGCAGGGGACCCAATTAGATGCTTCTGTACTTGGTGCCCTTCAGCAGGGAGATCCAATAGAAAAGCTATAACAGATGAGTGGATAGAGGGGCCACCAATCAATAGTAGTGAGGAGAGTGTGGACAGGGGAGAAGATAAGGAAAGGAGAAAATTCCAGAGACCATAAAAAGAACAGGCCAAAACTCCCCTACTGGACTCCTGGCTCTGGGGTGACTTTTCCAAAGAGAAGTCAGTGTTTGGGTGTCCACCAGGTCAAAGGTTTAGAGCAGCTCTGTCCACTCTAACAGACCACAAATGGGAGCCACATGGGAAACTCTAAATGTCCCAGTAACTACAGTGAAAAAGTAAATAGAAGAGAAATTAAAAGTTTAATAATATATTTTAATTATGTCAATATATGTAAAATATCAATTTTCATGCCATCAGATATAAAAATTATTAATAATATTCTGTTCTTTCCTGTAGTAACTCTCAAAATATGATGTGTTATTTATACCTACAACACATTTTGGTTTGGAATAGCCACATTTCTCATACTTAGTGGTCACATGTGGCTAGTGACTGCTATACTGAACAGTGCTGGTATAGACATGGTGGCATTCATCAGTATTAGATGCTAAGCCATGTTAACATGAAATTTATTTATTTTCCTTTGGCAACATATTTATTATATGGGGGCCCAGGAAACGTAACATTTTCTTTCTTTTGTAATCCCAGCTAGCCCTGTCAGGCCACAAAAACTCCTGTCTTAGTAAATGTAGAAAAGTGATTCTGACTTCCTGTTGTATTCAGCCATTTGTCCATGTAGAATTGTGTTCCACTGGGGGTATTCATCTGGAATTATGTGGGCCACTGAGTTACAAACAATGCTTGTAATTGCTCATTATTCAGGCAGAAATAAACATTTAATATTTAACTCATTGTTACAGTTTAGATATTAGGTGTCTTACAAAAACTCATGTGTGAGACAATACAAGAAAGTTTAGAGGTAAAATTATTGGGTTCGAGTGTTTTTTACCTAATCAATGTGTTAATTCCTGATAGGGATTGACTGGGTGGTAACTATAGGCAGGTAGGGTGTGACTAAAGGAGATGGGTTACTGGGCGCTTGCCTTTGGAGTGTATACTTTGTTCTCAGTGAATGGAGCTCTTTTTCTCTGCTTTCTAGTGTGATGGCCTGAGCTGTTTTCCTCTGTCATGCCCTTCTGCCATGATCTTCTTCCTCACCTCTGGCCCAGAGCTATGGAATTGGCCAAATATGGATGGAGACCTGTGAAACCGTGAGCGCCAAATAAACTTTTCCTCCTCTAAAATTATTCTTGTCAGGTCTTTTGGTCACAATGATGAAAAAGCTGACTAAAACACTCATTAAAAGGATCAATTTCAAAATGATAGAAATGAAGGCACACAAACTGATCAAAGCTTACAACTCTTCTCACCACTTGTTTCTAATCTATAAGAGATCTTGATTTCTTTCTTTCCTTTATTCCATGGTTTTTTTTTTAGTTGTAGATGGACACAATATATTTATTTATTTATTTTTATGTGGTACTGAGGATTGAACCCAGTTCCTCACACTTGCGAGGCAGGTGCTCTACCACTGAGCTATAGCCCCAGCCCAATTCCATGTTTTTTTACTGGTGCATTATAATTACACATAATAGTGGAATTCATTGTTACATATTCATACATGCCCACAACATAACAATATAATTTGGTAAGTAACATTCTCCAGTAAGGAACTTTCCTCCACTACATAATGATACCTTCTAATGTTTGACTTGTATAAATTCTTTAGGTTGTGGCTCAGTGGTAGAGTGCTTGCCTTGCATATGTGAGGCACTGGGCTCGATCCTTAACACCACATAAAAAAACATAAATAAACAAAATATAGTTAGTGTGTTTATTTACAACTAAAAAATAAAATAAAATAAAACTCTTTGGGAGATTGCTGTAGTGAACTGTAGCAGGAGCAAGGAGACTGGAAGGACAATCTGCTATGCTGGAGAGGTGCCCTTGTCTGTGACAGTGCCAGGAAGAAGGTGGAGGTTCTCCTTCCAGAACTCATACTGTACTCTAGACATAATGTGATCACCAGTCAGGAGCCTAAAATGTGATGTGGCAAATGTTTTCATTTGACCAAGTTTTATTGCATAGGTGCTATGTGCCTAGAACTAAGAATTCAGTAGTGAACATATCAAATATGGTCCTTTCCCTCACTGAGCTTGCAGTCTAGCTTGAGAGACAAATGATGAAGTAAACAAGATAATAAAACCAATAACTGGGCATGGTAGCACACATCCATAACCCCAGTGACCCTCAAGCCTGTAGCAGGTAGATCCTATGTTCAAGGCCATCCTGGGCAACTTAGCAAGACACTGTCTCCAAATAAAAAATACAAAGGAAAGGGTATGAGGCACAGTGGTTAAGCACCCTTGGGTTTGATCTCCAGTACAAAAAAAAAAAAGCACTATCTGGCCATAGAGAATACCTCATTAAGGAGGTAATTTTAAATTGAGGCTTAGAAAAGAGAGGTATCACTTTTGGCCATGTACTAAACTACCCTGACTCTTGGCAGACTTTTGTTAACTCATGATTCTGTGGGTCAATGATTTGGGCTGGGCTTAGCTAGACAGAACTTCATACCTAGACCAGACTCACCTGCTGTTGCCCCATCAGGCATCTATCATCAACTGCAGGATGGGCTGGGAATGGTTGACTGTCAGCGTGCTGGGTTACTTCAGTTGTCCATGTGACCTCTTATCCTCCTGCAGCCAATCCTAGGAGAATTCCCACAGCAGCAGAGTTCTAAGAGCAGCAAGAGGACATGCCCAATGTGCAAGCACTTTTCATGCCTATGTTTGTGCCCTGTTTGCTAGTGTTCTATTGGCCAAAGCAAGTCACTTGACTCAATGAGATTTAAAGGGGGCAAGAAATAGATACCACAGCAAATGGGAGGTTTTACAGTGTCACAATATAAGGACATGAGTGGAGAAAATGGACATTTTAGTCAGTGTTTTTTTTTTTTTTTCTGCTGTGACTAAAATACCTAACAAGAACAATTGTAGAGGAAGAAAAGTTTATCTGGGGGCTCACAGTTCAAAGGTCTCCATCCACAGACAGTTGGCTCCATTCCTCAGGGTTCAAGATGAGACAGAACATCATGGTGGAAGACTGTGGTATAGAGAAGTGACTCACATGATGATCAGAAAGCAGAGAGAGACTAAGCTTCGTTCACAAAATATATACCACAAAGTCATGCCCCCACTGACCTACCTCCTCCAGTCACACCCTGCCTGCCCACAGTCACCACTCAATTAATTCCATCAGGGGATTAATGCACTGATTAGGTTAAGGCTCTCAAACCCCAATCATTTCACACTTACACCTCCTTGCACTATCTCACATATAAGCTTTTGGGGGATACCTCATATCCAAACCATAACAGTGGAAGAATGTGATCATTTTTACAATGTCCCAGGAAGATAGGGGATGAACACAAGTAGATGTTAAAGAGGTAGGACAAGGACCTATTCTTGATGTTAACACGTGGTTGATCAAGGGAAAGGAGGAGGAGGAACTAGTGGTCACCCTAGGGTTCAATTATATGTAATCAAAATAATAAATTATTGGATTCCAGAATTCAGCAGAAGCTAGAGGACCAGGCTTAGATATAAGAAGATAATCTCTCCAAAGAAAATGAATACTAGACAGCATTCATATTAATACTGTGAAGAAAAACATAAATATGAAATATTGGGGTCAGAACACAGGAGAACAGAGATTTATGTCAATGTTGAAGGACATGTGGAATTCACTTAGCAAATGTTTCTATACCTACTAGATATCCACATTAATTGAGCCCCCCTTTACAAGGGAGTCTGTGCTACACCTGGGAAGCAAGACCATGGAGTAAGAAGAAAGATGCATGTTAGTATTTATAAGGTCTTTCTTAGCATCTGGATGGCCATTTTAAGGGAAAAGTTTCACTTTCTCACCCAAGGGCATTTCTGAGAAAGGCTCACCACTCCTTCATACCAACCCAACCTCTAACTGCCTGCATTAGGACCTGCCCAGCTCTGATTCCTGAGCCTGCGCCATAAAAGTCTCTGAACCCAAGCCTCTCTCTCCTATAGAGAGATGGCCTTTATTTGTCATCTCTGACAAATAAACTCTTGTGTGTATCTCTGCCTAGTCTCAGTCTTTCATTTTTCGCTTACCGTCTCTCATTCTTTGCTTTCTCTACAGTAGTTAAAAGCACTGATATTGTGGTCAAGCTGCCCTGGGTTTGACTCACAGCCCTCTGTGAAACCTTGAGCAAGTTAATGAATCTCACTCAAGCAGATTGTTACCAAAAGCTCAGTCCTTATCCCTGATGGCAATCAAATAACAAGGACACAATTTTGAGAAAAAGGAAAAAGAAGTTTTATTGCTTTGCTAGCAAAGGAGAAGCAGGGGGGACTCCTCCTGTCCCAGAGGCTGTGATTCTACCCATCAAGGGAAGCAGGGGGATTTTAAACAGGTTATTCAAAGGCTGTATTCCAGTACTTTGCAATCTTGTTTATTATTATCTTAGCATGATCCCTGCCCTGTGCATGCCTTGTCTTGTCACCTGCCATCTGCCACTGTGGACCTCTGGATGGCTCTGATGCTGAATATCCTTATTTGTCCATGCCCCACGTTATAGAGAACAAGAGATATTAGGTTACTTTCCCCAACTTTGCCCTCTTTCAGCATGAAGCAGCTTAGATATGTTGTCGCCCATTTTTCCATAGAAATGGAATGTAGAAATTGACAGTGGGGGAAATGTAACAGTGATCCACTTTATGCTTTGAATATAGCACTTGATGCTCTGCCACTGCAACTTGTTTTTTAAATGAACATGTTTCTTTCTCTTCCTTTCTCACTGCTCCCCTCCGTAATCTCAGGTGAAACAGGATTACCTTCCCTATCCTAGGCTGAGTTATTTGTCCTTGAGTACACACCCACCGTAGGAACAAATTAATCCAGACTTGGGGATGGTACCAAAAGATCTCAGAAATGACTGTCTCCCAAATTAACAAGTGAATTACAACTCCAACAGAGAACACATGGAATGTAGCCTTTCAATCACCTCTTTAAAAGCCCCCTATTCCTGCTGATGGGCAGAATCACAGCCTCTGGGACAGGAGTCCCCTGTGTTTTTATTTTGCTATCAAAGCAATAAAACTTCTTTTTCCTTTTTCTCAAAAAGGGGGGGGGGGGCTAAATTCCAAGAGTTCTGTCCAGAGTTGTAATTTATTTGTTAATTTGGGAGATAGTCATTTCTGAGATCTTCTTGTGCCATCTCCAAAGTCTGGATTACTTCTTCCTTTGGTGGGTGTGTGCTCAAGGACAGATAGCTCTGCCTAGGGTGGGGAAGAAAGGTAAGTAACCCAGTTTCCCCTGAGATTAGGGAGGGGGAGAGATTAGGGTGGAGCAGGGACATAGGAACTAAAAGAACCATGGTCTTTTAAAAAAAAATAGCAATGGCAGAATAGCAAAAGCTATATTCAAAGCATAAAGTGGACCACTGTTACAAGGTGACATCATATCCTTAGTTTGTTGCAGAAATGATATAAGCAGGGCTTGGGTCATGGCTCAGTGGTAGAGCTCTTGCCTAGCAAGCATGAGGCACTGGGTTTGATCCCCAACAGCACATAAAAAAAACTTAATAAACAAAATAAAGGTATTGTGTCCACTTACAACTAAAAAAATTTTTTTAAAAAGAGAAAAAATGATATAAGCAAAACACCTAAGATATGTCCATTTAAATAAATGGTCATTCTTGTCAGTCATGTATTATACTTCCAAAGAACTTACACTCTAGTTGGGAACAAAAGACCTTAAAATAGCAAATCAAGAATCAAAAGCCAGTTCAAGATAAGACATAACGCATAATAAATTTTCTGAGATTTCAGAGAAGATATAAACATCAGGTCTAGTTTCTCTGACAAGTTTCCCAAATGTGTGACTTTCTGTAACCTATTTTTTGTGTGTGTGCCCTCTAGTGAGAAACTGATGTGACTCCATTTTTTGAGAAACTAGCCTCTACTTCAGAGCAAAGCCTGTCCAAGGAAGGGGGCGTGACCCTTGTCCTTGGAAAGACCCACAGAGCACTCCTAGGCACATACCCACCCTGCTGAGTTGTTTGTCTGCAAATAACAGGAGAGATCTGTGGCACCAGGTGTCCCTGACTCAGTCAGGCTAGGTGGGGACCCATAGCAACCCCCTAGCAGCCACCAATCAGCATGAGACAGGGAAAATACCTGCGATGCCAGATGACCCTCCCAGTAGTTTATGGTGGTTGATAACATGTTGGGAAACCATGTAGTTCAGCACGTACTCCCCTCTTGGCCTAAACCAATCAGTTCAAACAAATCCCCCTCTTATACTAACCAATCACCCCTTCCCAACTTGTTCCCACCAGTGAATGTGCTAATCATGTTTTAGCGTTGTTTTATGATTTCCCCGCAGTGTGTAATGATTTAGTAAGAGATGTTATAATGTATGTGAAGTCTCTGCCTTCCCCAAAGAGTGTGTAAAACTGCTGCAAACCCTGGGCTCGGGGCCTCTCAGCGTCACCAATTGCTGTGTGTGTGCGTGGAGGACCAAGCTAGCTCGCAATAAACACCTCTTTGCTGCTTACATCGATCTTGGTCTCTGGTGGTCTTTGGGGGGTCCCAAACTCGAGCATAATACTAGAATTCCCTTTCCCCAGGTTCTTCTCTCTAAAGTTAGGTTCCTGAGAGAGACATCTTATCCTTTCTACCATGTGAAGTTAAAATGAGAAGGCTCTGTCTGTGAGAAAGCAGGCTTTCACTCAACATTGAATCTGCCAGGGCCTTGATCATCAATTTCCAGCCTCCAGAACTATGAGAATTAAATTTTTTCTCAAGTGTTTTGTTATAACAGCCTCAACAGATGAAGAGAGTTGTTTTGTGTATTTTGACTTCTTATGGAAGTATACCATAAATACAGTGGGCGGGGGTATAAAAGTCTAAGATCAATGAATTTTCGTATAATGAAAATGGCCATGAGACCAATACCCAGATCAAGATTGAAAAATGTTACCTTAGGGAGATGGGTAAAGTGGGAGCAGGGGACCAAGGGGGAGGGAGAAAGAGAGGGAAAGGGATGGAACTAGGGAATAAATTTGGTCAAATTATGCTAGGTACATGTATGAATATACCACAATGCATTTCAATTTTATATATAACTATAATGGATAAATTTAAAATAAATAAATAAATGGAAGGAAGACCAACAGAGTAGAGGAAGGGGATCAGGGGTAGGAAGGAGGGAAGGGAAGGGGATTGTACTGAGGACTGAAATGGAACAAATTATGTGATATGCATTTAGGGATATGTCAAAATGAACCCCATGGTTATGTATATCTATAATGCACTAAAAAATAAATTTAAAAAAAATTTACCTTTGGGTCTGCTCAGCTTTAAAAGATAACTGCCAAGCTGTATCACAAAGTGGATAAACATTAAGTACAAGTAACCCTTCCAAGGCAGTAGCCTTGGAAGTCCCCTCCTCCCAGGTCTTGTTTGAAGTCCTGTCCTACATTGACACCTGCTGGTAGTTAGTGTCATCCTCGCGCATCAAAGCAGTAAAAACTAGGAAATAAGAGGTTTGTGGGTTTTGTTTTCTTTCTTTCTTTTCTTTTTTTTTTTTTTTTTTTTTAGTTAAGAAGGCTTTACTTTCTTGGCCTTACAGTCAGTTGAATTCATTCTTTTTTTATATTTATCTATATCATATTTCAGGGAGATAAGATCTCAAATAAGGAAAGAACAGGTATTACAAATGTACAGAATCTCCTATAACATTCCCTTGACTAAGTGAGCAGCTAAGATTCATGGCAAGGGTAACAGGAAGTTAACCTATGATTATTTTAAAATATTCTGTATTTCAAGTTTGGGCCAGTATACATTTTCCCAGCCAAAATGTACTCAAGTGCTACTGGTTATTCATTTACAGGAAGCCTTCTATGTGCTAGTAATAAAGTAATTCTTGAGAACTCTACAAGTAATATAAATACTGCTCCTCCCTGCTCCGTACCCCTCAAGCTTACCATCTAGAGGACAGAGAGTTGCACAAGGCAGGTCTGTAATCCCAGAGACTCAGGAGGCTGAGATGGGAGAATTGCAAGTTGGAGGCAAGCCTCAGCAATTTAGTGAAGCTCTAAGCAACTTAGTGACCTGTCTTAAAATTAAAAAAAAAAATTAAAAAAGGTTTGGGGATGTGGCTCAGTGGTAAAGCACCCCTGGGTTAGATCCCCAATACAAAATGTGTGTGTGTGTGGGGGGGGTGTAATGATGTTAAACAAACTTTTAAACAATTTTATGTCTCAGTTTCTTCATCCATAAATGGGGATAGTAACAGAACAGACCTCGGTGGGTTTGTGAAGATTACACAATTGTAAACAAACTGTCTGTTAGAAATTGACACATAAATGCCATTTGAGATTGTTGGCTAAGAACAATAATTTATTATAGTCCTTCAGTTCTGTGGGTTGAGTCAGTTTGGCTAGATTTGTCTCACTTGGAGACTCTCATGTGATTGGAGTCAGAGGCTGGCTAAGGAGTTTTCAAAAGGTTCCATTGGGAGGAAGGTCCAAGACAGTGCACTTACAAAGTTGGCAGTTAACAAGTTTAGCTTTTGACAAGAATGTAACTGGGTCTGTTTACTAATGCATCTACAAATCCTCCATATAGTTTGCATTTCTTGAAGCATGGCAACTGAGTCCTGAGAGGGGGGGCTCTCAAAATATGAACATTCCAAGAGGGCCAAGTGGAAATCACAGGGCTTCTTAAAATCTAGTCTGAGGTCTAAAGTTCTGGAACACCACTTCCACAACATTCCATTGGTCACACAGAGCCAGCCCATATTCAATGTGGAATGTGACTACAGGAGGCAGGAACATTAGGAGGTGAGGATCATTGGGGACTACCTTGGAGACTAACTACCACTATCACTAATTCACACACTCTGGAGTGGGATGTAGGATCACAGGCTGTAACTCATCCTGCCCACCAGCTAATCACTCTGGGACTTGATTTTCTCAACTACACATTAAAGGGACAGAACTAGAGTACCATCTGGCTATTATTCTCCATCTCTTTCTATGGTTATTGAGCATCTTTATATCTTGGTGCTCCTTTGTTTTTAGTCTGTTTAAGAATACTCCCTAACAAGAATATTGTTTATATTTATCAGATGCTGTTTGTAAAAGCCTAACACAGTTTGTAGAAACAGTTAACAATTGGAATCAAATATGTTCTTTATGGAACACTTCAAGTCACCTAATTTTGGTATGTGGGCCCTGTTAAATCATCTTATTAAGACAAGAACTGTGTCAGGAAAATAGCAGATAAGTTAGTACGTGATCCCTTAATTTTCTTTTTTCTTTCTTTCTTTCTTTCTTTCTTTCTTTCTGTGCTGGGGATAGAACCCAGGGCCTTGTACATGCTAGGCAAGTGCTCTACCACTGAGCTATATCTCTAGCCCATGACCCTGAAATTTTTATAATCAGAATTAATTTTAAACTTCAGTGTACATGCCTATATCAGCAATTCCTAGAATTTTGAGTGACTTTGAACTTTAGAGTTTTGCCGTTTATATTTTAAATTTAAATTAACAAAATTAACTCATTGAAAACATAAGCAGGGCTGAGAATGGTGGCACAGGCCTGTAATGCTAGCAATTCAGGAAGCTGAGGCAGAAGGATCACAAGTTTGAGGCCAGCCTGGGCAACTTAGTGAAGCCCTATCCCCCCAAATACAAAGGGATGGGGGTACAGCTCAGTTGTAGAGCACTCCTGAGTTCAATCCCCAGTACTGGGGGAGAAAAAAGAACTATAAGCAGGACTAGGAATATTTTGAAGCACTATACTTAGTTCAGAACACAGTATTAAGCAACTGGCAAAAATACTATTTTCAGAGACAGAAATATTTCCACAATTTGATAATGAATTCATTATATGAAGTGAGAGGTCCCTGGAACGTTCACTTGTTATTCCACCAGGGCAGATTCCCATCTTCTTACCCTAAGGTTTGATTCTCTTCTTTCCATGCAAGAGACAGCTGGTGGATCTTTTGTAACCAAGAAGATCACATTATTCTCAGCTTCTTGCAGTTTTATGGACAGAGGACTACAGGTGTTTCTTCTAGATCTGGCTATATCATACATCAAAAATTTTTCTCTTAGCCAGGCATGGTGGCACACACCTGTAATCCCAGCAGCTTGGGAGGCTGAGGCAGGAGAATCACAGGTTCAAAGTGAGACTCGGCAATTTAGCAAGGCTGTGAGCGAACTAGTTAGACCCTGTTTCAAAATAAAAAATAAAAAGGGCTGGGGATATGCCTCAGTGGTAACCCCACCACCACCACAACCACCTGGGTTTAATCCTTGGTACCAAAAAAAAAATTGTTTTTACTCTTTATTGATGCCATGTTCCTTAAGTTGAAGACAATGGAACATTGATTTATTTTCCAGAATGTTTCTCTTAGGGTAAGTAGATACCACAATCACCCACCTTCCTGTTTCTGCTGGCTGCTGGGTACAACAACATCTCTACACAAAGACTCTTTTCTTCTCAGAATCTCAATGTCTCACATTGCATATATTAGGACTATTCTAGATCCTGCCATGAAACTTGTAAGGATTTCCCTGTGTCCTTAGAATCCTACCTTGTAAGAAAGTTGCTTGTTATGGTAGTTTTAAAAATTTAAGCCAAAATAAACTTCAGTTTGGTTTGGTAAGCAGAAGAGAATTTTACAGGACTGCACTTCAGTAAATCAGTATTCCTAATATAGTACAACTGGGAATGCATAAGGAGCTTGGCTCTACTTTCCTACTCCTAAACTGAGATGTGAAACCAAGAGCTAAAGTATAAATCTTCTAGGATTTTAGACACTTTATTGAGAGATAAATTGTCTCATTTTATCTTCTGAATCATTTACATGAAGGCATTTCACATAAACAGCAACACATTATGGGCCTCTTCACCAGTGTTCACACACACACACACACACACACACACACACACACCATGGAACTATAATTTCAGACATCGGCCCCATTTATAAAATTATTTTAAAAAGTAAACTGTATTTTAGACACTCTTCTGTGGTCCTCAGTGCGGATTGAGGTGTTAGTTAGCATCACATACATTCATTGCCTGCACAGTGAAATTGGCTTATTACAAATAAGTACATGATTATACTTCCTGAGACATTGTAACTATACCTATCTTGCAGGAATTTTCCTTATTTGTCAACATCTCACAGTTTTACTTTGCGAGAGAGAATCCAAAAAGGATTTTACCAAGTTGAAACATGCTGTGAAGGCCACTTTTTTTGCTTTTCAAAGTAAAAATAAACCATTGTAATAATTCATATTTTCACTTCTGTTAATTTAGCACTGATTTCCACTATGCACATATATACAGTCTAGTTGCATTTTTATTTTTGAACATGAAGGAATCATTAAAAAAGAGATGGTTGAGTTTAATTGTATATTCTAAATTTTATTTATCATTTATTGTACTGGGGATTGTACAGGGGCAATTTATCCCTGAGCTATACCCCTAGTCCTTTTTCTTTCTTTCTTTCTTTTTTCTTTTTCTTTTTTTTTTTTTTGAGACAAGATCTCCTTGAGTTGCTGAGGATCTCACTAAGTTGCTGAAGCTGGACTCAAACTTGCCATCCTCCTGCCTAAACCTACTGAATGGCTGGGATTACAGGCCTGTGCCACCACACTCAGCTGTGTGTTTGTTTTTTGCTCTTTTTCAGGTACTAGGGATGAAACCCAGGGCCTTTCTCATGCTAGGCAAGCACTCTACCTCTGAGCTACATCCCCAGCCCCTGGACTGTGTAGTCCTAAACTGCACAAAATATCTTGTTCTCAAAGAGCTTTATCAGCTGGGCACAGTTGCACACACCTATTATCCCAGCAGCTTTGGAGGCTGAGACAGGAGGATCATGAATTCAAAGCCAGCCTCAGCAAAGGCAAGGCACTAAGCAACTCAGGTAGACCCTGTTTCTAAATAAAATACAAAATAGGGGCTGGGGATATGTCTCAGTGGCTGAGTGCCCTGAGTTCAATCCTTGGTACAAAAAAAAAAAAGCAAGCTTTATCAACTTGACCATCTTCAAAGACCCCCAGAAAGCACCTCAACATGGTATTTTTTTTCACTGAAATCTTTCATTTGGAGATAGCAAAATAGATGGACCTTTTTAAGCGCATGGATTGCTTGTATTTATATCACAGCTTTGTAAATGATAAAGACTGAATAATATTGAGCAGATCTTCTGCAAACAGTCTCACATGATAGCTTCATTTTTTGAAAGTTAACCAAAATCATGAAAACCTTCCTAATGGAGTCATTTGTTCCGGGATTCTTTCCATACTTAAGAAGGGAAATGTTCATTCTTGTGCATAGTCTTTTGTTAGAATCTGTAAACAAGTCAAAATAACACCTGGCATTTTGCCAGGGGAATGTTAGAGTTCATAAACAAGTCTGGATGGTGCCTGGCAAAATGCCAGAGGGAGTGGTTTGAGAAGTAACAAAAGCGAGCCATTAAGTGTGAAGATTCCTGATTGGTTGACTGATGTATCTAGTTTATGCTAATTAGATAAGCTGTGTGGAATGTATAAATACTGCTCCTGTCCTGCAGTAAAGGGCTCCTACTCCTGCTGTATCAACATACACAAGTTGTTCGTCACCCCCCGGTTATTTTGCTGCAGCCGGACTGCGGCAGTCTTTTACTACAAGTACTCTTATTGACAGCATTACAGTTTTCTTCTCCAGCCATCCTTCTAGCATGAGGTGATTTATTGTACTTGAGTTGAAAGCATGAAGATGTCTACTTCCATAATCACAGCTGGCAACAGCCTTCTTGTTTCCTGCTGAATGGATAAGACCACATTCTTAACCCTGTGGCTGTACATCTTATTGAACAATATTGGCCTGATTTATGACTTGTTTCTTCTGGTATTCTTCCAGCCTCATTAGGAGGCAGAAGTAGATGCAATAGAAGGCAGCCCCAAAAGGGAGACCAAACAGCCAAAAATGAGCAAGGTGTGCAAGTTTTGGACATGGTACCAGATGGGGGCTGCCCTGAGCCACCCAAGCACTCTCTGAAATCTTGCTTGGGCCAGCAGGACCGTGACCCTGCTCAGAAGAGAATGCAAGCCACTCTTAACCAAGAAGGATTATGGATAAACAGATTCCTCTAAGCTCTCCTATCTTACCCAGGAGTGCCAGAATTTTTTTTTTTATTTTATTTACATTTTAGTTTTCGGCAGACACAACATCTTTGTTTGTATGTGGTGCTGAGGATCGAACCCAGGTCGCACCCATGCCAGGCGAGTGCGCTACCGCTTGAGCCACATCCCCAGCCCCAATGAATTTTTGACACCTCTTTCCTTGATGACCATCACCAAAAGAGAGCAAAAAAGACAAGTGATATAGTAAATACACCAAGGGCATGAACTCCAAGAAAAGTTTGGTAACAATGGAGAATCATCAAGACAAAAGCAAATTTTGAGATTTATCTTCTTTGATCACAATAGTCAAGTTTGCCAGCTGAAATGATCAAATAATTCATCTGCTTTGTATCTTTAATTATTTAAATTATAAGGAGGTAGAAATCGTTTGCTTTTTTAAAATCAGTGCTTTTCATTAAAACTGCCTTTCTTATCAATATTGTTCACAAGTGCAGAATATAGGGGCTGTATGAGGCCCTGCATTCCCGCACCACAAAAATAAGTAAGAAAGAAAAAGAAAACAACTGCAGAATACAGGATCTGAGATGGACATTATTAGAGAAAATAAAACTTTGCCACTTAATAAAAGATGTTAGGCTTCACACGATGACACATCATCGACAGTGGAATGAATAAATTTTTTTTAAAAAGTGTATTTCAGCTCACAGTTTCAGAAAAATTGATACATTCACACAATGGAATGTTACATATCAATGAAAAGAAAAATTACAACTATACCCAAAAGTTTGAATGAATCTCACTGTTGGACAGAAAAGGCAAATCCAAAAGAGTACATGCAACATGATTCCATTTAGGATTGGCAAAGATCACCACCTCTGTTGTCAGAATTCAGTGGAGTACTTACTCTTGGGAGGTAATGACTGAAAAGAGGAATGAGGGGTCATCTGGGATGTTGGTTTTGTTCTGTTTCTTGATGTGGGTGTTGGTTTCATATGTATATGAAACCCACGAAGCTGACTCATGATTTGTATACTTTTCTCTATGTATATCATATTTCCTTGAAAACTTAACATTATTTTAATAATAATGTTATGGTAATTCCTAGGCTTATGTGTGGGCTAATAATAAGGAAATATGTGGCTCTAGAACAAGAGAAAAAATATAGTAATTGTTTAAGAATCAATTTTATTCCCAAATTTCAGCAGTGGCTATCAAGACAACTAAGATTGATCATTTAGAAACATACATACATGTTCATTGACCTCCACAAAACATAAGAGATGGTACACTTGACTACCCCAATTTACTAATTCCATAGATGCTGTCATCTTTTAGAGGGAGGTTGAATAACTTATCCAGTCCATATCCAAAATTGACAAAAATAACTTTATCTTGATTATTGCCCTTGGGCCTTTAGAGGAAACTGAGACCACTGAAATGTTTAAAAATCCTATGAGGCTATTCTTTCATCCATTGGTTGTAGTTTTATGAATATGGAAACTTAAATGTGCTGTAAACTTGAAAAGGACAACTATAAAATGAAATTTACATACGGCAGTAACATACAAAGACTTAATATCTAACATTTCATCGTCAGAGTAAAATCATCTAATTTGGTTCAAATCTCCATTCTTAGTGAAAGAAAAGTATTAAGAACAAATCAAAGAAGTATTTTAAAGTTACCTTTTTGCATGTCAGTCCTGTGTTTAAGTGGTCTCAATTTCACAGAGATGGCAGAAGATGAGCAATGATCATTAAGAGTCTAAACACTGTCACTCTCTGGCTGAATTATTCTGGGCAAGTTTTTTCCTCTGGGTCTTTTGTTTTGTCACCTATACATTGAAAGCATTGTACATATTAATTATTCTTCCCTCATGTACAAGTCTGCACATAAGTAGCCCAGAAGAGTACAGTGATTTCAGAAAAGCAAGGAAGGCCCTAGGCTCCTATCATCTTGCTATTCCCATTATTGGAATAATGTTGCCCTGACTTACAGTATCCAAAATGGTATACCTCTACCACATCTGCATCCATCCAATTGATGAAGAGATCAGAAAGGGGAGGAGTAGATTATTTCTTCTCACATTACTGATCAGAACTTAATTACCTGGCCTATATAGCTGCAGAAGATACATAGATCTAAGTTTTCATATTAGTTGGCCATGTGCCCAGCTAAATATTGGGACTTCTATTAAGCAGAGACGAAATGGAAAAAATATTGAGGGACATTTAGCGATGCTTTCCACAATGAGATAACCTCTAAGATCTCAGCTAGGACGGTACTTCTTAAGTACTAAATATTAATTTTGCAAGGTCTGTTCTTAAAAGACAGTTTACTAACTCATTAGTAAATGAAAATATGCTACTATCGGATGAAAAGTGAAGTCTTGCATATGAACAATTAGACTTCCCATTGGTGTAACTCAAAATGATATGTCAGGCTTTTCCTTGAACAGCAACTGACATAAATGTTGAACCATATGAAGCTGACAATATTCAAATATTTTTGATAAAAAATGGGAATTTTATTTATTCAAACTTTGTATTTTCATATACTTCATACAGAATGAGTATACCAAATACATAACGATATTTTCTTTTTTTCTTCTTCTTCTTCTTTTTTTTTTTTTTTTGGTAGCAGCAGGGATTGAACCCAGAGGTGCTTTTTGTATTTTAAGGCAGGGTCTCACTAAGTTGCTTGGAACCTCACTGAGTTGCTGAGGCTAGTCTTGAACTTGCCATCCTTCTACCTCAACCTCCCAAGTTGCTGGGATCACAGGCATGGTTCCCCCATACCCCTGAGCCCTGAGCTTAGTTCTTAATAGTACTTATTTTTCCCATTTTTTTACAAACCCATAAATGTTAAGAATCACTATTATATAGTCTTGTGAACTTGAGCCAGAAATATGGCTCTGAGAACCAGTTTTCCTGGGATATATGTATGATTGAAGCAGTGTTAAAAGATGCTTTCTTAATATTTACAAAGGAGAAAGACAAGTTCCTATTTTCTTTTAACACAACAAACATAAAGAAACTTGAGAAAGCACTTGAGTACTTCTGTGTTTGCTGATATGTAACCCTGAAGCTTTATTTCTCCAATCAGAGGAGAAAGCATAGCTCATGACCTTTTGCTAACTGCAGGGCATTGCTCTTTAGAGCCATATCTCATGTAACTGCCAATTTACAGGAAATGGTCTCTTGGCAACAATTACTTATCTGGAGCAAGACATGCACTCCTTGTGACAGCAAAATATTGTTGGAAAGTGACTGTTTGCCTTGCCAGTTATAAATATAGAACTTTTAAAAGCATATTTAAGTAATATTTTATCTGACAGAGTTCTCAATGTTAAGACTTACACATTGAAATATTTATTATGAAATGAGGCAATGTCTTATAATTTCTTCAAAACAACATGTAAGTAGTATACCACCATGAATAAATAAATGTTCAAAGTGGGAGATGGGAACATGGGAATCTATTTATGTTAGTTAGCTTTGCATTGCTGCGACCAAAATACCTGACAAGAACAAATTAGAGGAGGAAAAGTGTATTTCACCTCACAGTTTCATAAATTTAGTCCACCTTGGCTGGTTCCATAGCTTTGGGCCCCCAAGGCGGGGCAGAGTATCTTGGCAGAAGGATCCAGCAGAGGAAAGGCTGCTCAGCTCATGATGGGGTCAGGAAGCAGAGATAGGAATGAGGAAGGGGCCACAGGGAAGATGCATCCTTCCAGGGCTCACCCCGGTGACACACCTCCTCCAGCCATGCCCTACATGCCTACAATTACCACCAAGTTCACTTAAACTAGGACGAACTGATTAGATTACAGCTCTCATAATCCAATCATTTCACTTATGAACATTCCTGCATTAACACAGGAGGTTCTGGGGGACACCTCGTACAAATCATAACACTATTGTAGTATTCTTTTTATTTATTTATTTATTTTGTTGCACACATTTGAAATGATCCATGATCAAGAGATAATTCATCCCCCAAAAGCACATTTAGGGATAACACAACATATTATTTCATACAAACATAGTTTTGTCATAAAGTATCACAAAAACAATCATTTAATTATTTTAGATTTGTTGTTGGGTTTATTACATAACACTGTTTAAAGGTCAATAGGTCTTACTACATTTCCAACCAAAACAACTTGAGAATAAAATCTAATTCTCTCTCAGAGTCATAGGTCTCATAATAAATGAGTGTCTAGTATTTATACTATTTTTTTCAGTATATTCCAGAACTTTCCATGGTAACATTTTCCCAATATTTAAATACTAACATTGTTAGAGAACGTAACCTTAACAAAATGTTTTTCCACTCCTGATGAAAATAACAACACACAAATCTTTTATTGCATTCGATGGGCTGGAGATGTGGCTCAAACGGTAGCGCGCTCTCCTGGCATGCGTGGGGCCCGGGTTCGATCCTCAGCACCACATACAAACAAAGACGTTGTGTCCGCCGAATACTAAAAAATAAATATTAAAAAAAATTCTCTCTCTCTCTCTCTTTAAAAAAAAACAAATCTTTTATTGCATTCAAAAAAGCCAACATGAAGATTTGAAAAAAAATAGAATATTTAGTTTTGGTTTTATGTATAAAAACATATGGTCACGCTTTTTCTAAAAATTGTTGATTGACAATATAAAAAATGATTTAAATTTAACTTCTAAAATTAACTTTATTCATAACAATTCTCTTTGGCAATTAATATTTTAAAAGCAGATGAGAGACAATAATATGATATCCCACCTACAAAATGTAACTTTGCAAGATATTTTCTCAACCAACTAATCTAATATGTAGGTCGGGGCCACTGAAACTACTTCCAAGTTCTACAAAGCAACAATTTTACACAGCTATGACTCAAAGATTTAGCACTCAATTTGGAAACAATGAAATATAATTTGAGGCTTGTTTCCTAACACCAGAGGGTCTAGAAAACATGTTTTGTTTCTAATTTGTAAACATGATTAAGGTACTCAACTGACAAAATATAGGCAGCAGCTCCAAACCCTAAGCAAAGAGCTATTCTCCTTTGCAAAATTTCTCTTCTCTTACCACCATTATCTCCTCCCTCCCTTCCTCTTTCCTGGCAGACACAATCATGTGATAATTTCTAAGGCAACTTCAGGCCAAAAACCACATAAATGTGGAATTTTTCTCTTTGACAAAGTTTTAGTAAAGCATTTACCAAAGTGAACTGAACATCAAAATTGACTTTGCCAGGCACCAATTTGCAAGTACTTATAGCCATTATGTATTCATAACTGAGAATAACCAAATTCTGGCTACTATCATTCTGTGCAAATGAACCACTTTAATCAAAGAATTAAGTATAAAACTTGTGTTCTGGGAGTTGTCTTTCACAATTTTGCTGTAATAAAACTAACATACAACCCTCAAATCCCAGTTACAGGTCTCCAGCTTGGCTATGGGTTGAGATGAGTTGAGATTTGCTCTACCTGCCTCCTGATTCTACAATGTTCAGTGCATGGCCAACCACAATTGTGTAAGCACATTTAGCAGACTTTTTATCTTCTCACACACCACTGAAAGGAAATGACATGGGACACTCAAAATTAGGGGACAAAGAAGTATTTACCATCACCAATGAAATCATGGCTAAGATAGAAAAGGAAGGATGAACTGTGAGTAAATAATACAACCTACCACAAGAGAACAGAATACAACAAAGTCCCTAAGTGGCAAGAGAATGATGAATGGAAAGTTTCTATCTTGGGTCTCTAAACAGGTGCTGGGCCCACACTGACTTATAGTTGGGTTGACTCATAGCAACATCAATAAATTACTCACCTTGAACAATTATGCAATAAATACAGACTACAATCCAGACTTTCAAAGCTAGCAATAGCTTTTGTTCATGACATAAAACTAGTTTGAATAAATCAAGTCATTTTCAAAAAAGTATTTGAAGATATATGTTGTTAGACTTCCATCTAGTGGCCAACAAGAGTCACTATTCACGATCAATGACGAAAGCATCTTGAAGGGAAACAACCACCACAAAAACAAAACAAACCTCATATAGAACAGCTGTAGCTCAAAGGTCAAATTCAACCAATTTTAAGGTGTGTGTGTGTGTGTCCTTAAGTATATATTTTTTAAGTATACTACATTTTCTTTTAGTATAATACATGCACCATGTTTTTTTTTTCTTTTTTTATATTTATTTTTTAGTTGTAGCTGGACACAATACCTTTATTTTATTTATCTTTATGTGCTGCTGAGGCTTGAACCCAGGGCCTCGCATGTGCTAGGCAAGTACTCTACTGCTGAGCCAAAACCCCAGCCCCCCTGTGTGGTATTATAGGGCAGTTAATATATATAGGTTAAGATAGGTTAATGTTTCTTCCCTGCATAGTGTACCTAAAAACACAGCCTCTTGTATAGGAAATTCATGAATATTTGTTGATGGATTTAATTGAAGAACATACTTTTTCCCTTAAGGAACTTAAAATTTCCTTTTGTAAATGCTTTTTTTTTCATCTTATTACACCTCTCCGGTAGAAAAGAAGTCATCACCGACATGCAAATTAACTTCCTTCAATATTGCCCAATAATAAAAATAATCAGTTTTCATGACCAATGAGCCATATAGTCACTACTTGGAATTTCATCTCCACTGAATATTCTGCTCTTTGGCTGACACACTGTTCTTTTTTTAAATTAAATTTATTTTTAATTTTTATTTATTTATTTTTTGTGTGGTGCTGGAGATTTAACTCAGGGCCTTGTGCATGCAAGGCAAGCACTCCATCAACTGAGCTATACTCCCAGGGCTGGATATAAAAATAAATTAAGTTTATTTTTAACTGGTATATGAAAACATAAGAATTACACCTATTAATGGGGTACCATGTGATTTTATATATATGTATTTAAACATTATTTTATATATATATATATATATAAAATAATGTTTAAATCAGGTTAAACATATCTATCTCCTCAAACATTTATCATTTATTAAGATAAAATCCACATACCACAAAAATTCTTTAAAAAGTATAATTCAACATTTAATGTTTTCACCGAGTAGTGCAACCATCATCACTGTGCAATTTCAAAACATTTTCATTATGCAAAAGAAAAGCTATGTACCCATTCATACCCATTAGCAATCATTCCACATTCCCCTCTCTTAGCAACCACTTTTCTACTTTTTTTCTCCATGGATTTGTTTTTTTTGGACATTTCATATAAACAGAACCATACCAGCCTTTCATAACAGGCTTCTTTCATTTTAGTTTAATGTTTTGAAGGTTCATATTTTTCGTAGCATATATTAGTATTTCATTATTATAAGGGACAGACAGGTGCAAGTTGTGGGAACGTGAGATTAAGGGAATAATTCTATAAAATGGGTGCACTGTGCTGATCCCCACATGCTTTTTTTTTCTTCTTTTTTTTTAGTACTAGGGATTGAACCCAGGGGCGCATAGCCTCTGAGCCACATTCCCAGCCCTTTTTATTTTTTTTATTTTGAGACAGGGTCTTGCTAAGTTGCTCAGGACCTCACTAAACTGCTGGTTTTTATCTGGCTTTGAACTTGCAATCCTCCTGCCTCTGCCTCCAGAGCTGCTGGGATTACAGGTATGTGCCACTGCACCTGACCCAAGTTTTCCACCATTTTACAATCCTCCAAGTAAGGTATGAGAGTTTCCATTTCCTCATATCTCCAACACTTGCCATTATTTGTCTTTTTTATTTTTATCATCCTAGTGTGGGTAAAATGGTTTCTTATTGTGGTTTTGATTGAATTTTCTTGGTGGCTATTAATATTGAGTATCTTTGAATGTATTTATTGGCAATTTACACATCTTCTTTGGAAATATTCTTATCTAAACACAATGCTCATTATTTCTTCTCCTTTTCCTTCTTTTGAGATGGTGTCTCTTTCTGTTATGCAGCTTGGCTGGAACTTACAGGCATGTGCCACCATGCCCAGCAACTTTGTTCATTTTTCAATTGGATTATGTGATTTTGCTCATTTTGTTTTAAGAGGTCTTTATATATTCTGTATACAAGTTCCTTATTAGTTATATAATTTGCAAATATTTTCTCTTTGTACATTCTTTTCTTTTGTTTTGAGTAAAATTATTTTTAACTTTTTATCAAAAGTTTTTAATTTTGATGTAGTCAAATTTTTCTATTTTTTCCTTTTGTTGCTTGTAATTTTGGTGTCATAGCTACAAAAGTAGTACCTAGTCCAAGATTATAAGGTTTTACTTCTAAATGTTTTGCTAAAAGTTTTATGGTTTTTATCTCTTATATTTAAGTTTGTGACCCACTTGTGAGTTAATTTTTTTAAATTTTTTTAGATGGACTCAATGCCTTTATTTATTTTTATGTAATGCTGAGGATTGAACCCAGTGCCTCACATATGCTAGGCAAGCGCTCTGCCACTGAGCCACAACCCCAGCCCTGTGAGTTAACTTTTTTATATATGGTTATCCAATTATCTCAGCATCACTTGTTGAAAAGACTATTCCTTGCTTTTGTCAAAAATTAACTGACCATAAATGTATGGGTTTATCTTGGGTTCCTCAATTCTATTCCATTCATCACTTCTATTGTCATGCTAACGTCAAGTAAACCTTATTAATGGAGTGTTATAGTAAGCTTTGAATTCAGTAAATTATGAGCCCTCCAACTTTGTCCTTTTTCTTTCCCATATGAATTTTAGGTAAAGCTTTTTTATTCTTCCCTCCAAAAAGCTGAAAATTTAATAGAGACTTGCTAGAGAGCTATAGAAAGTTCAACTCAATTGTCATAAAATCTGATGATTTAATCTAATAAGTCAAAATTACTTGGAGATCATTCTTATATGCCTGTCATAGCTGAGGTTATGTTAGCCTTTCTTTCCGTAAGTTTTATTCTCTTTCCTTCATGCTCAGTTTCACTCTCTTTCACTAGAGGAAAGTGAGTTGAACTTTCTATAGCTCTCTGGACTTCATCAAAAGAAAACAAAGTAACTCTAACTTAGAAATAAACACACACTTTCTCTCCCTCACATGCATCAAACCACTACTATGACCACTACAGTCACCACATTTCTCTTTTAAGTACATACAACTTGCAGAAACTGGCCTAAGGAGAAAATAAGTACTTTTCCTTTAGGGGGCAGTTGGACATGTCTATTCTTTTTTTTTCTTTTTTTAGCATGAATACCCTCCCTAGTGAGAGGGTAGGAGAAGGGCCTAATAAAATTATGCTGAAAGTTCTCCTCTCACTCTGAACCTTTTGACACAGATAAAATAAAACTAAAAGAAATATCAAGGGGCAACCAGGCACAGTGGTGCACACCTGTAATCCCAGCTACTTGGGATTGCAAGGAGGATTGCAAGTCTGAGGCCAGCCTCAGTAACTTAGTGAGGCCCTGTCTCAAAATAAAAAAATAAAATAAAAAGGGCTGGGGATGTAGCCTATTGGTAGCATGCCCCTGGATTCAATTCCCACAATTACAGAAATAAAAAATGAAACAGCAAGGAAAAGCTACAATGGAAAATTTTTATTAGCCAAGCACAATCTTAGACTGAAAGTTGGATTTCTATATTTTCTTTGAGAGATAACAGGTTAGGAAAATAATTTACACAAAGAACATATGATGTTTAAATTGGCTTTTATTTTCCAGCCAATTGATTCTAGCCATGCAGGGACATATCATTCAAAGGATGAAGTCTTGAGTAGTAGCTTCAATTTACTTTAAAGTAGAGTCTACAAGGAACCCTCACTCTGCCTCATGCCTTTGATCCAATGTCCTGTGAATGCAAAGGGGAGGAAGTTCTCACCTAGACCTCTATTTCAAGTAATTTGCCCAACCACAGACCTTAAAGTTACACTGGCCTCTTCCTAGGGGTCAATGTCCAATAAAAGACTTCTCATATCCCTGTCTTATTCAGAGTTCTCAATGTTTTAGCTTTGTCTCAGGTCACAAAACATTTCCTGAATTGCAACAAACTCTTCCTTCCCTCTACTAGATTTGGAATTATTTTGTTCTTGCTTCTTGTAGTTTCTGTAGTTTGGAAGTTAAAAAATTGATTTGAGACCTTTTTCTATGTAATATAGCCAGCCATTTAGTGCTTTAAATCCCATCTAAGTAGTTTAGATGACTCTCACAAATGTTGATATGTTATGCTTACTATCATTCACTTCCAAATAACTTTCATACCCCTTGATCTCTTCTTTGACACATGTACTGTTTGGATGTATGTTATTATTTTCCAAATATTTGGCAGAGTTTTTTTTTCAGATATCTTTCTTTTAATGATTTATAGTTTAATGTTATTGTGGTCAGAGAACATGTCTTTGCACGAGTTAAATCCATCTAAATTTATGTTGTTGAATGGCCCAGGATTTGGTCCATCTTTGTAAATGCTTCATGAGAACTTGAAAACAAATGTGCTTCCAAAGAATATATTTTTAAAGATTCCCCTTACACCTCAATGATTTTTGCTTAATGTGAGCATTATTTCTTCCTTCTCTTCCTCTTTTCACCCCTGATTAGAAAAAGTAATATTCCACTGGTAGCCTGCAGAGAGACTTTTGCTGTTTTTGAATCATGTGGATGTATTAATTACTTAAGAAATAATTATTTGTATTTTTAAGAGTAAAAAAGGTTACTGGAGCCATAGTGGTGAGCTAGACACACAAAAACTTATCTACTACACACACCACACACACATACAGTTAGTAAAGCAGAAAAGGTAAGGAGTGCTTGGAAGATAAAACAAAGGATGCTTTCAGACTGATAAGTCCAGAAAATTAAAAACATCTGCAGTAGAAAGTCAAACATACTTGGAGAAAGTTCAAGAACAGTGTCTATAAAACCAAACAACTACAGAGGGTACTGGTGCAACTATGAAATTAAAGAGTTCCTCTCTAAACAGCAGATCCACCTGCCCCTACCTTGCTATACCCCTCTGCCATGTCTGTTAAAGTAGGTAATGAGCACCAGTAGCATTTGATCCCTTTTAGTCCTCCAAAACTACATTTCAAAGACAGTATTATCTGACCAGGAAGAAAACCCAAATAACACTAGAGGTTGAGACAATTGAATAACTGAACAGAAGGGCACAAAACAGCAGCACATATTGCCTAGAAGAGAGATCCACTAAAGCCTTCTAATGAATATGCCCAAATTTTGGAACTGGGATGATCTATGCCATGTATCCCCAAAGGAGAACACTGTCTAATTGAAGCGCTATACTCTAATACTCAGAGAAGCCTGTTAGTGAAGTGGACCTCCCAAGACTTCACAACTGTGGATCAGAGTCATGCTAATTCCCTAGGGCAAATCCAAAGGGTCCTTGATTCCCACAAATGAATAAACAAAGGTTGGCCAGCTATTTCAGGGAATGAAGAGGAGACTACCAGAAACAAATAAAACTAATGCTGGAGGAAATAAACAGGTATAATAAAAGAAACAGAAGAGAACTTTGCCAAAATTAAAATTCATATTCTCAGAATTATAAGGAAGACAGGAAGTTTATAAAAAGAGAGCACATTGTTATAGAAGGAAACAACAGAAGACAAGAGAAAGTCCTTGAATGCTAGAAATGTTATTGCAAAATTAAAAATTCAATGGAGAATAGACATTGTGAAGACACCTGGGTTGCTGATGGAACTCAGTACCAAGCCTTGGCCTCTGACCACTGACACCTAACCCCTCCTTCAAAAGGGTCATTATTAGTATAAAGCTTGAAATCACTAAAGAGAGGTGCCATTTAAATAGAGCTTTATGATATTAACTAAGGACACCACAAAAAGTATTACATTTTTATCAAACAATCACATTTGGACAGTATTCCAATGAGTTGCTTTAAGAAAATGTTCAGGTGATTGACACAAGAAGCTTGTCCTTATATTCATAAGTACCTTTTAGAAATATTATAGGTTAGCGCACACTGGCTAGTTTGCGGATGGAACTAGGTGCTGGCGGCCCCACCAACTGATCACTGACCCCTGACCTTCCCAGTGGCAGCCATTTCTAGGCCAACATCCACTATTGCTCACTTCCGGCCGCCATTTTCCTCTTCCATTTCTCCTCAGGTCCGCCTAACGGTGACCCTCCCGGGTCCCGAGCCTATTTTTTTGCCAGCCGCACCTTCCTCACCAATCCTGGGGGCGCCCAGAAGACCCAGCCGCTGCCGCGGCCAGTGCAGCTGCCGACTCCACTGTCTGCTGTCAGTGTTAACGCGCCATCTTCGACTTCGTGCCCGCGCCACCCGCGCCTGCACCGGCATCCGCCATGGCCTACTCCGAGCCCTCACAGGCGCTCCTCAACTATCACCCCGACTACGATGCCAACATCAACAGCCAAATCCA
Organism: Marmota monax; assembly: GCF_021218885.2. Lineage (NCBI taxonomy): Eukaryota > Metazoa > Chordata > Mammalia > Rodentia > Sciuridae > Marmota > Marmota monax. Next base: position 1,553,751 of record NW_026694092.1, read on the forward strand.
ACTGCAGTTGTACACCTCCTACGTGTACCTATCTGTGGCGTTCTTCTGCGATCGCCACGACATGGCCTTGCAGCACTTCGCCAGTTTCTCCCTGAGCCGCTCCCAAGAGTGGAAGGTCTGCGCCAAGAAGCTGCTGGAGCTGCAGAACCAGCGCGACGGTGGTGTTCGCCTCCACGAAACCACCAAGCCCGGCCACGACGACTGGCACAGCGGCCTCCAGGCCATGGAGTGCGCCTTCCACCTGGAGAAGAGCCTCAACCGGGGCCTCCTGGAGCTGCACCACCTGGCCGCCGAGAGGGGCGACCCCCACCTCTGCCAGTTCCTGCAGCGCCACTATCTGCACCAGCAGGTCCTCATCATCCGCGAGCTGGCCGGCTACCTGACCAACCTGCGCAGGATTCAGGCCCTGGAAGACCCCATGGCCGAGATCCTCTTTGACAGGCTCACCCTGGGCCGCAGCTACAAGGACGACTGAGCAGAACTGTGCCCAGCCCATGCCACCCCCCGGGTGGGTCCCCAGGCCAGGCCTACACGTTGCCCTTTCAGCAAGTTCCCTTCAGTGTGGGCCTTTCAGTTTGATTGTTACTTCCAATAAAGTTATTTATTTGGTTTTTAATGAAATAAAGGTGTCCAGTTGATGTGTGTGTGTGCACGCGCGCGTGTGTGCAAAACGCTCATCTTTTGAGAATGAGGGCAGATCCTTGTGTATCCAGGATTCTTTCTGCCCATCCGTGTCCCATCCACAGGCTACTCAGAATCTCCATGGGTAAAGAGGAAAGGTATACCAGGAGCCCCTGGAAAACACAAAAACAATCTTCCTTTATAAACAGTGTGTACAAGAGGGGTAGGATTGCATGAGAGGATGTCGGTGGGCTCTTAGTAGCTATTCAATGCTGAGTATAAGAAGATGGTGCTTCTGGGGGACAAGTGAAGGGAACGGGATTGAGAATTAAAATAAGGGTGGGGGGAGGTTGGTCGCGCAAGCCTGTAATTCCAGTAACTCTAGAGGCTGAGGCAGAAGGATGGCAAGTTGGAGGTCAGCCTACGTGATTTAGTGAGACCCTGTCTCAAAATAAAAAGCAGTTTGGGGATGCAGCTCAGTGGTTAAGTGCCTGGGTTCAATCCCTGGTACCAAAAAATAAAAATAAGTTTTTAAAAAGGCACCTTCAACTTTACATAAAACATTTAGTTTTTTAGAATATGCAAATGTTTAACTTTTGTTGATTCTGGGTAACAAAATGAGAGACCCATGAAATGGCATGTCAGAGTACCTCTTTGACCACCTCACCCTGGGCCACAATGAGGGTGATGAAAGGACTGAGCCTTAGCCTGGCTTCCCCATAGACACAAGGTGAGTTACTGTGGTCACCAGTGTGTGTGTGTGTGTGTGTGTGTGTGTGTGTGTGAGAGAGAGAGAGAGAGAGAGAGATGGGGGGGGGCAGTAATATATATTACCCTCAAATATTTTCACTTCTTTTTTCCCATGTGCATCATTTCTTCCATTAAAGTGACCTTATTACTAAGAAAAAATATTAATAAACTCTCCAGCTTTGCTTGTTCTTCGTTGACTTAAAAATCATGAATTTTGGTGGTTATGCAGCGGGGCAATACATTATTCATCTCCCAGGAGCTTTGCTGTAGATAACACCTCTGACATGTGAGTTGTAATGATAATGGTTGCCTAGGTTACTTTCCAGAGACTTGTAGCCTGCTTTTGCTAAAAGCACAGACTCTTCACTTGGGTCTACACATATTTAGTAGGTGACTGGAACAGAATGAAAAGGCTTGGCATCTCTGCCTTCATATTGTATCTCTTTTGCCACCTTAACCATTGGGTCAGTTTTCTGTTCAGCTTTGCATGTGCACATGTTGATCATCTGAGAAATGTTATATCCAAAACTATTAAGACAAGTTTTACTTGACCTGGACTTGCCTAGCCATCTCTTCTCCCCCTTGAAGGCTAAAGGTTATCTGTCAACCACCATCAACAAAAAGGAGTGAAAAAAGGTGGCAGCCAAGTTCCTGGAAGATCTGTGGCTATTACCCAAAAGTGAATATTCCTCCCCTTTATTAGCCTGTCTCTCTCCCTCATTTTTTCTATGTTTACATCTGTAACCCCTCAACTCCCTGGAGTTGAAGAGTTTATTTGTGACACGAACTTCCATTTCTCTATTCTCTGGCCACTAAATAAAACCTTTATTTCTCCCCAACACTTGTTTCTTGGATATTGGGACGGGGTAACAACCTGATACCCAAAACTGTCACTAGAAGGATGCAAAGGATGAGGACAAGGTTGAAGAACATAATTGTTATATTGGACAAAAAAAACACTAAGTTGTCCTGAATGGTAAGCCTGTGACACTTCAGCAACTTGGAATACTGTAGAGGGGTGGGAGGAGTTGAAAGTGGTTGATCAGTGAGGAAACATTGTATCCAGTCCAGGTGTTGGTTGAGGAAATGAAGACACAGATAAATTCCAGACTGGTTTGGGGAAAATTAATCAAAGTTACTCATGAAGGAGAGATGAGGAATGAGAGATGGTTCTGGGGTTTGGACTTGAGTATCTGGGTTAATAGTGATGCTATTATGAACCCGGGAATGTTTGCAGCAGGCTAACCTGGGGGTGGGGGTGGGGAAACAAAATCTGAGATACTTATTAGACAAAAAGTCACAAGGTCAGCAAGTAGCTGAAAAAAAATGAATATCCCTTTCCCCTCCAAATATACATATGAGAGACATCATCCTATAGGTTATATTAAAGCCATGTAGGGGGTGGGGCGTCTATGGTGTCTGGGAGCTTTGGATCCCCTGCAGTTTTTACAGAGCACTGATATCTATGGACTCTAACATGGACTTCATTTAAAGAAACCCACGGACCATTAATGGACAAAAACATGAATCAATTTGTATTGTGGCATTCAAATCCTAGCACTTTGGGAGAGGCTGGTCTTGAAGACCTGGGCATAAGCAATTCTCCTGTCTTAGCCTACTGAGGAGATGGGATTACAGCATCAAGTACCAAGTTTTTGAAGACCATGACCCACCATACCATCATTATGCATTCAAGAGTTGAGTATGAATAACCACATCAAGATTTAGATCCTCTTCAAAAGTTTCAAGTGTCATCTGCATTAAAGCTCTCTATTGGACCCTCTCACAAAAATAAAAGCTGAAAGGGACCCAACTCCATTAATATACTTTAAAAAATATCCCTTCCTCTGACTTCAGTTTCCTTGACCATTAGGGTCTTTCATATTGCTTATGTTCCTTTAGACAAGAGCTAACAAAATGGTGCATTCCAAAAAATGTGTTCTATGGCCATAAGTTTTTCTTGGTAGGACAGAATAAACTTGGCATAATAAGTTTAGAATTAGGTCTTTTATTGTAGCCTACAAAAAGTTGGGTCAAGAATGTGAAAATGAGAATTAAATGTTAAAAATTTTTGAGGTTAGTAGAGTATATGCTTTGCATGAGTAAGGCCTGGATTCAATCCCCAGCATCAAAAACAAAAACAAAAAGCCTCCCATATATTTATGAGGTTAGATTACACTCTCTATGTGTTCTAGAGAAAAGACCCCCCAACCTGAAATTTGATGGTTTTTATTCTATCTCTGCCTCCACCTCTTACTAGCTATATGATAATTGGGAAAGTCCATTAACTGACCTTATCTTCATTATCTGTAAAGGAACCTGGTATTTCCCCTGCCTACCTCACAGGGTTGTTGTGAGGTTCAAATGAAATAATATACATAAAAAAGACAATAAAATGTGCAATACAGTTGTAGGGATATGTGTTACATGATTGCAAATCATTCTTTCTGCTCTTTGGCCTGGGAAGGTAGGTGATTTAAACACAAATTGAAAACATATATTATGTCCAAGCTGGATATGTGGAAATTAGGCTACATTAAACTTTTTTCTCCCTCTGAATACTTAGAGTACTCTTATAGGCTAATTCTAAAAAGGAAGAAGACTACAAATTTCCCTCAAATTATAAATTGGCATTGATGATGTTCTAAAGTAATTAAGGGTTGTAATAGCGATTTACAATGTCCATTTACTAAATTGTGACCAGAATTTTTTAAAATGAAGAACATAGAGGAGAATATTTCACAATGCCTCCCACATAGGAAGAGTAAATATTGTTTTAGTTATATGTATGTTTGAATATGTGTATAGTTGGCTATTAAATAAAATGATATTTTTTCTTGTGAGTTGCAAAAAATAAAAAAAATTAAAAAAAAAAATAAAGCCATGTGACTAGACATACTCACCAGAAAAAGAGCATAAAGACAGTACGGCAAACTCATCCCCAAGCCCAAGGCGGCTGACATTAGAGGATAGTTGATGTATTGAAACACCCAGAGAGCTGCTGGTTCCATTTGATCCTTATGTTATTTCCAGAGTGTCCCCATGTCTGTTCCAAGTTTATTTCAAAATCAGCCCATTTCTGGAAGCTAGATGTGGCCTCTGGTTTGTCTTTAAAATGTGGAGAAAAATTGGCCTTTTGCTTTGTTTTAACGGCAATGGGTAGAAAGAAATTATTTTCCAGTAAAAGAATTATTCCACAAGGAATTGATATACCTGCTTTTCTATGTTTGTTTCCTATTCCCCTTTAAAACCAACCCCCCTCCCGGTCCACCCTCATTTGACTAGGATATCTCCACCCATGTAAACACTAAGGTTGTCCATATCCATGAAAAAAATAGTCAAAACATTTTTTTTCCTGTGATACATTGGAGTTATAAAGATAAAAATAAAAATATTATAGACTAAAAGCTGTAGTCAAAGACACATGAATTGTTTTCATCCCTTTTAAGTTAGCAGATTGCTCTGAACATTCATTATAATACCAACAACTTTAGCTATGCAGTAATTATCTTCCCTATTTCCTCATTACTACACTTTAAGATTTTCTTAAAAGTTAAGATTATAGCATTGTGAGTTTAGCTTCCAGAAAATGTTATTGCCCCCTGCCCCTTGCACGTTTCAGTCCTATGTGGTCTTCTCACTGTATTTCTTTCTCTGCCTGCTTTGAGGACCTCCACCTTTGATTCAGAAATTACCTATTTTTAAAAAAACATACATATATATGTGTGTGTGTACACATACACACACACACACACACACACACAGGCTTCTCTTCTAGATATGAATAACCACTAACCACAGAGTAAGCATCTATTTAAGTGCTTCAATTTTTAAATTGAGGACTTTTCTTAATTTCCTCTTTTAGAGAGGAAATTTAGAGCACTGATTTTTTTCAATGCCTCTTGTAATTATAGATATTATTATCTTCATTTTTCACAGGAAGAGACCCTATAAAATTCTTTGGGTTTTTTTTTTGTTCTTTTTAATTTTTATTTTACAGATGAATGGAATTTACTGTGGTATTTCCCTATACATACACATGTGAATTGACCATGTTCGTTCACTCTTCTTCTATCTTGGGCCCCCCATTCCCACACCTTTCCCAGTCCCTAGTAACCAACTTTTACTTTCAGCTTGACTGTTTTACTTATTTATTTTTCTGAGTTCCAATATGAAAAAGAACGTGATATTTGTCTTTCTGTATCTGACTTATTTCATTTAACATGAAGTCCTCCAGTTCCATTCATTTTTCTACCAATGACAGGATTTCATTCTTTTTTATGCCTGAATAATACTCCACTGTGTGTATAGACCATATTTTTTCCACTCATCTCTTGATGACTACCTAAGTGATTCCATATCTTAACTACTGTTAATTTGCTGCAATAAACATAGGCATGCAGGTAATCTCTTTTGAATGCTGACTTAATTTCCTTTAGATATATACCTAGGAGTGGTATAACTGGATCAGAGATCTATTTTTATTTTTTTCAAGAACCTCCATACTATTCTCCATAATGGCTATACTAATTCACATTTCTACCAATAGTGTATAAGAATTCCCTTTTCTCCCTTTCTTTGCCTGAATTCTTCTTTTTATAAGAGCCATCCTAACTGTGGTGACATGATATCTCATTGTAGTTTTGATTTGCATTTCCCTGATGGCTAATATGATATTGAGCATTTTTTTCATAAATGTTTGGCCATTTGTATTTCTTTTTCTTTTATTTTCTTTTTTTGAGAAGTGTCTCTTCAGATCATTTGTCCATGTTTAATTGGATTATTTGTGTGTTGTTGAGTTTTTTGAGTTCTTTATATTTTCTGGATAATAACCCTCTGTTGGAGGAATAGCTAGCATATATTTTCTTCCATTGTATAGATTCTCTCTTCACTTTGTTGATTGTTTCCTTTCCTGTACAGAAGCTTTTTAATTTGATGCTATCCCATTTTTGCTTTATTCCCTGGTGCTTTTGGAGTCTAACGCAGAAAATCACTGCTTGTATCAATATCTTAAAGTGTTTCTCCTGTGTTTTCTTCTAGTATTTCCAGAGTTTCAGGTCTTACATTAAGGTTTGATTCATTTTGAGTAGACTTTTATACAAAGTGAGAGAAATGTCAGAGTCCAGTTTCAATCTTTTGCTTGTGGATGTCCAATTTTCCTGAAATGGTTCCAGGATTTCTTAACCATACAATTCTTGGGTTCAAATCTCAGTTTAGCCATTTACTATGTTGGGTAAATTTGGTCAAGCTCTTTAACCTCTTATACCTTGTTTCCTCACATGTAAAATCAGGATAATAAAATTAACAATCCTACTGGGATGTTGAGATCGAGTGGCTGTATGTAAATCACTTAGAAGAGTTCCTGGTACAGTGTAAGTCACATTAGCCATCCTTTGTCACCAGTGTGACATCATCTTATATTCCTCATTTCTGGGTTCTTCTGTGATCTCTATGATTTGGAGAAAAAAATTTTTTTTTCACATCTATGCTTCGCCACTGGAGGTCTCTCTTGCATTTCTACCAACCATATCACCCTACCTACTGAGAAGAGAAAATCCTTAGCAACTGCTTTGGTTGTCAGGTGCCAGGACTCAGGAGGGTGGTTTGCTCTTTTCCCTGCCCCAAATCCAGGCCCAAAAGTGTAGGTGAGTTTTGCTGTGGCAGCTTTCCATGGTATTGCCCCTGTTCTGTCTCCACCTGCCTTCCTTTGAAATCACCCCTAGAACACTTCGTGCTTCTCTCAAAAGCCTGAGCCTCCAACTTCCATTCTGAACTTTCTCCCCACTCAGCAGAGATGGAGAGGAGCAAAAGAATGAAGTGCTAACTCCACTTCTCACTTTGTTTGGATGCTTGGATCTGAAAAAGAGAGAAATGGGTGGTCAGGGTTTGGGGGGAAAATGAGCAAAAAGGACCACAATGGGGCTATTGATAACAAAATAACTACATGGGATAAATCACCTTGAGCTTCAGCACAGAGGTTCTCAAGCTCTGATTTGCATTAGAATCACCTGCAGTGCTTTTAAAACACTCAGTGCCTGGGCCCAATCCAGTCCAAATGCATCAGCCTCTGGGGCAAACCTAGGCATCCCAGGCATCGAAAACTAGTGCTTTATCATCTACCTCAAAAGTGGTCTGTGGAAGAGCAACCAGAACCTCACCTGAGCTCTTGTTATTAATGCAAAATTTCAAGCCCCACCCCAGACATACTGAATCAGAATCTTTTTTTTTAAGACCCCAGGTGGTCAATTTGCACTCTGAAATTTCAGAAGCACTGTTTTAGTACCCTCAACTAACAACACTACACCTTGAAATCACCTAGAGAGCTGGAAAATAATACTAGTCCTTGGATTTACACAACTTGCTCAGCTATATTCTCATGTAAGTACTAGACCAAGTATAATAAAAGCTTACTGTAGCTTCAACAATTATTATTGAATCAATAATTATTGATCACACATATACACATACACATTAGCTTTTATCCATTGCTGTAATTCCTCATATACTTTTTTTTATAGCATAGGTCAGCAAACATCAGCCTGCAATAGCCATCAAATTTGCCCCCCATTTTTTTGGTGTGTGGTGCTGAGGATTGAACCCAGGGCCTTGTACATGTGAGACAAGCACTCTATCAATTGAGCTATATCCCCAGCCTCACCCTTCATTCTTTTTTGATAAGAAAGTATTAGAACACAGCCCCTCACTTCACTTACCTATTTCTAGGATTGCTTTTATGCAACAGATGAATTCGTTTCCACAGAGACCACTTGGCTTGCAAATGCTAAGACATTTACCATCTAGTCTTTTATGGAAAATCTTTGCCAAACTATATTTTATAGTAATTTGCCACTGCTCTTAATTTGCCTACAGCTACCATATAGTTCAAGCTTTTTTCAACTTCATTTACTCATCTATTTACCTTTCCTATTTCCTTTTGCTTTGTTCACTCTCAATAAATATTCTAGAATGATTCAGATATTTGTAATATTTTACACATATCCCCAACAGCCACACTTACTAGAATTGCGATTGTCAGTCTCCAGGCTAACATCTTTGTGTATTTCAGCAAGTCAACCTGTCCGACTTTGTGTCTTCAGTTTAGCCTGTCTCTCATTGTGCCTTTGTTAATTGAAGGCCATCAGTCATCCCGCTTCTGGGAGCATCAGAGTGGAACAATTCCTGACTAACCTTTTTTGACTGATTCTCCGTAATTACATATTCATCACAGAGACTATTTAAAGTGTACTCATTTTTAAGTCATTGCAATCTACTCCAATCATTTTCTTGCTGTGAGGCATTTAAATTTTATTAATATGCAAAGCTACTGCCTTGTATGAGGTGGAATAGACTTCTTCCATTTTATCTGCATTTCAACGTTTACACTTTATAATGTTGCTTTTAGTTTATAATTCATTATATATGATATTAACTGTACCACATGGACCAAGATTTATTCTCTTTTTTCCTGTGATATAATTTTCTGTGCATGATTTTTCTCATCCCAAAAGTTCAATTCTTCTATGAAGTTTATTGGGAACTAAAAGTACCAATTTAAAATATATTTTAGAAGTATAAATAAATAAGTATAAATGAAAACATTCTAAGCAGGAACAGCCATGCATTTTTAAATTTTTTTAACCAAATAGTTATTCCTTCAACAAATCATGTTGGGTTCTGTGGCATGTTCTACATTATGTTTGGCACTAGGGCACAGTGTGGCCAGGGCACAGTTCCTAGTCATAGTCTGATAGACTTAGAAATAAATATCTCCAATCTAATCTGGTAAGATCTAAAAGAGATATAAACACAAAGTGCTGTGTGAGTCCAGGAGAGAAAAGGGGGTCTAATTCTTACCTGGGGAGGTAAAAAAACATCTACCATGGAGTGAGATAGAGCCTTAAAGTGTGACTTGGAGCTCTACAAATGAAGAAGAAAGGAAAACATACTTTAGCTATGTTCATTTGCTTCCGGGGAAGCAATAGAGAGGGAGAGTTAAAAAGACAGAAGTATAAGGGGATAGAGTTGGTAAAAGAAGACCCCCAGAGGAGTGGAGAGGCAGGAAGAGGGATTATTTTTTTTCTTAAGGAATTTCACAAAACTCTTCTCTCAAAGGTTGTCACCGATTTACCAATTAACATCACTATTTGTCTCTTCAGAACTTGCCCTTCTTGATCATTCTATAGCACTTAGTGGTGGCTAGTCCTTTCTTCCTTGCCTGCCTTGTCCTCACTTGGTTTGCCTAGGATTAATCTATAGAGAAATACATAGAGCTAAGAGGGAGGCTAGGTCATAGATTTTACCTTGGACCTCTTTAATTCTTACTCTATATATCTGCCGCCTTGAGCTCAGCCACATCCATGGCCAATCTGTCTCTTTCTCCTCCCAGGTGTGTTTGTTTTGTTTGTTGTTTTGTTTTTAATGACAAAACTTGCACATCCACCTGTGAAACTTTTCCCCTGGATGTTCTCAGAAAACTGAGTAAGCAAGTCTCAAAATGAATTCATTGTCTATTTGCCAAACCCTCCCTAGGTTTGCCATACCTGCCCCACTCTCTCAAGTAATAAACTTTAGAGTCACCCTAGACTTATAGCTCTTAGCCTGAACAGACTTGATATCTCCCCCCTTTCTATGTGCTCCTCTTCTTCCTAATGACCCATATCCTTTTGTTGTTGTTGTTTTGTTCTGATTCCAGGAATTGAACTTAGGGGCACCTGACCACTGAGCCACTTCCCCAGCCCTATTTTGTATTTTATTTAGAGACAGGGTCTCACTGAGTTGCTTAGTGCCTTGCTTTTGCTGAGGCTGGCTTTGAACTGGTGATCCTCCTGCCTCAGCCTCCAGAGCCACTGGGATTATAGGCGTGCACCACCACAACCGGCTCATATCCTTTTTGGGCAATAATTATCTGTGATCTAATAATTTCTGTAATCTCTGTACCTTTCTGGGATCTCAAATCACAAAATTCAACTCTGGCTAATCAAAGCAGAAAATAAATTTTCTGAAAGACATCCAGTAACATACTTGGAAAGCTGTAGGACCACGCTTAGAAAATGGGAAGCATCATACAAAGTAGAACCTTATCTCCCATCTACCTTTATACTTTTCCTTAAGAGGAAATATGCTCAGATGTTAGGTTGTGCAAAGTGATAATCTAGTTCTTATAACCCTCTTTTAGTAGATGCTGTTGGTGCTTTGCCCAGATCCACTTGACCAGCAGGACACAGCTGCTTGTGAGTATACGGCAGCTGACGGCTTATGTCTGTGACCTTTTCAGGAGGATTATCCTTGGCCAACTGAGACAGCCAAAGTCCAGGGATACAGAAGAACAAAAGCAGTGAGTTTTATGATCCAGAGACCATTTTTTTTTATCTAGCGAAGGTGAGACTTTGCCTTAAACCACTTCCTTGCTTGGTTCCTTCACTGGCCCTATCCTGCTGCATGGCTTTCTCCTGAGTTCATTCTGGAAGGATTTACTTCCAGGAAGCCCAACCAAAAACTTACCTTCAAACAGAGTTGATTATCCTCTGTGTTACCACAATTTCTACTTTGTTCCTTGTTAATGACATTTAACACTTTGTATGGCTATTTTTGGTTCATGGGTCAATATCCCTTAATAGGCTATGGAAACTGTGAATGCAGGGAACATGTGCATTTTTCTTTCCTTAAGCCCTACCATATATATAAACAGGAGCTTATAAGTGGTAGGATGAACTTAATAAAAAATAAAGTCAGATCATAGTAGATCAAAGAATGAATAAAAATAAGGCTACAGAGACAATAAGTGTCACAATAGGCTCTTGTTCCAGTGTCTAAATGTACCCAGAAGTGTCATTATTGGCTTACCTATTTCATCTGCTAACTAGAGTGTGGGTGATTGAGCAAAGACACATTTTTAGTAATTAGTCTCTGCCCAGAAGAATTTCTTCCCAGATATAAAGTTCACATAATCTGGTTAATTTCCCAAATAGGTCATGCATATTCTTTCTTTCTTTGCTAGTTTCATTACTGTTTACTCAGGAAGGGTAAATTTAAAATTTAATTACTTAGTAGTTTGTTTCATTTATTCCAAATGGTTCTAGATTGATTAGCCTATTACCTCATCTATGAAAATCTGTATGTGATAGATATAGGACAAATAATCTTACAAAGGGCTGAGGATATAGCTTAGTGGTAGAGTGCTTGCCTAGCATGCATGAGGTCCTGGGTCCCATCCACAGCACCACAATAATAGTAATAACAATAATTTTACTGAGCATTTACCATATACAATATATTGTGGTATCAATTATTGAGGGATAGGAGGTTGAAAAGAAAGAATAGAAACTTTTTCTATGCTGCAGGAGTTTGAGCTAGCTAGAATCATGGCACAGTTTAGGATCACTTATAAAGGACCTTATCAACATATTTCAAGTTAATTAATAATTAATGCTTAGAGCTGGGGTTGTGGCTCAGCAGTAGAGCACTTGCCTCACATATGTGAGGCCCTGGGTTCGATCCTCAGCACCACATAAAATAAATAAATAAAATAGAGGTATCGTGTCCAACTAAAACTAAAAACTAAATATTTAAAATAATAGTAATAATTAATGCTGAGCCTGTAAGGACCAATAGGATATAGTATGACAGAATGATAGCAAGAACTAGGCCAATAAAGAAAGGAAGTTTTCTGGAAAGAAGCTTTCCTCAAGTTTGATAATGAACTTATTTTAAAAGACACTTTCTTAATATTCCTATCTAGCCCATGCTTTCTTATTTCTTTTTTTCTATTTCTTTTTTTGTTTTTTTAATTTTTTTTGTTTTTATTGGTTCTTTTTAGTTATACATGACAGTAGATTAATTTTGACATAACTGCACAAGCATGGAATATATCTTGTTCTAATTCAGTCCCCAGTACCTCTCCTTCCTCTTCTCTTTCCCTACTCCTTGCTCCCTTCCTTCTATTGATCTTTCTTCCACTTACCTACAGTTATTTATTTTTTTAAATAATTTCTTGTGGATGTACACAATGGTGAGATTCACTGTGGTATATTCATATATGTACATAGGAAAGTTAGAGCAGACTCATTCCACTGTCTTTCCTTTTCCTGTCCCCACCCCCTTCATTTCCCTTTGTATACTCCATTGAACTTCTATTCTCCCCTGTCAAGCCTTCTTATTTCTGCTCTAAAATACCCAAGCCACAATTCTAAACATGCTATATTCAAATACTAGAATGAATTAAGTAGATGGAGACCAGTCTGTATCTCAAGCTGAGAGTGTCACAGGGCTGCCACTTGGTGAAAATGTCATTATGCCATTGGTTCAAGTTCTAGCCCGCAAATTGTTAATGCAAGGGTTTATTTCTCTCAAAGAATCTCAGGGTGTACAGGTTCCACATGAGAGATCAGTGACCTTTTTCTGTAAAGTGTAAGTATTTTAGCCAGATGTGGTGGTGCACACCTGTAATCCTAGAAGCTCAGGAGGCTGAGGCAGGAGGATTGCAAGTTCAAAGTCAGCCTCAGCAATTTAGTGAGGCCCTAAGCAATTCAGTGAAGGGATGTGGCTCAGTGGTTAAGTGCCCCTGGGTTCAATCCCTGGTACAAAAAAAAAAAAGTGTAAGTATTTTAGAATTTACATCCCATACCATCTTTGTCACAACTATTTAACTCTACCATTGTAATGTGAAAGCAGTCAGTCAGAATATATTTATGTGGCTGTGTTCCAATAAAATTTTATTTACAAAATGAGTGGTTGCACAGATTTGTCCCAGAGGCTATAATTTGCCAATTCCTGTTAAAGAAGCCTGACTCACACCAACAATATTGCCCAACAATTACTGGTCAGATACAGATAAGGTTTACATATTCACAGGACAGATTACCTGCATGTCTTATCAGAAATTGACCACTAAATAAGTTAAACTTTCAATCAGAAATTTGCTTAGCAAGCAACAGATCAAGCCAACAAAATTGTTCTCTTGATTTGTGTTCTTCCAGAAGTGACCCTGAGCAATGGTTTGAATGCAAGTGTCTATTGGCAGATAATCCCAGGAAATATGAGTAAGGAAATAGAGAAGTAAAGCAGGGAAGGGTAGGAAGCTAATAAAATTTGTGTTATCAAGCAAGATGATGAAAATCAACTAGGGCAAAATCTCCTGGGAAAACATGTGTCAGATTTATCTCACTCATGCAGCAAGGGAGCTGGAATATTTTTCCAGTAACTCCATCAGTTATTGGTTTGAAGGGACAGGCAGAGAGCACTCCAGTGTTCAGAGAAAGCCATCAAGCAAAAAGTTTCAGGGGCTGGCTGCTAGAAGTTGAGCAGCATATATGGACAAGGTAAATGCCAAGGACGTATAGTGGGGCACCAACAGCATGTTACGTTTGTTTTCTCCCAATTGATATTCATCAGGTAATATGACTTAATGAATAAATTTTCTGTCATAGGTATTTTTCTCACATGGAACTGGTCATGTAGAAACCAACTAATCTTTCTCTTCATGATTTTGGACAGGCAAAAACACATACATATTTCTAACAATCTCTTTTCTTAAATATTCCTCATTAGCTAACCATAATTTTATTTTATTTTATTTTATTTTTAGCTAACCATAATTTTAAATGCTAAAACAGAACATACTAGAATGGTCATAATTATAGATTTTTTTTTAAAACTGGTAAGTACTTTGTTTTATAGCTTCTCATTTGGCCTTGATTTATGGTGGTTCATTACTTACTATGTGTACTGTGCTGCCATATTTATTGTTAGAGGAGACCAAAGGCTGGCCTGTAGAAAAGGAGAAAGTAGATTAGCAGTGAAAGAATAAAGGTAGGCAATGAGGCAAGGGAATGAATTCCTGGGAGAAGCAGAAGCAGTAGAGGTTGGGCAGAAGTAGGGTGAGTAGAAATCACTGCATCCTGTAGGAAAAAGAAGAGATATGAATAGACCTCTCCTGATTCCTACAATCTTTTTTTCCTCACCAGCACCACCACCACTACTACTACTAATGGTGGTAATGGGAAGATTTGGGGGCATTCATTGAATATACCCAAGGTTTGAACCTTTGGACTCTCTTTATGGTTCTTCACCAGAGATGATATTTTCTTTCTCTTGGTTTGTTTGCTTGGGTTTATATTTCCAACTAAAGGAGTATAATGCTTCTGATCACCTCCAGCATATTCCAGGAGAACCCAGGGTGAATTGTGTGGTCACAGCTGAATCAAAGAACAGGAAGATCAAAATTGTCTTCTTTGTCTGATCATGTGGACTCTTGGGGTATTAACTAATCAGGCAGAGTTATTTTAGGAGCAACTATGGAAAACCAGAGTGGGTAAGCAGTCTCTTGGTACACACCCAAGTTTGGGAACACAGTAACATAGAAGAAGGAACTCCATGATGCTGGCATGTTCGGAGCACAATTTTTAGGTTGTTCCATTGACTTTGTGAGCCACTGCCATTCTTAATGCCAAATAAGCAGTATAAGCCTAGTGGTTAAAAGCATGGGCTTCAGCGTCATGCTGACCTGAGGTAGATTACTGTTTCAACCACTTAGCTCTGCTGCATGCTCTATCCATTTAGATAAAAATGTCATACCTCACTGAGCTTCCTATGAAGAACCTACTTTCAAAAAGCATTTGAGGTCAATGCAGACTTTCTTAGAATTTTGCAGTGGAAACCAAGAGTTTACATCCTGTTCCTCAAAGCAATCAACTTCAAAATTTGTTTGACATTTATATTCTTCCAAGTTCTTTCTTGGGCTTCCTGTTATAATGATTTTCCTCTCTGTCCTTCATACAATTACTAATATATTGGCTCATCCATACCCCCACTTATTTTCTGTTCCATCTTGCTAGGCGATTCATTGACACCCTTCTGACTCTCTAGGTCAACAACATATAGGGGTCTCCAGTTAACAGGACCCATTCGGCTTAGAAGGCAAATAGGATTATGTTATTAGTGGAAAGGGTGGGAGTTTCTTATGCTTCACGTCGCCCTAAGGACTTTTCTTTGTTTTGTGTGTGTGTGTTTACACTTTATTTCCCGAGAAAGAAACACATGGCAGCAACACATCCAGCTTCTCTCAGTTCCTTTGCCTACCCCTCTCCAGGGGTGAATAAGTAACTTTTTAAAAAATATAAACAGGAGCTAAGGCTGTAGCTCAGTGGCAGAGTGCTTGCCTACTATGTGTGAGGTGCTGGGCTCAATCCTTAGCACCACATATAAATTAATTAATTAATTAAATTAAAAAACAGAAAGCCCACCACCTCTTTTTTCTTTTTCTTTTATCATTTTTAAAGTTTTATTGATTTTATTTTTTTATTTTTTATTTATTTTATTTTTTATTAAATACATGACAGTGGAATACATTACAGTTCTTATTACACAGAGTACAATTTTTCATATCTTTGCATATAGAGTATGTTCACGCCAATTCATGCCTTTATACATGTACTTTGGGGGTTTTTTTGCATTACAATTCTTATTACACATATACAGCACAATTTTTCATATCTGTTTGTATATAAAGTATGTTAACACCCAATTTGAGTCTTCATACATGTACTTTGGATAATGATGTCCATCACATTCCACCGTCCTTGCTAATCCCCTGTCCCTTCCCTTCCCTTCCAACCACTCTTCCCTATCTAGAATTCACCTATTCTTCCCATGCTCCCCCTCCCTACCCCACTATGAATCAGCTTCTTTATATCAGAGAAAACATTTGGCATTTTTTTTGTTTGTTTGTTTGTTTGTTTTTTTTTTTTTTTTGAGATTGGCTAACTTCACTTAGCATTATCTTTTCCAATACCATCCATTTACCTGCAAATGCCATGATTTTATTCTCTTTTAATGATGAGTAAAAAAAAAAATTAGAAACAGGAGGGAAAGCAACAGAGTGTGTATGGCTGCTGTGAAGGTGTGCCACACAGATCACCCTTCAAGAGAGAACTTGCCATTCAGTTGTAAGGAGTGCAGCTAATTGACAGCCTCCAAAATTTTAAGATCACATTCTTCTTGGCAGCCTACCCAGTGACCAAACACAGAAGGAATGCTAAAACCTGCCCATTTCTGCCAATGTGAGACTCCAATATAAGGATTATTACTCTGGAGTTCCCCAGTGGGTTGTGTGAGACTTTGTCCAATCTGCATTGAGATCCCAGGTTATCCCTACCCAATTCTGCTTCTTCTTTTCTTTGATAGATGTCAGACTGTAGCATCATCTGAAGATTTTCCATGCCCAATTTGCTTCCTCCCACTTTTATCTTATTAAAAGGTTTTTAGCCATAATAAGCTTTTTGCACTCCTAACTCTGTCTTAGAGGCTGCTTCCCAAAGATTCAACTAACACAGTGTAGTCCTATGGCTTGATTATTTACTTATGTGTTCTCTCTCTCTCTCTCTCTCTCTCTCTCTCTCTCTCTCTCTTTGTCCAGAGGATTCATGTACTCATAAACTCTATGAACTAAGTTTCCAAGAAAATTAATTCTCCTTGAAAGTAGGAGGTTGTATTCTTGGGTACATTGCTAGGGAGGGAGGTTTTGAGGTGCCCAGTATGTCCGCATCCAGTTTCATTCTATAATTCAATCTTAGAATGACAACGCTGATATTTTTATCCTTATCTGTTTTATTCCTGTGGTTTTGATCTCAATTAGTTTGTGACTCAGGAGGGAAATAAAAAGGGCTGATTCATTTATCCTTTCAACCCCAGTATGAATAGGAAAAAAAATTCTTACATGTAATTTGGAATACTTAAATGATTTTCCAAAGGTCACATAGGGCATTCCTTCTGCTCTTTTTTAATGAATTTATTTTTTTTTAATTAACCAAAGGCATGATCTTAAAAGGTGATAAAAATGAGCAGAATGATAGAATTTGATTACTAAAGAATTTTTACAATAATTGCTTCTGCAGATGGATCTATTGCTTCCTTGAAGATATAAAGGTAGAATATTTGGATCATGAGCATGAGGCTTTCCTAGAATTTTAGCATATGTATGTTCCATGGAGAAATTTCTTGGTCTTAGTGTATCCAGAAAGGACTCTAGCAGACAAGCTTTAGGATACTGGTTCTCTCACATTGTCTATGAGAACTTCTGTGCATACAGCCATTGCTGAAGTGTTGGTTCAGATATCTTTTCATTCCTTCCCAGATACCTGGCCTAATTTGCCTCAGGTGCCTACTTAAAGTGTCAATATTGGTATTATATCCATAGCCCCTCTGCTCATCAAAGACATCATGTGCAACTTCAGTGGACAGTATGTTCCCATATTACCAGAGACTTTTTACCTCAAGTGCCTATATTTCTCTGACTTAGAATAATCTCTGGCTATGGGAGAGTGCTAGGCCTACCTATGTGCTAGGCCAGGAAGTGCCAGGGAATTTAATGCCAAAGGAGTACCTTCTAACCAATGTAGAACAGGAGTTACTGGGAACATCTCCAATTTCCTCACTCTCTTGGAGGAATAATTCTGCAACATGATCCATAAAGTCTCTCAGAAGGTGCCCAATACATTGAGTCCCCTAGCAATAACCCACTCATTAACATATCTTGTATTGAATGTTCTCCTTTTTCTTTCTAGTTTCCTCCTCTGTGCTTCCTAATATCAACCCCTGCTGTGAACTAAATGTTTGTGTCACTCCAAAAGTCGTACGTTGAAATTCCACCCCCCAGTACTATGGTGTTTGGACAGTGATTAGATTTTTAGGGTTGAGCCCTCATTATGAGATCAATGCACTTATAGGACAGTGACATTGCTCCTCAGGTGCCAGGCCTTGCAGTCAGCCTACTGGTCCGTGCCAAGAAGCAGCAGTGGAGCGATGGAGTGGTAGAACAGCAAAGTGGTGGACCCAGTGGGTTGGAGCTCTCTGCACTTCAAGAGAGAGGCACAATGGGCCAGTGCTAAGGTGAGCCATGGCAAGCCTATCTGTCACCCTGTATCAGCCTAGATTCCACACAATGGAGATGCCTGCTGCAGAACCACACTCTAACGGGCAGTGCAGTGCCAGACACCCCAATGAGCATGCACAGTCAATGACTTCATCCTCCTACTTCCAGAAGGTGAGAGAAAATGGAAATGGGGCAGACTTGAATGACTCAAGAATTGACCAATAGCTGCGTGTGGTGGCACATGCCTGTAATCCCAGCAGCTGGGGAGGTTGAGGCAGGAGAATCGTTGAATTCAAAGTCGGCCTCAGCAATCTAGCAAGGCCCTAAGCAAATCAGGGAGACGCCGTCTCAAAATAAAATATAAAAAAGGACTGGGGATGTGGCTCAGTGGTCAGGTGCCCCCAGTTCAATCCCCAGTATCCACCCCCCAAAAAAGAATGGACCAATAGTGTTAGTACATTTCCAAGCCCTAATTAGCATAAGTTTAAACCAATAATAGTGAACAAGTGCTATATAAACCCCCTAGACTAGCACACTCGCAGAGAAATCCTGTTGTGGGTTCTGTCTTTTGGTGCAAGTAATTTTGTGTGGAGTTCTTTTCCCGTTTTGAGTAAATCCTACTGTTAACTCACTCATCTTGGTCTGTAGGTTTCATTCTTGGAATTAGAGGAGAACCCAGAAAGAAGAAATTGAAGATGAGTTGCTGGGGTCACCCTCAACACTGGAGGGCGTTACCTGCCATTAAGAGCTGTAACACTTCTTGGCTGTAGGGGCATGCAGCTTGTGCCAATTCCAACTGTCAGTGGATGCAGTGAATTGAGTTTCATCTCAAAACTTCAGTTTCAAAGCAAAGAGCTTGTTCTTCCCTGCCATGGAAGAAGGACAGAGCAAGAAAACGTCCATTTTCAAACCAGGAAGAGTTCTCACTAGAACCCAAGTGTGCTGGCACCCTGATCTCTGAAGTCGAGCTTTCAGACTGGTAAGCAATAAATGTTTGGTTTTGAAGCCCCCCCACCTGCTGCCCCAGTCTGTGATCATTGGATACAGTAGCCTTAACTAAGACACCCCCAAATAAACTGTTTATATCCAAACCCTATTCTCAGGATCTATGTTGGGAAGAACTTAAACTAAGATCTCAACTCTGGTCCTAGCAGACTTTCGTTAGAAGCAGACATGTGGAGTATAGCTGAGTCACAGAAATTGTAGAGTTCTAGATGCTGCTAGTTTATGTGTGTTTCTGTTCCTTACAAGCTAAACACCCTTGACTTGACCAAAAGGCGAAATGAATTCAAGCTTGCTTCAACAGTGTCTATTCACATAAGACAATTCTCACTTGCAATGGAGAAACTGAGCTAGCGAGAAAGTTGTTAGTTAGATGTTGAGAGCCACAGCTGAAGCGCCCCAGCAAACTTCCAGCTGATTGGCTCATAGAGGCCACAGCAAACTTCCAGCTGATTGGCTCCTCTGTGGTGACGCTCATTGGGCTGTTTCCCTGCCCTTTCAGACCACAGAGCTGCTCATTGGGGGACTCTTTTGGCTCTGCTCACATGACCCAGCCAATCGGCCTCAAGAGCGGGAGGATTTGGGGTTGAGAGGCTCCCTGGAAGAGCCGGTGGTGGCAGTTGGGCTCTGAGGCAATTCCTGGAGAGCCTGCTTGGTTCAGCGTGCCTTCTAAAAATAAAGTTTGTTCCTGCTTGACAAGTAACTAGTGAATTGTGCCCAGCCAGACTGCGGCAGTTAATGACAAGCTTTTTAAACCATAATATTCTAAAATGTGGGAGAAGCTCCAGTCCCAACAGCAGCTCATTATTAAATCACTTTGAAGTTTTTAAAGTAGGCCTGGAAACATTTCTACAGAGAGATATTTCATTCATTTTGTTTTATTTGATTCTTGTTAGCTTCTAATTAGCCCCCAAAGAAGGTAGAATATCCTATTTTAAAGTACCAAATTATTAACTATTATCAAAAATAAATAAGTAGAGAAAATTTTTCTAACCAACCCTGCTGCCATAATAAAGTAGAAAAAGAATGGACCTGTTTTTTTTTTTTTTTTTTTTTTAATATTTTCTTACTTGTAGATGGACACAATACCTTTATTTTATTTATTTATTTTTATGTGGTGCTGAGGATCCAACCTAGTGCTTTACACATGCAAGGTGAGTGTTCTACCACTGAGCTCCAGCCCCAGCCCTGGATTTGAGGTTTCTAAGGTCTGGATACTCCCAGCTCTACTATCTAATAATTGAGTTTTATGGGATAAAGTCACTAAATTTCTCTAAGACTTCTTTCTTTTTTCCAGTGCTGAGGATTGAACCCAGGGACATTCTACCACTGAGCTACATCCCCATTTATTTATTTTTTTTTAATTTTGAGACAAGTTCTTGCTAAATTGCTGAGACTGGCCTTGAACATGGGATCATCCTGCCTCAGTTTCCTGAGTGGCTGTAATTACAGATGTGAGCCACCATGCCTGGCTGAGATTCAGTTTTCTATAAAAATGAAAATACTGGTGTAGATAATCTCTAGCTCTTGTTCTCATACTGTGCAGGATTTCTCTTTCTACATCTTCAATCAAACAATGCCAAACCATAAATTCTTTTTCAAGTACATTTATTCTTTATTGATTCATTTAGAGTAGCCTTCCTGAGTAACCTGGCTGCGATTCAGTTTTCTATAAAAATGAAAAGACTGGTGTAGATAATCTCTAGCTCAATACTTTTATTTTAATCACTTTAGAATAGAATTTACCAACAGGAAGCATAGTTAATTCAGAGGCATTTTTATAGAGTAATCCCAGGTTTTTGGTATAGGTTCATTTTATCCATAAAGTCAAGAGAATGCAATCAAGCTGTGTATAACTTCAGCACATCAGACACATTTTCATAAGGGAGCTACATATTATATCCCAAATAGATAAAGAAATGGCAAAAATAGTAATGAATGGTTTCATCAGTGGATTATGACATTATCTGCTGGCAATATTAGTCTGATTGCTACTGATGCAATAAAGGCAGACAACTATCTGCGAGAGTAATAAATCTAAGCAAAAATTGTGAATTGTTCTTAGTTTAAACATGGAGTAACCATCCTGCTAACCTAAGAGAAATCCATGCAGTAAATCACTTCAGGAGGAATAAGAATCCAGAAAATTCTGCTTCTAAAGGGTAAAGCATCATTTTCATTTTGAGACCTACTTTCAGATACTAAATTAAATTTTAGATGGCCTCAGCTTTTTTCCTGTTTCTAAAAGACCCAACTCACAAATTTGTCATGCCTCCAGTTTCCAAAAGCTGGCACTGGTAGTCTTTTCTCAGATGAATTCCAAGTCTCGTTCAGCTTGGCTAGTTAATTATAGTCATTATCATGAAAAATACTAGGTCACATTAGTTCCATTTTTTTTCTTTGCAGAAGAGAGTAATGTGTGAATGTTTAGTCAGGTCATTTTGTGTTCAGCAACTAACTCTGGCTTTTATTACTCGGCTGTGACATTGGTAGAGGTCACCTGCAAAGCCATAGGCAGGCAGGATAGAGTAACTTGTGCAAGGAATGTGACAACTAAATAATGTAATAGAATTGGTTTGTTTCTGCAACACAAATGCACTGAGATATTGGTTCACCTTTAACTCTGTCATCTGCGGAAAATGACTTGGTTTCTCTTGTTCCTAAAATGTTCTATCTGTAAAATGGGGGTATAATTTTATTTCTTGAAGATCAATGGCTGAACAAAAAGAACAAGGAATAAAGAAAACATAGGAGAACAAAGAGTCCCCAGCTTCAGAAGAAATTGTGAATCAGGAACTGTATGGCCTTCCTTTTGGTCCTCAAAGCTCCTCTGAAATGACAGAAAAGGGATTTTTTTTTTTTAAGATAGAAGCTTGAAAAGCTAAGTAAAATAGGAGATAATAGCAACAAAATTTGGAAGCTGAAAAGCAGTCAGTGGCCTAGAAAACCTAAGAAATCTGAATTGTTAACTGCATAGTGGAAAGCTGTGAACCAAATAGCTATACGGAGCATCATGGGAAGGGCTTTAGGAATTGTTGGTAACAGTGAACCCTGGAAGTTGGGATGAGGGTTGAGCTGAAAGCAAAAGGATTGGATGAAATTGTGTATATGAACCATTTAGAGGCCACATCCCTTACCTAATTCTGTGCAGCATTTGACTGCCCTGCCTGCACTCTAGCAGCAGCTGAAATTTGTTTTTTTGAAAAAGAATATATCAGGGGACATCTGAACTGGGGAACACCAGGTACAGTTAAGGTCAGAAGAGCTATATGAAAAATAGGGGATTAAGTAAACATTTAGACGAAATGCTGCTTCTCCTAGCCCTCTTCTTCTACTTGGCTCCTATAGAAATGACAATCAGACTTGAGTCCCATGTTGCTAACCAAGGTATCTCATTGCCAGTTATTGAATTATAGTTTTCCTAACTGAAAGGTTATGTTATAGGGAGATTCTGTAATTCCATCATGAGGCTCATAATGTCTGATTTTCTTGTCTTTTGTAAAATTGCAGACCTGATGATCACAGCCTGGGTTCATCATATCATTAGAAATCAAGAAATGATAATATTCTAACTCTATCATGCTTTCTTCATTTATGGCTAGAATACCTCTAAAACCAGAAAATTTCCCTCATCAACTATCTGCCTACTTTGACATAAATGTGTACAGGAAAGTCAGGATAAATGGTTGGTTCTTTCCCCTTATTACCAGCTTTCAAAATAATAAGTTGTTTTCCTGGCAAAGATTTAAGATTTTTTGATGTGTTTTAATTATTATTGTTAATATTGGTGTCCTCTTTCTTTTTTATAATCATTTCTATTTTTATATCAAAGCTATATATGCAGAGTATAGTCAAATCATTTACTCATTTTCTACCTTCCAAAGGCAGCTATTTTCACTTCTCTTAGCTAATTAGCTTGATATCTTTACCAACCCATGCTCATTATTTTCTTTTCAGTTTTCAGCATTATGTACTGACTTTTCAATACTGAAAATGAGGATTTAGCTCAATTCTACCCTCCCAGCCTCTACCCCACACAGGCATCCATCACCTATAATCTTCATATAGTTATAGCATAATTACATTTAGTTCAATATTAAATGTTTTTATTGACTGTGTAAATATTATTCATAACTGAGGCCTATACAACACCCTGGTTATTCTTCCATCTTTGTACATTTTTTTATTTTACCTGGAGTTAATGATTGCCATTGGTTGTTTGCTCACTTAATTTTCTATATTCTTATTACCAATTCAGTCTCCAACTCTTCATTAACGATGTAAATATTGTGTTAACACTTTTAATGTATCAGGTCCTCTTTCCATGTTGACACCTTGAATAAACTTTCTGAAGTTTTTAGACTGCATCCAACCAAGTCTTCTGGTGTAAGGATGTCATTCTGTGATCTCCCTCACTTGTAAGCTGATGAGATCCTGTGACCTCTTCAGATATACCCACTGTTCCCTGGCTTCCTTACCTCTCTTTCCTTTGATGGGTCTATTTTTAACTTTTGCTAAGAATCTGATAGGTTCAGGCATTTGAAAATTCATGTCCTTCAGTTATGGGACATTTAATTCCCAATTCTTTAATAATCTCTTCTCCATTTTCTTTGTCCTTTTTTTTTCTGAACTTATCATTGATTGGATGCTGAACCATCCAGGTTGGTCCTTTAATTTTCTTACCTTTTCTGTATTACCTCTTTGTCCTCTCACTCAGCTTTCTGGAAGATTTTCTCAGCTTTATGTTCTCAGCTTTTAATCTCTTTATTACAATTTTAATCTCCAAAAGACTTTTTTGTTTGTTTGCTCTCTTCCTTTTACTGGCACCCTCTTCTTGTTTCATAAATGCAATGTTCTCTTTTCACTCTGAGGATATTAATGAAACCCTTTTCTTTACAATTTTCTTCTCCTTATAAACTTGATTTTTCCCCTCACTCCTTTAATTGAATGTTTGTTTGGTTTTGTTTGGCCTTCACATTTCAGACTAGAGGATTTCCTCAGAAGATTGCTCTCTTTGGTTTATCTGTTCATACTTAACAATGAAGTATTTAAGAGCTGGATACTCTGTGGGAGCAGGTGGGTTTTTGTCAAGTTTAGCTGATATGGTGATGTGACTGGCATGTTCCTTTGGAGTAATCTCTGATGTCAACATCCACAGTGAAGGGCTATCTAGACATTATGAGCCTCATGGTGAAAGTACAGAATCTACCTATAAAGTGATCCTTCAGTTAAGTAGGGAAAAGATAAACAATCCAATAAACAGCATCAGGCAGTTGGTTAGCCTCATGGGGAAAAATGAGTATGTACCTCACACCATGCACCACATTTTCATGCATTGATAACCAAATGTGAAAAGGCAAACTTTCAAAGTTTTGGAAGGAAATAATCATTTTAAAATTTTCTTTGTGGTTTGATGTAGGGAATGGGTTCTTAAATAAGACATTAAAATTTAAGCCACAGTGGGAAACATTGATAAATTTAACTATATGAAAATTCAAATGCCTATGTATCCAAAGACACCACAACAATAAGAGGACTAAACCTAGACTGTGAAGAAATTCTTGTGACACATATAACTGACACTATTAGTTATCAGACCATATCAAACACTACTATAAATCAATGTCAGTTGGGGCGTGGTGGCACACACCTGTAATCCCAGCAGCTTGGGAGACTGAGGCAGGAGGATTGTAAGTTGAAAACCAGCCTCAGCAACATAGCAAGACTCTGTCTCAAAATAAAATATTTAAAAAGGGCTGGGAGTGTGGTTATGTGCCCCTGAGTTCAATACCTAGTACAAAAAAAAAATCAATGTCAGAAAGACAACCTAATAAAAAAATGAGCAAAAAAAATGAAAAATAGAAATAAGGAATTCATAGACTAGGAAAAATTATTGACCAATGAACAAACTAATGATATAATAATTCATCTGGGAGATGAATATTAAAACAACTACGAGATGCCTTGACATCCATCAGATTGACAAAACATAAAAGTTTGATGATACCATGGGTTGGTGTGGATGTAAAGCAATTCAATCTCTCTGACTTTGATGATAGTGATTGTAAATTGTCTCAACCATTTTGATTTAAAGATTGGCAATATCCAGTAAAAGGATATACCCATATTTAAGACCCAGCATTTCTGACCCTAAGCATACTCCCTAAAGAAATTCATGTGTAGAAATGAGTAGATATTTACAGGATTATTTTTGTAGGAATATAACTAAAATAGCTGTAATACTCATCAATGCAGAATAGATAAGTATATGGTGATATAGTAGTGATATATGATGAAATACTATGCAGCTATGAAAATTAACCCACTGGGGTTACATGTATCAATAGAGACAGATCTCAAGAGCCTATAATGATCAAGAATAATAATTTACAGAAGATAGGTATGGTATCATACTGTTTATATATAATCAACAGGCAAAATAAATGTATAAATTTTATATACATACATACACACATAAAGTATGATGCATGAATGGAAATAAACATCATATTTAGGCTTATGATAATCTCTAGAGTGGGAGGATACATAAGATCTGATAAGGGTATAGTCTTAAAATCATCCAGCTAAAAACAATAATAAGAAATGGCTATAGCAGCATTTTTGAAGTCTCATCACTGATTATATACATGAAGTATTCAGAGAATTTTTAATGATGTGATAAAACCACCAACTGCTAGCCTGGATAAATTTTAAAAAGCCATCTCTAGCAGCCCTATCAAACTAAATAACAAGAATTACTGTTCAATTATTGCTAACAATAAGAAAGACTCCTCCTTCACACAACTTAGAGCAAAGCTGATTGTACTCTCTGCCAAATGCTATTTCCATAGCCTGGCTTGAGCTATTTTAAGTATCTGTCAGGTCTTGAGCAATTTCTATATATCTCTTTGGCAACAGTTTCAACATCCAAATTAGCAACTGGATGTTTGAATAACCAAGCAAGATAAAAAAAAAATCATTATGTGAACTTTTAATCTAAACCCCATTTGTCCAAATGGAAAGTAAAATCTAATCCACCAACACTAAATGTTCTTGTGTTATAGCTCATTTATAGAGTCATATAATTTTCATATCAAGGCCTCACTATAAATATTTGCTTTTAGAAATGAGAGAGACTGGAAGTCTGGTAAAAATTATTTAACTAGATTATTTAAGTTACATAAAATGTGCTATGATAAGCCACTGATGAAGGAGGAGAAAGGATGTTATGTCTCATCTTCATTTATAAAAATAATTAAATGACTAAATTGGTTAAGAATTTTTTTTTTTTTTTGGTACCCGAGATTGAATCCAGGGGTGCTTAATCACTGAGCCATATCCTCAGCCCTTTTTATTTTTTATTTTGAGACAGGGTCTTGCTAAGTTGTTGAGGCTGGCCTTGTTCTTGTGATCCTCCTTCCTCAGCCACCCAAGTTGTTGGGATTACAGGTGTGCTCCACCATGCCCAGCTAAATTGACTAAATAAACAACAATAAAGGACTATAACCATTAAAATTCTATTTTAAGGTTTTATTGTTGTTGTTTGTTTGTTTCTTTTGGTGGTACCAGGGATTGAACCCAGTGATGCTCTACCACTGAGCTATAGTCCCAGCCCTTTTTAGTTTTTACTTTGAGACAAGGTCTGGCTAAATTGCCCAGATTGGCCCCCAAACTTGTGATCTTCTTGACTCAGCTTCCCAGATAGCTGGGATTACAGGTGTATACCACCATGCCCACCTTTAAGGTACTTTTTGTTAAAAAATATGACATAGTCACAGATACTGTGTAAATGTATAAAATATTATGAAAGGAAATATAGAAAATGTTATATTTCTCTAGGTGTTGGGATTATGGGTTATGTTTTTCAAATATTCTACAATGATGTGCTAATCAGCTTTGCGTTGCTGTGACCAAAATATCTGACAAGAACAGCTTAGAGGAGGAAATGTTTATTTTGGGCTTGTGGTTTCAGAGGCTCAGTCTATGACTGGCCAACTCCATTACTCTGGGCCTGAGTACAAGCAGGATGTCACATCAGAAGAATGTGGAAGAGGAAAGATACTCAGCTCATAGCAACCAAGAAGCAGACAAAGAAAGAGCTAGGAGCCAGGGATGAAATATTATCCCCAAGGGTGTCCCCAGTGACCTACTTCCTCCAGCTATGTCCCACCTGCCTAGAGCCCCCATCCAGTAATCCATTCAAATTATTAATCCATCAAATGAATTAATCCACCGATCAGTTTACAGCTCTTATAATCTAATCATTTGACTTCTGAACATTCCTGCATAATACAGGAACTTTTGAGGTGACACCTCATATCCAAACAATAACAAATGAATACACATTGCTTTTCTAAATGGAAAAAAAAAACAATTTTACTAAGAATAATGTATGTAAATCTTTAGAGGACACACTTTAATCCTAATTACTGAGTTATTAATGAAAGTCTGAATGATTGACTATGCAATATGAAATATCATTTGCATGCCTTAGTAGATTTTGTTTAAATTCATCTAAGTATTCTATTTTAATCAGAAGTGATAGTTCTTCCATTTTTCAAAATCATTTCTTTAACAAAATTATTTATCCTCTCAAGTGTGCTTCTCTGACTTGGGTCATATATCTGTGCATTTATAACTAACTGTGGTGGTTCTCAGTCTTTGTTGCTTATTAAAATTACTTAGGGAGTTTTTTTTTTTTTTAATTCCAGTGCTTGAGATGCACCCCTGATACATGAAATCAGTATATGGGTAGAATCCGGCTATCAGTAGTTTGTAAAGCTCCCCAGGTGGATTCAATATCCATCTAGTACTGAGAACCAGTATACTAAATAGAGTCTTATTACTCAAAAGTGTGGCCCGTCGCTCAGAAACTTAAGTATAAAATCTTATGCCCCACCCCACACTTATTAAATTAGAATCTGCATTCTGACAACACCCTAAGATGATTCACGTGCTGTTTAAGGTTGAGTGTTGGCAGCAGGTCCACCCTGGCCCCTGGAGCCCTACCTCCACTAGTTTGTTCTGCATGCCAGTGTGGCCAGCTCACAAGGCCATGGCGAACTTGTGGTTTTTCTGTTCCTGCTTGTCCGTCTGAGACATATGTGTCCCACGGGAATGCCTTGACCTTTTCTGGTCTGATGGACTTCTTGTTAAGGGAGGTTTCGGTACCTGACAATAATAGATGTTGAAACTAAATTTCTCCCCCCTCCCTCCTGCTTTTGGGTAGTTTTCCACTTCTGCTGCTTGGGGTATAAAAGAAGGTGTGTTAGCAATAAAGGGTATTGACTCCTGGATGAAGAACCTTGGTGTCCTGTGTGTCTTTTAACCTCGCCGTCCCTCGCCGGACTCGGCTCCCTTGGCCGGACGCGGCAGTTGAGAAGCACTATTCTAGAGCGTTCAAATGAATGACTGAGGTTAATAAGATCAAGGTCATGAGCATGACCTTTGTTTCAACAAGTAGTTTTGCTGTGTTTGAGGCAGGTAGTCACTAACATTTGTGTTTACTCTTCCATTTTTAAGGTCATGCATGCGGATAGTCTTTTGTGGTCATAGGTAGATGTGTGCTTGTAATGATCTCCCAAAGGCCAGGAGTGTTTCTGTTGCTTGTTAGCAGTTCCTCATTACCCCAGGAAATCTGTCAGTTAATGACATTAATTACTCTAGCGTCATTTTGAAACTTTATCCCACAAGGCCCTTCACAATCAGATTCTACTTGCTATAATCACATTGTGGCTGAACCCCAAGGTCTTTCACACCTCCATATTCATTTACATTTCACGATTTGGGGCACAGAAGAAATCCTCAATAAATATTAGCTGCTACTACTACTATTATTTTGGTGCTAAGGGTTGGAACCAGGGCCTCCTGTGTGCTAAGCACAAACTCTACCCTTGAGCTCCACTCCAGTCCAAAAGTCTTGCCTTGAATGGGAAAACTCCCTGGCTGGAATGTCCTTATGCTTCTTCCTCACCTGGCAAATGCAAACTTAGCCTTCAAATACTGATTTCCTGCATGGCCTCAGTCTTAAGTGCTGCCACTCAAGGGAAACATCCTGTGTCACCTTCTCTGATTATAATTCCTCTGCAGTGTGTGCTGTAACCCGCTTCTCCTCTATGCACTTCTGCAGAAGAGGGACTATATATTCTTGAACTCCTAGGGCTCCTAGGCCTTCCATAAATAAGCATACAATGAATCAATGATTGAAACAAAAAAACCACCTCCTCTCATGGAGACTTGCCAGGGTGCATGGCAGAGGTTTTACTAGGCAGAATAGAAAACCACTAGAAAGCATCTGGTGTTGAAAATGATAGTTATGAGATGCATTTTTATAAGACATTTACTGTTTAAAGGAAAAACAATTAAAATGCGTACTTCAAAGTCCTGAAATATAGAGGCTCTTATTTCAACTGTATGATTTCTAAGGAAAATTTTGTATTATGATTGTTAGACTTTTATCTATTCCTTGTGCATTCATTCATGCATTCATTAGTAAATCATTTTAAATATCTGCTCTAAGACATTATATTTTTAAGCGACTATAGTAGGCTGTGACAATATGAAGGAATCACACCTTTGCAAGATTAAGTGAAAAGATCATCATCATATGCTAATGTCTTGCAGTGGGAGACAGTGTCTGTTTTGTTATTAGGCAGAATACCCCATGCTTGCTGTAGAGGGCACAAGGATTCCCTTTTAGGGTTTCATATGTCCCTGCCTCATCTCCAACATGCTTGCCACAGCCAGGCCAACAGCTAGAGCTCTTCTTCAGGAGAAGGACTCCCTTTGGGCTATTGGAAATGCTTTGCAAAAATCATAGATATGGAATCCACACAGAATGGATGTGTAGGCATGAAAGCACAGCTTCTTTAATTTAGATTGGGACAACTCTGAAGTGTGACTGACATTCCAGAGTTTCCTCAGTAGACTTCCTATGTGAGACTTGGCCTAAAAGGGCACTCTTGTTTATTTTCTCTTTTCCCTTTCTTCTTCCCTAGTTCCTATCACTAGCCCCCATCCCCATAAGCATATCTTTAACCAATCAGTTGTCTGTCAATCTTCTTCTTAGGGTCTGCTTCTAAGGATCATGACCTAAGAGGCTTATTAATGCTGTATTTCCATATCAATATATACACAAAGAGGTTTACATACCCAGCACTCTTTAATTCTTCTTTCATTCTGTCTTTATCAATTAGTCATCTCTACTATTTATGTCTTTGTATTTCCCACTGTGTTAATGGGAACTGTTTTATTCCTTTTGAATCCCCTGTTCTCTCCCCTCCTCCCAATCATAGTCTCTCATAGACTTCCATAGATAATAAGTACTCAAAATTTTTGTTTGTGGTTTTTCAAACCAGACAGAATGCACACACATCTATATAGATGCATACATTAATTAAGAAAAGTCAAATGTGATATTTGAAGAACCTAAAGCACATATTATTAAAGGATTGTTTTTCTAAACAGTCTGAACATATATTCAAAAGTCTATGACTTAAAATAACCAAGTGATTTTTTTCTTTAAAATGAATTCATCATCAAAAGAGTTTTAAAGTAAGAAATGGTGAAAATAATTATATCCCTACAGAATCTGTCTTTTGGACCCTTTTATGATTAATGCCTACTAAAATTACTCAAATATAATCTGACACAGATTTTTCAAAAAGCCATAATTAGAAATGAAAGAGGAGATAAGAGGTTTCATTAAGTCTCTTTCCCTCACCATTCAAACCAGTCCTACCCAATTCCTTTTCATAAATTGTTTTCCTAACATCCCTTCAACTCAGTCCCATTTGGGACACACATATGCAAAATTCTGACACTGTCAAATGAGCTTGACAATGTAGCTGTCCTGCAAAATTCCCCTTCTCAAAATTGCCCAGCAGGGACAATCCCCAGAGTAAAGGAAGTGGTCCTTCCTGAGTTTGTTTGCTTTGACTCAGTTACCTATAATGCCTTGGAATGTTCTTCCTATCAAGCCCTTCTTGTACATTGAATTTCAGAAGTTGTCCTACAGAGATAAAATGGATCTCCAACTTCAACCAATTTCCATGCAAATTAGGCTTGGCTAAACATGTAGCCTGGGAAAAAAACAAGTTGTTGCAAAAATTCCAAAGACCTAAAGTGTTTTTCATTACTTGTCACATGTAGTAAAGGAAATCCATTTTTCCATGAGCTTTCCCATGCCTGAGTGTCTGCCTCATGGAAGCCCTTTACAAAGGTCCACAGTGTTTCAATATGGCCCCTGTTATGTTCATTCTATAGCTCTTCCTTCATTGTCATGATTGGCCCTAATTGCAGAAGCACCAGAAGGTGTTATTGGAGAACATATCCCCTAACATTAGGGCATGTGGATAAAGGTGTAACTTTCTAACCCAGTGCCAAAAAATGATGGTGCCTCTGTGTCAGAGAAGTGTTTCTCATTTTCTGATTTTCATCTAAATCAGAATCATTTTGTTACAGAGTACTATTTGCCTGTGGAGTTGAAGCAATCTTGCCTGTGACCACCAGTTCTTGCAATCTTGCCTGAAGAATTTGAAGTGAGTCACATATAGTAGCTGGCAGGAGTTTATTAGAAGGGAAAAGAAAAGAGAAAAAGGAACATTCTTGTAAGGAAGGAACTGAACTAAGTAAATATATAGAGAGGAGAGGTGGCTCAACTGTAACATAGATTTATTCAGGACAAACCTGAGAAGGGGGGGTCCCAGCAGAAGTTGGAACCTATCTTACGTTTACAATCTAGGAAAGTTATAGGGGAAAAAAGGGGTAGAGTGATTTTTGTGGTTTGGCCATTGCTACGGTGTTGTCAGGAAAGGGTTCTTGAGGTCATCACTATCATTATTTGTGGTGGTCACTGTTCTGTGTCAAATAGGGTGTTTCTCATGATATCAGTCCCAGGTAACAATTCTATAGTTCTGGGTCAGAGTGACCATGGGGTGACAGTTGTTCTAAGGTGGAGCAAATGTTTCAAAATGGTGTTGCCCAAGTCAGGTTCTCCCTAACAATTCTCAAGGGAGAAAAGGATAGAGTGAGTCCTCTCAGAGAGGAGAGGGATGGCACACCTCACTTGTCCTACAGTTTTATTGGAGTTCCTAGGGAAGTTTCCAGAAAATTCCACCAACTCCACCTTTTGACTTTTGATTGATAGCCAGATTTTAAGTCCATACTTCATAGGGTCTAACCCCATGGAGCGGAAACTTTACTATTATAATGACATGCTAAGGATCCAAAGACAATTTGAGGTCACCTTGGCCTGCACTGACCGGGTCTAACTGAAACTTATTCTTATAGATTCTGTAGTTGGTGGACTTTGCTTTTAATTATCATGTTTCCCTAAGTCCTGAAATGTGATCTGTATAAAGGTCAAAAAGTCCCCCACTTCAGGTAACTTGTGTTCTTCTTATTGGAGGCAAAGATTCTTTGGGCCTGCAGGTTAACAGGCTGTTCACTGACTTAAGCCAGGACAGGGTCAGAGTGGCCTTAGGCAACTTGTTTTTTAAAAGGAAGCATGTGGGGTGTCAGCACAGTAGGCCCAATTTATAGAATTATCCCCTTACCCTCATGTTCCCACCTTTCATGTCTCTGCTACATATCAACTCAGGAAGGCTTGTTAAACATGCAAATTCCTATAATACAACTTTTGAATCTAATTTTCTGGAGATAGAACACTCCCCTTTAATAAAGTTTTATCTGACCATCACTGATGGGCCCAGGGCAAGCCCATTACTCAGAGAGCCACTGAGAATTCTTAGATATTTAAATATGGTGCTCCTGGACTTGAAGCTACATGAAGATCAGGAACTTTGCTTTGTTCTTTGGTGTATCTGGCACCTCGAATAGTGATGTCTATATAGTTGGAGCTTATTTGACCAAATTAATGCAGAGTGTCTCTCTTTGCTTTGATAAAAGAACATTTCTAACTATAAAGCAGCCATCTTCCCCTGTTTGCAAGAAGGTCAGAATCAGAATGAGACTCTTCTTGCAATTCTTCTTGAACTTAAGACTCTTCTCAAGTTCCTGATTCTACTTTTCTCTGAGGCCTAGCTGTCTCCCTGTGATTCCCTTGATTTTGTGACCCAATAAATTGCTGAATTTATTGCTCATTCATTTGATTTAGGTTTCTGTCCCTTGCAACCTAAAACATTCAAATAAATATAGCCTGGATCTTATGATCTATTATTTGTAAACCATTTTATTATATTTTTACCACACCTCAGCCTATAGGCAACTCTTGAAATAAATTTAAAAATCTGAGATGCAAAGAGGTAGAGAAAACTTTCCTAAGGTCACAAGCTAATGTGTGGAAAAACCAGGACTACATTTTTATTGATGTTTCCTTCTTGGTGAAAAAGAACAGATAGATCAAACTTGGCGGAGATTGAAAGCTTTGAATTGTTTTTACCTTTAATGCTTTCCAATCAGCTTAGCATTATAGCAAAACTGGTTCAATGATGAGGGAAGATTTCAGCCGCCAGACACTTGCAGAAATCTCATTCTACTGCAGACAGAAAATCTGATAAATTCTTGTCTAGTCCCAGTGAATGTTTCATCTGTCAATGAGAGAGTGAGTGTAACAAGGGAAACTGCTGCTCCTGACTTATTATAACCACCAGGAAGAACTGGGAGTGATGGGGGTGATTTCCAACTGTTAGAAATATGAAGACTAGTACCTTGTTGTTATAGGCATTGTCTAACTTAGACTCTGGATATGTCTGGGTGCATATTTAGGAAGTTGAAAATTTAAAATTCTCACAGAAAAGACAGGAATGAAGTCTTTGACAACTACCCTATAAATGTGAGAATGAAACATTAAGAACATTGGGAATGTTTTGTTTGCCCGGTATCCCCCATCCTTTGCCTTGGAATGAAATACCCTCATTTTCATTGTGGAATCACTTGTCACACATTCCCAAAACGATGTTTCCCACTCCCAGGTAATATTACCAAGCATGAGCTTGTGACCAAAGTCTGGTCAATCAAATTGGCCCTTGAAGGAGCATGCACCCAAAACCAGGCCAAAGAGAGTCAGAATCTTAAGAGAAGTACTCGTTTTCTTTTAGGATTGCTAAGCTAAAGAAAGAGTCTACCTGCAGTGGACTTAATCTGACCTAACATTCTTATGTACATATATGAATACACCACAGTGAATCTCACCATCATGTATATCCACAAGACACTGATCTAAAAAATCTATAAGTAAATAGCAGAAATATCAGTGGCAGAGGAAGATCAGCTAAGAGAACAGAGGGTGGGAGGAAGGGAGGATTAGGGGAAATACTGGGGACTGAATAAGAAGGAATTATATTCCATGCTCTTATAATGATGTCAAAATGACTCCTATTGTCATGTATATTTATTTTTTTTAAGAGAGAGAGAGAGAGAGAGAGAGAGAGAGAGAGAATTTTTTAATATTTCTTTTTTTTTTTTTTTTTTTTTTAGTTATTGGCGGACACAACATCTTTGTTTTGTATGTGGTGTTGAGGATCGAACCCGGGCCGCACGCATGCCAGGCGAGTGCGCTACCGCTTGAGCCACATCCCCAGCCCTGTCATGTATATTTAAGATGAACCAATATATGTATAAAAAAAGGAGTCTGTCTCTGGTGAGGAGGAGGAGAAGAGAAATTTAACATTATTTTAGCACTTAGTTCAAACCATGACAAGATCTTTTGGTTGTGAGCCTTTAAGTTCCCTTTTTGAAACCCAGCTTTGAGTTGGGTTCCTGCCCAGCACAGAGAGGCATCTGAAGAATCCAACAAAGTTGTAGAGAGAATTTGCCAAGCAACAAAGGTTTTAAAATTGCAAAGACAAGATGGGACCAACTAACCAAACACGAATATAAAGGAATAATATTAAGTCTTAAGAATGGCATTAGGGAAGACAGAGTTTAGGATCACTAAGTAAATGTGCAAAAACAATGCACAATTCCTTTTTTATTATTTTCTAAGAAGATAAAGGAAGTTACAGGAATATTAGTTGAGCTGTAACAGTTGATGGAAGGAAAGAAAAACTATTTTATTTCTTTTATGTTTCTATTTATTTTTCCATTAAAAAATAATTTCAAATTGAAAAGGTTAGAGCAGCAAAGATCAGAAGAAAATAGAAACCCTGGACATTTATAGAGATTGGAGGTTATGTCACTCTGAAAACAACCATGGTTGATTCGAATAGAAAAATAATTTACCAAAAGGAAATTGGGTAGCTCATAGTTCTAGCCCTCTGGGAGGGCTAGAAAGCTGGGAAGAGGCAAAAGGCCAGGAAAAGTGACCTTAATCTCCCCACGGAACAGCCTATTATAGACTCTGCTGCCACCATTACTGTGTGGTGGATGCTATACTTTGTGCCACAACTATTGGACACTGCATGCTGTTATAGGATCCTGTCTCTGCTGCCCTGGGAACTTGATCTTGACATAGCCGCACTTTGTACCTCCGATGAATCTACACAGCTACAGATCTTTTGCACAGGTGGCTTCAATTCAAAGTCTGATTGTGTCAACAATTGTATCTGGTTAGCAGAATATAGTCACGTGCTCACATTCTAGCTTCAAGGGATGCTGGGAAAACTCTATGTGGCATTTTCAATTCTATAGGAGGAGACAGTGGTAAATCCTCAGAGAATGGAATTCAGCTAGTGTGTAGCTAAAACAACTGTGAAAAACCCTTCACAGAGGGCAGACCACACCTGAAGAGGTTTGTTCACTCTGGGGAGGGCTGATTCTTAAGAGGGTTATTGACAATTGAAATTCTTAGAGGGCTAGAAGCATCTTGAAACCAGTTTATAAGGACAAAATTGAGGGAATCAGTAAAATTTAGTCCGAATAATCAGCCAATTTCCTTTAGTTTTAGAATCCTAAAATGACAGCATCACTTTCTCCAGGGATGCTGTCCAGTACAAACTCCATATCCATCCATCACCCATTCTCTTCTTCCTTATTGGTCTATTGCTAAAATTTTTCTAGTAGACAAAACTGAGATAAGTGGAGCCTGCTCAATATAGATAAGACATTTTTATTTTTATTTTTTTTTAACCAGTTAAAAATGTTTATTTGTATTTCTTTTAAAACTTTTTATTT
The DNA here is from genome assembly GCF_021218885.2 of Marmota monax. Taxonomy (NCBI): domain Eukaryota; kingdom Metazoa; phylum Chordata; class Mammalia; order Rodentia; family Sciuridae; genus Marmota; species Marmota monax. Next base: position 1,590,064 of record NW_026694092.1, read on the forward strand.
ATTTTTTTTTAATTTTTTATTGTTGGCTGTTCAAAACATTACATAGTTCTTGATATATCATATTTCACAATTTGATTCAAGTAGAGGATAGGAAAGGCAGCAGAATACAACAGACACTAGTATGGCAATATGTAAATCAATGGATGTGTAACTGATGTGATTCTGCAATCTGTATATGGGGTAAAAATGGGAGCTCATAACCCACTAGATAAGACATTTTTAGCATATAAATGTCCTTTTGTAGAATGGCCTATCTTCAGATTCACAATGATCTCCATTTCCAGAGAAATGCATCACAAAAAGGCTAAAGGTTTATAGCATGTGGCGCATATGGCAGTATGTTCTACGTGGGTCATAGAACCTATCATACTGTCTTTCCCCATTACTCCTTAGTAGTACAACCTGACTTTGTGTACAGTGGCAATATGCCTTACTGTATGATTATTTTCCAGCCATCCTTACTTTGACTGATCTGTGGCCAATTAGAACAAAAGAAATATTCTGTGGGATATAATATCTGTGGGATAGAATAAGAAGGCAACTTTGAAGGACTGACTCAGGTTAGAAAAACAACCTTTTTACCCTCCCCCAATTTTTCCCTTCTGCAAGGCTAGAATATAGCTTTTGTGACTGGAGCTATAGCAGCCATCTTCATGAAGTGACTTAGAAAATTGAAACCATGCATTACTAATAACAGAGCGGAAAAAAGCAGAAGGAGCCCAGGTCCTTGTTGACAATATGGTATCACCATATCACACCTACCTCTGTACTTTGGGATTTTATTTATTGTGGTTTAAAAGAAAAACAAAACATGGAATCTACCCTCTTAAAAATATTGAAATGTACAGTACAATATCATTAACCATAAATACAATGTGCTATAGATTTCTAGAATTTTTCATTTTTCATAACTAACTCTATATTCATTAAATGAAATAACTCTCCATATCCTCTTCCCTCCAGCCCCTGAAAAGCACCATTCTACTTTCTGTTACAATGAGTTTGAGTACCTTAGATACATAATACGAGTAGAATCATGTAATATTTGTTCTTCTGTGCCTGTCATGTATCACTTAGCATAATATCTCAAGGTTCGTCCATGTTATAGCATATGGTACTGATATACCATATTTTCTTTATTCATTAGTCAATGGACATTTAGATAATTTCTGCCTATTGGCTGTTGTGAATAAATGTAATGAAGATGGAAGTGCAAATATGTCCTCAAGATCCTGATTTCACTTCTCTTGGATAAATACTCAGAATTGGGATTGCTGGATCATATGATAGTTCGGCTTTTATTTATTGGTTTATCTATTTACTTACTTATTTATTTTTTAAAGATCCTCCATACTCTTTTCCATAGTGGCTGCACCATTTTACATTCCCAAAATAGAGCACAAGTTTTCCGATATTTCCCCTTCCTCACCAGCATGTTATTTTCTTTCTCTCTCTCTTATTTTTTTTTTCCTGTATTAGGGATTGAACCCAGGGTACTTAACCACGGAGCCACATCCCGAGCCTTTTTTTTTTTTTGAGACACCATCTTCCTATGTTACCCAGGCTTGACTCCAATTTACAATCCTCCTGCCTTAGCCTCCCAAGTAGTGGAGATGATAGGCGTGCCCACCACACCTGGAAGTTTTCTTTTCTTGTAATATCTTTTTCTGGCTTTGGTATCATTAGATAGCTCCATAAAATAAGTTTGGTATTAATTTTTAAATTTTTGGAAGAACTTGAGGATTGACATTAATTCTTCAGATATTTGGTAGAATCAGTGTGGAGCATAATCTTTTTTTTCTTTTTTTTAACATTTTTTAAAAAAATTATTCTAATTTGTTATATATGATAGCAAAATACATTATAATTCATATACATATATAGAGCACAATTTTTCATATCTGTGGTTGTACACAAAGTAGAGTCACACTATTCGTGTCTTCATACATGTACTTAGGGTAATGATGTCCATCTCATTCCACCATCTTTTCTATCCCCATTCCCCCTCTCTTCGCCTCCCACCCCTTTGCCCTATCTAGTGTTCATCTAATCCTCCCATGCTCCTCCCACCCCATTATGAATAAGCCTCCTTATATCAGAGACAATATTTGGCATTTGGTTTTTGGGGATTAGTTAACTTCACTTAGCATTATATTCATGAAGCATAATCTTGAAAGACACAATCCTGAATGCTATAATCATAAATGTTGAAATCCCAAAAGATCAAAATCTCCAAAGTCTCAAATACAAAATGATGAAATGTGGAAAGCTGAAAAAAACACAATTCCTACTTTTTTTATTTTGGGAAACAAAAATCTGTGTAGAGTAGAAAGCAATTCTGGGAAAGGGATTAGTGCATTTTGGTGTACACAGTATAGTCACATCATGTTAGGTGGAATGACTATCTAGAAACTTGGTAATGTTTTTGGTGTGTCTGTGAGCCTGTGTTCATAGGAGGTTAGTGTATGTCTGAGTGGACTAGATGGATAAATATCTGCCTTCAGTGTGGGCAAGCACCACTCCATTGACTCAGGCCTGGAGAGAACAGAATTGGAATCCATCAAAATGTATTATCACACTGTTGACTTTGTATACAGGCAATGTGGGTGAATGTAAAAGCATTGAAACTTCCTTAGTAAATAAAGAGATGTCCTTTGTACATCTGCGTTTATGAAAGATCAAATTTTTCCGATCTTTGTTCTTTGGGTGGATATATATATGCAGCATTGATTTATTATGTTTTTTGATTGATCTTATCAAAGACTTAGGTTGCCCATCTCAGTATTTCAGATGGCCACAGTTATAAAGCTAGATGCATAAAATTACTAATCATAGTGATATATGCTTATGCATTTTGCTTTTTGACCTATTTCACTATGAATATGGTTCATCCAGTCATAACTATTATAGCTATTCAGCTCTCATTAGTATACCTGAGTGTTTATTCTTGCAAAAATGTTATTGCTTATTTTATTGTGTAAAGTGGTATATGAAGTATCTGTCACATTTTTATATGTTTCTCAAATAAATCCCTTTTAAAATGTAAATAATTGTCTTCTAAAGAATTTTTGAGCTGGGTACAGTGGCGCACACCTGTAATCCCAGCTGCTGGGGGAGGCGGTGCTAAGGCAGGAGGATCTTGAGTTCAAAGCCAGCCTCAGCAACTTAGCAAGGCCCTAAGCAACTCAGCAAGACCCTGTCTCTAATTAAAAATTATAAAAGGCTGGGGATGTGGCTCAGGGGTTAAGTGCCCCTGAGTTCAATCCTAGTTGACCCCCACCAATAAAAATAATTTTTGAAATTATTTTTTCCAGAATTATATTTTGATCTTTTGGATTTTAGACTTTAGGGATTTCAGTCTTTCAGAATTTCAACATTTATGGCTTTTGAGATTGTCTTTTAGAAATATGGCCCCAATGAATGCAACAGAATTCAATTGTGAAGCCATCTGGTCCTGGGCTTTACTTTGTTGGGAGGTGTTTATTATTGATTTATTTTCCTTACTGGTTATAAATCTGTTTGCATTTCCTATTTCTTTATGAGTCAGTCTTAGTAGATTATATGTTTCTAGGAACTTATCTGTTTCTTCTAGGTTTTCTAATTTGTTGATGCATAATTGTTCTTAGCAGTTTCTTATAATTCTTATTTCTATGGCATCAGTTGTTAATTTCACTTCCTTGATTTCTTTCTTTTTTTGGTGGTGGTGGGGTACCAGAGATTGAACTCAGGGGGCACTCGCCACTGAGCTACATCCCCAGCTCTGTTTTGTATTTTATTTAGAAACAGGGTCTCACTGAGTTGCTTAGGGCCTCACTGTTGCTGAGTTGGCTTTGAACTCATGATCATCCTGTCTCAGCCTCCCAAGCTGCTGGGATTCCAGGTGTTCACCACCAAGCCTGGCTCACCTCCTTGATTTCTGATTTATTTATATAAAACTTCTTTTTTTCTAGTCAAGGAAGTGTTTGCCAACTTTTTTGGATCTTTTCACAAAACCAAAACTTAGTTTCATTGATGTTTTTCTACTGTCTGTTCTCTAGTTCATTTATTTCTGCTCTAATCTTTTTTAAAAATATTTTTATTAGTTATTGATGGTCCTTTATTTATTTATTTGTTTATATGTGGTGCTGAGAATTGAATCCAGTGCCTCACCCATGCTAGGCAAGTGCTCTACCACTGAGCCACAACCCCAGCCCTCTGCTCTAATCTTTATTATTTCTTTCCTTCAGTTAACTTTGGACTTAATTCACCCTTTCTATAGTTCTTTGAGGTGCAAGAAATAAATCATTTGATATAACATGGGCATTTATTGCTGTAAAGTTAGCTCTTATTTTTGCTTTTGCAGCATCCCATAAATTTTGGTATGTTGTATTTAGATGTTCATTTGTCTCAAAATATTTTCAAAATATCCTTTTAGTTTCTTCTTTGACCAATCGGTTATTTAGCAGTGTGTTATTTGATTTCCATATATTTGTGAATTTTCCTGTTTTCCTTGTACTATTGAGTAGAAGTACTGTTTTGTTTCATTCCTATGGTTGGAAAAGATGTGGTATGAGTTCAATCTTCTTAAATGTTTGAAGACTTGTTCTGTGACCTAACACATGGTCTATGCTAGAGAATTCTCCATGTGTGCTTGAGAAGAATGTATATTCTGCTGCTGTTGGGTGGATTGTTCTATACATATATGTTGGGTCCATTTGGTCTATAGTGTTGTATAAGTCCTGTGTTTTCTTTCTGAATACTCTGCCCGTTATTCAAAGTATAATATTAAAATCTCTTACTATTATTGTGTTGCTATCATTTCTCCCTTCAGTCTGTAAATATTTGCTCCACATATTTAGATGCTCTGATATTGGATGCATATATGTTTATCATTGCTTTATCTTCCTGTTTAATTGATACTTTTATTGTTATATAATGTCTTTTTTTAATCTATTATGAAGTTTTTGATAAAGTCTACTTGGTTTGATATAAATATTATCACTTCTGCTCTCTTTTTGTTACTGTTTCTATGGAGCATCTCTTTCCATCTTTTCATATTCAGCCTGTGTGTGTCTTTAAATATAAAGTAGGTTTCTTATAGACAGCATATAATTGGCTGTGTTTTAATCCATTCATTTTTTAACACAGGATGCTTAACCACTGAGATACATTCACAGCCCTTTTGGTATTTTATTTAGAGAGAGGGGCTCACTAAGGTGCTTAGGGCCTTGCTAAGTTGCTGAGGCTGGCTTTGAACTTGAGATCCTCCTGCCTCAGCCTCTGGAGTTGCTGGGATTACAGACATGTGCCACCACTACATCTGGCCCATTCAACTATTTTATGTCATTTGATTAGAGAGTTTATTCTTTATTCATTTAAGGTAATCACTGATAGGTAAGAACTTACTGCCATTTTGTCAATTATTTTGTGTTTTTTTTTATATCTCTTTTGTCACTCTTTTCTTGCTGGTTTCCTTTGTGTTTCATTTATTTATTTGCAATGACATGCTTTGGTTTTTCTCTTATTTTCTTTTGTGTATCATCTTCTATAGGTACTTTCTTCGGATTACTATGGACTTACGTAAATACCTATAATAATAGTAATACTGCTGTTTAGCATTTTTAAATTTCAGCTTGAACAACCCCATTTAGCACTTCTTATAAGGCAAGTCTAGTGATGATGAATTCCCTCAATGCTCAATCTTCATTTATTTGAGAAAGTCTATCTCTCCTTCATTTCTGAAGAACAGTTTGCCAAATAGTATTTTGGTTGGCAGTTAATTTCAGCACTTCGTTTGAGTGTGTGTATGTGGCAGGGGGTGGGAGGGTGGGATGGGGTATTTAATCATTCAACTTCTTTCTGGTCTGCAGAATTTGTGCTGAGAAATCTGTGATAGTCTTATGGAGATTTCCTTGCATGTAGTAAATTCCTTTTGTCTTACTGCTTTCAAAATTTTGTTTTTAATTTCTGATGATTTGATTATAATGTGTCTTGGCCCAGGTTTCTCTGGATTCACCTTATTCAATATCTATTGGCCTTCTATAATGTGGATATGTATCTTTACACAGATTTGGGAAAGTTTTGATATTATTTCTTTAGACTTTTGGTCTCTTTCTCTTCTCCTAAAATCTCCATGATACATTTTTTTTTTTGTCCACTTAATCGTGTCCCATAAGTCACTTAGGTTTTGTTCACTCATTTTAATTCTTTTTTCTTTCTGTTCCTCTTACTGGGTAATTTCAAATGACCCCATCTTCAAATTCACTGAGCCCTTATTTATTTATTTATTGGTACCAGGGATTGAACCTAGGGACACTTAACCACTGAGCCACATTCCCAGCCTTTTTTATATTTTATTAGGGATAGGGTCTTGCTGAGTTGTTTTGGGCCTTGCTAAGTTGCTGAGGCTAGCTTTGAACTCACTATCCTACTGCCTCAGACTCCTGAGCCGCTGAGATTACAGGCATGTGCCACCATACCTGGCCTGAGTCCTTACTTTGCTATTGAATTTCTCTAGCAAATTTTTCATTTCACTTATTGCATTCTTCAGCTCTAAAATTTCTGCTTGGTTCATATATATATATATATATATATATATATATATATATATATATATATATATATTCTCCTTGTTAAGATTTTCACTTTGTTCAGGTATCATTTTCCTGAGTTCATTAAGTTTTTTTGGGGGGGCGGGGGTGGTGGTACTGGGGAGTGAAGCCAGGGGCATTCAAACACTGAACTACATCCCCAGCCCTTTTCTGTATTTTATTTAGAGACAGGTTCTTCCTGAGTTTCTTAGGGCCTTGCTAATTGCTGAGGCTGGCTTTGGACTTGTGATCCTCCTGCCTCAGCCTCCAGAGCTTCTGGGATTACAAGCCTGCATCATTATGCCTGGCTCTAATTAAGCATCTTCATGAGAGTTATTTTGAATTTGTTTCAGGTAATTCATTTCCCTCTATCTTTAAGGTCAGTTTCCAGCAGTTTTTGTTTTGTTTTGTTTTCCCTTCAATTGCTCCATTTCCCCCCTGTGTCTTTGGGCTTTTTGAAATTTTGTGTTTGTATTTTTGTATTTAAAAGAACAGCTACCTCTCCCAATTGTGATGGACTGGTTTCAGAAAGATTAAGACCTTAGCCAATCAGCATGGCTAGAGATTCTGGGGGCCTCTTTAAGCCTCTGTGGGTGTGTGAATGTGACACTTGATTGCCTGGATTCCTAAATTGAGGGATTTGCCAGTTTCTTTTTTTAGGAGCTCATATGCTCTTCTCTGTGTTTGTCTGCTGTAGTACTGGTAATCTGAAGCCACAGTTTGCCATCCAGCCCCTCCCCCCTTTTCTTTTATTCTCAAAAGCCCAAGACATCTAGAGTATGCTGGGCGCTGTCAGCTCCCTGAGTCAAGCTTATCTGAAACCAGTGTGTAATGCAGCCCCCAAAAGCCAGATGTTGGACATATGCTCCAATCTTTTTTTCTCCCAGAGGGAGATGCTAGCAAGTACTATCAGCCACTATCTGCTGTATAGGAAGTCCTGTGTAGCAACAGCATGCTGCCAAAAATTTTTTATTCTTATTATCCCTCGGGTATCTAGAGTATGCTGATTCCTATCATTACTCTCAGGCAAGACAAAAGCCAGTCCCTCAGTCAGGCCCCTGAAAGTGAAAACTTTGGACAGGTGGCTCAGTCTTTTTCCCTCCCCAGGGACAAGCCAGGAACTGGGAGCTGGGAGTTTCCTTCCAGTCAGACAGCAACCAAGGGCCAAGGGTATATATGGCTTGAGGGTGCCATAAGTTTTCCCACAATCTTTAATGTGACTGGTTTTGTGTTTGCATAGTGTGCAGGGGCCCCTTAACTAGTTTCTGGATTTTTCACATATTTTTTTTGTTGAATATGTGTCTCCACAGGAAGAAGGCAAGTTTGGGGTTTCCTATTCTGCTGTCTTACTGGTGTTACTCTCTGTACCTTGTGTAAGGTCCTTGTTTAGCATCTGGATGGCCATCTTAAGTGACAGCCTCCATTTAAGAAAAAGTTTTTGCTTTCTCGCCCAAGGGCCTTTCTGAATAAGCCTTACCTCTCCCTCATACAACCCCACCCTTAACCACCTGCATTAAGACCCACCTGGCTCTAATCCCTGAGCCTGCCCCACAAAAGTCTGGGAACCCAAGCCTGTATTGCCTCTCTCTGTCTATGGAAAGATGGCCTTTATTTGTCAGCTTGGACAAATAAATTCTCGTATGTATCTCTGCCTGGTCTCCATCTTTCATTTCTTGCTTGTCCATCTCCTGGTTCCTCGTTTTCTTTTCACCTTGAGCTTCTTTTGTTAAAATAGAAGACAGAAATAAAGCTATACTGTTAAGGACATGGAGAATAGGCCCCAGGACACTTCCCCTATCTATAGCTGTTCCCCTACCTGCCTTCCAATCATGTGTGTGGGGTGATGTCTGTGGTAAATTGGAGCTTAGAAGCCCAGGCCTCAGGCAGAAGGAAGGTAGGAAAGGAAACTAAGAATACAAAAGGAACTCGCACCTGGCCCCCAGCTGACTGAACCTGCTATCCCCAGTACAATAGGCCCCATGGAACTTCCCTACCTGCCCTCCTGTCCCACACTAAATGAGCCCACCAAAAGTAATTGACCAACTCCTCCCATGACCTGGCTCTGCTAAGCCCTATAAAACTCAGCCCCTATTGTAGCCCCTTGGCATTCTCCCCTCAAAAATGTGCCCCTCTATTGTTTAATAAAGCATTGCTGATCTGTAGAGGTCTGCCTCCGTTTCTTTTTTCATTTGCTTTCATACTGTGCTTAGATTTTTTAATGTATATTTATTTTTATGTGACTCAACCTTACCCTAATGGATAAAAAGAGATAGATGCCTGCTTTGGGTGGAAGATGATATTAGATGAGAAATTAAAACGTTTTTAAATATATTTTATTTTTATTTGTTCATTTTTATATGGTGCTGAGGATCGAACCCAGGGCCTCATGCTTGAGAGGCAAGCACTCTACCACTGAGCCAAACCCCAACCCAAAACATTTTTTTAATATATTTTTTTAATTTTTTAGTTGTAGGTGGACACACAATATTTTTATTTCATTTTTATGTGGTGCTGAGGATCGAACCCAGTGCTTCATGCATGCAAGGCGAGCACTGTATCACTGAGCCACAACCCCAGCCCAAGAGAAATTAAGACTTTACAAATTTAAGGTATATAAATCTCAGGATTCAATGTAGTTTTCTTCTCTAAAATATTTTATGAGAAACAAGAAATTTTTTTAAATAATGGGAATGTATACAAATATGTTTCCCAAGAAAGCAAATTCATATATATATATATATATATATATATATATATATATATATATATATATATATATTTAGTTGTAGTTGGACACAATACCTTTATTTTAGTTATTCATTTTTTATGTGGTGCTGAGGATGGAACCCAGGGCCTCACACATGCTAGGTGAGCGTTCTACTGCTGAGCCACAACCCCAGCCCCTCCTCTTGATTTATTTTTATTTTTAACCATAGCAAAACAATTGGTTTCATGCTACTTTGGTTAATTAGGAAGAACAGAGGAGCTGTCTAGGTGTGTTAGCTCTTGGGCTAACCTCAAACCCTGAATCTTTCTTTGGGCTAGATACTTAGCCTGTATCAGAAACCATAGTTATCTTGTCCTAAATAAATGGTCTCATTTTATTTATATTTAGTCATTGAGTAAATGAAATAAAGCCATTAGAAGAGATAATAGACTACAGATTTAAAAATAAATATTGAGACGAGATAAATATGTCCACTTTTCCATGACATTTATTTGGCAGCAGCAGCCTATTAGACTGTCATTATGTTCTATTTCATTGACTTATCTCCAGGCTCCCATTTTTAGAAGGCCCATTCATTTTTTAAATGCTTTTATACTCATCACTTACATGTACTTACCTACATAGATCCTCTGCATCTACTAGTACTATATTTTTGAATTCCAATTTCATATGTGTCACACAAAACTCAAATCCAAATGTACAACATTCTTTGTAAGGTCAGGCAGTGGTGACCAAAAGGAGGCAAATTTTAAAAGGTCGCTGAAGGAGGCTTTATGGAGATTTCGCTCCCCAGAGGAACTCTCAGACTAGCAGAGTGGGTCTAAGAGAAGTGCAAGGGGCTCCAACAGACTGGAATTTTTACTGGGTTTAGGGCATGAAGGGAAGCTTGGGACAGGAAAAGGGGTTTTTAGAGTCCCTCATCCTATTAGGGCTGGGGGGGGGGGGGACTAGGCTGGCTAAGATCCAGGATTGGCCAAGAGATCCTTGATTGACAGGTGGTTCCCTCAGTGCCTGACCCGACATTCTTGACTCCCCAAAAGGGAGGGGGCTAAAAGTCACTATCCAAATAAACCACTACTTACAGTGGTAGTCTGGAGATTCAGCTCTGTGGAGGTTCTAATTGTGAATTTCAAGTAAATATAAGCCAGCCACCTATATGTTAATAGAAAGATAATGACTTTTCTAGAACTTTTTTTTCTGGTACCAGGATTGAACCCAGGAATGCTTAATCACTGAGCCACATCCCCCAGCCCTTTTTATTTTTTATTTTGAGGCAGGTCTCGCTAAGTTGCTGAGGCTAGCTTTGAATCTGTGATCCTCCTGCCTCAGCCTCCTGAGCTATTGGGATTACAGGTGTGTACCACTGTACTCAGCTTAATTTTTCTTTTCTTTCTTTTTTTTTAATATATATTTTTAGTTGTAGATGAACACCATGCTCAGCAGTTTTCTGGAACATTTTAATTGAAAGAGAAAATATAATTAGAAGCTGAAGAAACTCAATTTTTACCTTTTTTGGGTGGGGGGCGGTACCAGGGATTGAATTCAGGGGCATTCAACGACTGAGCCATATCCCCAGCCATATCCCCATATGGGGTCTCACTGAGTTGCTTAGAGCCTCACAGTTGCTAAGGCTGGCTTTGAACTCTGATCCTCCTGCCTCAGCCTCCTGAGCCATTGGGATTACAGGTGTGTACCACTGCATCCAGCTCAATTTTTACTTTTCTTTTTTTTTTTAAATATATATTTTAGTTGCAGATGAACACAATATTTTTATTTATTTATTTTTATGTGGTACTGAGGATTGAACCCAGGACCTCACATGTGCGAGGCAAGCACTCCACCACTGAGCCACAACCCCAGCCCTCAATTGTTACTTTTTAAAAAATTTTTTTTTTATTTGTAGATGGACACAACACCTTTATTTATTTTTATGTGATGCTGAGGATTGAACCCAGTGCCTCACACAGGCAAGGCGCGCGCTCTACCACTGAGCCACAACCCCAGCCCTCAATTTTTACTTTTTAAACTAAGTTTAGCTTTTACAACTTCTAGCTAATAATGAACCAAGTTTCTCTCAGTTTTTCTAGAAGTAGCTCAAATAATTGAAAACCATAAGATATTTTTTAGGATTTTGTTTTTTTCAAAATTGGGAAAGTTTGGTAAAGCAAGGAGAAACTGGAAAGTTTCCAAAGTACTTAAAAGACTGAAAATGACTGAGTCAAGAGTCCTCCCTCATGTCTCGTCTGCTTATCCTCTCTTTACAGATCTACTCACCCACATAGCTTTCTGTCATATGTTTTTACCTTCCTGTCTACTTTTACTGCTGCAGAACCAGATAGCCTTGAAAAAGATTAATTTTATTCTGTCTCATGCATCAGCAACAAAATTTGTCAACTTGAATCTTTATTACCAGAAATCACATAAAAGCTGAAAAACCCAGCATGGTTTCTTTTTTCACCTTAGAAGTAGAATTTGTCACACTAAAAAAAAAAAAAGAAAAAGAAAAAAATCTGTAGGCTTATAAATGGAACACATTTAAGAATCATTGAGAAAGAATAAGCAAAACAAACAAAAAGCAAAAACCCCATGACTTTTCTAAGGAGAACCAACTTACCAAGATGCAAGAGGTTAGGGGGTGAGAGAGCTGTGATAATCCATTTCTTAAAGCAACTTTATGCAGACTAATAAGGATTTTGGACAAATGTTGACATTTATTCAAACTAGACACCAAGTTAAATCATTTGCAGTCATTATCCTAACCATTCTTTGAGAAAGATTCCGTTATCATTGCCAATTTACAGATGAGAGAACCTAAATTAGGAAGATTAGATAACTTTCCCAAGGTCAAACAGCTGGGCTTGATGGAGCAGGATTTGACATCAGGTGTCATTTCAATACCTTCACTTATTCATTGCCCAAAAGCTTATAGAGATTCTCTGTTCTCAAACTTGACTTCAGCAAATTCAGACATTTTTCTGGCTTTCCTCCATAGCTACCTAACTTCCCCAAACAAATCACAGCAAACTGCTTCAAATTGACAAAAACCTGAATAAATATAGAGCTCTTTATTTTGCAAGTGATAGCTACCCACTGAAGCAAAAAGGAGGAATATACCGGGCCTTTTAGTTTAAAAGGCCTTCAGGTAAGGTCAGGTGCAGGCATTCTAACAATGTTATCAGGTCACACTTTTTGTCATCTATTTTTGTTACCCAGTTCAGCTTTCCTTTGTGTGGCTTTCTCAGAATGCTTTCTCCTTGCAGTCATAGGATGGCTACCAGTAGTTGCACGTTTAGTCCTATTACTTTAACAATCTTTCCCAATGTGTCTAGCCAAAGAAGCTCAGGATTACTTCTCCTTGGGCAAACCTAGGATTCATGCCTACCCTTGGGCACGATGGAGTGGTTTAGCTCCTTTCAGACCATATGTTCTTGGATTGGGAGATAGTGTTTCTCGAAGGAAACTCAAGCTATTGCTCTTAGGAAAAGGGAATGCAATCTGGGTAGGCAAACTTCCTCATTCTGAAGTCTAGCCTGCCTTTCCCCTTTCTATCCTTAGAGTGAGCCATTTCCAAAGCTCATCTCTGCCAGCCTTTCATAATCAATCTTACTGCATTTTTGTTTTATCTTCGGGACATATGTGTTGAAATTATGCCTATGTGTATGTATACATATAGGCATATTTATTTAAAATGATATATCTATATATTTTTCTGTCATAAGATTGTAAAATTGCTTCCACAAGAGGTCTATATGTTGCCATTGCTGCTGCCACCATGTTTCTAGTGATCCCTAAAAAGTTCAAGCATATTTTCCAAGTACTCAACACTAACATCAATGGGCAGTAGAAAATATTCTCTGCTATCTCTGCCATTAAGGGTATGAGGCAAAGATATGCTCATGTGATGTTGAGTAAAACAGATATTGACCTCACCAAGAGGGCTGGAGGACTCACCGAGGACAAGGTTGAATGTGTGATCACCATTATGCAGAATACATGTCAGTACAAGATTCCAGACTGGTTCTTTTTTTTTTTTTTTTTTTTTAGAGAGAGAGAGAGAGAATTTTTTTAATATTTATTTTTTAGTTTTCGGTGGACACAACATCTTTATTTTATTTTTATGTGGTGCTAAGGATCGAACCCAGCGCCCCGCGCATGCCAGGCAAGTGCACTACCGCTTGAGCCACATCCCCAGCCCCCAGACTGGTTCTTGAACAGACTGTAGGACGTAAAGGATGGAATATCCAGCAAGGTTCTGGCCAGTGGTCTAGACAACAATCTACTCAAAGGCCTGGAGCAACTGAAGATTGGGGCCCATGGGTGCTGTACCATTCCTGGGGCTTCTGTGTCCAAGGCCAGCATGTCAAAACCACTAAGTGCTGTGACCATACGGTGGGTATGTCCAAGAAGAAAGGAGTCTGTAGGCCTTCTCTTATAACAAATAGTTTATATGCCTGGGGGAAAACGACTGTAATGTCACACTCAAGTTTCAAAACCGAATTAGCTGTTGTCCTTTCCTTTGTGCCCCATATCTATCCCTCTGCCTGTATTTTTTGCCTTGGTGGATATACCTCCATTGGCCCAATTGTCCAGAGCAGAAAGCAGATGTAACCTTTGATTCTTTTCCTCTGTTATACCCATATCCAGTTGGCCATCAAACCCTGTATATCCTTCCTGTTTAGTATCTCTTGGCTCTTTCTAAGTATCTCCACCTTTCTTGGTATTGCCCTAGTTGAGGTTTCCTCATTTCTTGATTATTCTACTTACACCTGACAAATCTGCCTCCATTCAAATATAGCTTTCAATTTTTGAAGAAAACAATCTTTCTAAAGCACAGATATGATTCTGTGACTCTCCTTTTTATATTCATTCAGTGATTCCCTCTAGTATGACCACCGTAGGCTTCATTTCCTCATTGTTAAAGGAAAGGCTTAAATTGATAATCTCTTGGATCCTTCTAGCTTCATGATTCTGCGAATCCTTGCCAGTCTAAAGCAGTTAGCTCTGTTTGATCACTGGTAATGGATTGCCTTTTAGATTATGGACTGAGACCCAGGTTCTTTCTGAATATTATCCCTTATTTTATCTCATGGGAATTCTGGGTCATTTTGAGAAGTTGTGTCATATTGAAAACAGCTGGAGAAGTGTGGACATGGGTATTCCAGAATCATAAACAATATCAGTTATTTGGGACATATGTGTTCTTTTAACTACCACCTCTTGCATTCATTCACATGTTCTAGAAATGGACTATATCAGAGAATAAATTCTACTTGTGTTTTTGGCATTGGAACTTTTTATGACACTGAGAACCACAGATGTAGAAGTGGAAATATTGGCTTACCACAAGACAAAAGGCAGGTGTGTTCACACATTATCATTACTAGGTTATTATTTAACAGCTGTTGAACTATATCACCATAGATATTCTTAATCACTCCTTTCCTTCTAACATCCTGAATATTGGAGTAAACCTTAGAAATGACTACATGTAGAAAGCTGTTATAATTTTTAAATTAAAGAATTTAATTAAAGGAACACCTACATCCCTACTTGCCAATTTATTGTACTTTACTCAGATTCATCAAGTTTAAATGGAGGAATACATGTTTCAGCAGTATCCTATATAGCAATGTACTATCATAGTACATTCAAATCACACACCCATACACATACATTGTAGGACCGAAAGGTATAATTGACATTTTTCTCATATCTGCTAAGCTAGAGTGTATACTATTACTTGCTCTTGGCCAATATGACCAGTCAAACTGGGCTGTCCCTCCTTCAGGTAGAACAGTGAGTGCCAGTTTGCTTGCTTATTGCATCTGATTTTTAATTTTGTGATTACATTATGTAATGGTGGTTATGATTGACCTATAATGTCTAACAAAATGCTTAAAGTTCATAATACGTGAGCTAGAGGAAAAAAGACAAGAAAAAGAATCAAATCCTATGTTTAAAATGCACATTTTTATGGCTGCTTGTGTCAGAAGAGTACAATCAAGAAACTGGTCCAGAAAACAGATAATAAAGTTCAGATGTCAATGAATAGATTTTGACATTATGGTCACAGAGATCCAGAAATATCTATTGGGCACAAATTGTATGTCAGGCATTGATCTAGATATGGGGGATGCAGGAAAAAACACAGACAAAAAATTCCTGTCTTCATGGGGATTACATTCTAGTGAATGGATACAGGTAAAAAAATAAATAAGTAAAATATATAATTGTTAGATACTAACAATTGGGGAGGGATTGTCATTTAAAATAAGAAGTTGGGGAAAACCACACTGAGAGATGTTAAGACACAGCCATGAATACACCTTTTGAAGAATAATCCAAGAAGAGGAAACTGTAAAGGAACTCTGAGTTAAACTATGACTAGTATGTTTGAGGAACGTGAACAGTGGTCATTATGGCTGGAGATGAAATAGCAAAAGCAAGAGGAATAGGAGGAGAGGTTATAGAAGTAATAAGGGCCAGATGTCAGCAGGCCTAGCAGGACATCCTAAGAACTCTGTACCTTCCTTTGAGGGATATGTGAAATATTGACATCAAAAAATAGGATCTGATTTGGTGCATGCATACAAAAAATAGGATCTGGCTGCTGTTTTGAGAAGAGCCTGTAGGGAGTAGAGTATAAAGAGATAAGTCTTCAATTAGTTTGTTAATCAGGGATGAATCTCCACAGAAGATATGCTATAAGAACTGGACAGAGAGCAACTCAGTTATTTCAACCATTTCCAGGATGCATCCCTAAAGAAGAACTTTGGGAAACTTTCTGAAGGCATTTTAAGGTGGTTTATCCAATAAAATGTATTAAACCTCTAGGGTGAGATTTGATAGTTAGGATACTACTGATATTTTTTCATATTCACCATTAGATAGTAATAATTTGCATGAAAGGAACACTTTGATTTTAAAACTCTCTTTCTTGGATAGGTTTGCATAATTTGTATGTGATTTACTTGATGAAACCACTAAAACTATTTTCCATCCATAGTTTTACATAATCTGCATAATAAGGAAATACTGAGAAGAACTAGGAACTGAGCAATTCAGCAAGATCACAGAAACCATGTGTTGGGAGCTGCCTGTCAGCAAATGCTGCTAGAAATTCTGTGAGTATCAGGACAAATCTTGCAGATAAGGGTAAAATAAATGGCCTTGGCAAGATTTTGTATAGGTTGCACATTTCTTGTTAGGTCATTGCTACTTCTAAAAAAATTCAACTAGAATTATTCTTTTGGGACACAACTTTCTAGGTGCATGTGTACTTCTTATTTTCTAGATTCTTCAGAAATACTTCTCTTTTCAACTGCTTATTACCCCATTGAGTGGACACTGTTGATTAGAAAGGACTTCTATGTCATTGAATAATAGGAAGCTAGCAGGATATTTCAGTTACCATTGCTGCATACCAAATTATCCTAAAACTAATCCTAAACCTAAATCCTAAACCGAAAGTAACAGTTTATTTTTGCTCATAATTTTGTGAGTCAGAAATTCTGTAAGGGCTTGAGATAGTGGTTCTCACTTGGAGCTGCAGTTATCTGAAGTTTCCACCTGGCTGGATATCCAGGGTGGCTCTTCACAAGGCTATCAGTTTATGCTCTCAGCTGGGCTGTTGACTCAAGCACTTTTAAATGGCCTCTTCATTTGGTCTGGGCTTCCTCACAATATGGCAGCGTTAGGATAATCAGATTCTTACAAAGCAGCTCAAGCCTCCAAATGTGAGTACTCCAGCATGTAAGGTAGAAGCTGCATCACCTTTTATGACTTAGCCTTGGCTGTCTTGCAGTGACATTTTCATCACAGTCTATTGGTTACAAGTGAGTTACAAGCCTACCCCAAATCAAAAGGAGGTGATATGTACCTTCCTCCTGATGACAGGAACGTCAAGGTCACATCGATTGCAGAGGAGCATGTGGCATAGGAGAAATTGTTGTGGCCATATTTGGAAATATCTGTCACACAGGCTTAGTTAGTAAAAATAGAATGTGTGAAGTCACTGAATTCAAGGTAAAGTATAGAGGTCACCAAATCTCATGGAGAAACAAATTTGGGAGGCAAAAACTATGAATGTTTACATTTTTGCATCTATAAGAGCAATAGGATCCAAGAGCACTGCAGGAGGTTAAACAAGGCAGGTTAAGGTTTCAATAAAGGCCTCACTATGTAGTCTATGCTTCAGGGTACCTTAATAGTAACACTGTGTGTGTGTGTGTGTGTGTAGGGGTTATTGGGAATTGAGCCCTGGGGTGCTTCACCACTGAGCTATACCCCCAATCCTTTTGTTTTTAATTTTTTAAATTTTGTAACAGGGTCTTGCTAAGTTGCCCAGGCTGGCCTTGAACCTTCCATCCTCCAAAGTTGCTAGGATTACAGATGTGCACCTGCCAGGCAACAATAGCATTCTTAGGGTAACTCGTTTGTTTCACAGACTTTTAGTGATAGGTACATGTATTAGTAATAAAATAGTCAGGGACTATTTTAGGCTCTTGGTGCATATCAGTAAGTAAATGTAACAAAAAAGTCCTACCTTCATAGACAGTGTCTTCTAATGGAATAATAATATTAAAATAACACTGCTTGCAAATTAAGTCAATGACAATTAGCAGTGGGACTTTGTGTGGTTTAAATAGCTTGTTCTACCCTAGAGGAAGTTTTGGGCTGGAGTTCTGCCAGGTGATTCTGCAGCAAAGAAGTGAGGTCTTTGGGAAAGCATTCTATAGGCTAAGAGTTCATTTGTCCTGTGAATTCAAGAAGGCTCTTAGATATCATTAACCTCTTGCTTCTCCCAAATCATTTGGGGTTTTTTGTTACCAGGAATTGAACTCAGGGGCGCTTAGCCACTAAGCCATATCCCCAGCCCTTTTTTGTATTTTATGTAGAGAGCCGAGTTGCTTAGGGCCTAGCTAAGTTGCTGAGGCTGGCTTTGAACTCTTGATCCTCCTGCCTCAGCCTTCCAAGCCACCGGGATTGCAGGCATGTGCTACTGCACCCAGTGTTCAAATCATTTGTTTTATATTCTTCTTATGACCCTAGTTCTTCTTGATGGCATCTTTTTGATGGCATACAAAGGAAATCTCTAGGAGCTCCTGCCCTGTATTCACACCTTTATCACATAACTTTGGAATTCATAATGAAATCTTGTTTCCTTACATGATGTACCAATAGAATAAGACAGAAAAGAGTATGTCAGTTTTAGACTAAAAGCTAAGAAGTCTTGCACATTTCTGCTTTTGCTCTTGCCCCTTTGCCATCGCCATGCAAGCATGATGGGGTGGGCCTACTGGAGGACAAGGGACATGTGGATCAGAGCCAAGCTAGATCAGTATCCCCAAGCAAGAGCCAGCCTACATCCAGATGCATAAATGAGTCCAGCCGAGATTCCAGATACCTGAACAATAAACTTATTGTTAGACCTTAGAAGATTTTTGTGGTTGTTTGTTATGAATCATTTGGGGCCAATAGAAAACTGCCACAACTGGGAAAAAGCAGATCTCCTTCTCTTGGTGACATGCTCACAGTACTATTCTGAAATCAGCTACTATAGATTCCTGGCATTGCTGCTAGTGGCACCCCTGGGCTGGGATGTGTGGAAAGATAATCAGAGTCAGAATTAACAGTATTGTCTCTGGATTCCTGACAGGGAGAGGTAGTTTCATTTCCTCCTTGTGAAGGCCTGTATTTTGTCTCTATGTCTGAGGGGACATTTGTCATTCCTAAAGTCTATTACAATTGTGGGATTAGGAAGAAAGCCTCAAGGCTAAACATTCCTTTTGCTCCTTTGATGCCCTTTCTTCCTTTAACTTATCAAGCTTCCTGGGTAAAGTGGACTTAGCTTTATTATTATTTTAATTATTAGTAAAAGTATACCCATTTTGGTAGCATTATAGGAAGATGATGGCCATACTGTCCCTGGATGTGAATATGATTGTCCTGGCAATAATTCTGGCAAACTGAGGTCCTTCACCAGCAAGGATAGAGGGGCAAACTATTTAATCATAATGAGTTCATCGTGACAATTAATGCTTCCAAACAAAATTGGCCTTTCAAGTAAATGAAGTAGCTGCCCCCCCCACACACACACACAAAGTGCCAGAAACCTTTCTGAGTCATTTATTCTAATGTGTCTTGAACAATCTCTATCAAAATACAACCCCCACCCCCAAAGATGTGACCTCGTTAGCTTTCAAGAGTCAACACTTTGGGAAACTGTTTTACAAGAGCTGAACACAAGAAAAGCAACTAGTTTGTGTAATTGTTCATTTTCTGTCTTTCCCACACAACTGTAAGCTCCAAGGGGCCTAGGACCAAGTCTATGTTACTCATCCATCTATTTCCAGGTTCCAGGACACAGAAGAGACTGTGGAATAATGCCTGTGGAAGGAAAACAGAAGGGAACAGAGAAAATAAAGGAGGGAAAGAGGAAACAGCAGAATGATCAAAGGCCTAATTAAATTCTCAGCATTTGTCCTTGTATTAACTAGTTAATGACTCCCTGTTTAGTGGCCTCTTACTATATTCGCAGGGGGACAGGGGAGACCTCATTCCCTTGTCTTCACCAGATGTGGTTCTTTTTTACTCCTGTATACTTCAAAAACAAAACAAATCAACAACGCTCGGCAATCAAAGACAAGAAAAAAAGTTTCCCTATGGGACATTTTACCTTTTAACGCATGAAACAAGATGTACTCAGACCCCACCAGTCTTTGGAATTGAAACATTCAGAGTGAGAACATAGTGATCAAGATGAAAAACAAGCTTAGGGGAGGGCTCCCAGTCCCCTCCCAACTCTGCCATACTTTAGTTCACAGGCTTCTTAAACTTTAATGTGCATGCGAGTCACCTACAGATCTTGCTAAATATTCAGATTTTGATTTAATAGGTCTGGGGTGAAGCCTGGGGTGTTGCGTTTTTAATATGCTCCCAGGTGATGCTGATGCTGCTGACCTGAGGAGCACACTTTTGAGTATATAAGGGACTCGATGTCGTCGTCTCCGCTACCAGGTGTGCTAATGCCCAGTCTCAGCGTTCCGGATCGTTGTCCCGCACGTCCCTGGCCTTCCGCCGGGAGGGGAGGAGCCGAGGGCGGAGCGGGAGGAGTGGCGCGGGCCCCGCGTGGGTCCTGTCGGAGATCACCTCGGCCCCTTGGAGAGGCGGCCGAGCTGCGGCGGCGTAGGAGGGGGCGGGTTTGGCAAGGGCGCGGCCTCTGGGAGGGGGGCGCACGACGCGCATCCCCCGCGCTCGCCCGGGCCACTCGGGAGCCTCGCGGCAGCCCGGTGCCCCACTTGGCCATCCGCTCCGTGCTTCTTCTTTGCGCCCGCCTCCTCTTGTCACCTCCCGTCTCACCCTCTTGCTCCGTCCCCGCCGCATACATCGCCATCCGAGTGCCTCAGAGAACCGGAGGTGGTGCGCGGGGCTGCAGGGCGCGCCCTCAAGCGGTCCCCAGCTCGATATTGGGGGGCACGGGCAACAGCATGGACACCAAGCGCTGCTTCGCTAACCGCTTCGATGACTACCAGGGCAGCCTGCTGGCGGGCCAGTGCGAGGAAGCGGTGGCGCCCTTGGTCACCGCCACCATCGAGCGCATCCTCCAGGAGCTGCCCCCTCTTGGGGGCGGCGCTGAGGCCCGGGGGGCGACGGCCGGGGCCAGCGTCTGCCAGGGTGGGCTGTACAGCGGCGTGGCAGGGGTGGCCTACATGCTCTACCACGTCTCACAGAGCCCGCTCTTCACCGCGGCCCGAGAGCGCTACTTGCGCTCCGCCAAGCGCCTCATAGACGCGTGCGCCCGCGCCGAGGAGTGGGGCGAGCCGGACGCCGACACCCGCGCCGCCTTCCTGCTCGGGGGCGCGGGCGTGTATGCTGTGGCCACGCTGGTGTACCACGCCCTGGGCCGGTCCGACTACGTGCAGCCGCTGGGCAAGTTCCGGGCTCTGTGCGCCGTCTGCGCGCCGGTCTCCTTCCTGGAGTGCGGCTCCGACGAACTGTTCGTGGGCCGCGCGGGCTACCTGTGTGCCGCGCTGGTGCTCAAGCAGAAACTCGCCCAGGAGGTAAGAGGCGGCCCCGGCCGCGGGAGGGCGCTCGCCACCCGCCCGGCCCTGCCCCGCCGCGCTTCCCCGGACTCCCCGACTCCCGCAGCACCGCCTCGGGTTGTTCCCCTCCATTTCTCTTTGTTACTCTTTGTCTGGCGCTTTCATTTCTTCCGCCTCTTGAGGTTTCTTTTCTGCTTTTGTCCGTCTTTCCCCCTCTTTTTTGGCCTCTCGTTTGTTGAGATTCCAGGTCTTTGCATTTTGTTCTTATTTTAAGCTGAACGTGGCTTCACCCCAGGTGCCTCTTAGCCCAGCAGCTTCCTGGGGGCTGACAGTGGCCCTTTTAAGTGAGATTTTGAAAACTCAAAACCGAAGGGATTTCCTTTCCTTTGACCCTGCTGTCAAAAGCTGAGGCCCCTTCGAATGTTAGAGTACTACAAAAGTAATGGACCGAGTAGGGACTGATGTGGAGATAAGTTGTTTCAGAACCCCTGGGTCTGTGACGGAGAATAAATGGCCGGTTGTAGGTCAGCTGTGCTTACTATGTTACTTGATATAATTCAGTACATCCCATGGCTCTCATTAGACGCATATTTGATGGGAAAGCCCTCCCTTTAAATACATAAATGTAGGCAAAAATGTACCCCACTGTGGTCAAATGTGCACATTTTTCATTTTAAAATGTGTACTTAGGATGATCAAGACCACAGCTTTCTTGACAGGGCAGCTTTTCTTGATGAATAGCTGTTCAGTGGCTGCTGGATGGGAATTGGGGAGGTGTGTGTGTGTGTATGGAGATATATATATATATATATATATATATATATATATATATATATATATTCACTTTGAATACAGAATGTAGATATTAGAAGAGAATGTGCCAGTTCCTGTGGAGTGTGTGTGTGTGTGTGGGGGGGGACTCTGAAAGATCATAGTAACTAGCACTGAAAGAGAGGCACTTTCATTCATAATCCACCCAAGCCACATATTGTTCTAGGAAGGAAGTGACACATTTTACTTGACTTTATTTGGGTGAGAAAACCGTTTGAAGAAAAATTAAAGGTATATAGTGTGTTTTTTTAAAGTGTAATTAATTTAGATAACCTCTACAGAAGCAAACTTCTTTTTTTTTTTATTTATAGCAGTCGAGGTTGATTCAAGTGAGAATAAAAGATTACTAAAAAATGTGCAGTGTGCTAGCAGGGCAGCAAAGGTCTGGTGTGACAAAGTTGTCTTGAAATAGTTCACTCTGCTTCTGAGTCACTGATATCTGCTAGCAGTTTCCCAAGGGCCCTTCCAGTTGTATAAAACCCTTTAGAAGGCCACAGAGCTATTTACATATCATTTGCATTGCATTTGCATCTGCTTCTCAGACCTTGCAGTCTGGTGGCAGGCAATTTTCAAATTCTTTTTTTCCAGTTGTTTTCCTTAAGCTTGCTTCTTTCCCTTCCCATGCCTTGGGTCCTTTTCTCCAGAATGGACTGACAGACTGGGAGACCCTTCCAGTCACATGTGGAAGCAGACCAGAAGAACTCTCTGCTTCGGAACTGGTGGTCCAAGGCCAGTCTGGAACACTGCTCCACAAAGACACTTATTAAGACCTTTCTTTTGCCCTCCTGCCAAACCAGATATGTCTTTTTGTACTAATCAGGTTGAGGTGCTTTGGCCCCTGGTCCTAGGAGACAGAACAAGGTCTGAAGCTTAAAAAATAACAACAAAAACCCTGTTAATCTGTTAGATCAGCCAGTCCCAGTGCTAGGCTCAGCTTCAGCAATCCAGTTCAGGTGTGAAAAGTGTAGAACAGTGGCTAATCAGGCTACCCTTACCCCAAGTCCTAGCTATTACATGACTTTGCCTTTGTGGATCAGTGGATGATCCACAAACCTTGATTAAATTGAATTTCCAACTTGTGTGTCATTTCTGTATAAATAATCTGTCATTATGTCCCAAGTTTCTTTCCTTCCAATGTCATTTTTATTCACTTTCATTTGGCAGTTCTCTTAGTTATCACCCTAGTTTTTAGATCCTCCTCATACCACTTGGCACATCTTTGCCACCTAATAAATAGTGAAACGAATGACTCACCATATACCCGGATTGTGCATGGTACACTCACTAAGCCATTCCTTCGAACTTTAAGAAAGCAATCATCTTAAAAACACTTTCCATTATGTCATTTCCCTGTTCAACAGCCTGCAGTGCCTCCTTATTACCTTTTCTCCAATGGCTTCTCATCTCAAAGTTAAAGCTACAATACTTAAAATGGCCGACAAAGCCCACATGATCCAGCCCCCTGCATACCTACTTTACTTCTTGCTCACTCCTCTTCCACCACAGTGGATTCTTGCTGTTTTAGGCCTTCTCCTGTCTTAGGGTGTTTGTACTCTCTGTTCTCTCTACTTGGAACACTTCCCCTAGATATTTTTATAGCTGGCTCTGTGACCTTGTATAGGTCTTTACCTCCTCATTGAGGCCTTTCCTGTCTGCCCTATTTAAAATTGCAACCCACCCCTTGGCTTTACCCCCTTTTCCTGTTTTTTTTTTTTTTAAGCTAAACTATGTTCACTAGTTAGAATGTAAGCTCCAAAAGGGTAGATATTTTTTTTATTTATTACTGTATCTTTAGCATTAACATGATGGCTGGCACATATTTAAGTACCCAATCTTCTGATCTTTATCTCTTCTTCTTCTTTTTTTTTTTTTTTTTTTGGTTTTGTTGCTCATATTGTCTGCACTGTGGCTTGCTTTATTGCTCATCTTTAATGGTCTCCCATTTGTCAATATTTTCCTTTATGGTGGTGCTTCTGATGTCATGTGTAAAGAAATTCTTTCCTACCACCAAGGTCTCAGTAAATATTTGGTGAATTAATGAATTATAGTTTTTTACAGATTTTGCCTCAGATCAAGCTGACCCATCAAGTCAGTTCTTCTTAAACTTAAATGTGCATCGGAATTACCTGCAGATCTTAATAAAATACAGGTTCTGATTTAGGCTTGGGGTGGGGCCTGAGATTCCGCAATTCTAATAAGTCCCTGGGTGATGCTGATGTTGCTGGTCCATGAGTCATGATTCAAGTAGCAAGGCAATACAGTGCTGTATGGGTTTTGGCATTATACCAGCCATGTCTATTAAGACATGCTGTAAGACTTCATTCTTTGAAGCTTGATATATTTATTTATAAGGCTATATAGTTAAGAATGCTGATTACTGTATCCCACCATGCTTTTGTTATAAGGACCCACAAGAGGAATTTAATCTCAGAACTTAGAAATAGTTGTTCTCCTCCTGGTAATTGATTGAATTATTTTAATCTTCAAAATGTATCATATAACTGATTATGTTTCTCACTTCGTGTTGGCCACTAGGAAGTAAGTGGCCAAAATTGTGGGCCCCCAAGATAGCATATAGTGCTTTATCACATATATTTTTATATGTCAGCACTTACCCCTGGGTTTATCTAATTTGTTACTGCCTTAGTTTACCATTTAAAAATTTTTCTTCCTTCCATTTGGTTTTCTTGTTGGTACCTATGTTTATAAGATTCACAGATGAAAAAAATGTGGGTGTATATGTAGAAAGACACAGACAGACAGACAAAATCACCCTATCTAGGTAATAGATATTCTTTCTTTTAACTCAGCCTTCCTAGAAATATTTGAGGGAAGTAGCTGCGGGGATTTGTTAGGCACGTATCCTTGAGCAATGGGGCACTGAAATCCTAAGCAATCATGTCATAGAATTTGTATTATGCCTATTCTGCTTTCCATGGGTTGGTGGAAATGTAGCAGAAAATGGTGGAGGGATTAAGGGGAGGCCTAGGACATCAGTTAAAATAATTTTGTCACTGAATGATTTTGGACAAATAATTCAACATCTTTGAGCCTCAGTTTCCTCACTTTTAAATGTGTTAGTAAGAATTTCTTCTTTGAATTATTCTGCCCTTTACATGTTCATTCAGTGAATTTTAGGTTTATCTATTGTGGCAGATGCTGGGATTTAGTATTGAACAACAACATCAACAAAATAATTCGGTTATGATAAATGATCTGAAGAAAGTAAACAGGAACTAACTGGGGGCAGGTGGGAAAGGCAGGGCTGCTTCTTGGGATGGGTTGGGAGGAAGGCATCTTTGGAAGGGATGTCATGTCTCATTACGAGAGCGTGAAAATGAAGTGGCTACCCCAAGAGCAGGCATTCCGGCAGAGAGGAGAGCAAAGAAAAAGCCCCCAAGGTGGGAAACGGCTTGGAGATCTCAAAGAAATAAGAAAAGGCTGGCATGAATGGAGCAGAGAGTGGGAGACAGGAGTTCAGAACCACAGAAGGAGATATAAGCCGGCTAAGATCAGATCCTGCAGAGCCAGGTCAATCAAAGTCAGGAGTTTCATGTTTCTGTGAGGGAATATATTGATCTGGTTTACCTTTTAAAAAGATCTCCCTGGTTTTCTATTTGGAAAGTGGATTGACAATATTAAGAGTGATGAGAGGCTAGGGTGTAGATCAGTGGTAGAGTGTGTACCTTAGTGTGCACAAGGCCTGGGTTCAATCTCCTGCATCACACACACACCTACATACACACACCCTGATCATAAGGAGAACTGGTTATGGGGGTGTAAACCTCTTGTGCCAAGGACTCCTTTTTCCCTTCAGGACCTCTTAGAACAACATTTTTAAATGCATAAAATAAAACAATAGCATTACCAGAGGAAGGCAATTATATTGCAATTCAGTTACCTAAATATTTTTGAAATGTGTGCTGCAGTAGCATGCCTGCTTTTTTATTAACACATTAAATAAGATTTTGCAATGAGCCTAATGATTATGGTGCTTTTGAGACAGTGATGAGGGGCAATGATATTTTGAGTTATCTTCAACACCTGCAGTGTGATATGCATATATCTGTGATTTCTTTTTTTAAAACAACTTTATTTATTTATTTAATTATTTTTTTTGTGTGTGTGGTGCTGAGGATTGAACCCAGGGCCTTGCATGTACGAGGCGAGTGCTCTACTGCTGAGCCATAACCCCAGGCCTCTCTGTGATTTCTTTTTTTAAAATATTTTTTTGGTTGTAGATGGACACAGTACCTATATTTATTTTCATGTGATGCCTCACATGTGCTAGGCAAGCTCTCTACCACTGAGCTACAACCCCAGCCCTCATCTGTGATTTCTATAGGTAACAAAGTCACAAGTACTGCTGGTGGTTGTGGTCTACACATGTAATAAAGGGACATGTCCAGTTGTTTACATAAGGTGGAAAACATAAATGTGATTTTATTTTCCCAGCCAAGAGGAACTGATTCGGAAGTTGTTGTGACCAACCCTAGATAAAATCCCTAGCGTAGTGCTTGGCCTATAGTAGCAGCTTAATGAAGTCAGTGTTAGTCCTTTTCATTCCTACTAACAGAAAATCCAAGGTAATTCTGAACATCAGATAGAAAATGATACTAGACACAAGATTATCTATCTTCCTGCTGTGATTTTAAAAATCACACAGTTGTTAATTGGGTCCTTAGTGCATTTCTAAGGCAGGTGGTGAGCAGCTGTATAAGTGAGGATGCTTTTAGTGGAAGATAACAGAATGTCTAATAAAAAGTGATTAAAGCCAGATGTGGTGGCACATGCTGAGGAAGGAGGATCACTTGAGCCCAGGAGTTCGAGGCCAGCCAGGGCAACATAGTGAGACCCCATGCCAAAACAAACAATCAAAAAATGACTGAAATAATGGGAACATTTATTACTTTGTCTAACAAGGAGTGTACAGTGAGGTGATTTCAGGATTGGGTCAGCATCTCAGGAGAGGTATCAAAACCCACACTCTTTCCAAAGGCCTTCCCTGCTATTCGGATATGGGAGCTGGATCAGCCTTCAGTATTCAAGATGGCTGCTACCATTTCAAGCATCATCTTCCTATATGACCGAAGTAGAAAGGGAAGGTCTGCAGCTTTTTTTTCCCCCAGCTTCTCTTTTTATCATGTAGAATGCTGTATCCCAGAAGAATGCCCCTTCTGACTGATTGCCTAGCACTTGGTCTCTGGCCAGTCCTAGTTTCAGAAAAGCCTGGGAAGGATAGTGTCTTTCATTTCTAACCTTTAGAATTGGACATGGATTCTGACAAGAAAGAAAAAAGGGAGAGAGAAATGGCTGTTGGGAGGTTACCAAAGTGTCTGCTCTTTGGCATCCCTTGGCAAGATCTGTCTGTGACCTTCCACCTCCTTTATCCATTCACTTGTCCTCCCTTTGGTGTTTCCTTTTCCAGGTCACCTCCATGTCCCATAGCACCTGTAAGGTGTCTTGTTTATGTCACCACCTAGTTGTCAGTCAAATAAAAGCTAAGGTATCAATTTTATGAAAATCTAAGCTAGTAAATATTGGAATATATTTTATGGTAGCAACTGTTTGCATTTTCATGGTTTTTCTTAAAAATTATTATAGTCATTATACTCACAAGGTAAACTCAAACAGGATACAAAGTGAGCCTTCTTAGGAATAATAGTTACTAAGTTTTGTTCTTTTTAAAGAAATAGAGTATTTTTAATCCACTTGCACAAAGGATGATATTATATGTATACTCCACAGTTTGCTTTCTTGCTTAATGTACCTTGGGCATCTTTGCACCTTTTGCATACAGAGATGTCCCTTTCTTTATCCTGTTTCCATTGAATGACTATAACATGATTTAACCTTTATCAATGGCCATTTAGGTTGATTCAATTTTTTTCTTTTTTTTGCCATCACAAATAATTCCATAAAGAATACGATCACATACACATATACTATACATATATACATATGTATATACATAATGTGTATCTACTTACATATGTCTTTCTATATATTATCTTTGCCTACTTTTGTGAGTTTATGTGCAGGATAAGTTTTTAAAGACACAAATGCAGGGTCAAAGTTCACCTATATTTTTTCATTTAGTAGAGATGATCAAATTGCTTTCCACAAATGTTACATCGATTTCTAGTTCCTCCACAAGTGTTTGGGAATTCCTGCATTCTAATTTTTTTTTTATTTTGTGTCCTTCTCTCTCTCATAGTACTGGGGTTTGAAATCAGGGCTACCACTGAGCTATAACCCCAGGCCCTAACATTCTTTCAACAGTGCATTCCATCAGACTTCAGTATATGTCTAACTGATAAGTAGAAAAGGAGGATGGAGGTTTCTAGGGTACAAAATGAATTCCCTTACTGTTCATTTTGATTCAATCCCCACTGCCAAAAAAAAAAAATGCATTTGGGGCTGGGGTTGTGGCTCAGTGGTAATACACTTGCCTGGCATGTGTGAGGCACTGGGTTTGATTCTCAGCACCACATATTAATAAATAAAATAAAGGTCTATCAACAACTAAAAAAATATTTTTAAAAAAATGCATTTGCAGGATTTCACTTTGTTTTTAGATTCGAGCAGTCCCCAGATTTTAAGTGGGCATGGGTTGCACATTGTCTACATAAACCATGAAGTTTGGCTTGAAATGACAGCAGGGTTAGGGAAGCTGGGGTTTTATAGATTTGGTCCAGTTCCTCACTGCCTGATTATAGACCTGCCAGAAAGTGGGACACAACTATAAGCTGCAGCTTAGATCTTTTATCACTTATGATTCAGAACCCTATAAATGCTAAAAGGATATAATAGGAACTAACAATGATTGATCATTTATTTCCACTCACTATTGTAAGCACTTCACATGTATTATGTTACTTTTTTATGTACTTAAGCATGATTTTATTTTGTTAATTTTATTTTTGATTGATAAATAATAATTTCATATGTGTATGGGGTACAAAGTGATGTTTTAATACATGTATACATTGTTGAATGAGCAAATTAGGCTGATTAACATATTCATCACCTCATATGCTTACTTTCAGCAATTTTGGAATATACAATACATTATTATTAACTATAGTCACCCTGCTGTAGACTAGATAACCAGAATGAATTCATCTTGGCTGACTTATTTCTTCTCCCCTCTCCCCATGCCTAGAAACCACCATTTTACTTCTATAAGTTTAACTTTTTTTAGATTCTGCATATATGTAGGTTAATACTACCAACAATCTTATGACATAGGTGCCATTACAATGTTCATCGTACCCAGTGAGGAAACTGAGGCACAGAGAGATTGAGAAATTAGTTCCAGATCACATAGCTGGTCAGTGGCAGAGATAGGCTTCTGTCGCCAAGTCTGTACCAACTTGCAATTGGTATTCCTCACACTTGAACATGCATGTGAACCCTGGGGGATCTTGCTCAAAATCAGGTTTGGGTTCAGTGGGTCTAGAATGGGGCCCCAAATTCTGCATCTCTAAGCCTCCATGTGATGATGATGCTGGTTCATTGAATCACTATTTTTCTCAGTTTCATAAGATTTCTCAGAAAAGTTTGACCAGTCCTCCCAACTTCATGATTTTCATTTTGTCCTTGTATGATGGATGATTTCTTCCACAGCTGCCAGAATATCAGCTTTCCAATTCCTAGTTTATCCTGAAGGAAAGACTCACCACTTGGCATATCTCCTGGCAAGTTTTGGGATTCTATTAACATGTTGAATGAATGAGTGGATGCATAGATTGCTTTTTCTTACTAAATGTAATTTTGCAATGTATACAGGAGGCTTTTAGAATTTCTTTAAATGCCCAAATCAAAGTCAACCATGTTCCAGCCATATATATATATATATATATATATATATATATATATATATATATATATATAGGATTGAACCCAGAGGTACTTAACCACTGAGCCACATCCACAGCCCTTTTTATATTTTTTATTGAGAGACAGGGTCTCACTAAGTACTTAGGACCTCGATAAGTTGCTGAGGCTGGCTTTGAACTCATGATCCTCCTGCTCAGCCTCCCTAGCTGCTGGGATTACAGGCATGCACTACCGTGTCTGGCACATTTCAGCATTTTAAAACTATTTCATGATAATACAAGAAGAGACGCTTTAGTACATCACTCCCTGATCAGATAGAAAACTTGAACTTGATACTACTCCCATTTTAGAATCATTCAGTTAAATTTACCTGCATCACATAAAGTAGTGCTTCTCCCCAACCCTAAATTAATTTAGATTGACAAATGATCAGACATTGTCCTCTTGATTTTTAAATCTTTTCTGATACAGTGATTTAACAAATTATTTATTTATACCTTTTCATCTTTAATGCATATTCCACTAAAACCCCAAGATATAATTTGTATTGGAATTATTTGAAGAAAGCATGATGCATAATATTCTTGTTACTGGATAAATAAATTGGGGAAGTAAGCATGGTAAAAATTCTTTTAAATGTCCTGAATTATTTTACCAATAACTCCCCGTGTTCTCTAAGAAGGTTGTTTTAATGGAATTTTATTATATTTATTGACCTCTGAATGTGAAAATGATAAGTTGTATTAATTTCTTATTAACTTCTTGGCTAATTTCATTTTTGCTGGTTAATTTAACGAGTGACATTTATTATGTGGCTGGCTGCTACACAATACACAGTGGATTTCTTTCAAGTGGCAGGGAGGTCCTTTCATATTCCTTCATGGAGTGGAGATGGTCTCTTGGTAAACCAACCCAACAGTCTCAGATGTGTCCAAGTAAGTGTTTCTCTTCATGATTCAATTTCACAAATTGATCTCTGACCTATAGTCTTTAATTAAGTACAATGCCTTGAATGTTCAACTTGTCTCATAAAAACATGTTCTCATGCATTATTTATATACATCTAAGTACCACTTATCTCTTCCTAATTATTTTCTTTATGGATTTCGTTACTAGGGAAACCTACTAAGTTAACAGACCCCTTATTCTTGGGGGTACTAACCACTTGAACAAACTCAATTTTCAAGAAATCATTTAATCCGTTCTTTCTTTTTGCAAGCTGAACAAAGGAGTGTTTTGTTTACGACTTGACTTCTCTTTCTGAATAGCTTTAACCATTCAACAACTCAGACGAATGACTGACACGTTGAAGTGTAAGTATTGCTATCTGGGCCATAAAGAAGCTGTTTCCCAGATGAGAGAGAAAGTCTTACAGACTTCACTGGTGAGAACATCATCTAAATGAGAGGTGGCAAAACAAATATTGACCATAGCATTAATGTGCAGTTAGATGTTACTGTGCCCATCTGCCAGCTCTGGTTGCTTTGCATGGAATGGATTCTCCGTGCTCAGTGGTGTGTTGAAATCTGGTGTCCATGGCAACCAAAGCATCACCCATCTCAAAGCAAGCACTGTGAAGACCAGCTGAATCTCCACTCACACAATGACTTTAGGAAGGAACCACATTCCTAACAGACTTTATAGCTATCCAAGGCAGAAGAGATCCAATACCCAGCCAGAAAGGAGGTATTGTCCTCATGCCCATTTCAGCAATGCAATTTTGCTTGTCAATCTGGTTTATTCTTTCCTTGTGAGGCAAAGAGAATTGCACACATAATACAAATCGCAACTGTTGGAATAGGTTGGGAGTCTCAAGGCATTAAAACAGGATAGTTCAATAAATCACACCTTTATATATAATAATAATGTGTTAATTAAAATGATGATGACAATAATAATAATAGTAGAAGGGAGATCCTCAGAACAAGGAGAGGGAGGAGGGGAAGGAAAGGAAAGGTACTGGGGAAGGAGATTGATCAAATTATGTTATACACATGTACAAATATGGCATAATGAATCTCACTATTATGTATAGTTATAAAGCAGCAAACAAAACAAGGTGGTTAAAAACAGACCTTTTAGATTTGAGTAGCTTTGGGATGGAATCCTGGCTTTAGCTCAGTGACTGGTTGACCTTAGGCAAGTTACTTAGCATCTCTGAGGCTTCATTTTCTCACCTGCAAAATGCAGTCCAGCAGCACATATGTCTTAGGTGACTATGAAGAGTCACTGCAAATGTGCACATGCTGTGCTTTAGCAGAGTGTCCCCTAGGCACCCAGGAAGATTCTGTATGCCAGCTTTCATTATTATGCGTATTACCATTAATGTGAAGTGAAACCCTGGATTGACTCGGTAGCATAGGTACATTTTTTGGACGTTTGGCCAGTCTGTCTAATATTCCCTGTGGTGGTTTTTGTAGCTGCTGTTTCTAATGGCATCAGCAGAACTTTGAGATTTTCACACAGAGGCCACAAAGGGCTGGAGAGAAATATCCTCTGCTCTGCCATGCAGGAGATTAAGCTGAGCTGTTCACACAGATTATGTGTCAAAGCAAATTGAGTGGCTTGGTGTCACTCCTGAAACATAAACCTAAGTGAGTTGCCCTCTACACTTCTTCCAAGAAAGGGTTCTTCTTTTCTCTTTTAAAAATTTTAGGCTCTTTGCAGACTTAATATAGGAACTGGCTTCCCTCTGTCTCTGATTTGCACTCCTAAATAATAAATAATAATAAATAATCGGATTGGCTTAAATCTACTGTAAATAGCTATGCAGAAGATATTGGAATGTTTATTTCTTGCTCTGTCCTCCCTCCTGTATTCTGAAGTGGCAGAGTCAAGTTCATTCTTGCTCTGAAGTTCTCTTCTTTGCTCCTAAAGATCATTTGCTTGCATGACACGAACTCAGAATTTCAGAGAAATATCAATAGTTGTGACTATGTCGAAGTGACAACTTCAAATGAGCTTTCCTCCACAAGTGTTCCAGATCATGTACAATTGGTAGCTTGTTTCAGAAAAGGATTAATACAATTAATGAGTCTTTCAAGTGTTTCTTAAGCTTCTTGGGGACAGAAATTATTTTGTCTTGTATTAATGCACTTTCCTATTTGTACTTGAAAGCTATGTGGTAAAGGCTCATTGTAAATTTCACAAACTTAAATTTGCATTTTCCTCTTTAGTGCCTGGATCTTATTTATATTCATTTATAACATCATGTTCTTAATATTAAATACTATACTACTCCAATAGTCTGTAATTATGATTTTTCCCTTGTCTGTAATCAGTGAGATGTCACATATATTTATTAGTTCTGCTTATGATCTTCAATACCACACCAAGTAGGTCTACGTTTTGGCTTTAATCTCCATGTTGGTCTGGTATATTTTTCTCTGAGGACAGTGCTTCTCCTACTTGAGCATGCATTAGAATCCCTGGAGTACTTGTTAAATGGATGCATAGGGCTGGGCTCTACCCCTAAAGTTTCTGATTCAGTAAGTCTATACTTGAGCCTGAAATCTTGCTCTCTTAAGTTTTCAGTGCTGCTGCTGGTGCTCTAGGGAATACACTTTGAGAACTACTTCCATAGCCTATGCCCTTACCCTCAGCCAAACATCTCCAAAATATTGGAATTAGATGAGGGCATATGTTGGTAGTACCACAAACTTATCATCACCAGAAAATAAGTCAAAGGATAGGACTTACTATATGGCAGACAGTCTGATAAGTATATTTTTCCATTGCAGATGAGAAAATTGTGACATAATAACATAAGTTCAGTAACTTACCCATCATCACATACCTGGTAAAGTAGTTGAACTCATATTTGTCTAACTATAAAGCTCTTTAACTTCAATAGATTTAAGTCAGGTAAACTCTCTTCATGATTTTCTACTAAATCACCCTCCTCCTCCTCCTCCTCCTCCCTTTTTCCTCCTCCTCCTCCTCCTTCTTCTTTTCCTCTTTCTTCCTTTGTATCAGGGATTGAACCCAGGAGTGCTTAATCACTGAGCCACATCCCAACCCTTTCTATTGTTTAATTTTGAAACAGGGTCTCACTAAGTTGCTTAGGTCCTCACTAAGTTGCTTAGGGCCTCACTAAGTTGCTGAAGCTAGTCTCAAACTTATGATCCTCATGCTTTAGCCTCCCAAGTTGCTGGGATTACAGGTGTGTACCACAGAATCCAGCTAAAATCACATACTTCTAAGAGGATTGTGAACTTGTACTCTAATACATTTAAAAGAAAAGCCTAAATTCAACTCTTATCAAAATCAAAGTTTCTGAGATGGCCATTAAAATTGAATAAAAGTGACAATACAAGAAGATGTTCTTTCTTTCTTAGAAATTTCCAGAAGCCTTTTTGTCTCAGCTTTCTGACCAGTGGATGGGTTCAGAAATCAGATGGTAGTAGGGATGTAGGTCAGAAAACAGAACTAGTTGTGACTTTGATAGAGAAGTTAAACTCCTGAATCCTTTCCCAAATCCAAATGATGGTCTTAGGCCACATTTCTCAAAGGCTGACCTGAGATGTGAATTCATATGGAAGTGTTTGTTTAGGAGATGCTCCCAGGAGAAACCAATAGAAGAGTGGGTGAAGAAGAAAGCAGTGAAGCACAGGAAACCAAGGTTTTAAACTAAAATTGTAAGCTAAGTCCCAGCCTCTGTCTCATCCTGTAAGGGAACTCTAGAGTGAAAATGATACTCTAGGCTAAAGGTACTCTCTTATACAAATAATTAGCTCTAGGTATGGGGAGGTCAGGATACATAAACTTCCAGATACTACTAGCTCTCTTGGTGTTCTGCCAAAGTGACTCTTGTAGCCCCGAAGTAGGGCCCTAGAAGAGGGCTGTACAGGAAAAATAGTTAGAAGCAAAGCACATGGACACTTGGGCATGGAGTCAGAACCAACTAGAAGTAGAGGAACATTTGTTCTTCTATTCAGGCCCTCCAGACCTTTCCAGACAGACTGAATCAGAGAAACTCAACTTTGAGGCCCAAGGCACAGTCAAGGACAGAGATGGGGTAGCTCATTGAAAAATGGAGGATTAACTGGGTACAGTGGTACACACCTGTAATCCCAGTGATTTGGGAGGCTGAGGCAGGAGGATCACAAGTTTGAGACCAGCCTCAGCAACTCTGTGAGACCCTGTTTCAAAATTAAACAATAGAAAGGTTTGGGGATGTGGCTCAGTGGTAGAGCGCTCGCCTAGTAAGTGCAAGGCCGTGAGTTCCATCCTCAGCACCACATAAAAATAAATAAAATAAAGGTATTGTGTCCAATTACGACTAAAAAATAAATATTAAAAAAATAAAATCAGGATATTATTGAAAAGAATGTTCAGAGAACAGAAAAGAACTCTCAGAAATTAATAATGTGATAGCAGAAATAATAATAATTCATTTGAAGGATTAGAATATTAAGTTGAATAAATGTTTCAGAAAGTTCAACCAAAAGACCATGAGATTGATAACGAGATAAAAGATTAATTAGGGGAAGTCTGTCCTGTGTCTAGTAATCAATCCCAATTATTAAAAAAAAACAAGGTAGATGAAGGAGAAATTATGAAAAAAAAAACCAAAAATATTTTTATCCATGAAAGACACTAGATTTAAAGGGCCCATTAATATGCTGAATGGAAAAAGGATAAAGAGATTATAAAGGCATCCAAAAAGAGAACCCAGACTGATTCCCTGCAAGATTTAGCACTAGACTTTTCATAGCAATTTAGGAAGCTACAAGATAATAGAGCAAGACCTCCAAAATTCACAGAGGAAATTATTTCTCAACTAGAATTCTGTAGTTGCCAAAATTATCAATCACACAAAAAAGGTATGAGAGTAGTAAAATATCTTTAGACATCCAAGGTCTCCAAAAGAATTAGGTTTTTTTTTTTTTTTTTTTTTTTTTTTTTGTACATCCAAAGGAGGAAATGAACCAAGAAATAGGAAAATGTGGGAATCACAAAACCTGGGGATCCATATGGGTGGGGGTCACAGGAAACTTCTAAAGTGGTGGTAAAGGACAATCCAGTATGACAGCTGGATATTAATGACAAGGAGGAAAAAGTAGGAGAAAGGAAAAGATCATCATTATACATCATATTGCCTAGTGAATATTGATTTAGTCAAATATTGTGATGAAACTATTTTGGGTGAGAAAGAAGAAGCATATATGGAGAGGTTATAAGAGAGCTAAATTTTCATCTTTCACATTAGCAGATTAATAGATAATGCATAAATGGAAAAATCAAGAAACAGATGTATAAGGATGCCATTTTTAAAATATGGAGGTAAGTTATTAGAAAACTATACAGTTAAAAGTATCTGAATGTTTTGCCTCCAAAAAGTTGGAATATGGCTGGAGAGAGGTGGGGCAGGAACCCACTATTATTTTGGATAACTCTTGACTTTTAGATTATCCACATATATTTCTTTGAGAAATATCAACATCCAAAGACACTTTTTCTTAATTGACCTTGTCTGTTCTTTTTGGCTGTGATTTCTCCACAATCTGTTCTGTCCTTCACATTTATCCTATGCCTGCCCAGTAATTTTTTAAATAAATTTTATTGCATATAAGTAAGGTACATAACACAATGCTATGGGATACATATTGATAGTAAAAAGGTTACAGTACTAAAGAAAATTAATATATCCATCATCTCATAAATTTTGTGTTTTTTTTTTTTTTAATGGCAAGAACAGCTAAAATCTAGCAGCATGCAAGGTGGTGCATGCTGATAATCCTAATGACTCAGGAGGCTGAGGTAGAAGGATCAAAAGTTAAAGGCCAGTCTCAGCAACTTAGTGATGCCCTAAGCAACTTAGTGAGACCCTATCTCAAACTTAAAAAAAAGAAAAGAAAGAAAAAGAAAAGGGCTGGGAATGGCCGGGAGCAGTGGCGCCACCTGTAATCCCAGCAGTTTGGGAGGCTGAGACAGGGGGATCACGAGTTCAAAGCCAGCCTCAGCAAAAGCGAGGTGCTAAGCAACTCAGTGAGCCCCTGTCTCTAAATAAAATACACAATAGGGCTGGGGATGAGGCTTAGTGGTCAAGTGCCCCTGAGTTCAATCCTGGTACCAAAAAAGAAAAAAGAAAGAAAAGAAATTAAAAGGGCTTGGGATGTTAGCTTGTGGTAGAGTGCCCCTACATTTAATCCTTAGTACCTACCCCCCCCCAAAAAAAAAAAACAGGTAAAATCTACTCATTTAGATTTAGCTTAGATCTCAAAATACACTTTTTATTGTCTATAGTCCTCATGTGCATTGGCTTTCTAGACTTGTTCATCCTACATATCTTCCCCTTTGTATCTGTCCAATGATTAAACAATGTTCCTAGAGAATATTTATGAAATAATGTGGTTATTTATAGATCAGTTTTGTCAACAAATATTTCCTGTCAGAAATTTGGCTTGATATATCCCTTATACCCTTATGAGTCACACTAAATTAAGATTTAATTAACATGATGACATTTTATTAGTTTGAATGGTCAAATGGCTCTCCATCACAATTTTTTAAAAAAATTTTAAAAATTGCTTTTAGTTATACATGACAGTAGAGTGTATTTTGACATATCATACATACATGCAGTATTACTTCCCATTCTTGTGGTTATACATAATGTGGAGTTACACTGGTCGTGTATTCATATATGAACATAGGAAAGTTCTGTCCAATTCATTCCACTGTCTTTCCTATTCCCATTCTCCCTCCTTTCCCTTCATTCCTCTTTGTCTAATCCAGTGAACTTCTATTCTTCCCTAACCATCCCCCCACCGCCCTGCTTATTGTGAGTTACCATCTACCTTTCAGAGAGAACATTCAGCCTTTGGTTTTTTGGGATTGGCTTATTTCACTTACCATGAAGTCTCCAGTTCCATCCATTTACCAGCAAATGCCTTAATTTCATTCTTCTTTAAGGCTGAGTAGTATTCCATTGTGTATATGTACCACATTTTCTTTATCCATTCATTTGTTAAAGGACACCTCGGTTGGTTCCATAGCTTAGCTATTATGAATTGAGCTGCTATAAACATTGATGTGGCTGCTTTCCATCACTTGAAATCTTTATGTGGTTTAACTTAAATGGTTGTGCCTTCTTTAGAAAATTATTGAGTGAAATCATGAGAATGAGAACTATATTAAGCTTCTACCCAGGGAGGAGGAGGAGACTACCCTGTTAAAACAAAAATGAAAAGATAGAATGGTTGAACCATTTTATACAAAACAGAGTATGAGCACAAGTTTTTCATGGCAGTGGGTCCGAGATGCTCCAGGATCCTAAAATGCTTCCAAGTCATTCCAACTGATAATAACTAATAATTATATAGAGCATTGAGTTGCCAAGTACTTTTTACATGAACTTCCCTATTTAATTCTCACAAGTATAGTCTCAAAATCTCTTCAAGTTGAGATATTATTACTGCTTTCATTTTCAGAATGGAAAATATTACAAAGAGGTTAAATAACTTGCCCAAGAAAATATATGGTTGAGAAATGGGAAAATAATAGCATTTATTTCCCATGTAGGATACTTTTGACAGGCATCTACCAGTTGGAAATCTAAGATAACAGATGCAAACCAAGATTTATCACTAAGATTTGTGGCCCTCAGTTGATAAGGGATTGAGCCTAATATAGAACCCAAATTCTCCAGAGTTGTGATCTTCCTGCTGCTTTGGTCTGGTGGTACCAGGAGTGTTAAAATGAAATTCCCCAATCTTTAAATATGCTAATAAACAATCTTTTCTGTTCATTGAGAGACCCCTCAAGGTTCTATGCACAGCTTCTAAAGTCGGCTTGAGGATTCAGGACTGAATTAGTTGCTCACTTTTATGATACCAAAATAGCTTGAAAAGTCATAGATGGAGAGGTGTCTGGGAGGCATTCGGGTACAGGTAAGAGATTTCTGAATAAAACAAGGCAAAAGAACTGGAGGCACAAGGAGGAGACAAGCATGGATGGTTAAGTGTGTGCATTGAAATTCAATGGCAAATAGTGAGGTAGATCTGTATGCAGAAAGTTTATGACACCACCTTTGTTCCCCGAGTTTCTTTTGCTGTTTTTCTCACAAGGCTTTTTCTTTCTTGATCCCTTTCCCTGGTGTCCCTGGCTGCCCTTTTGGGTGTACTGTTCACTGCACATATCATATTTGTTTTCATGCTACATGTTTCCTAGGGAGCTTTTCCTGCAGCAGAATTGGGACAACCCCACACCCTTTATTGCCACTGCTATTTTATTGTTTTAGTATTACTGAGCAGAACGGTGGGCTCCCTCTTGGTGAACAAAAGATTCTCAGTGCATGTTTACTGAAGGAAGGAACAAAGACAGATGAAATGTTTTTAATTTCATGAAGCCAAATAGTTGCCTTTATTTGAGGTCCAAGTATAGCCTCAAGAAGGGACAGCCCACATTTTACAACGAGGTCTTTACAAGCTCCTACTCAAATATGTTTTGGCTTTTATGGCTCTGACAGCAGAGCCACTTAGGATTACGTATTTGATGGACAGGATTCTTGGTTAGTTGTGAACATTGTCATATTTTCACTCACAAACAGCCTTTTGACAGCCAAAGGATGGTGAAATTCTACCACTTTTACATTACAAAATGGGAAATATGCTTAGCTTGTGACAGGGCAGAATGATCCACTTATGCCTTCCGGTGCTCACAAAATAGAGCTCTGTGATTGTTAACATTAAAGCTTCCTTTTAGGAAACTATAATTTTGGACTTGTACAATACCTGACATCTAAAAAGGTTTCTCTTTGCTTTTAAAAATAATCCCCCTTGCTTTTATATTCATGCAGGTGACAAAATCTATGTTTCTGGACCTTTATCTCCTTCTGTTTAAATCTTGCATTCACTCTCAATAAATTGAACATGGACAAATCTGAGCATTTAATCAGCTATTAGACTTTCTTGTTTGTTTGCTCTGAAGGACTCGTGATTTTTTTCCTGTAAAGAAGAAAGAACACTATCACTTTAATTCCATATTAAAATACTGTCCCTCCAAACAGTTGTTAAATATTTATGAATCCTGTATGTATAAGATTAAAAGAATCAAAGCTGGTTTGCAGCAAGTTTACTTTTACTGTAGCTAAGAAATGAATACTTAATCACATCCTTCCCATGGTGAATAAACAGTCTAAAGAGATAATTAAATCAGAAGTTGGAAGGAAAAATGGACCTTCAGAATTTTTCTGAAGCACACTCTGACTTAATATTTTTCCATTTTAGGTAGCATGAGCTGTTAATTAGCATGGTGGCATCCTATATGGTACGACTGTTTCTGATTTAAGCTGTTGACCGATAGGTAACTCTCCATCACTAACACCAGTAGTCAGAAAAAAGTCCCTGATTCCTTCCTTTGGTGCAGGTAACTTCTTTGTGGTTCTAACTAAAACTGCTGGGTCAAATGGCTTTTATCATTTAGCTTTCAAGCTTGAGGAATTTTATGTTTTCACATCAGGCAAGCTGTGTTCCCATCCTGACAAACCAAATGTGAATTAAAGGCAGAACAATACTGTTTTGATTTCTGTTACCATCTAGTACTTTTTTTTTCCTAGAGATTTCAAGCCAAGGGGTACGTTCTGAGTCTTCTTTTCTTCTGAAGTTCTGTTCTCTGTCAGTTAAGATACTGTAATGTGCTGTTGCTTTTCCCAGTGCCCTCTGAATTTTAATTACCAGGGATTTCTTCGGTTTGGCTCTCTCGTTTCACTGTGGTGTGCCTGATGTAGATTTAATTTTTAAAAAAAAATATTTATTTTTTAGTTGTAGTTGGACACAATATATTTTATTTATTTATTTTTATGTGGTGCTGAGGATCAAACCCCGGGCCTCGCACATGCTAGGTGAGTACCCTACTGCTAAGCCATAATCCCAGCCCCTGATGTAGATTTAATTTTAAAAACCCTATGTTAATGTTTTGAACAACCCACAATAAAAAATTAAAAAAAAAAAAAAAAACAAGTACTGACAGAAAAAAAAAAAAAAAAAACCCTATGTTGTGTTTCTTGTGTTTGTAGATTTGTCTTTATTCAGTTCAAGAAAATTGTCAGCCATTGTCCCTTTAAATATTGCCTATTCTCCATTTTTAACAACTTTACTGTGATATAATTCATATCGCATACAATGCACTCACTGAAAGCATACAATTCAGTGGTTTTAATATGCTCATAGAGTTGGACAACCATGACCCCAGTAAATTTTAGAAGATATTCATCACCACAAAAAGAAACATTGAAGTGATTAGCAGTTATGTCTCTATTCCTCTCAATCCCTTCTGCTATCCCTACTATTCTAGGAACCGTTAATCTAGATTTATCCCTACCAATTTGC
Organism: Marmota monax; assembly: GCF_021218885.2. NCBI lineage: Eukaryota > Metazoa > Chordata > Mammalia > Rodentia > Sciuridae > Marmota > Marmota monax. The sequence goes on from NW_026694092.1 coordinate 1,631,411, forward strand.
CTTTTTTGCAACATTTTGGAGTGGGATAATGTAATATGTGTTAGGCTTCTTTCACTTAGAAAAATGTTTTCAAGGTCACTTCATCTTGTAACATGTATATTAGTACCCCATTCTTTTTTTTTTTTTTTGGTACTGGGGATGGAACCAGGGGCGCTTTACCACTGAACTATATCCCCACTCCCAGCCCTTTTTATTTTTATTTTTTTATTTTGAGACAGAGTTTTGCTAAATTGCTGAGTCTATCCTCAAGCTTGTGATCCTCTTGCCTCAGCCTTCTGAGTCACTGAGATTACAGGTGTGAGCCACTGTGCCTGACTCCATTCCTTTTTATTGCCAAATAATATTTCATTGTGTGAATGTATCACATTTTATTATCTGTTTGACAGATAATGAGAACTTAAGTTATTTCTAGGCTTTGGCTGTTGTGACTAATGCTTCCGTGGTCATCTGTGTACAATTTTTTGAGTGGACATGTGTTTTCATTTCTTTTAGGTATAAACCTAAGAATCACGTGGCAAGTCTATGTTTAACATTTTGAGAAACTGTCGGGCTCTTTTCCAAAACAGCTCTACCATTTCTATCCCTGCCAGCAATGTATGAGGGGTCCAGTTTCTCCATACTCTCATGAACACTTGTTATTGTCAGACTTTTTAAATTACAGTCTTGTTAAGTAGGTGCAAAGTGGTATCTAATGACTTTGATACACATGTTCCTGATGATAGTAATGTTGAGCATCTTTTCATGAGCTTAACATTCCTTTGCACATCTTTTGAGAAATGTATATTCAAATATTTTGCCACTTTTTTGGTACCTGAGATTGAACCCAGGGGCACTTAACCTCTTAGCCATAACTCCACAGCCCCTTTTTTATACTTTATTTTGAGACAGGGTCTCACTAAGTTACTTAGAGCCTTGCAAAGTTGCTGAGGCTGGCTTTGAACTCATGTTCCTCCTGCCTCAGCCTCCCAAACTGCTGTGATTAGGCCCAGCACCACTTTTTAATTGAGTTTTTTTTTTATCATTAGTGTTATTGAGTTGTAAGAGTTATTTATATATTCTGGATAGGAATTCTTCTCAGAAGTATGATTTGCAGATATTTTTCCCATCATGTGGATTGTCTTTTAACAGTTGATGGGTTTTTTTTTAAGCACAACTTTTTAATTTTTATTTGCTTTATTCAGTCGATCTACTTTATATCTTGTTACTTGTGCTTTTGATGTCATATCTAAGAGGATCTTGTCTAAATCAAGTTCATGATAGTCTGTTTTTTTTTTTTCTTTGTTTGTTTTAAATCAGTGCTTCTCTACTTTGGCTATACATTAACATAACCTAGGGAACTTTAAAAATTTCTTAAGCCCAAGCTATCCATACTCAGGATCAATTAAATCAGAATCTCCTACAATAACTGAGAAATACTGTTGGCTAAATTATATCATTATATTGTGTGCATGTATGAATATGTAACAACAAATCCCACCATTATGTATACATATAATGCACCAATAAGAAAATGGGTGAAAAAAATTTGGAATTTCCAATCTTGAAAAAAACATCAATAGTTTTAAAGTTCCACAGGCAATTCCATTTGGCAACCAAGGTAGAGGGATAAAGCACTCTCTGTTTTATATCCCTCTAGGATTCCAAATGAATATATATTACAACTTTTCAATTACTTTATATGGCTCTCTCTCTTACATTTTCCAGCTTCTTACAGCTTTGTGCCACATTCTAGGTAACATCTTCAGATATATCTTCCAATTTGCTAGTTCTCTCTGGATCAGTGTTTCATCTGCTGTTTAACACATTCATTAAGTTTTATATCTATCAATTGTAGTTTTTTTTTCTGTACTTACAGAAAGTTCCAGGTGATCCTTTTTCCTGGTTTCATATTGTTTCCTAAGTTCTGTGATTTTATCATTTTTTTCTTTGTAGTATTGAATGCTTTTTAAAAAAATCCCTTGTCTGATAATTTCCATATTGTAAATTCTTGTTGGTCTAAATTTTTGGTCATTGTTTCTATGGACTGTCAATCATAATGGCTTGTTTCCCTGGGTCCTAGTCTCTCACTGTGCACACATATTTGGTTAGGTTCAATATGTGGTATCTAAACTGAGAAAATTTCCCTATGGAGAATATTTGCATTTGTGGATTCTGGGAGCTAGGGTCCCCTCTAGTATTCTTCCTGGTTCCCAGTTTGATGTAGGGATATCAACGTTTGCCCTCAGGGCAGCTATGCTTTGCTTATCACATAAACTTCTGCACAATTTTTTTGTTTTGTTTTGTTTTGTTTTCTTTAGTATGGGACCTTGGGGCTTCACTTTTCTCTCTCTCTCTCTTATGTGTGCATTTTGATACTGGAAAATTGAACCCAGGGCCTCACAGATGGTAGGCAACACTCTAGCACTGAGCTACATCCCCAGATTTTTTTTATTTACTTTTGAGACAGGGACCTGCTAAGTTGCCCAGGCTGGCCTCAGACTTGAAATCCTCCTGCCTTAGCATCCTGAACTGCTGGGGTTACAGAGAATATTTTCTTAGAACCTGTTTTCTTAGAACCTAATTATATATTGGTAAATAAGTTTTATAAAGGATATATAATATTTAATTGATTATAATATTCTGTCCATTGTAAGATATATTTTTATGTACCAGTAAAAAAATAAATAAATAAAACACTATCAATTAAATGGACAAGTTACTTTTGTATCACTTTAGGATTTCATACTTACTGAAAGATCTCTTTTAGAGTGATTTAGACATTGGTTGTTGTCATATCACTCCTAAGTATACCCAGTGGAAAAATATAAGCTAAATAAATTGGCTAAAATATTTACAAAATGTTCTCATATTCAGGCTCCTAGAGTCCCAAATCACTTTCTCCTCAGAGTCACCAATGTCCATGATTTTCCACAAAGTATCATCCTTTGTGCCATAAAAAGCAGTGGTGATGCAGCATTTTTTTTTTTAATGTTCCACTTTGACTCTGGCAATTTTTTCCACATGGTTAACATCCACTTTTAAGGTTTTGATGCATGTGCACAGACTGTCAGAGCTAGGTTCTGTTGCCTCCTGACTGATTGTCATTTTTGAGGTGCATTCCAATTTCAGAGATGTTAAGTCGTAAAAAAAAAAAAAAGTGCATCACAATAGATAAAATTATGTACTATGGTTATTTTGCTTAGGAAAAGACCCTCTCGGTTTGTAGACCAGCACTATTTAGAGGGTAGCTTGCAATCTTGTGTCATTGTGAAAGTATGTTCCTTGTCTATGAGGATATAAGTACGGAAATTGGAAATAAGCATTGAGGATCTTTTTGAGCAATTAGTCTGAGTAATTTTTTGTCAGTTGAGTCTAATAATACAAAATTGGGACTGGTATTTGGTATATCTCTTTAATGTCATTTTTCTGGCAATGTAACAATATGTTATTTACAAAAGTAGCAGTCCACAATGGACTAGAAATATAGTGAACAAAACAAGACTAGTCCTTCACCAATGTTAATCTGAATAGTGCTGACATTCTCAAATACTGGAGGAATTATTAAAACACAAGTTGCACCAGGTGCAGTGGCCCATGCATGTAATCCCAGCAGCTTGGGAGACGGAGGCAGGAGTATTACAACTTGGAGGCCAGCCTCAGCAACTTAGGAAGGCCCTAAGCAACTCAGCAAGACTTTGTCTCAAAATTAAAAGTAAAAAGGGCTGGGGATGTGGTTCAGTGGTTAAGTACCCGTGGATTCAGTCCCTGATACAAACACACACATACACATACACACACACACACACACACACACAGGTTGCTGGGCATTACATAGGTTGTGGAGTGGGAGGATTTGCATTTCTAACAAATTCCAAGGTGATCCTGGGGCACTGGGGGCCACATTTTAAGAACCACTGTCCCAAGACTACCATACTGCCAGCTGCAGAAATTTTATGCCAAGAATTTCCTCTTTGGTTTATAGTGCCGCAGTCTGGCTGGGCACAAAATCACGAGCCACCACACAGCTTGTGGATTCAAACAGCAATTCTTTATTCCCGAACTCACACCAGCCGTCTACAATCACGTTCTGGGGAAATCCACGTTCTCTGCCCAAATCCACACCCACTGGGCTTCTGTCTCCCAAAAAATACTGTCTGAATCCCGTGAGAACTCAAGGGGAACTCAGGCAGCAGGATACACCCTATTCCCAGCAGGAATAACCTTAAACCTGGAACCACCCTAAACCCGGATTGTCCTAAACCGGAACGCCCTAAACCCGGATTATCCTAAACCAGGAACACCCCTAAACCCAGATTATCCTAAACCGGGAACACCCTAAACCCGGATCCGCCCTGGTCCTTGAGCAAGGTCACCTTAGATGCAATGTCACTGCAAAATGTCCTATTTCCACGAGTCCTTCCACTAAGCAACATGGGGTACGCTGGCAAGGAAATTGTCATACCTACTTGGCTAATGGCTCCCAGCATTATAGGACAAAAAAATTCTGATGCTCTCTTGGAAGATTTCTACTTCCAGAGATTACTCTTAACCTTTAGTGAAGTTAGAGTATCTTCTCTCAACCTTAGTTTATTTAATATTTTCTTGGAGCACAGTTCAGAACACCACTCACTTTCAGAACTGGCACAATCAGTGTAGGCTGCAGAGTATATATGATCTTGTTTGATTAGAGGTTCTTCTTAAAAGAGCAAAATGTGTGTTTTACCTCCCTAAGGAACTGGTGCCGTGATTGGGTATAAATAAGCTTCTGGTTCTTCTGAGAATATTATGGACAATCTGTTGACAGCATTCTCGAGTTTCTGACTGTACAAGTGCCACAAAAGCCCAAGGTATGCCTTTTTTGTGGTTTAAACCAGACGACCTATCAAACTTCTGAGATATTTGCACCCTGCGAAAGCAAGTGACAGTAGGTAGATTCTTTGTGAAAGATCTGCATTGCATATCCGCAGTATGCTTTCCAGTGGCATCTGTTATAATTGTCATCTTCAAGAGACAATGGAGACCTTGATAAAATGACTTTTAGGAGAAAATTCATCATTGATGCCAGAGCAGAGTAACCTTCCTCCATGTCCCCATGGCAAATGCTGCAATTTTTTGCAATGTCCATAGGCAACATCCACAGAATGTTAGATGATGCCTGCCTTTCACCTGGTTGGAATGATTAGTACCTCCTAATTCCAGGTGTTAAACCTGCTAGGAATGAACGCTCTTGGAGTTGTAAAGCAGTGCTTTTCAAACTCCAGTGCATTTGATATACCTGGAGGACCTATTAGAGATCTAGGAGGGGACCTGAGATTCTGCATTTCTTTTAAGCTCCTTGTTGATGCCACTGTTCCAGATCTGAGAACCACATGTCCAGTGGCAAGATGCTAAACACTTTTGAACCAGCTGTTTTCACAGGGCACTCCCTTTTGAGAACTAGGAAGAAGGACACTGGTATGCCCTTCACCAGAAATTTAGCCTGGTCACCCAAAACAGTTATTGCCTACATCCTATGTTCATGCAGTTAAACATTTGGCATTCTGTATCCTTTGAGATCCTTTTACCTTTGTTGTTACATTTGTCAAATTTAGGAACTGCAGGTATAGTTCAGAGAAGGGCACGTGCATGACTCTGCATTCAATCCCCAGCACCACCCCCAAAAAATTATCAAATTTATTTCTATCAGTAATGTTGTTGATGATACATGTTATAGCTGTGTAATTCACAATAGGCAGGTGTGAAACCAGCCCAGGTGCCCATCAACAAACGGAAGGTGATACGGCCGCATCAGTATTTATTGTAGCACAATACACAATAGTCAAATTATGGAATCAGCCCTCATGCTTGTCAGTAGATGAATGAATCAAGAAAATATAGTGTATATAGACAATGAAGTTCTATTCACTCATAAAGAAGTATGAAATGATAGCATTTGGTGGTAAATGGATGGAACTGGAGAACATCATGCTAAGTGAAATAAGCCAGACTTAGAAAATCAAGGGTTGAAATGTTTTCTCTTGTTTGTGAAGATTAGAGAGGAGGGGGGAGAATAAGAAAAGGATATCACAAAAATAGAAGGGAGATCGATAGAGTAGAGGAAGGGGGTCAAGAGGGAGGGAGGAGGACAGGGCACAGGAAAGTACTGGGGAATGAAATCTACCCAATTGTGCTATGCCATGTGTGAATTTGCCACAACAAACCCCACATCTTCCCCCCCATACACACACACACATATTGTGTGTATGTATATTTATAATGCACTTATTAAAATAATAATAGCAGGGGTTGGGGTTGTGGCTCAGTGGTAGAGTGATTGTCTAGCATGTGTGAGGCACTGGGTTTGATTCTCAGCACCACATACCAATAAATAAATATTAAAAATTTAAAAATTCATCAACAGTGAATAAAAATGTTTAAAAAATAAAAATAAAATAATAATAGCAGTAATAGACAGGAGATCAGTAAAGTTGAGAAAGTAATACGGGAGAGAAAGGGAAAGTACTAGGGAATGAGAATGATCAAATTATGTGCATGCTCAAATATGGCATAATGAATCCCACTATTATGTATAATTGTAATGCACCAATTATAAAAAGGAAAGAAAATGCTGTTGGGGGAAGGGTTGTCATGAATGTCACATTGACAGTAAATCCATAGCATAGTATGAGAGAAAACTTCCCACAATCTGAGGAAAAACACAAGGTGCAGGGTCTATGATGTGCTGCTTAATGACATCCTGAAGAAGGCAGAAGCTTTCACTTGTAAACTTCAACTTGTGATCACTGATCAATGGTGCATGAGATAAGTTCTGTTTTAATAAGTGATAACTTCATTGTTTGCTTTGGTCTTGGATGAAACAGGAGTGCTGAGAGATATCATTAGTGAGTTTGTGTGTGACCCTCATGCACTGTGAGACCTAGTGTGTTTCTATTCCCAAGGAGTGGATTTTGTAAAGTATCAGGGATGCTTTTAAACAATGAAATCAACTCAGATTTGAGGGTCAATGCTGGATTCCTTTCATAGCCAAATGTATCAATTAGCAAAGCTTTTAGCTGCAGGATTAGAAAATATGTCTTATAGTGGCTTACAATAGGGTGATTTTTTTCTAACACATAAAGAAGTCTCGAAGTAGCCAACTGCTGGCATTTGTTCAGTGAGTTGACAATGTCAAGGCCAGTGTCTGCACTTCACTGCCCCTCCTGTCTCCTGGCTGTGTGGAAGCTCCAGATACCATGTCTTTATTCAAAGGCAGGAAGAAGATGGAAGGCTGGGAACTTACCAAGCTACTCTGAATTTATTAGGAAAGCCAAAGCTTATCCAAGAAATCTCCAGCAAATTCTCCTTAGATCTAAAACCAGAATTACTACATGACCACATAAGGGAGACTGGGAAAACTTGCATTTATCTGGGTTACCTTGAAAAAATTAGCTTTTAAGAAAGAAAGCAGAAATGGCTTTGGGGTATGAAACTGTGTGCCACACCAAAAGTCACTAGAAATAGAATTTCCCTTCCTGCTGTGATTCAACTTTGTTCTTTTCTTTCCAAAATGCAGTCTTTATTAGTGGGAAATAGTGTGCTTGTATGGCAGTAGGGAGGTTTGGTAGAGGGAAGAAGCAAAGGTCAAATAACTTTTCAATATCCAAACTACATTTTCTTCAGTCAGATACACATACATATGGGGTTCTAAAGGCACAAATTCTACCTGAGATCAAAAAGAAAGGCAAGTGGACCTCATAATCCTGCATATGGTGCATACATAGCAGTCTGCAAATTCAACAGCAGAATTTCCAAAGTCATAATTATGGTGGCACCCCTTATCCGGCAGTCGTTTTTTGTTTTTTTTTTTTTTTTTTTTTTTTTAAGTTCAAGTATTAAACAGCTTGTGTTGTCAGCTTAATGAATCCCTAATGATCTTGAAAGAAAACCCTGTACTATTAATTATAATTAGAATGTCTCTTGGGTGCTCCAAGATTCAGTTCTTGATAAGGAGCAATCAATAAGGTCTTTAGATAAAGGATGAAGCAGCATGGAATTGGGGAAATCTTGGGAGTATATTCCTTTCTAAAATGCCCTTTGTACCTTGACTGTTTGAATAATAAATGTTCTCCTAATAACATTGGTATATTTTTGCTTTTAATTTTTAGATGACCTTCTGCAGCAACTAAAGTTAATTAGACCTGCATTAGACTAGAATTTTCACGCTGTTGAGCCTGGGAAACTGTTTTTGTTCCCTTCATCTTCATCTAACCTTATTAAAATAATTGAGTCACTAAGAGTTAACTCCTCTTTTGAAATTGAAGAAAAATGCAATTTTGGTCAGAGAGGCGATCCCCTCACACACACACCTTCACCTTTCTCAATTAAAAACACTATGTACAGTCAAAATCAGGCTTTTCAGCATGGCTTTGTAACATTTTGAAGATGATTGCCTTGTTTAATCCTCTTTCTCTGTGCTTTCTGTCTTTGAATTAGCTCATACATTTTTATCTGTGGTCTAGTTACCGGATGAAAAGAAACGATTTCTGTGTTGCACAGATTTTAGAATTTGGGGAGAAAAGTGAGATAAAAGACAAATTTTAATTTTGTTTCCCTCATCTAAAGGAAATAGAAGCATTTCACAAGTTCCCATTAAAAGAGTCTGGCAGAGAATGGTGATTGTGAAAAGATATGGTCAGGCTCCTTTGATGTATCTTGAATCCAGAGATCAGTTCTTCCTAGAGAACTCCCTTTTCTGCTTCCAAAAGAAAGCATAAAATACCTTGTGCTAGGGTCTAGCAGATGGACAGGGTCCTAGCAGGATAGTGTGGCAGAGATATGAAAACTAGCATTTCAGGTGAGTTTGTGCAGACCGCAGAGGGAATGAACTGAAATCACAGACCCTGGGAGATGTGACCATTGGAATGGAATGCTGTGCTCATCAGTGTCCCTTTTCCTGTTGACATGCTTGTAAGCTCTGCTCCCTCTTTTATATCTGCACAGAAAACTTGGAACTTTCTTCAGCCATAGCACTTGGTACTTTGTGTCCTGAACTCTGCCTGGGCTGAGAGCTCTTTGAGGGTAGATCTAAGACCTCAAGCTCCAGGAGCTGAGGGGTATGTTCTGTCATGCTTACAACCATCCTGGATGCCCATTGGATTGACAAATGAATGAAAAACCTTACTATAATTCTTAGATTTGATTTTTTATCTCATTTTAACATCAATATTCTCATTGCTTTCCACTGTTCTTAATCAACTTGTGTTGAGAGACTTCTCAGTATGACTCAGAAAAGTTCTTGAGATATTATGACCTTTTCTTTTCAGGGCACAATAATTAAAGGGGACCACCCAGTGCAGCAGTAAAGGGGGGAAAGGTAGGGGGAATGGGGAGAAGGAAAAAATGTTGAAGATGATCATCTTGGGCACATTCAGGTTATAAATTACCTTTACACATTGTTGCCTAAGAAACAAACATCAAAATAGACAACTCTGCTATTCTACTGAGATGAAAATATTATCTCAGCTCTACAAAATGAGGCTGTACATTGAAATGATGCCAGCCTCCCTGCTGCCAGCCTGCTGACATTTCACCCAGGCACTGAGTTCTTCCTCCGCTACTCCAGCGTCTGTGCCCTTCCTGCTGTTCCCCGCTTTGCCAAAAGCTCTGCCTCCCTGAGCCATGTGAGAATGTGCCCTTTGTTGTACTTGAGCAGAGAAAGTTTCCAACATTTCAATTGCTCTTCTCCTGGTGAGCTGGAGAAAGAAAATGAAGCAGCGTGACCAATGCTGGACTCTCGAGCCAAAATGTAAGGACTCTTCTGAAGTGAAGCATCCCATCTTTGAAGTTGGTGACCTCCCTCTAAGTGCTTCTGGCTTTGAAGTGGTAGTCAGATCTACCTTTGTCCTAAAAGATGTTGTGACACAGTCTGCAGAGGTTTTAACTTTGAACTCTTTGAACCCCTGTTACGAGTTACCTGGAAAACTTTTTCAGAGACACTCAAGCCTGGACATGTGTGTCAGTTATTTCTGGCTGCAAATCAAACTATGGTGAAACTTAGTGGATTGTGTATTATTTATTATTATTTCTTACAAGTCCACAGGTCATCTGGTCGTTCTGCTGAGCTGGGTCAGGCTTGCCTGATCTTGGCTGGATTTGCTCAGGTATCTGCAGTGAGATGAAAGGTCACCTGACAGTGGCTGGGCCAGAATGGCTTTACTCATATGTCTCTCAGTTGGCTAGCTGGTGGCTGGGGTGATAGGGTAGGTGTGAAAGAGTAGTAATAGAAAGAAGCATGTAAGGCATCTTGAGACTTAATTCTATTGAACTAAGCAAGTCATATGGCCAATCTGATTTCAAAAGGTGATAACTGGACTCTACCTCTTGATGGGAGGAATTAGAAGGTGGAATTCCAAGGGCAGAGAGGGAAAGACTTTGTGCTGGTTTTGCAATCTGTCACAACATGTGACAGTATGAAGTAGTGTGTTGGGTATGGATGTGTGGATGTGCTCTCAGGGTTCTAGACTTCTAAGAAGGGTGAAAAGATGTGTCTTCTGGAGAAGGGATGTGGCAGGGATGTGCAGACAGCTTTGCATTCATCTTCTCTCATTAGGGCTGCTGTAAATAACTCCAAACAGCTTTCTTCACTTCATAGGTATCCTGAACCATTTACCATTTCCTCTCCACAGGGCTGGCAATAGGTATTAACTGTATGTAACTGCGGAATAAGGCCAGAATGGATGCAGTGTTGTTCAGTAATGTGCATTTACTATTTGCTCTTCATGTGAAAAGCAAAAAATGGATGGTGATTATTCGGACCAATCATTATACTATTATGTTGTAGCACTTGACATTGTTCTAGCCTTAAGACTGAAATAGTGTGACGGGATACCTGAGATTTATCCCCTCAGACCAAAACAAATACACAGCTCATTTAATGACAATGAAGGTCAATGGCGCATGTCTTTTGTATATTCACCTCATCCGCGATGTTATCTTAGTTATCCTACTCTCATTTTTTTCTTTTTCAATATTTTTATTAGTTGTTGATAGAACTTTATTTTATTTATTTTTATGTGGTGCTGAGGATCTAACCCAGTGCCTCACACATGCTAGGCAAGTGCTCTGCCACTGAGCCACAACCCCAGCCCCTCCTACTCTCTTTTTTATTTCTTACTATCCTCATGATAATCTACAGGGCCCTAAATAATGGGCAACAGCCCTTCCTCCTTTACCTCTCCTATCTCATCTCCTGCCTGTCCCTTCTGGCTCCCACGTTCCAAACCTGCTGGCCTCCTTACTCTTCCTCAACACACAGGTACATTCCCACCTTAGGGCTGCTGCATGAGCTGAGCCCTCTGCCTAGAGAACTCTTCCTACTCATGTCACCTTGGCTAATGTCCTTGCCTCCTTCAGGTCTTTATTATTATTATTATTATTATTATTATGTTGTTGTTGTTGTTGTTGTTCATGGACCCTTTTTCATTTATTTTTATGTGGTGCTGAGAATCAAACCCAGTTCCTCACACATGTGAGGCAGGCACTCTACCACAAAGGTCTAATTTATCTCCACTATCTCCCACCCAAAAATCTCCCTGTCCAGGGAGCCTGGGCTACAACCCCAGCCCCTCCTTCAGTTCTTTGATGGGATAAGAGGACCTATGATGACCTTCCTATTTAATTGGCAAACTACCACCCCTCAACCCAATATCACAGTCTGCCTTCCCTACTCTATATTTTCCTTTTCCTTTACACTGATCACCTTCTGGTATATTTGATCATTTATTCACTTATAAACTGCATATTGTCTGTGTGTGTTGAGAATCTCCAAGACCACCCCAGGGTCAGTGATTCACTGGGAGAGCTCCAAAGATTCAGCATAAGAGTCATAACCACAACTATGATTTATTACAGTGGAAGGATACAAAGCAAAATCAGCAAAGGGAAAAGGTGCATGAAATTAAGCCCTGGAGGGGAACAGGCACAGGCTTCCAAGTGTCTTCACCCAGTGGAGTCAAAAAAAGATGAACTTAATTCCCCCAGCAATGAGTTGTGACAATGTGTGTGAAATGGTGTCTACCAGGAAAGCTCGTTCGAGGGTCCAGGATTTGGGTTGGGGACTGATCACATAACCTCCCGCTCAGCCCATCACACTACAGACTCTCAGAAGGAAAGCAGGGTTTCCATATAGGTCACATTGTTTGCACAAACAGTTTAGGCAGGTTGAACCAATTTTACCAGTACTGGGAATGTCGACCCCCAATTCCAAGCTCCCCAAACATTAGCCAAAAGCTAAACTTACAGAGCAAAGTCTTGGAGCTGCTATATTGACCCCTTTCTCACACTATACAAGAATATAAGCTCTTGGAGGATGGAGATCTTTGTTTTTTTCCATGGTGCATCTCTGAGAACAGTGCCTGACACATGGTAAATATTTGTTGAATAAATAGCCAGGACCTAGGCCCTTGGGTGAACTTTATGGTAGGAATACTATGCAATAGAGTAAAGGTCTAATTTATCCCCACTATATCCCACCCAAGAATCTCCCTGTCCAGGGAGCCTCAAACCAGCCCAGCTGCCACACCCTAATCTAATTCTCTGATGGTTTCACATATAAGTCTATCTTCTTAACAAAGTTCCAGACCCATATAGTGGGATCCTGCAGCATCAGACCTGAAAGGACCTTTCCCCCTCCATTTTCTCAGGAGTAACATGGCCAGTGTACCCCAGTTAGTGGCTTAATGAGGGTCCACTTGTCTTGATCCTGTTTTCCTCTTTACCACATTTATATTTTGTCATCCACAGTGTCTGACACAGTGCTAAGTAAATGTTATATTGCCTGTAAACATTTCTTAACTTGTTTGGACTAGAGACTGGCCCAGATGTACTGTATGACTTTACCTGAGGCTGGTTGTGACATTCATACCAGCAATGTCAGTTTCTTCTTTAGTGTTTATTTTCAAAGGCAAAAATGCCATATTAAAGGATTTTTCCCTCCACGTAAAGTACATTTCCTCCTTTTTCTGTTTCCCAGTCCTGAACCATTTTTTCATTGTGATTGTGTAAGCTCTTCAGTGTACCTATTATTTTTTTTATTTTTTAAGGTAAAAAAAAAAAAAACCTTCATTTTTCATTCCCTGCTCCCTCAGTAATAGAAAGACTAAGCTAATTTCAAAACTACTTGAGTCAGGATTTCATCCTATTTGGAAAGTCTTTCTATATCATTGCAAGTTTGCCTGTCACATTTTGAAGTTTGACAAATTGATGGGATGAATCTCTTATTAAAATTCAACTAAGTGCAGCCCCCCATATACTTTGCCTCTTCTTAATATTGGTCTTAGCTCAAAAAATACTGAATTGAATTTATCAACATGAAAAATGAATGGTTTCCAAAATAAATGTCAAATAACCATCTTAAAATATAAAATAAAAATAACATTTGTCATCAAAATTAAGTTTTGATATTATTGCAACAATGTCTTAATACATTACTACCAATAGAATATGCTAGGTTGGCATTTTAATAACAATTTTAACTTAGGCTGAGTAATTTTTGTACAGGGATATCTTATGAATGAAAGGGGGATTAGGAATCTATTTTGGGGTCAAGTAAAAAATAATTGCACATCAGAATCATTGGACTGATTATTAATTAATATTTCTGACCGAGATACGATAAATTCTGTGAGAGATAAATTGTCAGAGAGCATTCACCAGCAACTTGAACAAATGACTTGGTCTTGACAGAAATGTTTTAAATACAGCTTCTAGCTGTTCAAGGTATTTAGTCATTTTGACAAGATTGGGATAGCCTTTTCACAAATATTAAAAAATCTGACATGAGCCAGGTGTGGTGGTGCAAATCTGTAATCCCAGTGACTCAAGAAGCTGAGGCAAGAGGATTCACAAGTTCAAGGTCTGCCTCAGCAACTTAGCAAGATCCTGTCTTACAATGAAAAATAAAAAGAGCTGGGATATAGCTCAATGGTAAAGTGCCCCTGGTTTCAATCCCCAGTGCCCCGCCCCCCACCAAAAAAACTGACATAAAAATACGGAATCATGTGCCAAGATACTACAGTACTTGGCTAATGCTCTTGATAATGGTGACTGTTATTTCCTATAACTGCTAAAGATGTTAAATAATTTCTATCCCAAATTCTTAGTTTTAAAGATGAGAAAACAGGTCCAGAGAGGTGGGCAGAGTTGAAAGCCATATAATAAACTAATAGCAAAGAATAGAAAAGAACTAAGGTCCTGTGACTTTCAGGTCATTGTACCATTCTGGTCCAATTATATTCTAAATAAGTGGTTCTCACAATCCAACAGACATCTGAATTACTAGGACAGCCTGACAATATAAATTTTTCAGGCTGTGCCATGGAGTTTTTGTTTGCAAACATCTGGGATAGGACCAGAGAATTTGCATTTCTATCAAGTTCCTAAGTGATATGCTCATAGCACTGGTTCAGGGACCCCACACTGAAAACCACTGGTCTAGAGAGTAGAGAGAATAATAAGAAACTAAGAATCGGTTGTGGAATTTCCTGTAGGGGCAGGGGAAATGATTGATTGATTGATTGATCAATAGATTGATTAGAGCAAGTCCTGAACATCTTAGTACTCAGGGAATAGAAGAGTCTGTTAGTAAATTTACTTTGTCTGTCACCCTTGTAATTATTACTAAATAAGGTTCCTGCTGTCCATTATAGATACCTAGTAAATTCCTTACCCAACTCAGAATTGTGTCCCATTAGGAACATGGATGGTTTAGTCAGCTTTTTCACAACTGTGACCAAAAGGCCTGATAAAAACAATTTTAGAGGAGGGAAAGTTTATTTGGAGGCTCACAGTTTCAGAGGTCTTAGTCCATAGATGGCCCACTCCTTTTCTGTGGGCTTGAGATGAGGCAGAACATCATGGAGGAAGAGTGTGGCAGAGAAAAGCATTTCAGCATGAAGCAGAGAGAGAAAGTAAGCTCCATTCTGCAAGGATAAAATATATTCTCAAAAGCACACTCCCAGTGACCCACCTCCTCCAAACACAACCTACCTGCCTGCAGCTACCACTGAGTTAATTCATTCAAGTGGATTAATGTGCAGTTGGTTAATGCTCTCATAACTCCATCAGTTTACCTCTGAAATTTCTTGCATTGCCTCACACAAGCTTTGGGGGGACACCTAATCTAAATCATAACACTGGGGAATGAGTAAAGGGACTATAGCGAACCAATGCCCAGGGAATGAAATCCCAGACTAGGAGATAATGTTAAGATAAAAGATAATGCTTAGGGCTGGGGATATAGCCCAGTTGGTAGAGTGCTTGCCTCTAATGCACAAGACCCTGGGTTCAATCCCTAGTGATACCTCTGGTCACTAATTACAAGTTCTGCTCCCTCACATGTTGAAATATAACATTTAGAGAAGCACGCCAAGATGAGCATATAAAGCAGGGTTTATTTAAAAAGGGGTAACATAGACTTCTCTCAGGAGGGAGAAGGAGGCCATAGCTGGTATCCTGGTATTCCAAGAAGTGAGGGCCTTCTGCCTTTTTATATGTCCTAAGCTTCCTTTGTTCTCCTACTCTCTTCCCCTTATCCCTCTCCTTTCTGCATATGTGACTAGGCCCAGGAAATGCTCAGTTCAGATGGCCAAAAGTTGAGAAGCAGATGGACGGGGGGGAAGGGATGGAGCAGCCCAGGACACATTAATTAACAACTTTTACAATTTCCCATAGGGAGGGACAATTCCTGGTTACCTTAGCAATAGGTTTGAGCGGGGGCAGGTTCTTGATAAGACTGGAGGAAGGGCTCTGAAGGAATAAATATTTCAATCCCTCAGGGGCCTTCTCCAACTTCCCGGACTCACTCAAATTGGCCTCCTTGATCCAACCTGACTCGATTTACCTGTCTGTACTGACTGACTGTGTAATTCTGGTTTATTCCCCCTCTAATTTTAGGAACTTCTTATTGTAAGGAGAAGGGGCCATGACCATTCTGGCTGCTTTGAGCTGAGAGTGGGCAGCATGAGGTGGGGCAAGCAGTTTGGAGTTTCCTTTTAGAAGTCTGGTCAGATTGAAGTCTGGTTGGGGAAGAACAGGTTATAAAGTCATCTGGGGGTGGGTGCTGCTATGAGAGAGAAACAAAAAGACATGAGGACTGGAATGAGATTAGTACAAAATAAATGTTGCAGCATCTGGAACATGTCAATATCGTGAAGATAATAGAAGGTGTGAGGTGTGAGGGCTGAGAAGTTGTCCCCATAACAAGGCTGGAGAGGACAAGGCCTTTATTTGGGAATGTAAATCTTTAACATAGTCAGAGTTATCAGGAATGTAAACACAATTTTTAATTTTTAATGCCACAGATGTCCATCCTAGCAAGATGTAGTTAAGCTATTTTTTTGAGAGAGAGAGAGAGAGAGAGAGAGAGAGAGAGAGACACTTTAATATTTATTTTTTAGTTTTCGGCGGACACAACATCTTTGTTTGTATGTGGTGCTGAGGATCGAACCTGGGCTGCACTCATGCCAGGTGAGCGCGCTACTGCTTGAGCCACATTCCCAGCCCCTAGTTAAGCTATTTAATGTCATCTGATTTTATCTTTTTTATATCTTTTTATTGCTATGATCTCTGTGTTTAATAGAGATCCCTTTATTCTGGTACTTAGGGCTAGATAATTATATTAGCAAACATTAATCTGACCTGTGTAGGAGATTAGCCTTAAACTGACTAAAAACTTCTGACTCTGGCAGTTTCTCTTGATAGTTATCAGGCATTCCTTCCTAGGTATCTTTGTTTTGTAGCCTCCAGTCTTACTCTTGAGGGCTAACACAGTGTATATCTTAAGTTACATTTAACTATTCTTTTTTAATGCTCAGGAATGGTTGTGTTTTGGTTTAATTGTTTTTGCTAGGAGTTTAAGATCAAGCTGGTCAAAATTAACTTTGTTCCTATCTGCTGTTAAGAGTCAGCTGAGTTCCCTTGGGATTCACTCTTGGGGAACTTGAGAGCAGCTTCTTAGCCCTGCTAGTTCCATTTGTGCTAGGATGGGTCAAGGTCTTGCTGACCACGTGGCTTCCCTTGGAAGCATCAGGGATGTCTCCCTTCTTCAGCGACCCTCCTCTTCATAGCAAGTGCACCAATTGGCTCTCGGGTCTCATTAATCTCCCTGATTGGCAGGTTATGTGTTCCGAAGTTGCAAAGCTCTTTAGAAGTTCCCTGTCCCTGGATTCTGACTGACTCGGAGGGGAAGAACCAAATATTGGTTTTCTTGGCCCTTTTAATTTAACTTTAATTTTTAAATCTTGATCTTAAACATCTAGCAAGTCAGCCTCACCAGTTTTAAATTAAGAGTATTGGGGCTGGGGATATGGCTCAAGCGGTAGCGCGCTCGCCTAGCATGTGTGTAGCCTGGGTTCGATCCTCAGCAGCACATACAAAATAAAGATGTTGTGTCCGCCGAAAACTAAAAAATAAATATTAAAAATTCTCTCTCTCTCTCTCTTTAAAAAAAAAAGAGTACTGTATAACCTTAGAGTCATTTATCCCTTTTATTAATTGGGGTCTGTAATATCTTATTTGTCCCTTAGGTGATGGCTTATTATCTTAAATTAACCCAGGTTGTGTGTTCTTGAAGCAATACCTCTGCAAAACATTAATAGGCAACAGTTATAGAGTTTACAAGGAAAATACGAAATGAAATTAACAAAAATAAAAACATGTTTAGTTTGTATAATACCTACCTTGAATTTTGGCTGAGTCCAAGAAAACCAATATTTGGCTCTTGTGCTCCGAGTCAGTGTGAATCCAGCACCACACACACAAAAAAGGTTAATTGGTTAATTGTAAATACCTCTTCAGAACCCAAATCCTCACCAGGAAGTTCTTAGGTAGCTTTTATTCATTTTGAATATTCTCATTAGCATGGGGAAAAAAAAGAGAGCCAGAAATGCCTGGAACAAATAACAAAAATGGGTAATTGAGTTGACAAAGAAAATTAAATTTAAAATAGAAATTTAATCCCCCCAAATTTTGTTTGTCCAAGCCAGTTAACAAATTTGTTGTCAGAAATGTGCTTTAGGCTTTCTGACATTAAATTAAATCTGAGAGCTAAATCCTTAGAGCAGAGTCTAAGCACCTCTTTTTATTAACATACATTTTATATTCACTTATTTCTAGTTTTTTATCTTTTTGTCAATATTCATTAGGTGTTTATATTCAAATGGATGCTTTACAATATATATGAAGACAAATCTGTAGGTAAATTGGTAGTAGTAGCCTTCCTTCCCACCTCCTTCCAGAAATCTTCTACCTTGTAAAAAGAAATCCATATTTGCTGGCTCAGAATCCCTCTTTACTGTCCCTTTCATCTTTCTAGATGGAAAAAAAAAATCCTTGTTGGTGTAGAGGTTTTTGGAGAAGGGGACAGAAAATGGGGGAGGGAGGGGATGGTGGGGACACAGATGGATTCTGGGTCTTGAAATAGCATTGATGTGTTAAAGGCTTTGAAGCAGCTGTGAGGACAAAGGAATTGGAGAATGGAGTGGGGGGGCCTATGGAAGTGTTACTGGGGGTGTGGATGGATCTTTATTATTGTACTTTGAGAGACAAGCAAAGAAAGAAGCTGCTTTTTGATTATATGTAGCTGCTAAAAGAGACACTGCTCTAAAATTGGGCCGGCTACATACGTACTTAGATTTATTAAGTCTACCCAAGTACCTAAAACTAAAATCTCTACTCTAATAAAATTTGTTTTCCAAAGAGAATCAAGAAAATCCATGGAAAATTAAGTTTCTAAGGAAACCAGAGTGCGTGGAATACCAGGAATGTTGTGCTTATGTATCACTTACTAAAGATTAATCATCATTTGAAAGCTTTTGTTGGTGAGATACAAAACTCCCTGTTGCTATAGCAGAATTAGTGAAAGAGGTAAAGGCATACAGATTCAGGGGGAAACTTGACTACAGGCTTCAAAACAGGGCAAATATATTATGGCTTTTTGGTAAAAACTCAAGAGTTAGCTTTCCATTCTTGGGAAACCAGGTATATCAGTTATTTACAGCTGCATAACAAACCACCCCAAAACCTAGTAGTTCAAAATAAAAATAATGATTTATTTTAAATATACAGGTTGGGTAGGATTCAGTAGGCCTACCTCTGCTTCTTCCATTGTCAGCCATAGGGTCTCCACTTGAAGCTCTCGGGGAGCCATTTTCAAGATGCTCATTCACCCGGGTGGTAGGCCTGTTCTGGATGTCTACTGGGAACTCAGCTGGAGTAGGAACTTTGTTTTCTCTCCACACTGGCCTTTTTGCTTCCAAAGAAAATATGACAAAAGTACATGACACTTCATGACCTAGCTTCAAATATCATATGATGTCACTTCTGCTGTAGTCAGAGTAGTCACAATGATCATAGAAGCTCAAGGGGATGGGGAGTGGCAAGTTGCTAGAAAAGCACATTACATGGGTTATTGTGAACATTTTTGGATAATACAAACTGCTACTCAGGTAACCTGTGGCACATTTTAGGTTTTATTCTTTTTTATTTTTTAAAATAGAGGGCCTCACTACACTGCCCAGACTGGCCTTGAATTCCTAGGCTCCAGTGTTCTTCCAGCATCAGCCTTCCAAGTAGCTGGGACTACAAGCATGTGCCTCCACACCTGGCTACATGTTCTGGGTTTAAAATTAGGGTTTACAACAGCCAAAGAGATGCTCAATATTTCTCACCTGGCTCCCTTTTCTTCCTTTATCCTTGTAGGCAGAATGCTTGACCCTTACTAAAAGGTCAGTCCCAGAAGCAATCCTGATTTTTTCCCCCTCATCTTTGTTTAGGAGGCTGGTTGGCTCTCTTAAGATATTTCAGGCTGCAGAGCTTGGAAAGAAATGGTCAAAAAAGAATTAAAGAAGTGGAGCTGGGATATAGCTCAGTTGGTAGAGCTCTTTCCTTGCATACACAAGGCCCTGGGTTCAATCCCCAGCATCATGAAAAAAAAAAAAAAAGAATTAAAAAAGAGAAATGGAAGTTGGTAAGTATTAACCATTGATCTTTCCAGCCAGCAGTGGCCTTCCTTGGCACACTAAGAAGTTCACCAAGTTTCACTGTTTATTTATTTCAGATATTGGGGATTGAACCCAGGGATGCTTTACCACTAAACTACATCTCTAGTCCTTTTTATTTTTTATTTTGAGATAGGGTCTTGCTAAGTTGATTAGGGCCTTGCTAAGTTCCTGAGGCTGGCCTTGAACTTGTGAAACTCCTTTCTCAGCCTCCCAAGTCCCTGGGATTACAGGTATGCACCTTGACGCATGGCCTTACATTTATCATGTGTATGCTTCATCTTAGTTTGGGTTCCTCCAAAGTACACCTAGAGACAAGGATTTGAAAACTTGTACTTTATTTGACAGGTAATCCCAGGAAGGATAGGGAGTAGAAGGAGCAGTAGAATAGGGAAGGAAGCCAATAAATAATGTATGTGATAATAAGCAGGTTACCTCTGTGGGCAACTGGTCATCAGTCCCATGGAGTGGGGACCTTGATAGATGATGTAGAACACACCCAGAGTTGTCTCCCAAGAGGAATGAGGAAGGTAGAATATTATTCACCACTTCCTGTCCCTCATTAATTAAAGGTGCCAACTCTGACACTTTCGGCCTGCCCTAGGCTGGGATTAAATGCACTGTTGAAGACAGAGAAAGTCTTTGGCCAAAGAGTGCCAATCTAAGCATTGTCTCCCGGATTATCCCCCTGGACAAGCCAAGACAGTGAAGCAGATGGTGATAAACTCCCTTCTCCTTCCGTTCTCTCTTGACCATCTCTTCTGTTCCACGGCTCTGGTGGTTTCTTTATTTGTCTCCCATCCCAAATCATGGTTTGAGATGCCTTTGTTTACCTAACTTACTCTGATTTGTATTATATTCCCTCCTTGACATAGATATGGGCCTAGTCATCCTGTCCTTTCAAACCTGGAGGATAGGGCCTATAGTACCTTTCTGATGTGGGAATTTGAAGTGTTCCCTGAATGTTGAGGGCCAAGATTACATTAGTCATAGATTGGGGAAGTGAAGGAAAAGACTAATATAGGCCAGTGTTTTTAACAGTGAAGCTCCCAGGCCACCAGCATAACTGAACTGCTTAATACATTTTGAGAAACAATAGACTGGGGGAATTTAAAGCATAGATTTTTGGATCCAGAGTACTCAAGTTTGAATCCCAGAGCTCCTTACTAGTTGTCTGACCTGGGAAAATTATCTGAGCCTTCTGTACCTCATTTTCCTCATCTGTTAAATGCACCTATGTCATATGATTGTCTTGTGGATTTGATTAAATAAAACATGAAATGAATTTAGAATGATGATTGCCAATTACAAAGTGCTCAATAATGTTAGTTGTTTTATTATTGTTATCATTATTATTACTATTATTTTTGGAACCAGGGATTGAATCCAGGGGCATTTAACAACTGAGCCACATCCCCAGCCCTTTTTATATTTTATTTAGAGACAGGGTCTCACTGAGTTGCTTAGGGCCTCGCTAAGTTGCTGAGGCTGGCTTTGAACTTGTGGTCCTCCTGCCTCAGCCTCCTGAGCCTCTGGGATTACAGGCACCACCACACCTGGCCTTTATTATTTCTTAGTCCATATACTGGACCTAGTGGATCATAATCTCACAGGATGGAGCCTCAAAAATCAATATTCTAACCAGGCCCCTCCTCCCCTGCATGAGATTTATATATGTCCTGAAGTTTGAACACCACTGCTCTAGGCTGACAGGCAATGAGAGAGGTGAGGCAATGTCAAGACAAGATCAAATGGTATAGTAACACTTCATTTCTCCAGAATATTTAGGAAATGAGGAGTTTCCTGCAGGTCAGTTCTTCAAATGATTAAGACTCCCCTCTTGTTTTAAACACCCAGACACCCAGTCTCAAAAGTTAAAAATTGAGATATTATTCCTTTTTTTTTTTTTTTTTTGAGGGGGAGAGTACTGAGAATTGAAACAATGGGCACTTAACCACCAAGCCATGTCCCCAGGTCTTTTCATATTTTATTTTGAGACAAGGTCTTGCTAAGTTGCTCAGGGCTTGCTAAATTGCTGAAGCTGGCTTTGAACTCACAATCCTCCTGCCTCAGCTTCCTGGGTTGCTAGGATTACAGGCTTGCGCCACCACACCCAGCGTATTAATCATTCTTAACTCAAAATGGTAACACATTCTTACACAGTAAATTCTGGAAACTGTAATGTGATATTTTAGGGGGGACTCAGCATCATCAGAAAGCTGAATAGGTGGTAAATATTTATTGACTGCTTTGCTAGATCTCCTCATTCTGGACGGTGCTAAAGATATGAAGATGAACAGGACCAGATCCCTCCCTTCAGAAGGCTCACTGTCTAATGTAAGCGAGGCCAGAAAGTGGTGACAAGACTTTAAAAGACATGAAGAAACAGAAGACTGTTTTGAGCTTTATCAAAGAGATGTCCCGAAAGGCTTTTAAAGTGGGAAGGTTTGTTGCTCTCCTGCTGAGCCACTGGGTGCTCGGGCCTGTTAGTCTGTAGTTCCTGTGTCCTTCCTTTGCTGTTAATTGACACTCTTACGTTCTATCAGGATGTCTTCCTTCAGATGACATTCCCATCCTCATCTAATGCACTGCTTCTAATTTGCTGTGGGCTGGAAACCAGATATTCTCAACTAGTTGGAAAGTTGCCCTCTCAAAACGGCCTTCTTTGACCTTGTCATCTAAAATAGCATCCCCCACCCATACACAAACTCTGTACTCCTTGCCTTGCTTGGTTAGCGTTTGTGGCACTTATTACTACTTGACGTCATGTGACATATGTTTGTTTCTCTTCTAGGGTCTGCCTTCTGCATTAGAATACAAGTGCCAGGAGGGTCGGGCTCTGTCAGTTTAGTAGACCTCAGTAACCCATAACTAGAATGTGACCTGGCTCACAGCAGACTTTTCAGAGATAACCACTCTCCTGACTTCTATTGTCATTGATTAATTTTGCCGATTCTTGAACTTCATATAAATGGAGTCATGTTGTTTGTGCTCATAAATCTCAGCCTTCTCAACATTATGTCTGTGGGATTCATCCATGTGCTGTGTTGGAGCAGTTCCTGCTTTATCGTTATTTATAAGATCCACTGGGTGAATTTACTGCAATATATCTAATCCATTCTTTCTGCTCACACATGGGTTGCCTCCAGATTTGGCTATTACAGAAAACAAGTTTGGAGAAAGTTCTGCAAAGCTGTGTAAATAAAGGACATGGATTTGAGGGCAACTATTTTGGATGGTTTTCCTGTTCTGCTAACTCCCTCCATTAACTGGGGACACCTTTGGGTCTAATGTGTTTTATAGCAGTGGTTCTCAACCATGGCTACACTTTATATCACTTGGGGAACTTTTAAAAACACTCATGCCTGGGCCCCACTTCAAAGCAATTAAATCAGCATCTCTTGGAGTGGGACCCAGGTATTAGTATTTTTGAAAATCTTTCTGGGGATTCTAACAGGCAGCCAAGTTTGAGAACCATTGCAGGCCATAGCATATCCTAGAAAACAATGCCAACATGTAGAATTGACTTACTCCCTTCTCCCCATTGGGCAGAGCAAGTTTGTTTCCATACATTTTATCAGATGGGATTCTTTTCAATGCTGCTCACTTTATAAATCTCAGGGAGCAATTTATATGAAAACTGCTTAGAAATTGGAACATCGAGGAATGTGGCTTTTTCATCTACCATATTAGTTATTTCATGGTGTCTAGATCAGTACTAGTTAAAATTTGGATCATGCATGACAGTTTAGATCCCTCGTATAAACTCCCGGCTTATCTACCATTGAATAGGTACTTCTGAAAAGCCGTTGTACTCTTTTTACAGTGAACACCACATATAAGCAGAGTTTGCTCTATTAGGTTATAGTTAGGAGGTCAGAGTTCATTTTGGGAGGGTAGGATACTGGGAATTAAATCCAAGGGTGCTTTACCACTAAGCTATATCTCTAATCCTTTTCTCTTTTTTTTTTTTTTTTAATTTTTTTTATTTTTAAAATTTTGGGACAGGGACTCACTGAGTTGCCTAAGGTCTCTTAAAGTTCCCTAGGCTGGCCTTGAACTTGTGATATTCCTGCCTCAGCCTGCCAAGTGAGTCCCTATAACAGGTGTGCACCACCATGCCCAGCCAGGGTTCATTTTTTAAATCATCTTTTTTCCTAACAATGCCCAATTCTATTCTGTCTACCACAGCTAACATTTACCAAGCACTTTCTATTTTTGGTATTTACTGCTCAGCATTTACAACTCAGTCAATCCTCACTATAACAATAGCAGTCTGAGCATTTCTCTGTTATGCTCTGTTGAAAGCTCTTTAAATGTGTTCATTTATTTACTTCTCTCGACAACCTTATGAGTTGAGCTTTTTTTATTATCCCCATTTTTTAGGTTAAGAAACTGAGGCACAGGCCCAGTATGTGGCCCATGCCTATAATCTCAGCAGTTTGGGAGGCTGAGGAAGATGCAAATTCAAAGCCAGCCTCAGAAATTTAGGGTGGCCCTAAGCAACTTAGCAAGACCCTCCTTCAAAATAAAACAAAAAGTGCTGGGGATGTGGTTTAGTGTTTAAGCGCCTCTGGGTTCAATTCCTGGTACCAAAACAAACAAACAAACAAACAAACAAAAAACTAGAAAGAAATGGAGGCACAAATTGGTTAAGTACTATGCCAAGGCCTCACAGATAAGTGGTAGAGCTAGAATTCAAGCAGTACAGCCCAGAGGCTTCCTTATCACCTAATCCAAGCTTCTCAAATTTTAATGTGATAAAAGCCACCTGGGGATCTTTCTTGTTAAAATGCAGATTCTTACTCAGTAGATGGTGGTGGGGGTTGGCCTAAGAGTCTGCATTGTTCACCAGCTCATCCGTGGTGTGGATGCTGCATATTGATGGGCTATATTTTGAGAAGCAAAGACAAAGCCTATGAAATAATTGCTGCTATTGTCCTCATTTTCAGGTGAGTATTCTGAGGCTCAAAGAGGATAGTGAGTTCACCAACTTTTCACAACACGTACAGTGTAGCTGTGCTTAGAATTTCTTCAGTTGGGTTTCAAAGATGATTGCTTAACTACTATGTTAGGGGGCTTGGTAAATGGCTAATGAATGAATAACTAAGCTGACATGCAGCCCCACACCCAATGGGCCACCATTGTATAGTCAAAGGTTGAAATGTGATGAATACAACCCAAATATATTCCTTTCATCTGTACTTTTTTACAACTTGGAATTCAGTCTAGTAGCAACCATTCTCTTCACCTTGGTTTCTTGCTGATAGCCTTAAACAGGTCATTTGACCCTTGCTGTTAGGAGGGAACAAAAAAGAACCAGCTCAGCAAGTTTTTGTTAGGACTATCATTCTGTGTGTCTGTTTATACTGCCTTTGCTTTTGAAAAAGCAGCACAGACTTGGCATCCTGCTGATATGAATATTTCCTTTTCCATTGTCTGAACAGCAGTACCAATAGAGAAGCAATATTCATTCACAAATAATTCCACAACCAAGTTTTTGGCATCAGCAAAAAGATTTTCCACTTTTGGACGAAAGCACAACATAATTGTGCAGTGCAGTAGATTCAGGTTCACAGCACACACACACCAGCACTTGTCCTAAGGTCACAGATTTCCTGGGGGGTGGGGGCTTGGGGAGGCTGGGGGATGTGGGGGGGGGGGAGGTTGGTGCTTCTGGAGAACAAGACCCATCAAAATAAATAAGAATTAAATGTCAGGTTCCCTGCAACAGTTCAACCAAGTATTCCAGCACGATTGCCTGGCATGCTTGAGGCCCTGGGTTTAATCCCCAGCAACACACACACACACACACAAAAAAAAAAAAAAAAATCCAAGGAAGAACTCTACTCATTCCCACCACTCTGGATAATGTTTTCCAATTAGATATTGTATACATGTGGCAAAGAGTCTTTGCCTAGAAAATAATTTATTTACTTATTAGATTATTTAAAGAGACACTTCTGGCTCAGAGAACCGGAGGGAATAAAGTATGTAATATAAAATATGTAACTCCTAAAAATAAGTGCCTTCACCTAACAGAAATCAGGAGGGAAATCCTAGTGTCTCTATGTTGTAATGGGATCCAATATTAAGAAAAGGACTTTTGGCTGGATATTACTCTCATTTTTGAAGCTGTTACTTTCTCTGCAGAAATGTCAGGGAGGTACTGACTTGTCTCATTTATCACTTTTAGGAATAACAAACTGATCTGGCTGTATTCATTTCATGAATTAATTCATTCAGTTACTCAGAAAAGTTTTTTATTTTTATTTTTGGTGCTGGGGATTGAACCTAGGGTTTTGCACATGCCAAGCACGTACTCTACCACTAAACAACATCCTCCAGCCTTCAGAGAAGGTTTTTGAATGCTACTGGGCTAGGTACTCTGGGGCACCAAAGGGCTTGAGATATGGTCTCTGCCCTTAAAGAGTTCACACAACTACTGGGGATTCAATACAAACAGGAACGAGGTTACCAGTTAGAGATTCTATGTGACAAGGATAATACAAATGGTACATAGAGTCATATAGAGCAGTGTTTCATCAGAGAGTGACCCTTGGACCAGCCCATAAACATCATCTGGAGACTTACTGAATATAATCCCAGCAACTCAGGAGACTGAGGCAGGAGGATCACAAGTTCAAAACCAGCCTCAGCAACTTAGCGAGGCCCTAAGCAACTGAGTGAGACCCTGTCTCCAAAAAAGTTCAAAGCCAGCCTCAGGAATTTAGCGAGGTCCTAAGCAACTCAGTGAGACTCTGTCTCTAAATAAAATATTTGAAAAGGCTGGGAATGTGGCTCAGAAGTTAAGTGCCCCTGAATTCAGTCCCTGGTTAAAAAAAAAAAAAAGTTTCATCCTCATGTTCTGCTTGAAGAGATAATTGTGTAGAGCGGCATATGAGAAGAGACACTGGAACTAAACTATATGCCTATATTTAATATGGTGCATGAGATTCTGAGTTTGAATAAAAAAGAGCAGAATCAAGACTGAATAATAATTATTATAATTATTACCAGTATTACCATGTATATAGCACTTGCACACAAATTCTCATTTGGAAGTACATTCCTCTCTGCTAGTGATCAAGATCCCCTTTGCATCTGCTTTTGCTCTGTAAGTTCTCCTTGAGGATGTTTCCTGAAGAAATATAAGATGGAATTTAAAATTCATAATTCAGTGTGTTGGGGGAGGGCTGTCAATGCACTTACAAGTATGGGTTTAAAATTTAGCTGAATTTTAGAATACATGGTCATAATTTGGTAATATACCTTATTATTAAATGCAATCTGGTGCCAGGGATTGAGGGATTGAACTCAAGGGTCCTTAACTACTGAGCCACAACCCTGGCCCCCAAAGGTATATATTAAAAAAAAAAAAAAATTAACCAGAGATTGAATCCAAGGATGCTTAACCACTGAGCTACATCCCCAGCCCTTTTAAGTTTTTATTTAGATATAGGATCTCACCAGGTTGCTTTATAGCCTTGCCAAGCTGCTGAGGTTGGCTTTGAACCTGTGATCCTCCTTCCTCAGCCTCCAGAACCACTGGGATTACAGGCATGAGCCACCACAGTCGGCTCACAGTCTGCTCTAGATCAACTGTTAAGACTGTTTCCTTGCACTCAGTGGAAATTTCCTCTTATCCCATTTTCCCTGGAAATGGAAAACAGCTGCACAGAACCTCCATTCAGCACTCAGTGTTCTCAAAGACTTTTGTTTGCTACATTGGACTCCTTCTTTTATCTCATTCTATCAACACATTCCAATCATTTCTTCAGAACATTTTCCTCCCTCCGTGTGGATTCCCTTGTCTTCACAAAAGCACTTAGCAATTGCTCACATTGTCACTCCTGCCTGAAATGCCTTTGCTTCTTACTTTTCTGCCAAAATGTATCCCTTCTTTCTTCAAGACTTGACCAGGGAGAGAGTTCTGGAGCTCACACTGGAAGGCCTAAAATGGGGAAGCCCCTAGGAAGGCAGGTAAACAAAGCCTCAGGTGACACAGCCTGCTTTTCTCCTCCTGTCTCCAGAACCCCCATAGTCTGCCATCTCGAGGTGCTCATCATTATTGACCAGCTGGAGTTTTCTGGAACTGTACTTCTCTAAGACCCAGCTGACTTCTAAGGTAAAATACAGAATATGGAAGTCTCCAGTGAAAGAAGGCCCGGGACAAAAGAGCAGATGACTCTTGGGGTCTCAAATATGGGAAGGCAACAGGTACCCCTTGGTTGCTGGAGGATGAAACTGTTTCTAAGTAAAAGGAGACAGATAATCCAGCCTCTGAGGGAGGCAGTGAATTCCAAATACCGAGATACCAACTAGTCTGGGGAAATGGAGATCAGCTCCGGAGTCTGCATGATTTTATAGAAGCTGAGCAAGTTGCAGAGAAGTTCCAAAGATTTTTAAGTCCAATGTGGCTTAGATTTGGGATATTACTTTGGTTCAGACTCCTCCCTACATGAGGCAGTTTTTTATATTTTATATTTTTATTTTTTTTAATTTTTGGCAGGGATGGGTATTGAATCCAGTGCCTTCCATATGCTAGGCAAGTGCTCTATCACTGAGCCATATCTCCAACCCCAACCATGCAGTTTTTTTTTTTTTAATTTCTTTTTTGTAGTCATAGATGGACAGAATGCCTTTATTTTATTTGTTTCATTTTTAGGTAGTGCTAAGGATCAAACCCAGTGCCTCACACATGCTAGGCAAATACTCTGCCACTGAGCTACACCCCCAGCCCCCAACCATGCAGTTTTAATTGCTGGTGGTCCCACTTCTAGAGCCAGAAATCCCAGCACCCTGTGGCTATTTTACTTCCCATGCCTCAGTGAACTTGGAAATAGGGCCTAGACTGTAGAACTGACCATGAGAGCATGATCAGGACTGGAAAGCTCAGCTACTTCTCTCAGTACTTTGGTTCCGTCCCAGAGATGACAGCCACATGGAACTTAGTAGTGAGGTCTTGGCTTCAGAACTGGCTTCTTTTCTATTCACTAACATCGAACCCCACATTGCTGGCTTAGAGGGATGTACCTTCCAAAGCTCAGAGGCCCTTTCCTATCACTCTTCTCTGCCCAGTACATCTGGAATAACCCAAAGGATTGGGGGAAGTGACAGTAGACTCTCAGATCACAATTGCTCAGTGCAGATCACAGCCTTGTCACTGAAGCATCCATAGCGCCCCCATCTCATTTACATCCAAATTAAGAAACACTTAACACAAGAATTCATCCTATCTAGATTGGACAAATCCGGATTTGCATATCTTTTTCCTTATCCTTCTCCTGCCATTATTTCCCTCCTCAGGAAACCTGCAGTGTTTGTGTGGCTCTGCCCCTCTTGTCCAGTTACATACCCCTTGACATGCACTGGTTCTTCTGTTTGTTGGTTTTTCAGAGCTTTACACAGCATCTGCTGGACACACACAGACTATTGCTTGACAAGTGATTTCAAGATATTTGGTAGATTCTGAAGGACATCAGTTCTGAAGTCTTTCTGTAGCTGCGAGCTTTAAGAGCCAGAAAACCCCTCTACTAAAGAAAATTCTAGTTAAAGGTCACCTTTATGGGGGAAATAAGTGTTGACAGATCAATGGCAACCCACTACAAATATTTTTACATTCACTGAAGTAAAACATTAAAAATGGCATTCTAAATAAAGAGAATATCAATAGCACTTTATCACCTTAAATTGATAATGGATGGTTATTTTTTTCTATTCAGCTTCCTTGAGAATTGCCTTTCTTCCCTGCTATTTCAATGAAATGATTGGTTTGGTTTTGTGCACAAAATATTCATTTGTGAAAAGATAACGTCTCCGTACTAATGTTCAGTCTTTCTGGTTTTATTATGAGGTAGTTGACCTTGAACTCCAAGTGGTCGACCTTTATGAACCACCATACCCCAGGGATGTGAAGGCACTTAGAAGCTTGAGATGCAATGAGCTATGTTGATTCTGATCCAGCTCAGCTTCTGTTCCACCCCACTTAACTGGTAGCATACCCTTGACCCTGTTCCCATAGCTTAGGTCAAAGCACCTACTGTAGCTCTTTTAGTATGTGCCTCTCAGGTACACCCAGAATGGTTTACAGTTCTGAAGCCCAGGCTGAGTCGTATCTTCCTTCATCTTTACCAAGACACCATAGTGAAGCCTCTGCTCTTCTTTGCCATCTGTCTTACCCCCTAATTATCAGCTCCCTCCTTTTCTAAGTGCCTCACTATCCAAAAAATTGCCTTATCCCCATTTGGCGTTTTCTGAAATCATAATATTTTTTTCCACCTCCTCCAACCCCAGTACTTGGGATTGAATCCAGAGGCCTACTACTGAGCTACATCTCCAGCCCTTATTATTTTGAGACAGGCTTTTGCTAAATTGTTGAGGTTGGCCTCGAACTTGGGATCCTCCCTCTTCAGCCTCCCAAATTGCTGAGATTATAGGCATTTATAGGCATAATTTATAGGCATAATTCATTTCTTTGTCTCTCCCTCCCCACCGTGTGTGTGTGTCTACCAGGGATTGAACTGCATTATGTTCATGGCTCCTCTTCAACTATAGACACTGAAGGAATGAGACCCTCAGTGTACACCTATAGTGTGGCTGGTCCAGGAGAATTAGTGTTCTCAGGCACTGAGCCATTATGAAATTCCAAAGCAGTCACTTCTTGTTGAATTATGCAAAATAAATCCTGACCTACATCAACCCCTGACCTACATCAACCCCTGACCTACATCAACCCATGACCTACATCCCAGTCCTTTTTTATTTTGACACAGGGTCTTGTTAGGTTGCTTAGGGACTCACTAACTTGCTGAGGTTGGCTTTAAACTCGTGATTCTCCTACCTTAGTCGCCCAAGTCTCTGGGCTTACAAGCGTAGGCCGCGGCACTTGGCCCCAGTCATAATTCTTACAGTGGTGAAAAGGTGTCAGAATTAGGCATACGTGGGAGGAGCTCAAGTTGAGGAGAAACCTGTGTACTCATAAGGAAGAATTTCCAATGTTCTCATGTTGCTCTTTTAGCTGGTTTTACAAACCACAACCTGTAGATCATTTCCTTTCTCTGATCAGTAAGGATTCCCTATTCTCTCTCTCTCTCTGACATCTCCCAAAGAAGAATGTCATGTTAATCATGATTTTGCCAGAAGAGGGACTTTATGTCACATATTTTCTTTGCAAATTCTAACCAACTCTTAGAGGTTCATACTACACTGAGAAATCCTACATTGAAAAAAAAAAAACAACAACTTAAAATCGAGTATTTCCCAAGTATTTAACCACAAGAACCTCTGTGTCCTTTCGTCCCCCACTAATTATCTGTTATCATCTGGTATGACAGAATTTTGTAAACACATGATTAACATGTGAATTGTATACTTCCTCATGTCTTGCAAGCCTGTGGCAAACTAGAAAAGTTTCTCTATTCAGCCTGATCATTATCTCTCTCCTTCACAACCTCATGTGCTGGCGTCCATTTGCTCAATTTGAGGTGCTCCAGCCTTTGCACATGCCATTTTACCTACCTTTTACCTTTAATTTTAGGCACGGCTTATGTTCCAAATCTTGTGTGACGCCTTTTCTGACTTTCCCCTTCTCTGACTGCCTATTCTCTGTCTCCAATGCCTCACCAGATTAAGACCAAATGTTGTCCTCACAAACATACATTCCCATAAGGCATGGCCATATCCCATCAAGGGTGCTATGTCTCCTTAGTTCCTTTCAAGGATATAAAAAAAAATCACCAAATAGCCAGGTGTCATGGCACATGCCTGTAGGCCCAGCTGCTCAGGAGGTGAGAGGTTCGACTGAGTCTGGGAGTTCAAGACCGGACTAGGCAACATAGCAAAACCATCACCTCAAAAACAACAACAAAATTATGGAACCAATCTAGATGCCCTTCAGTAGATGAATGGATAGGGAAACTTTGGTAAGTATACACAATGGAACGTTATTCAGCATTAAAAGAGAATAAAATTGTGGCATTTGCAGGTAAATGGATGGAGTTGGAGACTATAATAATGCTAAGTGAAGCAAGCCAATCCCAAAAAAACTAAAGGCTGAATGTTTTCTTTGATATGAGGATGTTGACTCTAATGGCAATGGGAGTGGGTAGCATGGGAGGAATGGAAGAACTTTAGATAGGGCAAAGGGGAGGGAGGGGGCAAGGGAGTTGGAATGATGGTGGAATGAGTTAGATATCATTACCCTAAGTACATGTATGAAGACATGAATGGTGTGAAAATACTTTGTGTACAATCAGTGACTTAAAAAATTCTGCTCTGTATGTGTAATATGAAATGAACTGCATTCTGCCATCATGTATAACAAATTAGAATAAATAAATAATTTAATTAAAACAACAACAACAAAACTAAATACCTCTTCATTGATTCATGAGCAACAAGAATGTTTAGAAATAGCATCTTTTGACAGGCATTTTTCTACATTGAGTGTAGTTTCCTTCACAATGTACCATTCAGTTCTTCCCTGAGAATGTACCTATGCTACATTCACCCTCCCCCTAAAGTCCAATACATTATTTCTACTCTATTTGTTTAGTTTTTGCGGTGCTAAGGAAAGAACTCAGGGTCTTATACATACTAGGCAAGCACTCTAACACTGTGCCACATCCCCAGCACGAATGTTGTGGATTTATTTTGTCTAATTCAACAAGAAGTGACTACTTTGGAATTTCATAATGGCTCAATACCTGAGAACACTAATTCTCCAGCCACACTATAGGTGTACACTGAGGGTCTCATCCCTTCAATGTCTACAGGAGAAGAGGAGCCATGAACATAATGCAGACTTCTCTTTCCTGTGTCCTCAGAGTTATGTAAATAACCCTACTTCCTTTACCAACTGAAAAACTGTCATCAGTTTGCTTTTCAGGTCATTCTCTGTCCACTGAGTGAAATTCAATAGTCCTTGAAAATTCAACCTTCTACAGTCTAATCTATAGATCATTGTTTTAAAAAGTTACTCTTTTAAAAGCATCGATTTTTCAAGAGCAATAGGAAGGCTATTAGGTTTGGGGTTTATTTTCCTGTGTACCTTTGGGACTGTCCAGTCATTTGTTTATTATGTGATTTATTTTTTTTAACTGGATTTTCATTTTAAAAAGAAGTGTGTGCACTTGGTAAGAACAAAAACAAAAACATACCCAAATGTACAAACAGATATAAAATGAGGGGTAAGACTTCCTGGTGCCTTAGATTCCCAGTCTCCAGTTCATCCTCCCAGGCAACCAATTTAACCTACTTCTGAATCTTTCCAGGAATGTTCTAAACATATCCATGAACATGCATGTGTGAATAGAGCATGCAGTGTGTGCTCTATGCACCCTGTTTTTTATCTGACCATATGTGTATTAGGGATCTTTCCATATCAACACATATAGATCTATAGTCTTTTCATGACTGACTGTTTCATTGTGTGGATGCACTACACTTCATTCAATAAGTCCTGTATCAACAGGCATTTTGGTGTTTTCTAGTCTTGTCATGCTATATAATACTGCATGTGTAAGTCATCTATCTTTGTATACTTGGTGAAAAATATTCACTGGAATTAGTAAGAAAATTTTTAGAGAATTCTTTTTAGTTACACATTATGGTAGAGCATATTTTGACATATTTATATAAACATCGAATATATCTTATTCAGATTAGGATCCCAGTCTTGTGGTTGTACACGATGTACAGATATTAAGATAATTTTTGAGCTAGGTGTGAAGGTGCACGCCTGTAATCTCATTAATTTGGGAGGCTGAGGCAGAAGGATTGCAAGTTTGAGGCCAGCCTTAGCCACTTAGTGAGGCCCTAAGCAACTTAGTGAGACCCTGTCTCAAAAAAAAAAAAAAGGCTGGGAATGTATGTCAGTGGTAAAACAACCCCAGGTTCAATCCCTAGTACTAAAATATATATATATTTTGATGAATGTTGCCAAAATGCCCAAAGAAGCATTACCTACTTCCTCTCTCTCATCAGACTATGAAATGCTCATTTCCCTACCAGTTACCTGTGCTATAAATTTAACTTACCCATTTCTGCCACTCTGCACATTAAAAATACTATCATTTTTGTGTGTGTGTGGTGCTGGGGATTGAACCCAGGGCCCTTGTACATGCAAGGCAATCACTCTACCAACTGAGCTATTTCCCTGGCCCAAAAGGCTACCATTTTAATCTGCATGTTTCTGATTACAAAAATAATTTTTGCATATGTTTAAGTCTTTTGCATATCATTACATGCACATTCTTTGTTTGAGTCTTTTTCCATTGATTTGTTACCCTTTTTCTAATTAGTTTGTGATATTTAAAATATTAATTTCATCTATTATATATTTTCCCAAAACATATAAAATCATTCCTTTGTGTTTTCTTCCATTACAACTTTTATGGTTACTTTATTGATGCTTAATATTTTATCCATCTGGAAATTATTTTATTACACTAAATTATTATACAAATAATACCTTTGAATTCATTTTAATTCCCATAAAAAATGGAGGCCAGGTTTCCTTGGGGGCCATTGTACACTTAGTATCTAACTTATTGATTTAGTATCAGCTGTGGTCAAATATAATCAGTAGCACATTTACAACATTTTCTTTGCTTTCCTTCCCAGCTTCCTCTCCGAAGATTCTCTAACCTGCCATTTATGAGGTATTAAGATAATAGATTATACTGCACTTTACCACAACATCAGCAATTGGCCACAGTGGTGAAGGTGATGGTGATGGTCAGCCTTGACCCTGGTCTCCACTGCTTCCTCTCATCATGTTCAGCCTTGGAACACTAGTGTTCAGACTAGTGTATCTGCTCACATTCACCACCTTCCTGGGGTACCCATGTGAGATTTGGCCATCTTTCACTATTTCCATGTGGAGAAAACCCCACACTATTATATGCCAGTCAGGCTGGGGGTACTGAGAAGGAATGCCATAGAAAACTAGAAGGTTCTTTGATTAGTAGTGACCACACAGTATCATGTGCAGAGACCCCTGAGTTGAAGCTCACCTGTAGCATTTGTTTGGAGTCTAGAATTGATAACTCCATGGGACTGAGTGAAATTCAAAACATTGTTATTACTTTTGTTTTACTGTTAATTTGTTTGGTACTGGGGATTGAACCCAGGGGTGCTTAACCCCTAAGCCACATTCCCCAACCCTTTTTATTTTTTATTTTGAGACAGGGCCTTGATAAATTGCTGAGGCTGGCCTTGAACTTGCCATCTTCCTGCCTCCACCTCCCAAATCGCTGGGATTATAGGCCTGTGCCACCGTGCCTGGCCTATTAGTTATTTTTAAATACATATGAATGTTCTTAAATCTCAGTGACTTACAACAGCAAACATTAATGTTTTTCTCATTCATGGGGCAGCTCTGTGTGGATTTAGGTGGGTTCCATGTGTGTTCTCACTCTCTTGGACCATTGTTGCCTGAGTCATGCTCATGGCAAATGCAGAAGCTCCAAATGACAAACCAAACCATAGCACCAGCTGGGCATGGTAGCACATGCCTGTAATCCCAGCAGCTTGGGAGGCTGAGGCAGGAGGATGGTGAGTTCAAAGCCAGCCTCAGCAACTTAGTGAGGCCCTAAGCAACTGAGTGAGACCCTGTTTCTAAATTAAAAATGAGAAAGGGCTGGGGATGTGGCTCCGTAGTTAAGTGCTCCTGGGCTTAATCCCTGGTACTACCCCCCCCCAAAAAAAAAACCCAAACAATAACAAAAACATAGCACCATATGGAGTTCAAAAGTTCAAAAGCAAGGTCAAGTTGCTTTTTGCTTGTCCATAATAGAACATGACATAGGCAACATAGGTCACTAGTAAACATAATAGGCTTAGGAACGTGACAACACTGTAGCAGACACTGTTGGATTCTTACTAAAAAAACATTTATCTCCCCTTGCTCCCATAGTGGTGGACCCCATGCCCACAGTAGAGGCTCACAGTGCCAAGTGTTTTTCCAGCTTCCCTTACAGCTGGAGGGAGCCATGTCCCACAGTTCTGGCCAATCAGACATAAGGAGAACTCTTCTGGGTACCCTTGGGAGCTTCCAAACTTGATTTCCTGTTTGATCAAACCACTTAACTTCTTAATACCTCAGTGTTCTCATCTACAAATTGGGGCTAAGTATTATTCACAGAGTTGTTGTAGTTATCAGTTTTTGCTTTGTAACCAACAATCTCAAGTCTCAATGGCTTTCAATAACAAATATTGAATTTTCTTGCTAATTAGGTCTGCAGGTCATCAGGGGTGGCTCTGCTTCAAGATATGCGTAGGTTTCAGCTCAACTCCATGTGCTTCAGGACAATACAGATGTTACCAGCTCTTTTGAAACTCCTTATGTGACTAACGTTCCTTTGACCAAAGCCATTCACATGACCAACACCACCAGCAGGGGACAAATAGACGCTCCAGCTACAATGTGAAGCACCCTGGTTACATGGCAAAAATGTGGATGTATAATCCTATTACAGTAGAACAAAGTCATTGAACAATTTTCCAGCCTCTCACCTTCTAGATGTGTGAATCTAAGAAAGTCACTAGCTTCTCAGAACCTTAGTCTCTTCACATTCAAGATGGCAGTGAGCCCCTTTTCTCCAGGTTAGTGTGAAGATTACTCATAAGCCATCTGCCTTTCGAGACCCTAAACAAAAGGTAGCCCTCCATTCCCACCCAAACGTCTGATTGTTTACTAAATGGGCTTCTCTCAGAAGACAGTTGTATGATTTAATGCTGGCTTTCCTGAGGTTGATGAGTAGATGGGAAGTCACTGAGACAATGGCTCCCTGGGGAAAGAGGCAAACCATTTATTCACTAAGCGGGTATTGATTGAATACCTGGAATCATTATTTCAAGGTCATTTTCATGCTTTCATGCTTCAATAAACTATATTTTTTTTTCCTCTCTTTTTGGCAAATGACCCTTAATTCATTCTGACAAGATCAGGGTCGATTTTGACTTACAGGCTCCCTCTGCTGGAACAAATGAGCATCTTTGTTCTTAAGACTTAAAGACGCTTTGCCTTTAATTGAAAGCAAATGTAATAAACAAATTGCTGCATTGCTAGACTGTCTTCGTATAATGTTTCTGCTGCTGTGTCCTAAAGTTACCGTCACAGAAGTATAATACCAACTTGGACTTTGTATTTTTTTCAAAACAGAGCCTTACAAAAGGCACCGATTTTAAAGAATTTGCCAGAGATGTGAATTGTTCATAATAAGCAGGTTCTTGGTTCCTGTGAGTAATGCCCTTGTTACTTCTCAGTTTTAGAACATCTGGGAGTACTATGGAAAGACTGTGATGGGCCTATTTAGAGGTGCTTGCAGAAAGGAAATTATCCTGAGTCACCAAGGTTCGTTATGTTTTGTAGGTGGACTATAATTTTCCATAGAAAAAGTAAGGATGAATGCAAAATCAACTCTTCCCCTGCCATGAGGAACCGCCTGCTCTCTGGACATGCACATCCTCAAGGCTATCAAAATGAGATTTCTTGTTAATTTACAAAATAAAGTCATTATTCATTGTTGAATGTTCATGGAGTTTCACTATATTTCTGGCTTGGCAGCCTGCCATGTATATCTGTTTCTCCTTTCCTACCCCTTCATTTTTTTTTCCTTTCTCTTTTCCTTTTTGGATTTAAATGACTTGTTAGGTTGTTCAGTGAATTCCGAATTGACCAAGTCAAGGAAACATCTGTCTGATGGTGTAGACAGGTTACAATAGCGTTCACTCCAGTATATGTGAATTCATGGTAGCAACTCCATTTCAGCCATAGCC
Organism: Marmota monax; assembly: GCF_021218885.2. Lineage (NCBI taxonomy): Eukaryota > Metazoa > Chordata > Mammalia > Rodentia > Sciuridae > Marmota > Marmota monax. The sequence goes on from NW_026694092.1 coordinate 1,669,207, forward strand.
AAAAATGGTGGTCTCCAACAGCTTTGGAACACAAAGGATGGTCTGAATCATCACCACTGGTATCACTTAGGAACTAGTTAGCAATACAGAATCCCAGGCCAAACATATGGCCTACTGGATCAGATGCTACACTCCAACAAGATTACCAGGGAATTGACATGCATGTTACAATTTGAGTAGCCCTGGTTAGAGAAAGGAGAAAGAACATGGTAATGCCAACAATAAGGTAGGCAATAGTGCTGGGACTGCTATAGCCAGGAATGCCTTATTATTGCATTCCGCTGAGGTCTATGAGTAATACCCATGGGCGCAGGGCCAGCCCCGCCCATTAGCTTTATAACACTGGGCACTGCGCCCACAGCCCCTGCCCTGAAACCAGAGCTTGCTATCCTTTAGGCTGGAGCTTACTGACTTTGACCTCATGGACTCTGACTTCCTGCACCTACCTGTCTACCCCTCCATTGACTTGGCTGACTTATCTGGCTTCCATAATATTTTTAACTTATTGGCTGGTTGTCATTGGTCCAAACTCCTAATTTCTGGGCCTTTCCAGCTGGCATACAGCCAGGCTTAAGTGATGACACATCTTACTGGTGAAGCTGTATTTTACCCAAGCCTACATGTCTTTAGTAATAAAAGCCTTAGATTAGTCACAGCCTTTCATATCCCAGGCAACAGAGATTCAACTTAAAGTAGCTTAATATCAAAGAGGGGGTGGGTAAGGGTCACCAATACGGGTCAAATATCATGTCCCTCCGAATATGACATTGCACAAAAGACAAAGCATCACTTTAGGGTCTTCCTGCCCTGAATACATAAGCTGAATTGAATCATGAGGAACATCCAGACTGAGGGATATCTTATAAAAATAAATTGCCCATACTCTTCAGAAATTTCAAAGTCAGGGGGGAAAAAAAGAAAGGAAAAGCTAAGGATCTGTTCCAGATTAATGAAGTCTGAAGGTACATGACAATGAAATGCATTGTGTGATTCTGGATTGGGTAGCTTTTAAAAAGGGACATTTTTAGGATTATTGGAAAAATTTAAAGATGGAAATTAGATAATGGTATTATATCAGTGTTAAATTTCTTGATTTTGATAGGTGCACTGTAGTTAGGTAAGAGATTGTGTTTGTTTAGAGGACAATACTGAAGTAGTTCTGGATAAAGGAGCCTCCCAAATAGAATGAAAAGCAAATGTGGCAAAATGTTAACAAAAGATAAAGATGGGCAAATGGTTTATGGGAATTTTTGTACATTCTCATAAGTCTTTGGAATTATATACTAAAAAATGTATAAAAATAAAATGGGAAGTTATTATCAGACTACCAGGAAACTTCACAGAAGACTCAGAGTAATGGAGGGCAGGAGATGTAGCTCAATGGTAGAGAGCTTTCCCAGCATGCATGAGGCCCTGGGTTCAATCCCTAGTACCACCAAAAAATAAAATTAAATTAAAAAATAATAATAATAAACACAGGGTGGTGTGGGAACCTTCTGAACCAGAAGTGAAGACTTCATGCCACTGGAACAAACTAGATTTAAATATGCTTCTTTGGGAATAATAGCAACATGGAATTTTTGAGCAGGAAAGGATTTTTAAGGTCCTTGAATATCTCCACGTCATGGATGAGAAAACTGAGCTTTATACAGCCAAAGTAATTTGCCCAAGGACTCAGAGATAATTAATATAGCTATTTAGGACTCCTTTTCATACTGGCTTATAAAGGGAGTCTGAGGTAGGGGTACAATCTGGTAGCACCTGGTACTTACATAAAGGGATCCCCAAAGTTTATTCTTTTCCTTACACTTTTAAGTTAGACTGTGAGTTGAAGTAAGGACAAAATTAACATAAATGATAAATATGCCATAACATGAATATGTACTCTATGAACAAATATCTAAACATCTCCCCTCAGTAGCATGGGCTTCTCCCCAAATTCTGCCCTTAAATATGCATATGAGGAATAAAATGTTTAAATATACAAAACATCAGTAATTGTCTTTCAATCTTCAACCAATATATAAAAATCAGAAGATTTGAATTTCTCCCTGCTTCATCTGAGTGGGCTCATTCTGCCTTTTCCCATGGCGTTTTTCTCCCTTCATAGAATACAGTGACTCTTGATTGAAAAGGAACACTAATCTAGACTCAATTCTTGGAAATGTCCCTCATGATTTGGAGATACCGTGATTGCAGTCCATTTAGAAAGTGCAATATCAGGCAAGGAGGGGCACCCAGAAGCCATCTAGCCCCACCCATTCCTTTTAAAGATGAAGTCTGCCTGCAGTTGGTGGCTTCAACACTCCCCCTTCATTTCTTGCACCTGTTTCACGGTAAGGAAGAGACTTAAACTGGAGTAGTATCTATTTGCATATATTGAAATCATTATCATTAGAGCACTTCTGAAATAACAGTATATTTAGAGAAAGCTGAGTATCCTTTAAATACACTTCCTATAATCCTCTATTACTTTGGTAGAAAAGGCATTTGTGTAGTGGTTAGATAGGTTAGAGCCGAGAAACCTGCCTGCACCAATTACCTGCACAACAGCTTTTGAAATAAAATGCAAATCCTAGGCAAAGGATCCTAGGTGGTGGAGCGCAAAATTGAATATATAGTGGCTTAGTGTGTGGTAAGAAGCAATGAATTAAAAAAAGAATTAAATGTGCCTTCCGTCACCTGGGTTCAGACACAATCCCGAATAGCTAACGTAAATTTTCTGAGAATATGGATTCCTATAGTTGAGTGTAATGACACACACGGTTACCTACAAAGCTCCATTTTTCACATTGCCAGCACTAATGAAACCCAGGCCTCATTTGGTGTCACAATGCTTGATGATAATTACTTGATTTTCCAACTTCTAAGCTTTGACTTGAGTGGCCATCTCAAAGAGAACTGCCAACGGTAGTGTAAGTCTGCATGGGGTTCGGGCTTGCTTTTTTTTTTTTTTTTTTTTTTTGTATCAGGGATTGAACCCAAAGGTGCTTAACCACTGAGCCACAACCCCAGCCTTTTAATTTTTTTTTTTTTTATTTTGAGATAGGGTCTTGCTAAGTTGCTTAAGGCCTCTCTAAATGCTGAGGCTAGCTTTAAGCTTGTGTGTGATCCTCCTACCCCAGCTTCAGTGGTGGCATTACAGGCATGTGCCACCACAACTGGTTCTGACTTTCTTGATAAAGGAGGATGCATATGGCTGGTAGCTGACCTTTCCTATTTTTTTTTTTTGTTGTTGTTGTTGCCTTGGATGTAAAACATAGTATCTGGAGTTTCAGCAGCCATTTTGTGCCTATGTGCCAACATGAGGGAAAGAAGAGGGAATTGCATCATCTTGTGTCAGATATCACAAGTCACTAAACAAGATCAGCAGTTGACCACATCTAGATTTGGTATAAAAGAAAAATGACATGTTTTTTGAGTAAGCCAGTGGAAGTCCTATTTTCTATCTAATATTTCTATTCTGGACACAAATACTTCTGGGGATGCCCTCCCAGCTCAAAATAATCTCATTACTCTGCAAAATGTTGTCCCACTCCTTCTCTGGGTCTTGGCATCCATGTTGAGCTACTTGGCCCTGTTCCTTTGGCTGGAGTCATTACAACTGGGTAAATACACCTGACTGAACCAATTGGATTCTCTCAGGATTTTGAAGTTGTGTTTCAGTGGGTTTCTAGTTAATACTGCAAGTATGGCGAAAACTGAGAGGCATGTTAAGATTTGGAAGGTGAGTGAATGAATATCATTGTGTGCATGTGTCATGTTATGATGGGATGTCACCTTCAGCCATAGAGAAGTAGAGAAAATAAACCAGTTGAAGTGAAAGAAAGGCAGAGACCTCTGTCATCAAAAGAGAGAATGCTACCTGCAGCCTGGTGGCTTTCTGGGTTGCTCTCAGATCCCTGGAGCTTTTTCCAGCTTCCTTCCAGAAATTGGGGCAGCCTTGGGTGGTTGGTAAGGTTGTGCTGCACACACAGGCCAAAAGGGCCAGGAAAGTGAAATCCTGCTTCCATGTTCTGGTCACTAAACTCTGACCGGGGGCTGCATTAGCCCAGAGGTCATGTACCTTTCTATGTAATTCATCCATTCAGAGGGAAGCAACCTTTTTCTATTTCATCCAGAGGTATAAGAAGGCCCCTCTTTGGGACAGCTAGTAAAGTTGGTGCCTCCTACTTACAGCCAAAGGACCTTGACATTCACACAAACGCATTAACAAGCCAGCTAAACCCTTTGCTCTACCATTTAATAGATATAATGCTCAACACCCTGCTCTATTTTTACTTATTTAAAATTGAAGTATCATTTACATATAGCAAAATGTACAACTCTTAAATGTATAGTTCAGTGATTTAACTGCATAATTAATATAATTATTACCAGATCAAGATACAGAACACTTCCATCAATCCAGAGGGTTCCTTCATCCCAATCAGTGTTACTCACCCTTCCCCACCACACACACAAACTTGTTTTCTGACCTCCATCATCATAGTTAGATTCTGCCTTTTCTTAAACTTCACATAAATGAATCATGTAGCAGAAACCCCTTTGTGTCTGGCTTCTTTTGTTCAACATGTTCATCCACTGAGATTGTTGCCATGTATCAGTAATTTGAGCTTTTTGTATCTCTAAGCAGTATTCCATTGTATGAAAATACCACAATCCATTCATTCATTCACCTGTTGGGGACATTTAACATCTTCTCAGGTTTTCATTTTTTTAATGAATAAAACCACCACAGACATTCTTCATTCTTTTCTTCAATGCCAGGGGTTGAACCAAGGGCCTCATACATGCTAGGGAAGTGCTCTACCCCAATGGACATTCTCTTCTTTTTTCTTTATTATTTTGGTACCAGGAATTGGACCCAGGGGTGCTTAACCACTGAGCCACATCCACAGCTCTTTTTTTTTTTTTATGTTTTATTAGAGACAGGGTCTCGCTGAGTTGCTTAGGGCCTGGCCTAAGTTGCTAAGGCTGGCTTTGAACTCAGGATCCTCCTGCCTCAGCCTCCCAAGCCCCCAGGCCACTGGGATTACAGGCGTGTGCCATGGCACCTGGCCCTAAGGACATTCTTATACAAGTAGGTACTTCGTTCCCTTGGACACTGATATACTGTAGTAGAAGTCCAAGCTAAACATGTTTATTGTATATGTAAATTATATGTACATAGACATATACACACACTTCATTACATGCACATACCTAGATAAATTTTGTCTTGAGTTGTAACTTCATAGAATAATTGAAGAATACAAAGTACTTATTTTGTAAGTACTTCTTCATAACTATATACATATTTTATGTACCTGTGCCGTTTACATATAAAGCATGAGATTACTCTCTCAGTATCGTGAAGAAGCGTGCTTTTGTTTATTTACAGAGTGGTAAGTGATCCAGGCAAGGTGGCACACCCATAATCCCAGAGGCTCAGGAAGCTGAGGTAAAAGGATCAAAAGTTCAAAGCCAACCTCAGCAACTTAGCAAGGCTGTAAGCAACTTAGCAAGACCCTGTCTCAAAATAAAAAATTAAAAGGGTTGGGATGTGGCTCGGTGGTAACTCCCCACAAGCTAAATCCCTAGTACCAATAAAATAAAGTGATAGGTGGTCAGTAGTATTGTGTGTAACAATCATTGAAGCAAATTTATATGGAGGGTACCTGGCATTTATAATTAAGAGTCTAGTCTGTGACTAGGAATAAATCCAACCAAGCTACGTGAACCACATAAGATTAAGCTGAGTTCCTTGTTCCAACCACCTGTGCTATTTGCAATACTAAATAGTGCTGGATTTGCAATACAAAGCCCTGTAAAACAGTGTCCATGTCCCAGCAACACAAATGGAGTTTTTGTTGTTGTGTTTTATGAGTGTTCAGTCCTACCCTACCCCTCTGAAACTTTGGTCTGGAGCCAGGCCTTCGTTGCTGAGAATTTCCATGTAATTATGTGCTGTTATAGCAGCTGGCCACTTCTTTGGTATGTCCATCCTTAAAATTCTGGTGATTGCCCTTGGTTGAACATTGAAGACTGTGACTGGGTTTTATCTTCTGTTAAACTTTGCCTGGGCAACATGACATGAGGCCAATGATTCAGTTAATGCTGATTTCTTTATAAAGACAGCCCCATTAGTGCTGGGTACAGTGGTGCATACAAGTAATCCCAGTGGCTCTGGAGGCTGAGGTAAGAAGATTACAAGTTCAAGGCCAGCCTCAGCAACTTAGCGAGGCCCTAAGCAACTTAGCAAGACCCTGTCTTAAAATAAAACATAAAAAAGGGCTGGGGATATTGAACCCAGCACCCCTGGGTTCAATCCTGGGTACTGGGAGGGAAAAACAAAAACATTAAAATAATAGAAAGTTATGAACACTGTCAGAATATGAGATATTTAGGAAAATAGAATATGGAGTAGGATATGAATTTATTCAAACTGTCCCACTAGATCACCATGATAGCAACAGTTTTCCTCTCTTGCTCACTGGTGTTCTACTGAGCCACAGCTGAGCTCAATAAATATTTATACACTAAACACTCAGTCTAAGATGAGGACTTTAAGATACTGACTTCCCAGTTTATAAATCCTGCTTTGCTTAGTGCTGGTTATTTTTTCCAGCTGCTTACCCCAGCCTTTCTAAGGACCAGAAGCTTCCCCAGCTTTGTTCATTTGAAAAAAATCCACTTAGAACTTGTGAAAACTCAAATCTAAGAAAGAGTCCATGGGGAGTTGTTGCCCTTAACAGAGTGAAGCTGTCAATTTACAACTCTTCTCTCCTCTTTAGTGATAGAGCCAGCTCCTCCTGAAGTTTTCTATTCCTTTCTCCTTCCCCTAGGCACTAAAACTAGCCACAGAGGCACTTTTATTCATTATGGCTGCCTGGCCCCTCTTCAGGGGACAGTGGTGGCAGCTCCTTCAGCATATCTTCATGCTCAGGTCACCTCAAATCTCCTTTTCAATATGTCCTTTATGTAGAAAGTGATTCTATCTGAATTTTATAGTCTAACTCTATCCTAAAGATCCCTTGCTAATGGGGCTGGGGATATAGCTCAATTGGTAGCATGCTTGCTTTGCATGCACAAGGCCCTGGGTTCAATCCCAGCATCACCACAAAAAAAAAAAAAAAATGCTGGCTAATACTGTTTCATAAAACAAACAAGAATAGTTTTCCCTTTATTTATTTTTCAGTTTTTTTTTTTTTTTTTGGTACCAGGAATTGAACCCAGGGCTGCTGAACCACTGAATTAGACTCCCAGCCCTTTTTATTTTTTATTTAGATACAGGGTCTCACTAACTTCTCAGGGCCTTGCTAAGTTGCTGAGGCTGGCCTTGAACTTGCGATCCTCCTGCCTTACCTCTCTGTGCCACCATGCCTGGCATAGTTTTCCCTTTAAAGTATCAGAAAACATAATGTCAACATAACAAAATTGCTTTGGACAGGATCACACAAAGGATAGATTACCTACAATACTTAAATGAATAAGAGAGAAGGAATGGAATATCTGTATATCTATAAATCACTTAACTCAGGATGATATAATGACAAAGCTAGAAGTTTGCAATTTCCCAACCGTGAATACTCAACCCTTGCCCTCCCCCCAACAGCTTTAGGTTTTATTTTGCACATGGAGAAATTTTACCATTTGTGGTTGAATTAGCACTAGATCACATGGCTTCCCCTAATCTGAGGATTACATTTATTAAAATGTATTTTAAGGTACCAGGGGTAAAAAGAATAGAGATGTAAGCAGTTTTAAAGAATCTTTACTTACCCTTGCCCATGTATGAACTTCAATCCCACAGGCACATGCCAAAGAGCATAGCAAGCCAGATGTGGTAGCGCACACTATGATCCCAGCAACTCCAGAGGCTGAGGCAGGAGGATCGCAAGTTTGAGACCAGCCTCAGCAACTTAGTGAGGCCTTAAGCAACTTAGTGAGAACTTGTCTCCAAAAAGAAAAGACAAGACTGGAGATGTAGCTAAGAGCACCCCTGGGTTCAATCCTCAGTACTTTAAAAAAAAAAAAACTCAGCAAAAGAAATCCTTTCAGCTGGTTCTGTTGAAAGCATCTAGGTGAAAGAGCTATTGAAATTTAAGATGGTGCAAATTGTTCAACTATTGTTCATCTAGGACCATTTTTCCTGAATAGCTCTCTAAGGTGACAGAGTAGGCAGTATGTGATATAGCCACTTAAGTCAAGGAGACAGCAGTTGCTTCAAAGGAAGATAATTGCTTCACAGTACTTGTTGCCAGGCCTCTATGGCTTTGAGGATTTGAAGATCCACTGTCATGAAGGCAGCTGGAGAATGTCCATTGTGTGTGACCTGAAGCAGTGGAACTAGAAGGAATAGAGAGGTCATCCAGGACAGTGGCAGCAAAGGTGATGGCGTGTTTTCCATCCTTTGTCTCTGGGCTCTAGGATAGCACTTAATGGGAAAAATCAATCACAAGTCAAGACAGAATTGGAAATGTAGTTATGAACTTTCCCACTCAGGTAGTCAGCCCCACCATGTTAAAGAGCTCCAGAGCTAGAAGTTTCTGTGGAAACAGAGGTGCACATGGGCAAAGAAAAATTGCTTTGTGGGAAAATACAATATTTGCAATGTTGTTAGGTTGGCACTTTACGGCTGTCCAGGTGACGTGAGTTTGGCTGTAACCCAATGAAAAATGGCTGTAAGAAAGGTATTGCAGGGGCTGGGGATGTGGCTCAAGCGGTAATGCGCTTGCCTGGCATGCGTGCTGCCCGGGTTCGATCCTCAGATGTTATGTCTGCTGAGAACTAAAAAAATATATATATATATATATTAAAATTCTCTCTCTCTCAAAAAAAAAAAAAAGGTATTGCATTTTCTTTCAAAGCAAGAGTCTGGAGACAGGTGGTTCTGGTTGTGTTACAGATGCTTGATGATGTCCACAAACCCTAGGATCTTCTCTCCCAGCCCCCCACCATGGTTTTGTGAATGTTGACCTATCGTCCACATGCTAATTGCCTCAGGATAAGAAATGGCTATTGCTGCTCCAGGCCTCACATGTATATTCAAGACAACAACAATGACAAAAAAGAAGAGTGGTAAGGGTGGTAATGGCCAAATTCATTTATTTATTTATTTATTTATTTATTTTTCCATTTATTATGAAACAAAAAGCCTTCCATGTATTATTCAACATTAAAAGAGAATAAAATCATGGCCTTTGCAGGTAAATGGATGGAGTTGAAAATATCAATTCTAAATGAAGTTAGCCAATCCCAAAAAACCAAAGGCCAAATGTTTTCTTTGATATAAGGAGGCTGATTCTTAATGAAGTTGTGGGGTGGGGGGCATGGGAGGATTAGATGAACTCTAGATAGGGCAAAGGGGTGGGAGGGGAAGGGAGCAGGCATGGGGTTATTAATGATGGTGGAATGTGATGATCATTATTATCCAAAGTACATGTATGAAGACATGAATGGTGTGAATATACTTTATATACAACCAGAGATATGAAAAATTGTGCTCTATATGTGTAATATGAATCATAATGCATTCTGCTGTCATTTATAACAAATTAGAATTTTAAAAAAAAAGATTCAACAAAAGACCTTCCATGAAGTTCTTGCAGATTTCTCCATTATTCAAAATGAAGTTGCATTGCTAACCCCCTACAAACAGTAGGATTGACATGTTTGGCTAAGGCTGATCACTATAACTTAGGGTTGGCTCTTTCACCCCAATAAAATTGAGATTTGGCTAGCAAGGGATAAGAAGAGAATGGATGTTCTCACCAACAAAGTCAGCCACAAACATGTAATTAGAATTGGCCTTTCCAAATAAGAACATTTACTATTTATCTGGATACAAGCAAATACTTGCCTCTATATTTCTATTCTCTCTAGCAAAGTATTATGCACCTAGCGGGCACTTGAAAAGTTAAAACCACAGTAGTATAGTTTGAGAATACTGTAATGGCATACTGATTCAAAAGTGGTTTATAGGAGGGTCTGTAAAATGGTCAACTTATACATCTGGGCTTATAATGTAACCATTCACTTTGGGGGCATCAGAAGACTGGTAACTCCTGATATTTAAACAACTGATATCAAGATGCTAAAAAAGAGTTCTGGTCTTGCTGGACACAGTGGCAAATGCCAGTAATCCCAGTGATTTGGGAGGTGAGGCAGGAGGATCACAAGTTTGAGGCCAGCCTCAGCAACTTAACGAGACCTGTGTCAAAATAAATAAAAAGAACTGTTAATATAACTTAGTGGTAAAGTGCCCCTGGTTCAGTCCATAGTACCCCACCCAAAGAGTTCTTATTCTTTAAGCTTTTGACTAGGAAGAAAGTATTTAAGAAATAAGTCTCTTGTAAAAATAATATGTTCTAGAACAGGACAAATTAAACATGATATAGTATCATTGTAAAGGACTTTTTACCTACTCTGTAAGAAATTAAACCACTGAAATGGACTATCACAACTGCAATCCAAAAGTCTAGCCTAAATATGTATATGTAGATTTGCAAAAATTTGCCATAAAATATCAAATCACTAAATAACAAAATGCTAAAGCCAAAGGCACATTAAAGACCACATCAGCTGAACTCCTTGTTTTTTTTTTCAGATGAGGAAACTGAGGTCCAGAAAGGTTTCTTGATTTGTCTAAAGTTACATAGTTAGTTAGTGACAGAGACTTATCTAGAAATGAGGTAAACTTGACAGGTATTTTGAAAGAGCAGAAGAACGTGCTTTTGGCTAAAGTGGGACATTGAAGACTGCAAGTGTAGTGATGGAAAAATAAAAGTAAATGCATAGACATGAAGGGCTTTGCCTTAGTAGTTTATGAATTACAGGTTACCACAACTTAGGAATGCAGGAGGCCACAGCTAGTCCTTGGGTGGAGGATGAGGCAAGGAAGGTGGGCAATAACAGGGTTCTTTTGTGAGAAATCCCCTGAGCTCAAACCTCCAAGGCTGAATGGTTGGAGTTGAGTCACTACTGGACTTCAGATGTCCCTTTTCTCTAGAGCTTGCATGTGCTTTATGGCAGGAACTGCACTAAGTGTCTTACATGGAGTCATCACAGCAACTCCATAAGGCAGTTCTTATTACCACTGCTTTTTACAAACGAGAAAACTGAAGCTTAGAAGGGATAAGCAACTTGCCCAAATCCACACTACTAGAATGTGGTGAAGCTAAGTCTGGGAACTAGGTCTCTATCTGACTCCAAACTCCATGTTTTTTATGATTATGCTACACTCTTATGTTCAAAAGCTAGACTCCTCCAATACCTTAGAGAACCTTAGAGTTTGGAGCCCAGAGAAATCTTAGAGGTCATCTACTACAGAGCCACCCATGAGGTTCTTCCCTAACAGCATCATCTGAAAATTTCTTAGAAATGGCAGGATCTCAGATCCCATTCCACAGCTACTAACCCAGAATCTCTGAGAGCCAGGCCTAGGAAGCTGTATTTCAGCAAGCTCACTAAGTGATTTTTAGACACACCAAAATTTAAGAAGCACACTGACGTAGCAAACAGATTCTAGCCCAGTCCCTTTATTTTATAGATGAGGGAATAGATCTGATGACTTAGCCATGGTAATGGTACCAAAGTCGGATTTTCAAGCCCAGATCTTCTGATTCCTAGTCTAGTACATTGCCTGCTGTGTTCTGTGGTTTCTCCATTACCCTCCCACAAAATATGCATTGGTGTGGGCTGGGGTTGTGGCTCAGTGGCAGATCGCTTGCCTTGCACATGTGAGGCACTGGGTTCGCTCCTCAGCACCACATAAATAAACAAAATAAAGATATCATGTATAACTAAGAAAATTTTTTTTAAAAAAGTGCATTGGTGCCCAGATTGGAAATAGAAAAGTGTTTAATGGACCTCTGACCTAACTCAGCATGTTCATTCATGTGCACATCCGGTATCTCCTTTCCATTCTTCCATGACTCTCACCAAAGGCATTTCTCTATACCCAGGATATCTTTTGTTTGTTCTTCCTTTAGCCCTCCTTTTCTTCTTCATCATTGTCATCCTTTTCCTCTTCCTCCTCCTCCTCCTTATCTGAATTATATGATCACTTTGCTTTGAAAAACTATTGTTGTACTTACTATTTCTTGGCAGTAGCTTCTCAACCTTGATTGCAGTTCTAATCACCTGAGGATCCAGAAAGTCGGGTGTGTGGCCAAGCCATCGGGATTTCCCAAAGCTCCCCAGGTGACTGCAATGTGCAACCAAACATTGGGACTCTTTTTCCTAGAGTCTCACCACCACCTGAAGACAAGTACTCTGATCCCTTTTTGTAGATAAGGAAGCTCAGGCACTAAGACAGGTAGGGTCTCAGAAGAAGGAAATGATCTAGTGCTACTCAGAGAGTTAGCAGGTGCTTCTAATGAGTCCTTAAAGTCAGCAGTCAGTTTGCAAGAATGGGGTAAAACCTGTTTTTCTTTTCTGGTTTCCATTGTTTTCTTGGCTTGTGTTTCTGGACATGAGGAAGGAAAAGAAACATCAGTGAAATGGTATCTGGGACCAAATGTTTATTGTTGAAATTCCCTACTGGCTTCCTTTAATGACTGAACGATGATCATCAACTCAACAACCTGTCCCCATTCCTCATAGCCCAGCATAATAATGGTCAGGGACCATCAGGAAGACCAGATGGAAGGGACTCGCTCATTCTGCACCAGCAACACACCCCCCATTTGGAGACTAATTAAGAAGATAACAAACCTGGCCACATTGGCTAAGAGAGCTCCCCACTAGGGTTTGTAAATTTGGACATGTTTTCTCCTGCATGCAGCATATTGGTAGAGAATTTCCCATTGTTGCTGCTCTCCTTTCTGGGGCATCTAATCTTTTAAATTATAGTGTGTAACATCCTTGCCTGGTGTTCCTTCCTGCTTCCCTGATTGTCTTTGGGAACTTCTACAGTTCCTTTGATCTAACTTCTCACCATTCCCTAGAGAAATTATTTGCTGTAGTCAGTCTCTGTATTCCCATAATCCTTTGCTACTTCAAGTGTGGTCTGTGGCCAGCAGCCTCAGCCTCAACATTATCTGGGGGGGGGGGGGTGGAGGAGGCTTGTTGGAAACTAGAATCCTGGCCCCACACTAGGCCTACAGAATCAGAATCTTCATTTGTACCAAAAGCCTCATGTGATTCCTGTACACAGTATGGTTTGAGGAGCATTGTTCTAATATAGAGTTTTCCCTATCATCTCATAGTTTAAAATCTTCTCACTGCTTTCGTTTATCCACTTCCTACTCATCCTTCAAAACTCAGTTCATATATCTTTTCCTTTGTAAAGCCCCAAATATTTATTGCCAGCATCTTACTCCCATAGGTCACTTCTTTTAAGATTGAAATGAGTGCTGAATGTTCCATTATTTAAATGGTTCACATTTTAACTTAGTCTAATTATTTAGAATGCATGTACCTCCAAAGTGCCTCTCACAAGCTTTGTACCTAAGACTTAAGAATTACTCTGTTTATTAAGATTGTTTCCTGCTTGAACATTTTCACTTAACCTTATTTTGCCTCTCTAAGCTTCTTCAGTACTTCCTCTGCTCCTGATGTTGTGCTTTAAGTAGCTCCTCCAAGTTTCTGTCTTCTTAATGCCTTGGATAAATCTCCACCCACACTAGAGATTTCCTGAAAGGTTTGGCTTTTCCCTGCAACCTAGTGAGCTCCCAGTGAACTACAGCCCCAAAGAGATACTGAAAATAAAAATCTAACCACTTGTGAATATTGATTTTGTAAAAAAAAATGTTTTCCCTAACATTATTTTAGTATGCAATAATTTAGACTGGGAATTTTTAAAAAATTAATTTATTTAGGAGGATGGGATATTATTCTACTCTACCCTGGTGCCCACAAAAAATAAAGGATTATCTTGAACTCTCTTATGTAGGACAAGCCATATGATGATACTTCTTTAACTGGTCCCAGACCCTGAGACAAAAGATCAGCCTTTGTGACTGCCATCTCCAGAGTTCTAGGAAGTGATGGGGGGAGTACAAACATCCTAACTACCTATAGATCTCAAACCTATCTGAAGAACTATAGTATTCCTTCTAGGGTTTAGCACAAGAAGGTGTAGGTACAGGAGCAGGAACTCCATGTTGATTTTCTTTCTTTTTTGGCAGGGAAATGGAGGGGGTAAGAGGTTTATTGTTTTGCTAGCAAAGGAGAAACACAGGGTACTCCTGTCCCAGAAACTGTGATTCCACATTGATTTTCAACTTCTCAGTTTCCTTTTCAAGTCAACTCCTCCCACCTTAAACAATTTATATATCCATCTTGATTCTGCATATCCTGCAAGTCTATTGTTATGTGGTATCAACTTGAAATCCTAAAAATACCCAGGCTCTTACAGCTGAAAAGCCTTTCTCTCAAAACTATTGTGCACAGATATCAAGAGTTGTTATGATGTTCATCAGTGGTCAAATGGCTTCTTTATCTGAACAGAAGCTTTCAGAACCACCAGAATGGAGAGACAAAGTATTGAGATGAAATAAATTGCTTGAGGAAACACTTAAGCAAATAGCAAATTCTTAGTCTGTTACATGTGTGTTTGGCGTGATATTGGAGTGACTTTCTGTGTTCTATGTAGCTGGGCATTTGGAGCATTTGGGGACTATTGCATGATAATGTTGGTGGCAGTTGAGCATGATCTGGTGTGGGAAGTCTAGAATCTCCTGACAGTTTTTTCAGACTTAGTAAGGATTGGCTGCCAGGCTAGCTTGAGAGCTGTAGTTCAACACTAATAATTCATATGCCCTGAATTGCCACCCCAAGACACCTAGTCCCTATATTGTAAAGATCTTTAGTTTTGTTCTGCCTATTTAAAAAAAAATTAGGGTGGTTTACAACAAAAATGTATAAAGACAATGAAACCATTAATCATTCAACTGATGATTAAGGCTTAGGAAGAAAATATTTATAGGAAAACCTCTAAAGAAAGTCATTGCAAGGTGCTGGGAATATAGCTCAGTTGATAGAGTGCTTGCCTAGCATGCAGAAGGTCCTGGGTTCAATTATGCTTTCATACATAACAAATTAGAATTTAAAACAAAGTCACTGCACTAATGAACTCTGGTTCTTGGTCTTCAAGATTAAGACAAAACTCTTGCTTGTCCCACTGTGAAAAAACAAAGCTTATCAATTTGTT
Organism: Marmota monax; assembly: GCF_021218885.2. Classification (NCBI taxonomy): domain Eukaryota; kingdom Metazoa; phylum Chordata; class Mammalia; order Rodentia; family Sciuridae; genus Marmota; species Marmota monax. The sequence continues at coordinate 1,684,346 of NW_026694092.1, forward strand.
AGGTGGGCCACGAGAGGAGCTCATCTCATGGGCCTTTTTATAGAAGTGTAACAAAACTGTTAGCAATATCTTCAATAACAGTTTAGCAAAAATTTGTCTATTTCATCTATCAACCTTTCCTTCATATAGAAACCCAGGAAATTCATAGTTAGAAAAAAAAATCTATGGGAAGTCAGATTTATATGATCCAAATATACATTATTATTGGGACCTAACCTAATATTGGGTAAATTTAAGAATTCATGGATAGCATTTTTAATACAGTACTTCTTAAACTTTAATGTGCATGCATACTTCCTGCTGATCTTGTTAAAATTCAGTTTCTGATTCACTGGGACCCGAGTGTGGACATCTACTTTTCTATCAGGCTCCTAGATGATGCTCAGGCTGCTGGTCCGTGGACCACACTTTGAGAAGCAGATGCCTCTCAGATCTCAGATATCTCAATGGGGCTTTTGACAGAGGTTTGAGGATAAGTAATTCAAGATTGGAGTACCTATCATGGACCTTAGATGCAGGTATCTTTATTATTTGAGCTGAAAGGATCCAGCATGGTAGGTAGCAAAGCTCCTGTGTTTATGTGGAGTGTGGAAGAGTGAAAAAGGGAAGTGTCGACTTTGTATCTGTGCCTGTTCTAGTTAGGCTCTTATTACAAAAACCAACAAAAAACAAAACAAAAATAAACAAATGAACAAAAACCCTTAGGCTTTATCAAATGACTATGGTAAAGGGGAGGGAAGATGAGGGTGTGTGTTGTATGGAAACTTGGCAGGAAGCCCTCAAGGAAGTAGCCCTAAACTGTCAGTAACTAAGGGAGCAGTAAGAACCAGCTGCCTTTCTCTAATTTTTTTTCAGTATCTTTGTTTCTCTTAGTATAACTTCCCAGGTCTCCTTTCACTCTCACTATTGGGTGACTTATTCTGTCATTCCCCCTCATAGCTCCTACTTAATCCCACCAAACCTCAAATTTGCACAAGGCACCCAGTTCCACCTCTTGACCTGCATGCAGCATCAGCTGTGATTGCTGACAGCTTCGTCTTTCTTTTCTTTCTTTCTTTTTTTAACACTCGTTTCAAATTGTTGAGAAAGGAATTTGACTGGCATAGTATGCCTTGGGATACTGGCACACCCAGGACTTGGTGGCCATTATCTGTGGATTCAATCAGTGCTGATCAGAGAAGAGCAGTAAGTATTAGATATGGAAAATGACAAACCCCAAAAGTAGTGAGACTTGGGGAAAGAGGAGTGAGAAGGAAAGCCACACATTGACAGCATTGATCCTTTCCCAATACAGTCTTTCCCGGTGATAAACAAACCCTAAGGAAGAGGTATCCATCAAACCTAGAAAAGCAGTCTCTGGGAAGAGGCCAAAGCATTGATCCTTCTGTAAACAAATCCTTTCCAGATACCAACCACTGACCCCAGACTCTCCATCAGGTTCAGTACAATAAATTCCAGAAACTGACCACTGACCCTAGACTCTGTCCCATTTCACCCCATAAAACAGAACCTAAATTGCTAAGCACTAAAACTAACTCCTTCACTGATTGACAGAATAAACTCCAAATTCCTAGGTGCCCAAAGAAAATTGATATGCTCACTAGATCACCTCTCAGAATAACCTATATAAGCCCAGGCTCTTTCTTTGTTAAGGGCTCATTTTCCACTAGGAAAGTGGGTCCCACCATGGCATCATTTCATTCCTGCATCCCCTGCTCCTGTGTGAAAGCTTGTTCCTGAATAAAGTGTTGAGCTGATTTGTGAAGTTTGCATTCATCCCAGTTTTTTTGTGCTAACAGCGTCAGTATGTAGGTATTTGGTGCCTAGAAAAAGAAACATCGTTTGCCACTTCCGAAGGACTGTGGGTAGGACACTTGTCTCAGGAAGGGGTCAGTGGTGAGGCCAGCTTTCTGTGGCTTGGTCCATTTTATTCATTTCCTTAATGAAGGTCAACTCTCCTCTGCATGGAGGTGGTTCAGGAAGGGCCAAGAAACATACTTGTGCTTTATTGCTATGTGGGTTCTTCATACTTAGAGGTCAGCCTAATAGAACTAGTTTACAGGGTCAGGTACAATAATGAAACTGTTTAAACCAAAGCACCATAGATTGGCTTTGTATTTTTGAGATATCTTAATTTAGTTTAATTCAGTACCAAAAAAAAAAAAAAAAGTTCTAAAGAACCTAATCTATCCAAAATATCAACACATGGATAGACACAGGAGATAGGATTGGGGTTTGTTTTGGCAAAGGGAGCTCACCTCTGCCATCCACAGTCACTTTTAACCTCCAGGAAATGCCACTCTCTCATTCAGAGTGAGAATGAGACCTCAGAGTGTGTGAAAACAGGGAGGCCATCTTCTTGAAGGGAGTGGATGTGCTCATGTGCAACTTCCTGTGGGCTCTGAACAGGAAATGGAGGGATGTTTGAGAAAGCAGACAAATGAGAGAACAAGATCCAGCCCCTACCCCTAGGTCTCATCTCCATTTTTCTTTCTGTACCATTTGTTCAGGAGGGAAAAGAGGGGCACATTTTTTCTCAATGTTCCCCACACACAGACTTTTAATGAGCACTATTTTCTGTTCTTATTCGCTGATCAATAAACTCAAGGGTAGGTCTTGTCTGTTCCCAGAGATAAAGAACTGCATGCATAACTGGTCTCTATCCACCCGAACAAGCACCGGTTTCTCTTTGTTTTTCACAGTGTTTCTGAGAGATAAGAGGAAACCACCCAGACGATGCATGACCAGAGGAGGTTTTGAAATAATATTTTATAAACTCATTCCCCATTCTGAGCTGTGCTTCAGGGATGGAGAGAATTGGGGAGAGCACCACATAATAACAAGTTGATTTTTTTTTTCTGGATTAAACATAAGCAGGCAAACACACGAACATGGAAAACATATGAATAAATGTTCCACTGAGGAAAGAACAAGCCAATTTTCAGTTATAGGCATGAAAGTCAAATAGAATTTTAGTAATGCAAATGAGTACATCCCGAAAATTCAGTGACTGTTTCCTACTACAAACACTGCCTCTGTCATATGGATTCAAAATCAATATCAGCCAGGCAGGACCTGCATACTGTGGAAGAGGAAGCTATCTGCCCAGAAAAATATGGGATGGAGCCAGGATAGAATCCTATTAAGTGAATGTCCTTCAAGGCTCTGGCAGGTTTCTACGAGGTTATACAAGATGGAAGGGTTGATTTGAAATTAATGATGCAAGATTTTAAGTAGGGTAAGACTAAATGTAAGATGAGATGGTGCTGATGAAAGCACAGTGAATAAGTGTTTTCAATAGCAAATGAAAATTTGTTAGGAATTTAAATGAACAAAGGTAGGAAATCGTTTGGGAGAAATTTGCTATTGGGCTAAGGAAAGACCTGGGATTGATTCGACTTGACAGTGAGGATATATAGGAAGCTAGGATCTTCAAGAATGGTAAGCAAAAGAAGAAAAAAAAAATGGTTAGCAAGCGGGATGTGAAGGTGCATGCATCTAATCCCAGTGACTAGGGAGGCTAAGGCAAAGGATCACAAGTTTGAGGCCAGACTCAGCAACTTAGTGAAGCCCTAAGCAACTTAGTGAGGCCCTGTCTCAAAGTAAAAATCTTTTAAAAAGGCTGGGGATGTGGCTCACTGAATTCAATCCCTGGTACCAAAAATAATAATAAGAAGAAGAATGATAGGTGGAAAACCATGAGACACTTGTTTCTGAGCAGACGAAAACTGAGGAGAAAAATAAAATGCTGGTTGAAGTTGAGTAATATTTCATTGTCCAGGTTAAATACCATACATTACTGTTTCTTTCCATCTCTAGGTTTATGAACTTTAATTCCTCTGTTTTAGACATTTATCTATATTTCATCTCCATCAGTTCCGTGTGTGTGTGTGTGTTGGCAGTGGTGATGGGAGGGTAATGTGTCCCCTGCTTTCTACAACTTCCCCATAATACCTAGGATGGGGTCTTATTAGAATATTAGCTCAATAAAAGTAGTTGGAAGAATTAATTAATGAATCATTTCCTCTTCAAGTAATTTTTTCCCAATCAAGTGATACATTTGAAGACCAAAAAACTTGGATATTTTACCCTTTTAATATTAGGTAAACAAGAAAAGCAAGTTATGACTTAAATCATTAGGGTCTTATTTCAAAAGGAATTGGTGGTTCTAATGCCACATTTCAGATAGGAAAATGAGATGTGTACATCTTAGGAGAGAGGCCACAATCCAATAGACTTTTCCTTGATCCCAGATTCATTCAATCAAGCTGAAGTGTAGGTGATTTTTTGTCTTTCTGCTTAATCTGATTAGTACCTTTCCTATGTGAGTCTGACTTTGGGAAAGGTTGATTTCATGAGAGCAGGGGTATTCTCCATCATGCTCATTGTTGTATTACCAATATCAAGAATAGGCTTTTGGGAAATAGAGTAGGGGCTGAAAAAATATTTGTGGGCTGAACATGGAGGTGCACATCTGTAATCCCAGTGACTCAGGAAGCTGAAGCAAGAGGATTGCAAGTTGGAGGCCAGCCTGAGAAACTTAATTCGGCCCTAAACAACTTGGCAGGACCTTGTCTCAAAATTAAAAATCAAATCAAAATGGCTGGGGATGCAGCTTAGTGGTAAAGTACCCCTGGGTTCAATCCCCAGCACCAAAAAAGAATGAATGAATGAATGAATGAATGAATGAATAAAGAAAGAAAGAAAGAAAGAATGATCATGGAAAGAGGGAAGGAGAGAAAGGATCAAGGAAAGAAGATGTGGGAGGCATCTGCTTTTTATACCAATTAATCTGGCACCTACTTATTCACTCATCAGTTGCCAACAGTCCCCTCATGTTCTGCGTTAGATACAAAATGATGAGATGTCACAGTCTGCTCTCAAAAACCCAATCATCTAGTGGGAGAGACCTAACACAGCAGGTGGTAAGTGCTTCACTAGAGCAAGAGGCCTGGTGATATGGGAGCTTGCCAAAGGGAGCGTCCAATCTGCCTGTGGGGAAGGGCAGGACACAGAGCACAGTACAAACCTGAGCAGAATCTTAATGAACTCCATGATGCTTCGAAGACTTGAGAACATTTTAACCTCCATAGTCCTAAAATTGGCTAGATGGAAACAAAAAGTGGAGAGCTACAGGTCCTCGCACTTTAGCCATTTTCTATTCCATCCTTTTGATGTTAGAAGTTATTGTGCCTTGGCACCTTTGGGCTCTGGTTTCACTCAGGGAATGCAAATGGCTGCAGTGAGTCTGTCATGCAGGAGCTTGTCATGGAATCATAGCTTTATAATCACAGTGGTCCAAATGACATAAATTGAAGGCCTGATGTCTGGGCTAGACCTGAACCATACTGTATCCAGCAGGAACAGCTTTGTTAAGCATGATCCATTAACACCACCGTTTGTTCTTTTCTGAGCAAATTCTTGTTCCTGTGACGAGGATTAATGATATAACAGCCATCGGGTGGTCTTTGCATTTTCTAACAGCCTACAGAGTAAAGGTGTGTGTTTTCCATCAAAACAGCAAGTTTTCTGAAGAAGGTAGATACACTTAACCTCAAAAGGAGAATCACTGGCTAAAAAGTAAATAAGTTGTAATGGTCTGAGTTTATTTAGGCATAGGAAAGACTTTGGGGGTATCATGATGGACTTCTGAAGCAAGAAAATCTAACGTCTGAAGGGGGAAAAGGATCCTGCTTTGACTTCTGCTTTTTGATTTCCTTACTCAGGTGCTGACCCCAGCACAGATCAAATCAATTTGCCAGGCAATTCTGGACTCTGGGAAGCAATACGCTACGAAGAAGAGGAAACCATTCCCCCTGATGTATTCTTACTATGGAACCGAGTACTTGGGTGAGTGAGGATGTTGGCACAGACCTGTGTAGGATAGAGGGAGTCTCTAATGTTGACACTGGATATTTTTGTTTTTGCCATAGGCTATCACTAGATTCATTAACAAGAAATACTTAAAAATGTCATTTAAAAGCAAATGTCCTACCCAAAGGACTTTAAAAAATCAGCATACTATAATGACATGGTCACATCAATATTTAGAGCAGCTCAATTCACAATAGCTAAGCTATGGAACCAACCTAGGTGCCGTTCAACAGATGAATGGATAAATAATGATATATATACACAATGGAGTATTACTCAGCCATCAAGAAGGATGAAATTATGTCATTTGCCAGTAAATGGATGGAACTGGAGACTAATTGAAATAAGCCAATCCCCAAAAAAACCAAAGGCCGAATGTTCTCTGTGATATGTGGATGCTAACTCACAATAAGAGAGGGTGAAGAGAATAGAAGTTCATTAGATTAGTTAGACAAAGGGGAATCAAGAGAAGGGAAGGGGGATGGGAATAGGAAAAACAGTAGAATCAATCGACATAACTTTCCTATGTTCATATATGAATACATGATCAGTGTGACTCCACATCATGTTCAACCACAACAATGAGAAGTTATACTCCATGTATGTATAATAAGTCAAAATACATTCTACTGTAATGTTTACCTAAAAAAATAAAAATAAAAAAGCAAACATCAATGAATATTACCAACCACAACTTAATATTTGCTTTCATAGTTTGCCTGAAGCTATTTTAACAATTACTTTCATCCTAGATTCAAAGGCTCTTCAGCTTTTTCTTTTTTTTTTTTTTTTTGAGACAGGGTCTTGCTACATTGCCCAGGCTGGCCTCAAACTCCTGGGCTCAAAAGATCTTCTCAGCCAGTCGTGGTGGCACATGCCTGTAATCCCAGCAGCTCAGGAGGCTAAGGCAGGAGGATCATGGGTTCAAAGCCAACCTCAGCAAAACTGAGGCACTTAAGCAACTGAGTGAGACCCTGTCTCTAAATAAAATACAAAATAGGGCTAGGGATGTGGTTCAGTGGTGGAGTGCCCCTGAATTCAAGTTCAATCCCAGGTGTGCCACACACACACACACACACACAATCTTTGTTATTAATTTTTTGGAAACAAAGTTTCATTGCAGTCACTAATTTATGCAGATATTAAAAATTTACATATGGCTTACAAAAATTACAATGAATTGACTTAATTTTATTGTTTGCTTATTTGATTTGTTAATAAGTAAATTTATGTGTGTGTTGATATGTATACTTGTGTAATATATTTATATACTTTGAAATTTTTAGTACTCATTGATTAATAACAGACTACTGAATTGCAGGGAATAATTTTGAGCTCTGAGCCACCTAAGGAGTAAATTAATTACTCCCCTTTAGAGTTCTTGCACTCCTGAGCAAGATTTGTAAGGTAGACCACCAGCCTCTTTCTCCAGACTCAAGCTTTATCTCTTCCCTCCAGGTTCTGTGCATCATAGTCTCTCGCATACAAAGTGTCCTCGTATTTTTATACCTTTTACGTGTTCCTTTTGCCTAGAACACTCCACTTCCTCCAACCTCTTCATCTACCTGTAATAACCAGACTTCAAAACTCTGCACCAACGTCATGAGATCTCCTGAGGTATTTTCTCTGCCTCAGGAGAAAGGGGTGTTGAAAAAACATTCTGGAAAAACATTCACATGTTTCATGTTTTCCCCTGAAGCAAACTGGGTAACATCATGTCACCCTGCCCACACTTTTATTGGAGAGCCTCATCACATTACACTTAATTAGTGGCTTACCAGTCCAACTGCCTTAACGGGCTTTGTGCCTTTTTTGGATAGGGACTTACTTTTGTTTATCTTTGTGATCCCTAGACCTCTGCCACAGAGCCTGCGCATACCAAGGATACCCAAATGAATAAATGAATGACTAATGAACCACTTAATGAGAGCTGTCTCAAGAAAACCTTTAAGTTCCTAAGTTTGCCTGCAATGAGACCCCAAGACACAAGGATTTGAGTATAAAAGGTTTATTTGAAAGATGATTCCAGAAAGCATAGATAGACGAGTGAGGAAATGAGACAGGGGAGAGAAAGAAGCAACTGAGTGTGTAATAGTGAGCAACTGTGGACAACTGAGGCTCAGTTCCCTTGGGGATTCTTAGAGACTGTATAGACCAGGCCTCTGAAATTGTCTCACTGCAGAGTTGAGGAAACTGCTATTCATCCACCAACTCCCTACTTTATTGGTCAGCTGCTCCAGATGTGTTAATTCCCTAGTATTTCTGCCCTGTTCCCCGTGAGCTAGGCATACCCCTGTGGCCAGAGAAGGTCTCAGGCAGAATGATAGGTGTATCAAGTAGGAAGGGGAGGCAGGTGCACTTGAATGGAGAGTCACTAGCAGTGTCTGCTCTAGTCCCCTGATAGAGCTATTCCTTTCAGTTTTGAGATTTTTGGTTTTTAGAGAAATTAGCATTCTGGCCCTTGACACAGAGAGCACAAACCAGATTCCCATCGAATGCATAAACATTTTCCTGAAAAGGAAACTTTTTCGTAATAATTCCAAATCCAGTGAAAGAAAGGTACTTTGAAACTTCATGACCAAATATTTTTGTTTTGTTTTGTTTTGGTACCAGGGATTGAACCCAGGGACGCTTAACCACTGAGCCACATCCAGCCCTTTTTATTTTTATTCATATACTTATTTTCTTATTTAGAGATCGGTCTCACTGAGTTGCTTAGGGCCTTGCTAATTTGTTGAGACTGACTTTGAACTCACAATCCTCCTGCCTCAGCCTCCTGAACCACTGGGATTACAGGCATGTGCCACCACAGCATGACCAAATTTTAAGAGCAACAGAATTTTTGTCAAGATACAACTATAAGAATGTTTCTGGGGCTGGGGATAAAGCTCAGTTGGTAAAGTGCTTGCCTGGCATGCACAAGGCCCTGGGTTCAATTCTCAGCACTGCCAGGGATGGGGGGCTGTTTCTGGAAAGTTCCAAGTATGTAAAGTGGAAGATGCCTGAATGCAAAGAAAAAGTTTTATAATTAGAGAGTTGAGTTTCAATAGCAAGTTCTTGGAATATATTAACCCCAGTACCACTAATTAAGACTCTATGAATTCAGAATGAGTGAAAACTCCTACATGGACTGGGCTGCCTTCTCCCTTTGTTAAGCTAAATCCTTTTCCAAACATGGGTTCAGGCCTTTGCTAATTCAGTATCCTCTGTTAGAACTGTCAGGAGTTTAAGATTTTTGTTCAGATGACACCATCTGTGCAAAACCTTCAGCGCCCCCTCCAACCCTGAGGCCACATTAAGCTCTCCTTCCTGGGTTCCCTTTTAGCTCCTTGTGTTAGTCAAAGTTCTCCAGAGAGATGTATTGTATATATCATTTGAGCTAATTCCTTTTAATAATTTGTGGAAAGGAATTGGCTCAAGAGGTTATGGAAGCTGAAAAAGGCAGTGTTGTAAATTATAGTCTATGTCCAAAGGGAAAAGATTAATGTCCCAGCTGGAGAATTCTTTGTCAACCTTAATGTTCCATTCGGGCCTTCAGTGAATTGGATGAGGCCCACCCACACTGAAGAGGGAAATCTGCTTTACTTGATCTATAGATTCAAATGTTATTTTCATTCAAAAACACTCTCACAGACATACCCAGAAATAATTTTTAACCAAATATTGGGCCAACATGTGACCCAGTTAAGTTGCCACATAATATTAATCGTCACACTCCTGATACACACCTATCATAGAGCACTTAACACCTCATGTTCTAATTATTTGCAAACCTGATTCTCTCATTGGATTAGATGAGGAGGTCTTCAAGGGTAGGGACAAACATATTCATCTCTCTATCCCAGGACAAGACATTGCTTAATACACAAGTATAAAATGTAAAGAATTAAATAAGTTAAGACTAATTAATAATGTCTACCAAAAAAAAGATTTATACTGTTTCATTCACTGATTTATTCTCAGCACCTAGAATAGTGTCTGGTGCATAGTAGATGCTTAATACTTAGGTAATGAATAAATGAATGTTCAGGATGCCTAGACCAAATTGTGGTCAAGTACTTTAGGAGTATTTTTGTAAAGGCTATTGATATGTTAATTGCAGTTTTTAAAAAAATCTCTGAAGTAAGATAGCCAACAATTTTTATTCTTTTTCCGAAATTTTTTATTGGTGCATTATAGTGGTACAGAATGATGGGATTTGTTGCTACCTCTGCAAACAACAAACTTTTTCTATGAAGAACTGGATAGTAAATATTTTAGGCTTTGGGGGTCATATGATCTCTGTCACAAATACAACTCTGCTGTCCTAACACAAAAATAGCCATAACAATATGAAGTGAATGGCTCTGTGTTCCAGTAAAACTTTATTTATAAAAACAGGCAGTGGGCTAGATTTGGCCTGCAGATCACAGTTTGTCAGAAGCCTAGTTATTCAGCAACTCAATTGTTAAAGTACTGTATGTTCTTTCAAGTAATATTGTAAGTGTGTGTGTGTGTGTGTGTGTGTGTGACCTCTCCTCCCTATTATATAGATAAATTGTACTTTGTTTGTCCACACAGGAGCAGCTCATGGCCTGTCATCCATTCTGCAGATGCTTCTTTCTTACCATGAGCACCTCAAGCCCGCAGATCGGGAGCTGGTGTGGCAGAGTGTGGACTTCCTCATGGAACAGGAACAGAATTGTAACTGGCCACCTGAGCTCGGCGAGACTATCGAGAGAGAGAATGAGTTGGTCCACTGGTGCCACGGTGCTCCAGGTCTCGAACACACTGTTGTCTGAACACATGGCCTTTCATCTAGTGTAGCCAGAGGGAAATTCCTTTTCTGAGACGTGAGGGTATTGCTCATTAGGTCGTTATTATGTAAGATAAAAAAGGCAAAGATGAAATTTTTCAAAACCAAAATCATCTTCATCTCTAAAAGAAGTCTGGAAATAATTCTGTATTTTTTAAAAAAATTATAATGAACCAGGCTTGTTGGTGCCTGCCTGTATCCCAACAGCTCAGGAGACTGAGGCAGGAGGATCACGAGTTCAAAGCCAGTCTCAGCAAAAGCAAGGCACTAATCAACTCAGTGAGCCCCTGTCTATAAATAAAATACAAAATAGGGCTGGGGATGTGGCTCAGTGGTTGAGTGCCCTGGGTTCAATCCCCTGTACCCCCAAAAAAATAATTATAATGCATATTTCTTTGTATATACTGTTAAACTAGCACTGTCCAATAGGAGTATACTATGAGCCACACATGTAATTTACGTTTTCAGGGGATTCGATTATAACTCAATGGTAAAGTACATGCTTAACTGGCTGAAGGTTCTGGGTTCAATCACCAGTGCCACCAAAAAAAAAAAAATTGGTAGCCCTATATAAAAATATAGAAAAAATGAGTACAATTAATTTAATGGTATGTATCATATAATCCAATATGCCCCAAGAGTTATCATTTCAACAGGCAACCAATTTAAAAATTGAGATAATTTACATTTTTAAAAATATTGAATCTTTAAAATCCAGTGTCTATTTTACATTTTCATCACATGTTAATTCAGACCAGCCACGTTTCAAAAACTCAATGGCAACCGGATGCACTGGTACACACCTATAACCCCAGTGGCTCAGGAGGCTGAGGCAGGATGATCACCAGTTCAAAGCCAGCCTCAGCAATTTAGCAAAGCCCTAAACAACTTACTGACTCTGTCTCAAAATAAAAAATAAAAAGGGCTGGGAAGGTGGTTCAGTGGTTAAGTGCCCCTGGGTTTGATTCCTGGCACCAAAACAAAACAAAAACTCACCAGCTATATTAAACATGCAGATCTAGAGCCTGGCAGCTCATACTGTGGCCCTGACCTAGTATCATGGACAACTGAAAGCTTGTTAGAAATCCAGAATCTCAGTCTCCACCCCACTGAATCAGAATATGCATTTTAATAGTACCCTCAGTCAATTTGTGTGAATCTTTAAGATGCATGTTTTAGAATTCTTTTTCAAATGAGGAGTCTAGTAGTACCTAATAAAAAAGTCTTAAGAAATGAAAAGCCATCCCTATTGAATGCTGCAGAATTGAGTCTATAAACTTTTCAGATCCCATTACCTACCTCCTCTAACCACCTTTTAAAAATCCCATTACACTTCTAATTAGGCCTTTGGAGATAAGGCAAATTGAAGTAAGTTAAGTTCAAATAAATCAATTAATTTTGGTAAGTTGACCAGGGAAGAGAATAAAATACACAAAACTTTTAGATTACAAGTGCATTTAATTTTCAAGGCTATATTTCAATCACGAGCACAGCTTTAGACTATATTTGCTTTCTCTTTACGTTGTTACCTGATTGTTACCTCCTTTCCCCCCTTATTTTCTTTCTTTAATTCAACTGTAATTCATTTTTCCTTGATATAGTTTGAGTTGATGAAAAATAAGTCACAACATATTGCCATATTTCCTCTGCCTGCAACATTTACCTATGGAAAAAAATTCAAAGTGTGTGCTTATATCAGTACCAGGACATTGTACATTATGTCCATGCTAACTCCTGCCAACTCTAATTTGTGCCTATTTCTTCTCACTGTGACCTTTTTGGGAAAAAAAGCATAACAGTTATTTACAACCCTGGAAATTATATTTCTTCTTGTTATGCTCAATACCTCCATTTCCCATTCCCCTTAATCATTCTCAATGATGGTCTCTGGATCTCCTCCAACCATCCCAGAATCCTTGAATTCTGGAGATGACCCAAATTAAATACAAAATATTTTAAAAGGACTCAATGTGCTAGTAACAGCCTTTAATAGAGTGGGAAGATAATCTACTAAAATGAGTGAGTGAGCCAGTTAATTGATACAGGTGTCTTGAAGGGCAGTTATTCCATCCTTTCTGTACCACATACCATCTGTCTCTGCAAATCATGGACCGTAGCAGGACAGCATAGGATTCATCACATTGGGGACCTTATTTATCCTCCTTTATCATTTATATTAGGTATCTTGAGAAGATTAAGCATAGTTTTCAATGCAAGGTCATTTAATCCCTGTACTCACTGGACTGCCCAAAACAAATCAGTTCACAAATGAAAAAAACAAAAATAAAATGGGGCCCATTATTTCTGCCAATCCCCACTCCCACCCACAGAGCATTGCTCTTTCTTTTAAGAGATGCTCTACAAACAGCCTCAAGAGTGATTAGAAATCTGATAAGTGCAAGTCAAAGATGATCAAGGTCTAGCTGAAGTTGGCAACAGTCAATCCCCCCTGAATTCTCAAATAGGAAATAGCTAGAAAAATAATTTCATTTGTTTGAGGGAAAAAATTTCATAGTAGATTTATGAATAGCACAGATGGTTTGGAGCAGCAGACAAATTCTGTGATGAAAAACCTGCCAGAGATAATCCACAAGGTGGAACTTCATTAATGCTACGTTATCGTTCCCTTTGTTTGTTATTGACTTTCCTTCAACTCACCTCTACAGGTGACAGCCCTAGTTATCATTTATGCAATGTAGAAATAGTTCTTGACTCCAGGTTAATAACTCTGAGTTCTAACTGTAGCTCCAACACTAACCAGCTAGGTGACCTTGAAAAAAGTCATTCTGTTTCATCTGTGAAATGAATTTGTTAAGAAGGAGTTGTGAAACTCAATCTTTTTATCACCATGGGCCCCTTTTCTCCTTGGACCCTTGCCATTTCTGAGAGATATGTCTCTGATGCTTTGCAAACACCCACATTTATAAATACCTATAGCGGCATAGAGCTTTTTCTCACTAAATGCAATAAAGTATTGCAGGAAGGTTATATGACCCTTTCACAGCTTTGATGACTCTGAAATACAGGACGAAAGCCATTTGCAAAATCATTAAAACAAATGCTGAGGCTAAAATAAACTCCCAACTGCATCAGGTTACATCATTACTGTGGTGACACTGACTTTGCATTTCCTGTACTCTGTGAGTGAAACACAGGTGTGGGCATTTTCTAAAAACTCATTTTATGAAGGCTCTGGGGTAGGTGACTTTGAAAGTGGGTACGTGTGTGTGTATGTGTGTGTGTGTGTGTGAATGCACGTGCATGTGTGTGTGTGTGTGTGTGTGATTCTGAGAATTGAACTCAGGACCTCATGTAGGCTTGATAAGCACTCTCCCATTGAGGTATATCCCCCAAGCCCAAGTAGGTGACTTTATTAATAAAGAACACAGCTTTTGAAACACAGGCTGGTCACTAAGCTTTGTAGTGCCTCAGCAACATTACACATCCCAGAATAGACCTGAGTGCTGATTATCCCGTGTGTTGAAACAACATGCCCTAAATGCAGTTGTCACAAGTCTCTGCTGGATCCCATGTTTACAAAGATTGTTTCTCAAACCATCTTTATTAAGTGATAACCAGGTCCTTTCCCCAGTTGTATTTGGCAAAGACATAATTGTTGCTGACTTTGGTTTCTGATCAATTCACACTAATTAGTGTTCCCATGAAGAACTTACATGGTTCCTACCAAAAATCAAACTCAACATTCCTTCTTTTTTTTTTCTTTCTTTCTTTTTTGAACCAGGAATTGAATCCAGGGGCACTTTACCAGTAAGCCACATCCCCAGCCCATTTTGTATTTTATTTTGAGACAGGATCTTACTAAATTGCTTGGGGCCTCACTAATTTGTTGAGGCTGGCTTTGAACTCACAATCCTCCTTCCTCAGTCTCCCCAGCCACTGCCATTACAGACATGCACCATGGTGCCCAGCCCTTCCTTTTAGATTAAGTAGCCTTATCATGGATTCCTTTAGGTCAGGTTAAGAGCCAATAGATTTAGAAGTTTTTCAAGGTTCCTTCAATGTACCATTCTGTGATCCAGGTCCTTTCATTCCTCTGGCTGGAAACACAGGATCAATACCTCTTAAGCTGTCTGGGGGTAATGGCCTGGTATAGTAATTACACCGTCTCAGCCCTTCTTTCTTATACATTTCTCATCTACGACTCAGCTCTGTCAGCCTCTGCTGGGGTGAGAAATGAGGCATTATGGGGTCAACCCACATTTATGGATCCCTTGCCATGTGCCAAAACACCATGCCACAGATGATGGGACCAGAAATGAGTAAGATACAGTTCCTGTCCTTGGGTGATTTGTATTGTTAGGGGAGTACAAGTAGAAATAGATCATTTTAGTCCTATTCTGTATGTGCTAAGATTTGTATAGGGAGCCATGGGAGGGATTCCTGGTGCTGCCTCCAGGCTCAGAAAAAGCTTCCTGGAAGAGGTTATGCCTGCAGTAAGTTAGGCCGAGAAAGAAGGGAAGCTTGTTCCAAGAGTGAACAAGGCTGGCATGCAGAGTCACGGAAATGCTGTGGGTAGTTCGGTTTGTACTGAAATGAATAGCCTCAAGCAAATAGTGGAGGAGAGGAGGGGAAGAGAGCAGGACTGGATCACAAAGGGCCATACTGAACCCCCACCCCCACCACGTTACAGGGAACCACCTAGTTTGGCCATGGCTGGAACCCCTCACTACATGCTCTTTGCTGAACATCTGGATGCAGAGCCTGCTCTTGGGAGGAACCTAGAAGCAGCAGGGAAGTAGTACAGGGGAAAGGAGAAAAGCCAGGGGTAGGCAGGGCCCACCCGGAGACTAGCTTCTCCCTGATCCCATGGGAAGTTAAGAAGCACAGATTATATCAAAACTCTGGTTTGGTCTTGAGGCAATGGAGGTGACCTTTTGTGCCCCTATATGATTAAAATCAGTTGTGGGATGGGTGCAGAACATAGCCTTCCATTTGGCTGTGGGCAAATCTCCCAAGAAGGGGGCAGCTGTGAGCTTTAGTAGAAGCCAGTTCTCACAAGAACTGGGAGACGGGGCAAAGCAAGGTAAAGTGGATCTGGTCTGGGCACCAACAGCATTGGGTATACCTAACACATACCTCCCCAATCCCCAGTACTCAGATTAGATGTGTCACTCTTTCTAGTAGGCCTTTCCTGCCATCTACTGTGAGTTAGGGGCCCTCCTGTGTGTACCTCTATTTTTCCACACATAGCCTAATTAATACCTCCAGTTAAGTTGTAAATGCCATGAAGGTAGGGCCTTTTCAAAACCTGTGCTTGGCATATACTAGATGCTCAATTAATATCTAAACTGTGAGGTGACTCTTGTTAGCTTTATTTTTATCTTTCTGCCAGCATAATTAGCTCTGAGCCATCCCATTGCCCTGCAAGCCCTTCCTGAGAACACTACAGGGACCTTGCGTCTATAAGAATGATCAGACCATTATGCAAAAATAAAAACCAACCAATTCACAACAAAAGCACTTCCAGTAGTTCTGTATTGCCCACAGGATGCAGTTCAAACTGCTTAACTGGACTTATCAAGCCATCTTTAATCTGAGCCCAATCTATTCTTCTTCTCCACTGGCCTGTCATTTAGGACACTGCCCCCTGGCTTTCATGTGGCCTATACTTCCTGGTTCTGCTTCTTTGCTTTTATCATCTTGCTCTCCCTGCCTTGCTTTGAGCCTGGAATTAACTACGCATACTACAAGCCCTAGAAGCCTTACTCCATTGCAGGCCTCCCCCGTCGGTCCCCCTCAGGAAAATTCCATCTTTCTGATCCCTCCGGTATCATTGACACTGTCAATCATTTTATGTCCCATCAGCATTGTGAACTGCATATCTTATTACATATCAATCATGTTTACATATTTTTATCTCCTTTTTTAGACAGTGCTTTCCTGAAGGGCAGGAGTCAGGTTTAGCATTTATTTTCTATCATCCGGGGACAGAATTAGTTACATAATTTGGGGAACCCCAGTGCAAAATGAAAATGCAGGCTCTTTATTAGGAAAAAAAAAACTATTGAGAATTTCAAGGCAGTAACAGCAGAGCATTAAACTCACCATGGGACCCTTTAAGGGGTGTGGCCTATGGGCACACCCACATTGCAGACAGATGGCATGCCCATGAAGGGGGCCTTGCTTAGACCTATGCATATGAGAGATAGTCACTGACCTCTTTCAAATGGATGAATGTATAATTAAATAAGTTCAGTTCTTTTAAAAATCATCCTTTAGTTTGTGAAGGTGTTTGTTCTTAAAACTGAAGGAAAATGTTGTGGGTAAACCCTGTCAGTCCTTGGTTGACTAGAAAGCATCGATTGAGCAAAGATACTGTTGCTATATGTAAGTGTTAATCACAAGGAGGGTTTCAGGATACATTTTAAGAGCATAAAATAATGGCTGTCACATGAATATAAAATGAACATATATTGCTAGGAATTGAACCCAGGGGGCACTTAACCAAAATTGTGCTGCATCCCCAGCCCTTTTTATTTTTATTTCAAGACAGGGTCTTGCTAAGGTGCTTAGGGCCTTGCTAAGTTGCTGAGGCTGTCCTGAACTTGTGATCCTCCTGCCTCAGCCTCCTGAGTCACTGGGATGACAGGTGTGTGTCACCAAGCCCGGTATATCAATCATTTCATTTAACTCATTAATGAATGAGAGAACCAGAAAGGCATTAACAGCTGGTTGAAAGGAAAGTCCAAAGAGCAGATATATTTATAGCCCATTAGGAATGCAAAAATGTATTTGCTTTATAGATGGAAAACTGGCTTTTCCTGTAGAGGTGGAGAGAAATCAGGTCAACTTCTACTGGCAGAATGTAAGCTTCTAGGAATAGGAATTATATGCATTACTATCAGTTTTCTACAAGGTAATTTCTATCTCTACAGAGTTATAAAATAGCCTGTTCAAAGAAATGAAAGGCAGAGATCACCCTGATGGATGAGCTAGTTAAGATATCTAGCTTTTCTTGTTTTATAATACAATTGTGTTTCTGTGTGTGTGTGTGTGTGTATGTGTGCACGCGCACGCACGCACACTGCTGCTGCTGCTGCTGCTACTGCTGGAGGTTGAACCCAGGGTCTCTGACATGCTAAGCAAGTACTACCACTGAGCTACACCCCCGGCCCTTACCAACTTTTTATCTAGGGTGCAGGTAGGCTATGCAGAAGGAAGAATGGTCAGTAACACAATTACTAACCTCCTCTCTGAATATAAGCACCCAGAACTTGGAACCTGGGGGATAACATTTCTATTAATAGCTGTTGCTTCTCTTGTTTCTGTTCCTGCCTTTGATACTACCTTTGTTGACAAGTTTTGAAGGAACATTTCTTTCCTTTGAACAATGAAGTTGGGAAGGTCTCAGATCACAGCTGGAGTAGAAGTCTTGGCTTAGGTTTTTTGTGAGCTTGTTGTTCTTGGAAAGACTCCCAGTTTTGCTCTTAAGAAAAAGTTTACTGTTGTAAGTACTTAAACATTGCATATTCTGACCTTCTATGGGTAAGCTGTATAAACAGCGCTTCCAAATAGCCAGATGTGCATAATGCCTATCAGTGTACATGCATCATTAAATATTAAGCCATTTGTAAATTAAGTTATGGATTTGATCAATTGATTTGGCTTCGATTAAAACATTGCTCTTTCTCTAGGGACCAACCCTACAATATGATTTTTAAAACTTAAGCTAAATCCCACAAGGGGAAAAAAGAAGACTCCCTTAAAGAGCATTCTATAGCCTTGCTACTCAAAGTGCAGTCCCTGGAAGGATGCTCATTATAAATGCAGTATCTCAGGTTAAGGATGTAGTTTAGTAATAGAACGCTTGCCTAGCATGCTTGAGACACTGGGTTCCATCCCCAACATAGAAGAAAGAGAGATGTAGTATCTCAGACCTACTGTGTTAGAATCTGTGTGGTGATTTGTAAAGCTTTTATATTGGAGAAGTTCTGCTCTATAGCATAAGCTCTCAAAGTCACCTCTCATGTCTTTGATGTTTTCACAGGAATTGCCTATCTGTTTGCCAAAGCTTATCTGGTTTCCAAGAAACCACAGTACCTGGACACATGTATCCGTTGTGGGGAGCTCACATGGCAGAAGGGCCTGCTGAAGAAGGGACCGGGGATTTGCCATGGTGTCGCTGGCAGTGCCTACGTGTTCCTGCTGTTGTACCGGCTGACCGGAAACTCAAAATACATCTACCGTGCCCAAAGGTCGGCCATTCTTCTTATGTTTTTTTTTTTTTAATTTTAATCTTTTTAATTTTCTGAATAAGTGACACAGTCACATAGTTTAAAAAGTACAAAAAGAATTACATCAACACTGCCCTCCAACCATTTAATTGACTTCCCTGACACTATTATCATTTTCTTGGTTATCTGTCCAAGGACATTCTGTGTACATGTAAGCAAATGGGAGTATATGTAAAATTTTGTCCCTTTTTTTTATTTTGTACAAATGATAGTGCCTTGCTATCTTACTAAACATCCTAAATCAATACATCAAGGACTTCTTCAGTCATTTTGTTAAATATTTTATTGTCATTAAAATAAAAATATTTATTTGGATTGTTTCCAGTATTTTGCACTATAAATAGTGCTATGATGAATAACCTTGTACACAGGAAAATCATTTAAAACAATGCCAAGCACCTAATAATTGCAATGTAAATAGTCACTGTTATTACTACAATTTGAGTTTTATCTTTCCAGACTTTTTCCATGCATAAACAAGTGTGCGTTATTTTTTGTGTGTATTGTATTATTTTGCATGCATATGGGTATATCTAAAAGGTAAATTCCTAGAAGTGGAGTTACTGGACCAAATGACGAGTGTATTTTTAATTTTGATAGATAATGCAAAGTTGTTTTTTATAGTTTATTCCCTGAAAGCCTGATAAAGATGAAACATCCCTTGTATAACGGACAACATTGCTTTAATAGAAGTAAGCCCTTACTGATAAACTGAGTAAATTGGACCAAGGAGTCTGTGAATGAAGTATAAATAACCTGATAGAAAATATAAGTAGAGACTTCCCTGAATGCCAAGTAGCATGAAACTGGCATTCCCTTCGAGGGACTTGGAGCAGTCTATGTCCATAAGTTGTTATAAAAGGTACTGATTTTCTGTGTGGCACTTAGGTCTTCTAAGCCAGGGAGCCTTTCACCCCCACTCATGTGGTCTGATACCCTTGCATCTGAGCTGTCACTCGGTGGAAGTTCAGGAATAGCCCGGTACTTCTGTGAGCATTTCCATCAAAGGAATGCACCTGATGATTATCATATTGGCTGTGTGACCTTTAACTAGACATTTAACTTGCCCTGTGCTCTTCAGCCACAACATGTGGGAAATAGTGCCTTGTTCATGCAAGGCAAGCACTCTACCAACTGAACTATATCCCCAGCCCCTGGGAAAGGTGTTTTTAAACATAATACAAAGTCCAGGAGTCTTAAAAGAAAGATGGACAACTTTAACAAGAAAAAATTCTTAAAATTTGGGTATGATGAAAGACCATGAACATAGTTGAAAGAGAAATGATAAAGTAAAAATATATTTACAGCACATGGACAGAGTTACAATCTTTACTATATCTTTACTGTATCTTTACTACCCAATACAATCAGCAGTATTGGGTAGTTTATTTATTTATTTTGGCGGAGGTGGGGGTACCAGAGATTGAACTCAGAGGTACTCAGCCACTGATCCATGTCCCCAGCCCTATTTTTTATTTTATTTAGAGACAGGGTCTCACTAAGTTACTTAGCACCTCGCTTTTGCTGAGGCTGTCTTTGAACTCACGATTCTCCTGCCTCAGCCTCCAGAGCTGCTGGGAATATAAGCATGTGCCATTGTGCCCAGCTAGCAGAATTGGGTAGTTTAAATGAGTTAACCTGTGAATCTTATGTAAAGCAATGCCTGGCACATAGTAACTGCAATTAAGTATTCCACCATTGTTATTACTACAAAATTGAGTTTTATCCTTCTAGACTTTCATCTGTGCATAAATGTATGCTTATATATCTGGGAGTATTTTTTTTTCTTGTGTGTGTGTATATTATTTTTGGTGCTGGGAATGGCACCCAGGACTTTGTATAATAAGCACACACTCTGCCACTAAACTATAGTCTCAGCCCTATGCATATTTTAGTAGGCTCCTGCTGTTACATACGTACAACAATAGTATACATATTGCTTTCAACTTATAATTTTAAATGAACAATTTTAAAAAAAAAATATCTTTAGTTGTATATGGACATGATACCTTTATTTTGTTTATTTTTATGTGGTGTTAGGGATTGAGCCCAGTGCCTCACACGTGCTAGGCAAGTGTTCTACCACTGCACCACAACCCCAGCACCTAAATGAACAATTTTTCAGGGACATATTTCATTTCATTTTGCATAGATCTAGCTCATTGCTTTAACTAACTATATTATTATTTATGATTGATATACCATAATTAATTTAACCAATCTCTAAATGTACAATCTTTACTAATACAAACAAAATTGCCCCAAATATTCAATATATACATTTCTGTGCACTTGTGTATGCATTTCTATAGAAGAAATTTTAGAATTGAAATCATTAGTTCCCTAAGTATTTCTTTTTTTTTAATATTTATTTATTTTTTTAGTTTTCGGCATACACATCTTTGTATGTGGTGCTGAGGATCGAACCCGGGCCACACGCATGCCAAGCGAGCGCGCTACCGCTTGAGCCACATCCCCAGCCCCCTAAGTATTTCTTGATCTATATCTAGCCCATCTTTATTCTTTCCCCATTTTTTTCCTACTGCAATGCTTATAGTAAAGACTGTAACTCTCAATGTGCTGTAAATATATTTTTTACTTTATCATTTCTCTTTCAACTTTGTTCATGGTGTTTCATCATACCAAAGTTTTAAGTATTTTTCTTGTTAAAGTTGTACATCTTTCTTTTAAGACTCCTGGACTTTGTGTTATGGTTAAAAACACCTTTCCCAGGGGCTGGGGATATAGCTCAATTGGTAGAGTGCTTGCCTCACATGTACAAAGCCCTGGGTTTGATCCCCAGCACCATAAAAAAACAACAGCAGCAAAATAATACCTTTCCTATTCCAAGATTCCAAAGAATTAACTTATACTGATATTAGTACCTTTATGGTTTTATTACCTCACATTAATATTTTTATTTAGCTAGAACTTACTTTTTTAAATTGCTTTTGTTTTTTAAAAACATGACAATAGAATGCATCACAATTCTTATTACATATATAGAACACAATTTTTTCATATCTCTGTATATAAAGTATGTTCACACCAATTCATGTCTTCATACATGTACTTTGGATAATGATGTCCATCACATTCCACCATCATTGCTAACCCCCTGCCCCCTCCATTCCCTTCCCACCCTAGAACTTACTTTTAAAAAAATGGTGTTAAATGGGTATCTATCTTTGTTGACTGAAAAGCAGAATTTTCCAATAGCAATTACCCTCATCATTTAAAATTTGAAATTATACTTTGATCATAAACTGAATGTATATAAATATATGGTTTTGTTTCTGAACTTTGTTTTGTCCCATTTATCTAGTTCAACATTTCATTACTTATTATTTTTAAGTTTTCTTAGCTGCTCTCCCTCATTTATTTTTCAAATGTATTTTAGAATCAATTTGTCAAATTTAGCGTGGCAGGGTGGCACATGGAGCTTCAAACAGAGGACTTACTTATTTAGTATTTTTCCTTCAGAGCACACATGCAAATATCATAAAGGATATTTTATGTTTTGCTATTTTTTTGGTACCGGGGATTGAATCCAGGGGTGCTTAATCACTGAGCCATATCCCCAACCCCTTTTTTATGTTTTACTTTGAGACAAGGTCTTGCTAAATTGCTTAGAACCTTTTTTCTAAGTTGCTGAGGCTGGCTTTGAACTCTTGATCTTCCTGCCTCAGCCTTCCAAGCAGATGTATGCCACCGTTCCCAGCTTTTATGTTTTATTTTAATATTGAATATTGGATAAATTGGCACTGGACTTTTCTGGGGAAAAAAGACCTGAATGACTTTTACTCAAAAAGCTAGGTGCCAGGAGATCAATGTGGAAAGTAAGCGCTACAGGTAGAGGAAATTAAAACTTGAAAGGACTTGAGGTGAAGTGTACCTGGCATCTTAGTGGAATCACAGGGAAGGCACTGTGATAGAGAGAACCAGGAGAAAGCCAGGAGATGAGATCAGAGAGTTTGTAAAGAGAGGCTAGTTCCCATGGACCTTTCACTCAGACTTTGGCCTTTACTCTGAGTCATATGGGAATCCATTGGATTACCTTGAATAAGGGAATGTCATAAACTAACACAATATTCATTATATGAAGTGAATATAAAGAATATAAAGATGATAAGACAGAAAACATCCCTAAAAAGAAAAAAATCAGCATAAAAGCAAGGATATTTGAACAAATAGACTAGGACAATTTGTTTTGTTGGATTCTTTTGATTATGATTTTAGTTTTTGTTTATTGTTTTGTATTGGAGATTGAACCCTGGGATGCCTTACCACTGAGCTACACCCCTGGACCTATTTATTTATTTGTTTATTTTGAGACAGGGTCTCACTAAGCTGCTTAGGGCCTTACTAAGTTGCTGAGGCTGGTTTTGAACATGAGATCCTCCTGCCTCAACCTCCCAAGCTGCTGGGATTGCAGGAGTGCACCACCATGCCCAGCCTATCTCTTTTTTATGATAGTGAGTATATTTCTACAAAACTATCAGTTCATTGGATTTTTCAAAATTTTTTACATAGAGCTTCAATCGTATAGTTCTGTAATATTTTTAATTTCCCATATCTGTGGTTTTATACCCTTTCTCATTCCGAGTGCTTTTCCTTCTTGATCAGACACACCACCATTTTTTTTCTATCTTATTTGTCCTTTCAAGGAACTCGTTCTTGGTTTTGTTTATTAATTCTGTTTTTCTCTTTTGCTTCCAACTTTATTACTTTCTGTCTGTATTTTGGTTTCCTCCTTTTTTTTCTATTTTGTTATTTTCTAGAGTTTAAAAATCCTTAATTAGATAATCTTCCATCTTCCTATTATTAATAATAATAACTCATAGATCTAGGAATTTTCCTCTTTGCTCAGATTTGGTCATAATTAGTAGGTTTTGGTATGTAATGTTCTCAATCTCATTCTTTTCAGCTTCATAATTGCCATTCTGACTTCTGTTTTGACTGAGAATGTTTCAGAAAAATGAATTTGTTAATTTGATTTCTGCATCATTGGGTAGATTTTTGAAACCATCTTTTCACTTTCATATCAACAACATTTTCCGTAAATGTTAATGCACGATTATGTAAAAACAGTGGAATTGCTGTTCTTATATGTTGCTATTTCTCTTATGAATTGCTTCATGGCATTTAGAAATTGTTTTGAAAAGCAGAGAAAATGATTTTCATATTATTTTTAAGTAACAAATGCAGAATATTAAGTGATAATCACTTTAATAATGTGTAGTATTATAATAAATAAATGAGTGCTTGGGAGAAAAGGTCAGAAGAGGGAACAAATTTAACTGGGTTTCTTTTATTGTGTGAGGTAAGTTTTCTCTGTTATACAAATATTCTGCTACAATACAGTTATGTGAAAAAATAATATTTCCCATTTATCCAATTTTTGCTATATGCTCAGAAACTATTATATGATATCTTTAATCTCTACAGAAAATTCTGTGCCACTATACAATTTCAGTATTTTAAGGTTAAATTTAAGAAATGTGCATATCTGCTGGACACGCTGTAATCCCAGCAGCTCGGGAGGCTGAGGCAGGAGGATCCCAAGTTCAAAGCCAGGTTTCAGCAAAAGCAAGGCCCTAAGCAACTCAGTAAGACACTATTTCTAAATAAAATGCAAAATAGGGCTGGGGATGTGCCCCTGAGTTCAATCACTGGTACCAAAAAAAAAAAAAAAGAGGTGGGGAGGGATGCATATCTATCTCAAATTTGTATATCTATCTCAACTCCAAAGCTTTTTCCTTCTCTTTCTACTATACCAGGAGTTCTTAGTCTGGAGTTTGTAAACTTATTTAAGAAAAAGATTACATCTTAAACTGAAATGAATGATTTCTTTCCATCAGAATATAGACAATAAGTCGCAGAATTATCAGCAGTAGCTGCCATTCTGCAACCAACAGAAATACTAGATATTCTCGTATTAAGCCATTTTGCTCTATGATCCCAGATATGGAACACCTATAAAAATTTAAATTGGACAACAAGTATACCACTTATGGTAACTTTGAAATAATTATAGTTTTAGAGGTGGGTTCTTCTGAGAAAAGTAATAGATGATTGACTATAATGTTTGATTATATATGTATGTGTGTGTACAAATACATATGCTATACATATATGTATACATACATCTACATATTTGTTTACATATATACACAAACACATATATGTTATGTATAAGGCATAGATAATTATTTCCAACCCATTTTATTGTATCTATGCCAATTTCATTGAAATAGTTACAGAATTGAAGACTTGGGACTTAATGGGTTAAACTGCTCTTATTACAGATATTGTGAAATAGATTTTATTCTCATCACTACTTATAAATGTCAGAAATTATTAAACCCCCTACTAAATCTTGTTGTTTAATATTTTAATGAAGAATACATATGTTATTGTATTACAGCTTTGGTTTGGTTTTACTGTTTTTTACTTGGACTTAGGGTGTAGCTCAGTGGTAGAGCATGCACTTAGTATACACCAGGCCCTGGGTTTGATTCCCAGCACACACAGACACACACACACACACAAAAGGAAAGATGAAAAAAGAAGATAAATATGGTGTTTTTAATAATATTAATTTTCTTTGTAATCTTATGTATTTTATTTTATGCATTTGAAAGCTTTTTTGAGACATTCAGACTGCCAAATGATCCATAGCACTAAAAAGATGAAGTCCCTCTCCAAAACTATACCACAATGCCATCTTTATTATATAACCATAAATTTTGAATTAATTCTTAAGGATGCCTTATTATTCTACTTGTTTAGAATGTAAAATTCCATTTAAAATTGTTGCATAGTCAAGAAAGCAGTTGATAGAAAAATTGTACCAGACAGAAATGCAGTGCTCCCTGCTGATTTATTTTAAGCTACCATCCATAATTCCAAGAGCTCTAAAAAGATAAAATAAGTAATTACTCTTCATAGGACCCCTGGTGTAGTAGCAATAATGTAAATTTATGGCAATATCAGCTCTCAGGCCTTACCAAGCTGTGCGTTCCAGCCTCTGAATTGTTGATTATTTTTGTTGATGAGAATGAGTAGAGAAGGTCAGTAAAATAAATAAACGAATGAATAAATAACATAGATGACAGCATTTTAAAAGCTGTAAATTGCTAGCTGGGCATGGTGTCACATGCCTGTAATTCCAGCAACCCAGGAGACTGAGGTAAGAGGAACACAAGTCAAAATAAAAAAATAAAAAAGGCTGGGGATGTAGCTCAGTGGTAAAGCACCCCTGGATTCAATCCCCAACACCAAAAAAGAAAAAAGAAAGTTACAGCTCTAAATTGCTTTTTAAAATGTTGTTTGCTATCCATAATCTGAATAGAATTTGTGGCAAATATAAGCAAAAGAAAAAAGGTCCTTTGTAGAGAATTTAGAGGCCAGTGGCTTTTTTAATGGGGGTGTCTTAAACATAATCTGTCTTGTAGCTGAGTCTGCTATTGATGTCATCATTATAAAAGGTTGCTTGCCTTTCCCCATTCATCTTCTTCCTTTGTTTGCCCAAAGCACAGATTGTATAAAATCTTGTCCATTTATTTTCACAGTCTCTTCTCTCTGTCACACATAAATGAATCCTAGCTCAGAAATAATATGCCTGCAGAAACAGCATATTTACTTGTTTTTAACAGAACAGCAATATATCAGTTTGCTTCTATTGAAGATAAATAAAAGTAGGTCAGTTTATCTGTCTTTTTTGCTTTTAATTATTGGATGACAGACGGAACGAAATCCTCAGAAAACACCAAAGTACTTTACTTTGCAGACTCTGAAAATACTTGGATTTGCTTGCCAACACAATCTGTTGTGAAACATAAAACAATTATATAACAGATCCTCTTAATTTATTTAGAGAAAATGTCTTTCTTAAAATACTTAATTACATAACTCTGGAAAGAGAATGATGTGGCAATGCCAGCCTCAACAACTTAGCGAGGAGACCCTGTCTCAAAATCAAGGCGGCTGGGGATGTGACTCAGTGGTAAAGTGCCATTGGGTTCAATGGCCTGTACCAAACAAAACAAAACTTTAATTCAGCAGAAGGAGGAAGAAGGCAAGGCCAATATGGAAACACTGATATTGTAACTGTTCATATTTTCTTCTTCTCTTCTCCTCTTAGGTTTGCTCAATTCTTATTTACCGAGGAATTCAAGGCCGGGTCACGGGTCCTTGAAAGCATATACAGCTTGTATGAAGGCTTCTCCGGGACCGTGTGCTTTCTGATCGACCTGCTGCAGCCCAATCAGGCTGAATTCCCTCTCTTCAGCGTCTTTGTTTAAAAGGTTCCATCTCCCATTGTGGCCCTGCAGAAGTCCCCTGAGATTTCCTGAGCCTGCCGAGGCAGTTTCCACATAAGCCACATTCAATGGTATCATGACCATGAGCCTTAACATTGCTGCCGGAAGGATGGGAGCAGGAGGGGAAGGTAGCATGGTAGCAGACTGGAGAGAACCTACAAAATAAGACACCACAACTCATCTAAAAACTGTAGCGAATGTATGTTTCAGGGAGTGGATGTAAAACCAGAGATCAGAGAGAAAGGAGAAAAGAAATAATCTGTTTTTCAGTTGATAACACAAGAACCAAAACAGAGAGGGGCACTATGGCAATAAAATTCTAGTACTTTCCCAATTGGAGAGAGAATCTGGCCCTCTGTGGGTGTTTTCCACCCCTAAATTCAGAAATACAGACAATCAAAACTTAATTTGCCCCAGTGAAAACTGCTGGCAGGGTTGAAATGTCAGGATGAAGGACAAAAAAGAAAACCTTTGATTGTCCTAAGCCTTTAATTATTGAAATTCATGATTTTTACTGAATGGAGATATTTGCATATGAATATTTTTTATCATTGCCCTGGGCACTTTGAAGACATCATATCATAACTTAAACACTGAAGTTCCACATTTCCTTAGGCCTTAGAATATCTCTTTTCCTAGTTCCTTTTTCTTTCCTAAAGCTCAATTAGAATAGTAAAATTCAGGCAGGGCTGGCGGGTGTAACTCAGTGGTGGAATGCATGCCTAGCTTGCACAAGGCCCTGGGTTCCATCTCCAGAACCACAAATAAAGAAGAAAAATTCATAGTCTAGCAAATACTATAGCAAGTGTTGCTGTCAAGTGTTTTTCTGAATTTCAAGTGTGAGCTGTGTATTGTCTATTGTTGGTAATTTTTAAAATGCCTTTATGTATGTAATCTCTATGAAGCTATTAGTCAAACTGTAAAATTTGCTCTTGGTAAAAATCACTCATCTCAAAGATCAGGGTAACCACTACAAAGCTGTGTCATTTCTGCTTTTGATGTAATACTGTGTCCCTTGGGACAGACAGACAGGCTAAGAAAGGCACCAGTTGATTGTGGAAGCAATATTGTTTGACTTTATACTATTAGTTTAAGAGATGAGTGAACTCCCTGGCTGGTCACCTTACCTTCCAAGACACAGGGTCCACTAGAATTGGTTACAATACCCATTGAACCAAGTTATCATATTAAATTAAACCCTGCTGTAAACACATAGAAGTTGTGAAACTGCTTCAAGTAAATAGTGGTTTACAGAACACTTTAGCAGCATCTGTCACTTTAATATGCAAAACATGCATTTACCCCTATCCTGAAGTTTGATCCTGGACATTTTCATATTTCACAGTAAGGAGGAAATTGTACTGTATAGGACTTAATTATTTAAATAGTCATTAGATATTTGGATATATATGTATATATATATGTACGTGTGTGTATATATGCTACATCTATCCTTATGTAAACCTAAGCACTTATCCTATAGTTTGGTAGTTCCTAATCTGAGTCATTGGTAGATTTTGAGAGGAGTTAGGGAATACTCTGTTGCCTAAAACATTTGTATGTATGTTGGTGTGCATAGGTGCACACACCTAGGTGTGTTTATGTGTGTGTTTGTGTGTGTATGCGCGCACACATTCAGCATGTGCTCCTTTTTGGGGGAAAAAGACTTCTAGTATTCAAGAGATTCACAAAGAATCTTACCAAAGAAAGGTAAGAATTGATGTTGTATATTTTGTGACTCTTTGTACTTTTGCACTAATCAAAACAAACTAGAGGAACTGCAGATATAGCTCAGTTGGTAGGGTGCTTGCCTTGAAGGCACAAGGTTCTGGGTTCAATCCCCAGTACCACCAAAAAAAAAAAAAACAAACTAGAATGGAGGCACACACCTGCAATCTCAGCTACATGGGAAGCCGAGGCAGGAAGATCACAAATTCAAGACCAACCTTGGCAACTTAGTGAGACTCTGTCTCAAAATAAAATAATAAAAAAGTGGGGTGGGGTGGGGGGACTGGGGATGTAGCTCAATGGTAGAGCACTTGCCTAGCATGTGCAAGGTCCTGGGCTTGATCCCCAGTACCAGCAGGGAAAAAAAACCCTAAGACAGATGATTTGGAAAAACACATCTTTTTCACTTATTCCATTTTCACATCCTCAGATTTAAGCATATAAAATTGGCCTCAATTGTTCATCTGTGAAAATTCTCAGTTTGAGGCAATACCACATAAATAGCAGCTTTCAGATCTCTTCCAAAATGGAGTTCCAGAAGTTCTTTCATGAACAGACAAGCACCTCTTGGAGAGCCCTAAGGCAAGATGCCTTCTACAAAGTGGAGTCTCCTTTTGGCATGATGGTGAGGCTTGTTTTTCGAAATCTCATTTTAAAATCATTGTGCGTGGTCCCTATAGGCTGAATATAATAAACACCCAAGATCAGGACTTTATTAAAGAAATACATGTTCTTTTCATCATCCAGTAACCCCTTGAGTTGTGTTAGGTGATTGCTCCAAAATGTCATAGTTAGAAAGGAGCTGAACAGGCTGGATGGAGTGGTGCACATCTGTAATCCCAGCAACTCTGGAGGCTAATGCAAGAGGATTGCAAATTCAAAGTCAGCCTCAAGCAATTTAGCAAGGCTCTAAGCAATTCAGTGAGACCCTGTCTCTAAATAAAGTACAAAATAGGGCTGGGGGCGTTGCTCTGTGGTCAGGCCCCTGAGTTTAATCCCTGATACCTGGGGATATAGCTCAGTTGGTGGAGTGCTTGTCTCCCATGCACAAGGCCCTGGGTTCAATCCCCAGCACCACAAAAAAAAAAAAAAAAAGGAGCTGAACAAAGATTCAAACCCAAGCTTTCACTTTCCAAGTTTATTTATTCAATATTTTAGAATGATTCTGGCAAAAACAGCAGTAAACAAAATCCCTTGTACTTTCTATTTGCTGATCCTTCCACCATTCATCCTTGAGACCTAAAACCTAAAGGACAAAGGAAGCCAGACTCTTGCTCATCCTATCAGTTCCATTTCTAGGAACTTAAGAAAAACTGGACATCTCTTCTGTTTGCATCCCCTTTTAAGATCTGATAGGGTGACTGTGATGTTGCTGTACTGACCTTTGTGAAAAGATAATCCTTTCTCTGTGCAAGGACCAAACAAAGGTCACATTTTTTTATTTGGGTGTTGTCTTTGAAATGACACCTATGTAAATTAGAAACAAAGGTAAAGCTTGTTTAGCACTTAAACATTGTCGAAACTTTTCATTTTCCTAAGGGAAAAGAATTGTAGATATAGGAAGGTATTCAATCTTGTTTTCCCAAGAAGGTGTAAGAAAGACCTTTAAGTTGTAGGAAAGTGACATGCCACTTTTTATTTAATTATCCAGCTTATCCCCTTCTAAGGTAGTAAGATTGATTGATTGATTGATTTTTGAGAATTGAACCCAGGGCCTTGTGCATGCAAGGCAAACACTCTATCAACTGAGCTATATCCCCAGCCTGGTAGTAACATTCTTGATGTAGCATGTTGCTTCCTGAAGCCCCTAATATATAATAGAAAAAGTATATCTTTATTGTGGGATGTGGCTTTTTTTTTGGTGGTGGTGCTGGGGATTGAACCCAGGGCCTTGTGCATGTGAGGCAAGCACTCTACCAACTGAGCTATATCCCCAGCCCCCTAATATAACTTTAATATAATTTACTAGATATAACCCAAATAATTATGAACCCTGAAGATAATTATGGAAATACTGGAGGATATATTGAGTCATTCAACAACAGAAAGACTGCATTATACTTTGATGACAGGACATTTTATAAACTATTATAGTTCTGTGTTTTGCTTCATTAACACAATTACATGCCTTCTCTTCCATACATCCCCCAAATATATATCAGTTTTTAACATTTTTGTTCAACTCTTTTTTTTTTGCTTCCGGGGATTGAAGGGGGGCAGTGCTTAACCCCTGAGCAACATGCCCAGACCTTTTTATGTTTTATTTAGAGACAGGGTCTTGCTAGGTTGCTCAGGGCCTTGCTAAGTAGCTGAGGCTGGCATTGAACTTGGGATCTTCCTGCCTTGGCCACTGGGATTACAGGCATGCGTCACTGCACCCAGTCTTTGTTCAACTCTTGATATTTGAGAACAGAAGTTTGACAGCATATATTTCCCTGTGCTTCTTTATGTAATTGACTGTGTTATTAAGATAATAGTATTCATTTACTCATAACTCAGAAAACAAATAGGATCATTTTCTTGGTCTATGCTTAATCTCAGCTCTCCACTGACAACCTATTTAACTTGATTTAACATGATTTAAGATTTTTTTTTTTTTGTTTTGTTTTGATGCCGAGCATTTCTTTTTTTTTTTTTTTTTTTTTTATTTATTTTTTTTTTTATTGTTGGTTGTTCAAAACATTACATAGTTCTTGATATATCATCTTTCACACTTTGCTTCAAGTGGGTTATGAACTCCCATTTTTAGCCCATATAACAAAATCATAGAATTTGCAGGGAAATGGATGGCACTAGAGCAGATTATGCTAAGTGAAGCTAGCCAATCCCTAAAAAGCAAATGCCAAATGTCTCCTTTGATTTAAGATTTTAATCAAGGTGGTATGTAAATTATTTCAACTTCTGTAGAGAGCATATCAATAATTTTGGTGCAACAAATGGAAGTTTGTGATTTATATCCATGTTGAGAAAATATGCAGGGCTGGGTTTGTAACTCAGTGGTACAGTGCTTGCTTAGCACACACAAAGCTCTGGATTCAATCCCTAACATAGGGAGGGAGGAAAGGAGGGAGAGAGAGAGAAAACAATTACAAGGAAAAAAAATTAGTTATGCCAAGAGTCCTTATTTGGAAATCTCAAAGCCTTTTCCTGACACTTCCATGGACCACTGTAGTATAATAATCACCCCATTCACTTCACAGGGTTTTCACGAGGGTCACTGATGATATAATGGATATAGGAGAGTTTTATAATGTGCAGGACCTTTATATATTTAAAAAGGATGCTATATTTTCATACCTACTATATGCATAGAAAAGCATGCTCAGTTGTGACTCCCAATAGCATTTCAGCCACATGGAATGTCTATATGTGAATGTAGTTCTTGAGATCTGGATCACTGGATAGGTAAAAACCAAGTGTACATTTTTTTTATATTTTACCAACAGTCTGGACTATAGCATTTGTGCCTCAGAAGTTTCTGATTTACCAGGGCTTACTACATAGGGATAAGCTGGTCTAGCCCAGGAGCTCCCTTTTAATGTAAACATTTATTTTGCTTATTTGAAACAAAGGGTTACAGTGCCAGTAACACAAGAAAGGGAACAGGCAGTCCAGTTCTCCAGAGCAAAAATGAACTGGTAAATAGAGTAATTTTGGATTGAGTTTGATCTTCACTTTAATATGGGCCTCAGAGCTGGTGACATATAAGAATAGAAACATTCTCAACAGCCTATAAGGCCTTCTTTGGGGGACCTGGGTTATTTATTCAACATTGTCTCAAATTAGTAGCTAAAACTATGAAGACTCAAATTTGCCAAGGCCCTAGGATATTGGGCATAAACTTGGCAAGGAAAGCAATGAGAAGACAGACAAAGGAGTGTGTGGTGGTGGTGGTGGGGAACTTGCAGAAGCTCAGCATCTCAAAGTGGGTTATGGATGTACATTTAATGGCGCGAAGAGCCAGTACAGTCTTACCCATGGATTTTACTCCTTCCTGGGACCTGTAATCCTAAACCTGATTAGATGCCTCTTGTCTTCCTTCTCCTTTAAACAGCTCCTTCTGATGTTTTTTCCTGTGCCTGCTTAATCATGTGACCTCCTTTCTCATGGGAGGGAAGGTTTTCTCCTTATCTCTTCCTTCCACGTCTGTTCTTAGCTAAGAGCTCCAGGCTCAGTAGGGTTGGACTACCTCTGGACAGAAGGGCTGACCTCAAGGTCATCAGGAGCTGGGCCTATTCTGTATTCAGATCACAAGTCCAGGACTGCCCACTACAAGTGCGCCTATGCATAAAAAATAGGATGGTAGCTGCATTTGTCCTGCTTCCCCTCCTATTTATTTATGGAGGTCATTTTATTTTTACCGTAGTAAAAAAAAAAAAAAAAAAAAAGCCAAAGTTGATGCTATATTACATGTTTAGGCCTCATCCATGATGATAAATCTTATACTGGAAGTGCATTCTCTCTCATTGCTTTAATTGAAAGTGCTAATGAATTGCAATCTAATGGATGATGCCTTTAGAATTTAAAAGAGTATTTGTTTTCATTTTCTTAAAGTATAGAACTGGGTCTTTTCCTCCTAGACTTCTTTACAAACGGTGAAGTCCCTTCTCTGCAGGATTCCCTGCATCTTCTTTTGCCTTTGTGCATCTGTTATTTACCCCTCTGAATTGAATTTGAAAAATCACTTAAAATGAAAGCCAAATCATTGACGTTTTTGTTCTGCGCTGGGGTTGGGGGAGGGCTGATGCTTTGTATGAGTTAAAAGAACAGATTACCCTCTCCTTTCTTTTTATTTGTAGTTAAGACATATTTGAATATATTTATGGAAGATAGTACAATAATTCAATTGTTATAGTCAATGTATAATGATCCAATCAGGGTAATTAGCACATCGATCTGCTCAAATATTTATTATTTCTATGTGTTGGAAAACATCTGTCTCTTCTAGTTATTTTTAAGTATGTCAAAATTGTTGTAGACAATAGTGACCCTACTGTGCTACAGAACACTGGAAGTGATTCCTCCTATTTGTCCTCATTTCTTGCCTTTCTCCTCCCTGCATGATACTGAAGAAAGAGAGGGAAAACATAACTGTCCAGGGCTGTGAAATGGTTTGCAAGGACTTCCTGTGAGCTTCCTCTTTGGTTTTTCTTAGTCCCTGTGGAAAACAGTTTCTCCCTCTCTGCCTGTCTGTCTCTCTCTCACTCTCTCTGTGTAACCAGTGTAGGAAAAAAAGAAACTGGCTTAAGAAGACTGTCACTTATGAAATAAAATCCAACATTTAGCTATTAGAAATGCCTGAGGAACAGATAATGTTCAAGCATATATTGTTTAATGAATGGGTCTTAACTTTGAGCTAACTGCTCTAATAAATTTGCACACAATTAACAAGGACCCTAGTCACACTTCCAGTTGTCTGTCTTAAGCTTTCCTTTTTATTAAAACTTAAATTAAAGATTAAAGCCATTAGTTTCCATCCATCAAAGATAATACCCATGAATTTCACAAATACAGCACCA
Organism: Marmota monax; assembly: GCF_021218885.2. NCBI lineage: Eukaryota > Metazoa > Chordata > Mammalia > Rodentia > Sciuridae > Marmota > Marmota monax. The sequence goes on from NW_026694092.1 coordinate 1,718,841, forward strand.
GTGTCCAACACAAATATAATGTGAACCATAAATGCAAACCACATATGTAATTTTAAAACGTTCTAGTGGCCACATTTAAAAAGTAAAAAGAGTGAAATTAATGTTAATAATGTATTTAACTAGGCTTAGTATATCCAAAACATTATCATTTCAATACAATTATAATATAAAAATATTAATGAGATTTTAACCTATTTTGTACTATGCCTTTAAAATCCAGTGTGCATTTTATATTTATTGCACTAGTCAAGTGTACAAGAGCCACATGTGGATTGGCTACCATATAGGACAGTGCAGAGCTAGTATCCCACGGATAAGGGCTCTCTACTGCTTATACCAATTTTGTTGTTATGAAATAAAATGGAAAGAGAATACTGTCTGCTATAGGAGTACTACAATATTTCCCCAATTGCAGCATAGCAGTACCAAGTACTGTATGGTGGAAAAACAGATTTTGTGACTAAGTAAGTTAGGGATGTTTTAGTCTTTTATCCTCTTTTGGAGATTCCATGGCACATTAACAAATACAGACTCTTAAGCCAACTCCTGGGTAAAGAATCCTGTTTGAAGTTGAGTTCTGTGTCCATAAGTATTGTAGAAATTGCCACGAGTGTCTCTACGGAAAAAAAACAAAAACAAAAACAACTTGGTGTTTTCATCTCCTTCTTCATGCTCTTTGGAGCATCTCTACTCCCCCCCCCCCCCCCCCCCCCCCCCATCACCTGAGAACCAAGTTAACTTTTTTGTTCTAGAACAACCACTTCCTAAACTGAAACCATCATATGGCTTTAAGTTCTTCCACATGGACATAGATCTTCAGAAAGTACCTAAATATACACATTCTTCTTAACTTTCAGACATGATGAATACTTTAAAAAGATGAGGGAAGAAACATCAGAATGTGTACTTGTGTAAACACAGAATCTATCCATGTCGAGTTCTGTAGATGCTTTCTTTTTATGTGTATGGTGTTAATTTCCACGCTTCACTGTGTACTCTTCTTGTATTGTGTATGAAGTAACTGACATAGCAGTCAATTTAAAGAAGATTTAGACTATACTTGTCTACTGTCACTCTTTAACAAATGACCTTTTTGCAACATGATTTTACTGGGGCCTGTGATGCTGTCCCCATAAGTTCACTTTTAAGATCTGTGTTTAAGTGGCAATTACCACTAAATTAATTCTGCCACTGAATTTGGTTCAAGTGGCTGTAATAACCTCATATGTGGATGTATTCAAATAAGTAGATTGATTTAAATGATCGATTTTGTCTCCTATTTTTTAGGACTTTAGTTTTTCAGTATTAGAGATGTCTTCTGAAGACTGTAGTAGCAGTAAAGAATTCTTTTGATCTTGGAAATGCAGTAGAACATGTTTTTTACATAGACTCTCCAGGAGCAGGAGTGGAGTATTCTAAGTGTAAAAGTTTGATTTTAGAATCTGATAAGGAAGGGCAATCCATTCTCTAAAAAGGTAACAGCTTCCCCAACTTTGAACATTCAGAGGAGTTCTGCTTGGAAGGGAAGTCTGAATTTTAATCTCTTGGATTTAATGGCGCTAAATTAACAAAAATTTAAAAAATAGATTTTGTAGAATTCAATTATTAGAGAAAACACTTTGTAAAGCCATATACAACTGAGGAATAGTCAAACATTATATATTAGCTTGAGAATGTGCATTTCCCAAATGAATAGAATTTACTTTACAAAAAAAATTTTTTTTCACAATTCACAATACTTATAGAAATACGATTGTATCATTGGAAAAAAAGAACTCATTTTCCTAATGATACATTTCACAAGTAGCAAATTAGTGCTATTCCGTGATTATGGTGGGGGGGGAGTGTAAAGGAATAAAATGCCAATATAGTATAACTGTTTATTCCTAACTAGGAATAAATAATTACCATTATTTAAAGTACTACTGAATTTTGAAGAACTGCTCAGTGAATGAGTGTTATTAGTAAAATTGTATTCTTTACAATATATTTGTCTCAGCACAGATGCAGAGTTAAAAACATAAATTATAAAAATATACCAAATAATAGAAATTAGTCGTTACTACTTTAAAATCCTATTAATCTGTTGTGTATAACAAAAATTTTGAAAGACTTGCACACAAAATAAAAGGCTTTAAAAACAATGCCTTTTTGTCAAAACAAGTCAGCAAGCTGACCTCTTGTTAATTATTTTAGTTCCTTAGGGGAACTTTAAATTGCTTTCAAAGACACATTAGTAACAAGTGGTTCTAAATTTAGAGCAGAACATTCTGCCAGAAATTTTACTGTATCACAAAATGTCATACTACCACACTTTCTAATAAAACCAAACTCTCAAGTATCCTGATATGTTACATATTATACCAAAACATCACTTTCTATAAGTCTATTATTCTGTATACATAATATTTTTAAGAAGTAATGACTATTTCGGTCCTAGTAAGAAAATATAGTGCAAAATATGACATCAAATTGATCTTTAGTGATTTTAGTGAAAATCCACTTAGGCGTTTGTCAAGGACACTAGCAATTACAAGCTGTAACGTACATGTTATTCTCAAAGATAAAATGGCAAATGACAACAGAGAAAGACATGGTCACTGGGGTAAATTAGTTGGTGTACAGACCAACAAAGAAAGATCGACTTAAAAATGCTCAGCGGATTTTAGCTTTTGTTCCTGGTTGTTCCTGGAGTGGGAAGTACTACAGTTGATATTGCTTTTCTTCTTGTAAGGAGTTTGCTCAAAGCCACTGCATAGTATGATGAAATATCTTCAGATGGAAGATTGAGTCAGAAGATTAGAGATGCACCTGTTTATAAAACTGTTACTATGTTCTAAACACTGTGATCTTTCCAATATGTTTTCTGTATTAGTTTTGTACTTGTAGAAAATAATTTGCCATAAACTGGTCTTTATAGTGTTTAAAGTGATGTTATTTATTGGCTTACTGCCTCCCTGCACCATAACACAGTCCACTTAATAATGTAAAACCTGTGATAATCCTTGGCCTTAAAATCTAATGCTAAATAGTTACTGTGTTCCAATTAATAATATAAGCTACTAATTAATTTTCCTTTGAAAGCTAAATAAAACATTATACAAATACTCTGGAGTGCTGCTGCTGATTTTGTGTTGGTGACAGTGTGTGTATCTTGATCCAGGGCATGGTGGCCTGCTGGGTTCTATAAATAGACATTAGTAATCCTTTTGGAAAAAGGGCCTGGTACCTCTCAGCTTTTCGCTGAATCCTCCCCTCAACCCTTATAAATAGATTTTCCCTTATCACATAACAACTAAGATAAAAGCTCATCATGTTCTCTCCCTCCACTTTCTTTGTCTTGATCCCAACTAAATTTTCACATTCTGAGTTCACATTATTTTCCTAAATAGAAAAATGCCTGAGACGCCTGAAGATTGAAATCACCCAATTTCAGCAGGGAAAGAGATCTTATAATTATTAAAATCTAATTCCTGTAGGGATAGGTTAAAACCCGGGTTTTAGAGAGATTTAGCGGCCTGATGAAGGTCTGAGGGACAGGGGTGGGCTGAGTCCACCCTGATGTCTAGAAGGTGGCTTCAATTTCAGTCGGTGAAAAGGAATTGTGTTAGTTTTAGGATTGGCACAACAGCAAGCAGAGGTATGCTTGGCCAAGAAAACTGCTTCCTTATTAGGCCCTGGTCTTTGACCTGAGTTAGTCAGTTACAGAGGAATACATTTTGTAGGCGGGTTCTGGGAGGAGAGGCTTTGGCTCCTAGATTATCTGATGCTCTTTCCCTACTAGCAATGCTTCAGAGCACTATATTTGGAAGACAAGGGGCCTGCTCGCAGACAAAGTGAAAAGTTCAACTATTCCCTGTCACAGTGGTGGGTCATGGCAATACACTTGTACTTTGAAAAGGATCTCTGTGGTCTGATTATTTTAAATGATGCCAAACTCTAGTCTTTTGAAGAATCAGGCGTTTCCTTGGCCCTGAAAATAAGAGACCGGGCTGGAAAGGCGGCCAAATCCTAATTCTGGGCCCTGTTGGTTGCAGTTTTTCAAAGGGATGTGACCAGTTTCCACAGACTGAACCGACCAAGGGACTCTAGGACCCAGAGGCTGCACGCGCGGCGAGCCGTGCCGGCTGTCTCCTCTCGGACTCCCGGCGTGGCGCGGAGCGCCTGTCTCAGGGCGCGGGTTCGCGGCCCGCCCGGGGACCGTCACTACAGAGACGCAGTGGGCATTCTGGCGCGCGGGCGGCGCACGGTGCGCGTGGGCGTGTCCCATCGGGGCCGCGCCGCCCGCCCCACCCCAGCCGGGTTGGTTACCCCCCAGGCCCAGTTCTAACGCCCGGGCCGGTCGGCCGGGCCCGCGTGCCCTCGGCGGGCTGCGCACAGCGCGGGAGTTGGTCGGGGCTGGGCATGTCAGGAACCCCTAGGGTAACCGCCACTGCCGCCGCCGCCGCCGCTGCTGCTGCTGCCGCCGCCGCCGCCACAGCCACGGCCACAGCGTCCGTCCCCGGTCCGCCCCGCTGAAGCGCGGAGATGAAATTCCCGGCCTCGGTGCTGGCGTCGGTGTTTCTGTTCGTAGCCGAGACGACGGCGGCGCTCTACCTGAGCAGCACCTACAGGTCGGGCGGGGACCGCATGTGGCAGGCGCTGACGCTGTTTTTCTCGCTGATGCCCTGCGCGCTAGTGCAGCTCACCCTCCTCTTCGTGCACCGCGACCTGAGCCGCGATCGCCCGCTCGTGCTGCTACTGCACCTGCTTCAACTCGGGCCCCTGTTCAGGTGCGTGCGGAAGCCGGGAGCCAGCCTAGGCCGCAGCCCCCGGCCGGCTCCCCCCACCTGCCCGAGCGAGGGGGGCGGCCTTCCGGTAGGGACAGGTGGCTTGGCCCGAGGCGACCCGCCCTCCCCTCCAGCCTCGCGATTCCAGTCACCAGAATGTGGCAGGATCCTAGTATAATGACACTAAAGCTGCCCCCCCCCCGCATTCCCGTCAGGTACCATCATGTGAACTTGTCACCTGAATTTGACCGACAAAAATGGCAGCTTCGTGGGGTTCCTTCTCCGCGGTCCAGGGGGCGCCGGCAAAATTGGCTTGTATAGTCACCGATCCTTGGAAGCGGGTTCTAAGCCGCTTTTAAAGCAGGCGGTTTCGTTTGATTTATCAGACACGTGGAGCTTGCTGTGTGCCAGGCACTGTTCTAAGTGCTTCGCAAATACTAGTGTATTTAATTGGCATACAGGAGTCTAGAAATCCACGTACCTGTCTTTTGTCTCGCTGGTATGATGATTATTATGGAGTATGGAAACATATGGGGTCGTAGAAATGTCTTCCAGCCCTGCCTAAGTTATAAACATAGTCGTGAAAGCTAGTACACAATGGGCCATGAAGATAACAACTGGCTATGTGTTAAAAAGAACTGTCAGTGACATTTCTGGAAATAGTTTTTATGACCACAAGGCAAGTAGAAATAAATATATGGGAATGAAACAGACTTTGCCTTTATCTAAGGCCTTTGAAGGGAGTTTAAAATGTGTTGTCTTCCTATCTTTCATCTCTAGGATAAGCAAAATAAACGGTTTTCTATCTGGATTCGAAACAAATTTGTAATCCTGAATTCGAAATAGAGGTGACAGAGGAATTTGAAGAGAGAAAGACCAGAGACACATCTCAGGGACTACAAAGTTCAGCTAACCAAGAACATTTCCTACCAGGAAATCAAACTGTCTCTTCTCCACTCACACAAGCACCACACACCCACACCCACACACAACATCACATACACACAGTTGGGTAGCAGGATAGAGTTTACAAAGCCCTATTAGAAAACGTTTGCACTTCCCATTAAAAACAGACATTCCAGCTGACACTGGTTTACACATAGTCATGGCAAACTTGGTGAACAAGTTTCCCAGCCTCCAGAAGCCCTGGAATCCTAGAAACAAAGAGAAAAGTGTGTGCTGGCAGAAGTGACAAGTTGCTACTGTTGTCCTGACAGCTGAGCAAGAATCAAAGGAGGAAAAAGAGAGGGAGGGGGGAGGTGAGGGAAAGTTTACAAAGTCCTGTCACCTGGAGCTGTTTAGTGAAGAGAAAGTCCTTCTAGCCAATCAAGCCCTGTGGTCCCAATAGTGTTCCTGCTGAGTTTAAAAAAAAAAAAAATGTGATCTGACTTTGGGCAAGGCACTCATCATTTCTTAACTTCAACAGAGAAACTCAGTTCAGTGGCTTGACATGGGAGAACTGTCATTTCTCAAAAGCTTCTTCTGTTAGGTGGTTCAGTATGTTCCCTGTTTGTTGACTCATCACTATGAGGTAGCTGTAATTGCCCCCACGATTTTTATTTATTTATTTAGGTGATGAGGATGGGACCCAGGGCCTTGTGCATGCTAAGCCAGCACTCTACCACTGAGCTACACCCCCAGCCTTTGTCCTCTCTCTCCCTCCCTTCCTTCCTTCCTTCCTTCCTTCCTTCCTTCCCTCCCTCCCTCCCTCCCTCCCTCCCTCCTTTCTTTCTTTCTTTCTTTCTTTCTTTCTTTCTTTCTTTCTTTCTTTCTTTCTTTCTTTCTTCTTTCTTTACTTATTTTCTGTACTAAAACAACCTTTATTGACAATTTGGGTTCTGGGGTAAGGGAGGCCCCTTTCCCCACTGTGTCCCCACTTTATAGATGAGGAAAATGACATGCCAGACCATGTTCCCAAGGCTTCTTAAAAAATGGAATCAAGTTATTTATGTTTACTATGCTCTATGAAAGAAAGCAGAGTGTATAGTACATCTTATTAGTAGTTCTGCCTTAAGAAAAAGTTTTAAATTTTAAAGCTAAAACAACCTAAATAGCCATCTAAGTAAATGAGAATACCTATCATTGCCGTCATTTAAAATGTTTCTAAACACCAGGAGTAACCCAAAACAAAGCTCATGACATAACATTAAGTATAAAAACAAGATGACAAGTATAAACCTGAGCTGAAGGAAATACCCTAAGCTGTTAAGAGCAGTAATTTCTAAAAGGTGAAGTGTGATTTTAGTATTTAGAAAAACAGGAAAGTATATAATTTTCTCCTTTATTATGTACTTTTCTCTATATTTCACTTTTTACAATAAACATAATTTTATTAAGGAAAGGAAAAGTTTGGTGCTTTGAAGAGATCACTATATAGAAAGCTTCAACACTGTAAAAAAAACAAAACAAAACTTATTTCCAGAAAATTCTGAATGGAACAAAATAAGAGGTAAAAACAGAACAACAGGCAACCTTCTTCCACTGCCAAGGAGTCTCTCATTCTAATGCAGCTGATTCATTTCAAGGAGATACTGGACCCATAATCTGAGAGCTGAGATACACAAAATATGGTTCCAAGTCTCTTAGCTTTCAGATGAAAACAAAAGCAATTTGTTGTCATATATTAACATGACTTAGTATCTCCTGGAATTTTTTCTTGCTGATTGGTTCTATCGAAACTCTAAGACATCAGCTCACATAAAGATTAAAACTATTTCCCCCAAACAAAAGAGAGGCATGGTGTTTCTCCCTCTCCCCGCTTATTGTTGGATTTATTCATCCTTCTAAATTGTTTTGAGACAGTTCAGCTCTATTTAACTTCTGGTAGGTACTAGTCAAACTCATTCTTCTTAGATAGATGCTGGTTTTGAGTTCACAAAGGATGATAACCCAGTTAAACTGCAATAGAGGAGAATTGCTGGGGTGTAGCTTAGTGGTACTATGCTTGCCTAGGAAGCATGCAGGAAGCCTGGGTTCCATCCCAGCACCTCATCCAAAAAAATTATCCCCCATAATACATTATACCAATGATTATGGACTAAATACCATTAACTCCACTCTGTCCCTCCTTTCCTTTAGGAAGGCATTGAGAGAGCAGCTTATTTATATCTTGCATTTTAGTCTTATATGTAAATCTGCAGCTGATTGTTTCTACATTAAGGCTGGATCTGAATATGAACTTTGGATAATCCCCTGAATTTATTTTTTCTTCTCAGTTTTAAGGAAAATCTTACTGTGAATTATAATAGATACTTTGGAGAAACAGGGAGGGGGAAACATCTCTTACCATAACCAACCAACCAACCATTCAGTAGAATGAGCACCATTCTATTGATTTTTTTTTTTTTATTGAACCCAGGGCCTTGTGCATGCAAGGCAAGCACTCTACCAACTGAGCTATATCCCCAGCCCTTGATCATTCTTTTACAGTTAACTTTCATAAATTTATTTGAGAGATGTAAATGTAAATGAGTTACAAGATCAAAAAATTCCCCCCATTTTTATTTACTGGCATAATAAAGAAAAAATGGTACATTACAAATCTGCGTTTGTATAATAAAGGCTAAGAAATTCCAAAAATCTTTAGAGAACATTGCAACATGATTCACCATACTCTTTCCCTCTGTAGTAAACTTTTGAGAGAATTTAACAGTCTACATTTAAAGAATATTTATTTCATTGGCAAAGTGCTTTTTATGGTGTTTCATTCCATCCACTATAAAACCCTATGAACTAACTGTCATTATCTTATTTTTACAGTCCAGGAATTGAGGCTCAAAGAGATTAAGGAAGTGGCTCTTCAAAGGTCTTACAGCGTTTTCTACTTAACCAGTTTGGTTCTTGTGTAGCCTCTCAGAGCATGCATGTCATGTGAAGATAACATGGCTTATAGGAAATCATAGTATTTCTTTGGAAAATGTATTTTTATTAAGGTCCCTGGTTCCACAAGTTATTTGTACTGATATCAACATGAATGGTTTCAGCTAAGAAATAAACTCCTGGTTTTTATGCTTAAAAAATGGGATATATGATGCTTGCTAATGGGATAAAGTTAAAAAAATGGACCCAACTACTGATTATCTGTCTATCTATATCAGTGATTGGTAAACTGTGCCCCATTGGCCAGATTCCCTCAACTACCTGTTTTTGTAAGTAAGGTTTTATTGGAACTCAAATCATGGTCATTCATTTATAGATTGCCTATATCTGTTTTAGCTCTTCAGAGGCAAGAGCTGAGCAGTTGTAACAGGGACCATGGCCTATAAAGCCTAAAATATTTATTCTCTGTAAATACTTTACAGAAAAATTTCCTGACCTCTGATGTACATGATACTGAAAACTACCTTGAATGATTAAAAAAAGGTTTTTTTTGTGTGTGTGCGTGTGCATGCATGTGCTGGGTATAAAACCCAGGGCCTCAAACATGCTAACAGGCATTCTACCTGAGCAGCAGTCATACATTGAATAATTTTGTTGAAAGTATCTAATTTGGGGCTTTATTTAGACACTTCTTAAGCAAAACAAACTACCAAAACATATTTGGAGTAATTAGATAAGTCTTGTGGAATTCCAAGAATACAGCAGTAGTTCATTTCTGCTTAGTTTTCTTACCCTGTAGTGGCAAAATATCTTGGGGCCATTAACAGATTTATTAAACACCTAGATTGTATAAAAGTGTGCTAAGACAATGTATTACCTGGGGAAAGCAGTGGATTGTGAGAAAGTCTATCTTGGCTTTAGAGTCGCTTCATTATTTCATTGTGGTACCTTCTTTCATTTCCATTGATTGATGAATGAAGTTTTATTTTGTCTACAATTTTATAAATGCTTCCCATTTCAAACAGCCCCCTCCTCAGCCTTAAGAGAATTCCATTCTCCTCCTAACTGAATCCTCAATTCATTCATTTAGCTCTCAGCATGTATTGGTATTTTGATTGCTTATTGTTTTGACTTTTAAAAACTATAAACTTGGGCTGGGATACAGCTCAGTTGGTAGAGTGCTTGCCTGACATGCACAAAGCCCCAGCACCACCACCACCACCACCAAAAAAAAAAAAAAAAAAACCCAAACTCTAAACTTGATTTTATTATGTAAGTAAAGCATATTTGTTGTTGAAATGACAAAAAAGCAGAAAACAGATATGTACATTAAAGAAAACAAAACCTCTGAAGAGAATAATTCTTAATGTTTTGTTGTAAGTTCTTACTAATATTTTTATGGTGAATGCTTGTAAACTCTCAGGGTAAACAAGCCCTGATTTTCAGTGTTTGCAGATTTCCACAATGTGTTTATCCCCATCAAATGTGATCAAGCTACTAGTTGTTTAACAACTGGCTTACAAAATTCCTATTTAACAGTAAGTGCTCTTGAGTCAGTATGAAGCAGCTCAAACATGCCACTGTGTGTTTGTGTGTGTAATTTGTATGTATTTATATATGTGTATAATTTTCTTTTTTAAAAATGTAATTTTCTCTATATATTCTGTTGCCATTTGTTTCTTTTATTTACTAAATATTTTAATTTTTACTTGTTTATTTACTTATTTTTGATGCTGGGGATGAAACCCGGGCCTTGAACATGCTAAGGTGTTCAACTACTGAGCTGTATCCCCAGCCCAGCATTTTTTTTTTTATGTCAGTAGATGTATTTCTAAACCACCAGTTTTAAGCACCATATAATATTGCATTGAATGGATATATTGTGATTTATTTAATTATTCTTTCATTTTGAAGACCTTGAGAGTATTCATGAAATTTTGCTATTACAAATAATGCTATGATTCAAATTCTTGTAGTAGACTTTCTAAGTGAGAAAATATATAAGAAAATATTCTATGAGCTAAAAGTACTGTATAAATGTTAGTAGTTTCAATTACTTATTATCCTTATCCAATATCCCATTGCCCCATTTAGATAATGAGCACCTCTCAATGAGGCAGGGGTACATCCAGCTATTTTTTGCATTCCCTGTAGCACTGAGTAAACTGCGTCTTCACTCTTCATATATTTGAGGGGGGAAAAATGCTTGTTGGTTTATTCTATCTTCCAATCTATATTGTTGTTAATGGTCTGGCAGTGTGAAGTGGCTAAAGTGGCTAGGCCTCATTCAGTCCCCAGTCACATATTTGTGTTTGGGACCAGCTGGGCTCAAACTCATGACCTGAACTTGGTTATAATTATTTTCAGCTGAACAAACTGGCACATGCTATTTTGTATGTTTTCATGTAATATATTGAAGTAATCTTGACCTCACTGCACAAAATGTACTAGATAAACCTCCCCCCCCCATAGTACTGCACTCCTTCTTTCTCCCAGAAACAAGGAGCAAAGGTAATAATCACAAAATATGTTCATTTTGTACTCACCAGAAGTGTTCCTGCATTTCCTCCCTTGCATCAATGACTTATTTTATTATTTCAAATTATAAATGTATTCTCACTGCCATAGTTGCCTCAGGGTGAGAGTATAAAGTTAACATTCAATAAAGTAGATGAAGCTATAAAATCTTCTAGCAGTGTTATAAGGTTGTTATGAAAGTACATGTTTCAAGGGGAAAAAAAAGCCTTCAACAATTTTTAAACCTAAGGCCATGAATGTTTTTCCTATTCCTAGGGATAACCCATTTTCCCTGCCTTTTATTATGGAAAATTTCAAACATATAGAAGAAAACTTGATTTCTCCTGTGAACACCCAAGTACCCACCACCTAGACTTCACGATTAACATTTTGTTTCACACTTTTAGCCATCCCTGTCTGTCTCTCAATGTGTGTGTGTGTGTGTGTGTGTGTGTACTTAAACCACAGGCATTAGTACTCTTCCCCTTTTCAGCAGCCATATCATTACCTAAAGAGGAAATCAAATTTAAAAGCCAGATATTCTCATTCTGGAAATGTTATTGGTTAAGACTTTGTCCCTAGAGCAGGCTTGGAATTCTATAAGTAAGACATATCTGGCAAGCCACTGGGCATAATTGGCTTTAGCCCTGCCATGTAAGGGCTTATGAGGACAATGAGATAGGTAACATATTGTGGTCTTCCAGTGAAATGCTAGATGGCAAACTTTCCTGAGCTGGGCAATTGCCCAACTATACTTTCTGCTTTAAGTAGAATGGTTTGGGGAATCTATTATAGGGAGTGTGTGTGTGTGTGTGTGTGTTATTGCCATCTTTCACAGCAAAGTAGCTATCTTTTCTGCTTTATAATTGAGAGAAAAGGCTCAGAGGATAAGTTATTTGCCCAGGGCTGCACAGCTGATGTGTCAATAGGGAAAACTGAATATTTTTCTGTGACTTGAGCCTGATCGACTTGCCATTCTCTAGTAAGTTTCCTTTCCTCTGTGGTCTTTGGTGTCACCCCTCAATTTGGTTCTTACTCAATTCCCATTGGCCTGCAGGAGGGCCTGAAGAGGACCAAGTGCTTAGAACTGGTCCTTGGAGGGGATAACTTAGAGGGATGATTATAGTCCAAAATAGCCAAGTCAAGGCTTTGAGAATCAGAACAATTGGAAGCAGAATGACTGAGAAAGGAGAATCCTGCCCATCTGTAATTATTATGACTTGCTGATTTGTTTTCAGGTGTTTTGAAGTCTTCTGCATCTACTGTCAGTCAAGCCACAGTGAAGAACCTTATGTCAGCATCACCAAGAAGCGGCAGATGCCAAAAAATGGCTTCTCAGAGGAGATTGAGAAGGAGGTGGGCCAGGCAGAAGGCAAGCTATTTACCCACCGTTCTGCATTTAGCCGGGCTTCAGTGATCCAGGCTTTTCTGGGCTCCGCCCCCCAACTGACCCTGCAGCTGTATATAAGCGTCTTGGAGCAGACCATCACTGTTGGAAGAGGTATGTATATTTTTTTAATTCTCTTTGCACTTGGGGCTCCAAATGGGAGACAAAACATGCTGTTTATTTTGTTTCAAGTGAAAGTCCTTTGTACACGCCTTTACTCATGAGTCTGTGTTCTACTTACTAAGCTCAAAGTTTAGTGAATTAAAATGATAACATTGAATTTGCTTCAGAATCTGCATTTTGGACAGGGCTCAAAGGGGAAGAAAGCTTATCGATGCTCCAACTGTGGATCAGCTGAGTGACTCAAAGATGGGGGACTAGAATCCATTGAAGCCCCATTCATTCACATGTCTTATTGCTCCCATGTTTTTTTTTTTTTTGTACTGAGGATTTAACTCAGGAGTGCTCTACTATTATGCTATATCCCAAGCCCTTTTATTTATTATTATGAGACTGAGTCTTACTAAGTTGCTGAGGCTGACCTTGAACTTGTGATCCTCCTGCCTCAGTCTCTTGGGTTGCTGGGATTACAGGCTTGTGCCACTGTGCCCAGCTTCATATGTCTTAATGCTGGCTGTTATTGGGGATCCCGGGTCTCCTCCATTTGATCTCACTATGTAGTTGAAGTTGGACTTCCTCACAGCATGGTGGCTGCTTCCAGGAATAGTTTCCTCATAGTGAGAAAAGGCTTGGGCCAGATGGAAGCCATGTGGCCTTCTGTGATCCAGCCTTGGGAGACATGGAATATCACTTGTGCAGCCTTCTCTGTTAAAGCAGTCACAGAGTCAGGTGACTTTCCTTTTAAGGAAAGGGGAGGGAAGTAAACTCTTGTTAGGGAATGGAAGATCATGAGAGACCAAAAATACCACTGTGACCATTTTTAGAAATGATGGTTTGCCTTTAGAAAAGACAGAGGCTGGTCCTCTTGGAATTTCATCTGTCTTTCAATGATAGCTCTAAATTAGCTGAGATGGTTGATTGTGATATATTTTTTAAAAATTCTGATTTCAGCATTTTCTTAAGTGAATGTTTTTTCAACTAAAAGCTTTGTGGTGCATGGTGGATCAAGGCCACTATCCTGTCTTCTTGAAGTTCTGATTGGTATATTAGGAGCTTTTGCTTTTAAGTGAACACAATTTTCTAACCTTTGGGCTATTCTTACATCATAAAATTAACAGCAGATTTTTAGCTAATTCAGGTTTCCCACAAAACCTCTATTTATATTGGACACAAATGAAAAACCTTCAAATGAGAGGGCAAATAACCCTTCCTATACATTAATATTATACATAAATGAAAAATGGGTACTCTGATAAGTTTTACTACAGACATGCAAAATGGTTTCAAAGCTTTTAGTTGAAAAAATATACATTTAAGAAAATGCTGAAATCAGAATTTTTTTAAAAAAATACTCTTATTTGTTTCACTCCGTTCAGTTTTATCTTCTTTTTGCCTGTATTTTAAATGGGATGGTAAATGTCTTAATTCATGATGGTGTTATATGATACTTACAAGTCAGAGGGGCTTCCTTATCACAGGTTACCTGACTATGACTCTTAAGATATGAGTCAGGGGCTGGGGTTGTGGCTCAGTGGTAGAGCACTCGCCTAGCACATGCGAGGCCCTGGGTTCGATCCTCAGCACCACATAAGAATAAATAAGTGAAATAAAGATATTATGTCCAACTACAACTAAAAAATAAATATTTTTTTTTAAAAAGATATAGGTCAGGATCTTAAGTAGTGGTCTTGAACCACAACCCCTGGTAGACAGTAGGTACTGAATAAGTATAGCAGCATCTTTAATCTCTAAGGACTTATAACTGAAATGGGTCATGACTAAGGTATGTTTTCTGAGTACAGTATACCCCTTTCCCAGTTTATTGCTTTTCCAAGTGGGCAGGAACATAGTGAAAAATAAGATGTAGTGATAACCTGTTGATTTTTATAAGCAGATCCATTTTTTCTCAAGTTTTTGATAGTGATGACTGCCTTATGGGCCTAATCAGGGCACTGCCTATTTTTGTAAATAAAATTTTATATGGAACACAGCTATCCTTTTTCATGTGTATACTGTCTCTGGCTGTTTTGGGGCTACAGTGTCATAGAGATGAATAGTTACAACAGAAGCATATGGTCCACAAAGCCTAAAATATTTATTGTCTACTCCTTACAGAAAATGTTTGCCAACCCTTGTAGTTTTTCAGACAGAATTTCGTTCAGGAAAATAAAATCTATCTTCTAAATATCCCTTGTCAGTATCACAAGAGATATCTGTGAGATATACCAAGAAGTTGGGAAAAATATAAGTCCTCTGAGAGCTAAATGAAAAATCAGTTAGACCTGGAAAGAGGAAGTAGTTATGAGCCTGTTAAATGGACAAATGGCTGCCATTTATGCAACCCAAATCACTACTTTAACGCTGAGGAAGGAATCCCTCACCCAGAAGGGGCAAGGCCTTTATAAATGGAATGTGGGCTAGGATGTGTCACAGGCAAATTTTGGAACTGTCATATGTTTGGGAATACATTTGGTGCATGGAATAAACACCTGATTACAGGTTAAACAACCCAGTGTTGATTTGGCTCATGTAACAAGAAATTGGAGGTGGGTAATTGCTGGCATTATTTCAGCAGTGGAGAAGTTGATGTCCCTGCAGATCCATTGGCCTTTGTCTTGGGTTGTTATTATGTTTGCAACCATCATAGCTGCATTCAAAGCAGGAAGAAGGGCTGAGGAGGGAGGAGCAGATGACTTTCTCCTTTTATTACTAAATATAACTTTCCCAGAAATCTCCCTGGTGGAATTTACTTTAGGTATCATTGACCAGAAGTGATCATATGGTCACCTGATTGAGAGAGATGCTTGGAAAATCAGGGATAGGAATGATAGCCACCAATGTTTTAAACCAGTGTATTAAAGTTTGGATATGAGATGTCTCCCAAAAAGTTCACATGGCAAAGCAGGAGTTTTCAGAGGTGAGGTGATTAGATTATAAAAGCTATAACTTAATTGATAGATTAGTCCATTTGATGGATTAATAATTTGAATGTATTACTAGGAAGTAACTATGGGGGGTGTGGCTGCAGGAAGTAGGTCACTGGGGGGGGGGCACCCTTGGGGATTATATTTTGTCCCTAGCTCCTTTCTTTCCCTCTCTGCTTCCTGCTGCCTGGAATTGAGCAACTTTCCTCCATCCATACCCTTCATCCATGATATTCTGCCTTACCTCAGGCCATAGCAGAGGAGTCAGCTGACAATGGACTGAACCTCTGAAACCATGAGCTGAAAACAAACTTTTCTTCCTCCAAGTTGTTCTTGTCAGGTATTTTGGTCACAGTTACAAAAAGCTAATACCAGGATTCTTCATAATCCCGTAAGGATGATTAGAATTACTTGGAGCCTTGTTAAATATATAGATTACCAGAACTCATCTCTGGAAACTGATTTGTTGGGTATGGGTTGGGAGATGGAGGCCCAGGGTATATCTTTTTATTTTTTCTTTTGTTTTTTAACAGTGAATCCAAGTGATCCTATTATCAGAGAAGTTTGGGGACATTGGATTAGGTTACTCATGATGGCCTGGGGTTGGGTCTCACTTAGAACAAAACTGTGTTTTCTTAAAAGACAATAAGAGGGATGAATATTGAATAGACAGATAACAGTATCTGCCATGCCATCTAAATGTGTTCTAGACCAATAGAAATATCTGTCCTCTTGACAGGAGAGGTACCTGGAGTCCATCAGAACCTGACTCCATTCAGGATTCAAATTCTATTACCCTCTACTCTCCAATTCTGTGCTCCTGAGCAAACACTGATGAATTTGGCCTTGGAAGGGTTTGGCATGAAAAATAAGCAGAGTTGCTTTTTTAATATTATAATATTTATATAATATAAAGTTTTAAATTAGACCATTTTTATGTGTACAATTTAGTAACTTTTAGTATAGTCACAGTGTTGTTGGGCCATCATCACCACTATCTATTTATAGAACATTTTCATTATGCCAAAAAGAAAACCCTACCCATTAATAGTCACTCCTCATTTCCTGTGCCCCTAGACTCTGGCAACCACTAATCTACTTTCTGTATCTGTGGATTTGCCTGTTGTGTGTATTTCATATAAAAGTTTTCTTTTTCAGTATGAACAAATAGTAAACACCATATTTATGAGCTTCAGTCTAGGGTGAGTTTAGCCATCCTGAGACACTGTGAATTTAGTCAGTTCTTACCAGAGGCTTGATGAAGTCACCGAACCTTGGAAAATGTGTTGGGCTGAAGCCCAGGTAAGGAGAACAAGGTTGTTCTGCTCTGGGAAGGTCCCTACAGTCTGCCATTTGGCCTGCCTGGACTTGACAGTGCCCTTCTCTCTCCCATTTTAGGTGGTAATGTTGATCTTCATAATGACTTGCTTTGTGCCAGGCAGTGTGATGAACATCATAGCATTTCATTTTCAATGTCCCTGTGAGGTGGAAAATATTTTCTTCATCTTTCTAAAGAGGGAAATTACATTCATGGTCCAGCAGAGGAGCCAGGATTTGAAGTTAGATTTGTGTTGTTTCATTTATGGATGCAATGAGTTGTTTTTCTTTCTTTTTTTTTTTTAAGAGAGAGGAGAGAGAGAGAGAGAGAGAGAGAGAGAGAGAGAGAGAGAGAGAGAGAGAGAGAGAGAGAGAGAGAGAGAATTTTTAAATATTTATTTATTTTTTTAGTTTTCGGCGGACACAACATCTTTGTTGGTATGTGGTGCTGAGGATCAAACCCAGGCAGCACGCATGCCAGGCGAGCGCGCTACCGCTTGAGCCACATCCCCAGCCCTGCAATGAGTTTTTATTGAGTATGTTCTGCATTTCAGACCCTGTGCTGGTCTCTGAGGATAAAGTGGTGAAAAGGTGGGCAGGCCCTATCATCTTAGAATAGGATAAATAGACATGAAACAATGAATCATGTATTCATTTTGTTGCAGATAAATCCTGCAAAGTGTGAGGGGAAGATTGGGGGAATCTAACCAAGCCTAGGAGATGAGACAAACCTTTCTAGAACATAGGTTTATATTAAAGCTGGCACATAAAGCGGCTAAGGCAGGTGAGAAAAAAACAGGAAAAAGCATGCCAGGATTTCAAGCTTTGTCCCAAAGGCAATGGGAGGGCACTGATGAGCATTCAGCAACACAGTGTTGTTATCAGATTTACTTTTAGAAACTGATTACTCTGGAAAATGTATTGGAAGAGAGTGAAAGGAGAAACAGGAAGACCAGTAAGTGGGCTGCTACGGTTGCCAAGGTGACAGTCATAATGGCTTAGAGTGGAATAGTCAGACTGAATTATTGGAGCAATATTAAGAATGTGGATGTGGAATGACCATGATAATTAATTAGATATGAAGGTGAGGCAGAGGAGATGCTGAGTGGTTCCTAGGTTCCTGACATGAGCAGTTGCAGTCATGGACCCCCGTTTGTAGTGGTGGAGCACTTTGTAGAAGGAGCAGACTTGTGTAGTATGTTTTTGCTTTCAGATGAAGATTTTTTTTAAAGATTTGACTTAAATCAAAATGTACTTATTAATATATTCCATATAAACAACATCATCAATCTCACAAGAAAGACCTAACCTGTCAGTGATTATGTATTTCACAAAGCAACATAGAACCATTGGGGGCCAAATACATGTGCTTCCCCAAGGAGCAGCTGGGCCTGGTGCTCAGGTGGTTCCTGGATGACAGGGCCACTGGCTGTGACAACCACCCCCTGCTGCCCCTTGGGGAGAGACAGGAGAGTGCCATGCAGAGGAAGGAGATGGGAGGAAATGGACACACCAGGCAGGCCACACTCTGGTTTCCTCTGTGCTCCCTGTGCCTGGTGCTGACTCACCCTCTCTGCCTCTGTGGAAGCAGAAGCACCTGGCTTGGCCTTTGGCTAATTTTCAGGAGCAGCCTGAAGATGAAGGAAACAGTGTCAGAGTTGTGCTTAGGGCTCCTTGGATGCTGTGCATGTAGAAACCCAAGAAGCCTTTCTTGCCACATAATGCCCGCAGGTCCTCACACTTACAGAAACCTCATTGTCAGGACGTCCACCCCACAAAGCTGTGATTCCACGTAGAGCCATGAAGCACTCCTTGGCCAAGTTCATCTCTTCCTGCACTGCTCATGCAAGTAGCAAGCAGGCCTCTCCCCAGCGACTGCTGGTGGAGGGTCCCCTTCAGCTGATCACATGGTAGGGACACCATTGCCCCCCTCTTCCCTGCAGTGAAACATCTCAGTGTCCAGGGCCTGGGTTTCTTCTAGTCCTGTGTCCTTTTGTGGAGTGAGTGCCTCTAAGATGGGCAATGTTAAGGGGTACTCATTATACTCAGATCTTGCTATGTTGGTTAGATACCTCTCTGATTCTTAGAAGCTGTTTATTTGACTTATGGCTTTGGCTCCTTATTATATCCCAAAACAGCTCCTTAGGTATTTCTCAGGACAGCATTGCAGAGGAATTCATTCAGGTCAGGAGAAGCCATAGTGAGTGGATTAACCATGTCATATGAATGGTTTAATGTGGTCAGGTGATCACCTTACAGTCCACACAGTAGTTGACACCAGTGATCACTGTGACTCTTGTAAGGAACCTAGCTCTTTTAGACTCTGAATGGTATTTAAAGGGGTTTGGACGTGGATGTGTAACCAATGTGAATCTGCAATCTATATACGTGGTAAAAATGGGAGTTCATAACCCACTTGAATCAAATGTATGAAATATGATATGTCAAGAGCTTTGTAATGTTTTGAACAACCAATTGAAAAAAAATAAAGGGGTTTGGAGGTTGAACCTGAATGAGCCCTTGCTGGCAAGCCTTCTGCAGAGTCAAGGGGCCTGGGAAGATCAGCAGGGACACTACTGTCCCTTTATGTATTATGCTCAGTTGTGATTGTGGTGTTCACAGGAAACATGGGGACTCTGACCAGCATGGCAGCAGGCTAATCCAGAACTCAGCCAAATGCCCCTTCCATGTGTGTAAGAAAACCTAAGTTTGCAAAGAAAAGGGGGTGCAGAGAGAACTGTTGCCCTTGGGAAGGCATGAGCCCACCTAAGTTTAGGCCTTTTATGCCTTTTTGAAAGATGAGTGGGGGAACATGAGGAAAGGTTCCCTGTAGCTTGGGCCCTGTGGAGAGGACACCTTTGGTGACCAGTACCCTTTTGGGAGAGGGAACACTGAAATCTGAGAGAGAAGAAGAAGGCTGCTAATCAGGTCTGTGGTCACATCATTGTCAGGGTCTGCCAGGGTGTGGCATGGATCCACACAGCAGAAAACATCATTTTAGGTATTTTAGGACTTTTGTGAGATAGGTTCTCATTTCTGTTACCAAGGAGGCATTCTGAAATATAGTCCTGGGGACAAGAACTTGGTGGTTATTAGTTCATTTGGAATATTTGAAGCAACATATGTGGATGATATCTTCTACACTGAAGTTCCCAAGATCAGGATTAAGTATCTTTTTTTTTTTTTTACTTCACAACCCCTAGGACAAAATAGATTTTAAATAATTTCTTGAATAAACCATCTGCTTTTAAAAGAAAAAATATCACCTCTGAGCATAGATGAGCACAAGAATCTAGCTTGGGGGGAACTTGGAGAGTAGCACTGGCTTGGTATTGGCATGAACTTAAGGCCTAGAATCTAGGCTGGCTTCCCACCCAAATCATTCTTTTGGGAGCAGAGTTGTTTTAAAGTCCCTTGGTCCCTGATTCCGAATGTGACAGATCCTACAGGATGTGGCCAAAGGGAAATGGTCTGCCTCTTTAGAAAGGGCCTGTTGTGGCCAAAATGGGATTGAAGATAAATGGGTCCTTTTACTCACCTGTAATACATTCCTTTCTAAAGTGCACATTACAAAGTGGCAGCTTATGTCTGCAAATAGGTTGCTTAAAAGAAAATTAACAAACTATTAATGTTAAAAAATAAGGACTGCCAGACATGGTGGTGCACATTTGTAATTCCAGCAGTTCAGGAGGCTGAGGCAGGAAGATTACAAATTCAAAGCCAGCCTCAGCAATTTAGTGAGACCCTATGCAACTGAGTGAAACCCTGTCTCAAAATAAAAATTAAAAACAACTGGTGATGTCGCTCAGTGGTTAAGCACCCCTGGGCTCAATCCCTGATACCAAAATAAAATAAAAATAAAAGTAAAGTAAAAGGGCTTAGAATGTGGTTCAGTGGTTAAATGCCTCTGAATTTAATCCCTTATACCAAAAAAAAAAAAAAAAGAACTTTTTACATGAAAGTCTTGATTCCTAGCCTCTCTTAAAATCTAAGTGAACCTTTACTTGTTTATAATCAGATAGAAATGAGCAGCTGTTGCCCCAATAAGACTGGGCCTTTGATTTGCCAAAGTCCTCACTCCTCCCTAGAGTCCCATATCTGACTCACTTCACTTAGCAACTGTCTGTCCACTATAGGCACTTGAGTTTATTACTCCCACAATAAATTAATTCTAGGTCTACAATCCTCAAGCTGATTGATCTTATTTAATCTTATCTAATTTAATGAGTAGTATATTGCAATGCTTCTCCAACTATCTTTCATATAGGGTTGGCATTAGAAAATTTTCTTGTTTTCATGTTCCAGTTCATTGTGAACTAACATCTGGTCATATTAATAGGATTCAGCTCACTTTTGACTTGTCACCTAAGTTAACACTGGACTGATATATATCCTGTTCAAGAAGATGAACCCACTCATTTAAATTTTGTGACAAAGCCAGATTAGATTGCAGTAAAGATTCCTCTGTGCCAATTCTCAGTTTCCAACCTGTAACAAACAGTTCATTGACCAGTATCAGTCCACAAATGACAGTTTGAATGGATTGGGATAATTCCTTTGTTTTATTGTATTCTTCTGAGTATGATTTTAGTTTTTTTTTCTTTTTTTTGTACTGGGAATGATCCCAGGGACTCTTCACCACTGAGCTTTATCCCCAGTCCCTTTTAGTTTTTATTTTGTGACAGGGTCTCACTAAGTTGTACAGGATCTCAATAAGTTGCCTATTCTGGTCTCAAACTTGTGATCCTCCAGCCTTAGCCTCCCAAGTCACTAGGATTACAGGTGTGTACCACTGTGCCTGGCATATGAGTATAAATTTAAATCTGAAGAAACGTAGTGAATAGGACCTTATTTTGTATCATTTTTCCTTCTGAGTCTTCCTGAACACCAAAGAGTCATCCTTTTTACATTTAGAACTTTAGAATAACACTGATGAAAATGTCACTAAATTTCTGTTAAAGCAAAAGCTATTAAGGAAACCAATTAGCAACAAGGGGGCAGGTTAACTACTGTGATTATGAGACATTTGAGTTCTGAAATGAGGATGAAAAGAATGCAACAACTCACCTGTGGAGGGGACTTTTCATGACACCTGCTGGCAAGATAGTGAAAGGAGAGGGAGGAGGACTGGGTTCTGGTCTCTCTTAGTGCTTTTTACAGTATGAGGGGCCTGTCAGTTTCCATAAAATGAAGTTGAAAAATTATTTCAGCTGGGCATTGTGGCACACATCTGTAAATCCCAGAGACTTGGAAGGCTGAGGCAGGAGGATAGTAAGTTCGAGGCCAGCCTGAGCAATTTAGCAAGACCTTGTCTCAAGATAAAAAATAAAAAGGGCTGGGGATGTAGCTCATTGGTAGAGCACCCCTGGATTCAATCATCAGTACTGCAAATAATGATAATGGTCGATAATAATTGCGATAATAATAATAATGTAATTTCAGAGGTCCGACTGAGGTATATGATTACCAGACTATATTTTTTTCCTAGGAAAAGATCTTTATTGAAAATGTGGGAGGGGAGGGGAGGGGGGATAGTAGGGGATAGGAAAGGTAGCAGAATACAACAGTTACTAATATGGCATTATGTAAAAATGTGGATGTGTAACCGATGTGATTCTGCAACTTGTATTTGGGGTAAAAATGGGAGTTCATAACCCACTTGAATCAAATGTATGAAAGATGATATGTCATGAGCTTTGTAATGTTTTGAACAACCAATAAAAAAAAAAAGAAAATGGGTAAATGGTCTTCGGAGGACAAGGTTCTTTTTTAAGATCTCCATTTATCAACTGAGGCCCAGAGACCGGTGATCAGCTTGGTGAAGGTCGTATGGCAAGTGGGTGGCACAGTGGGAACAAGAGCCTGGCCTTCCTACCTATTGTTGAGACTCTTTATCCTGAAAAGGGCCTTTAGATAGAAACTGTTTGATGTCTCTGCTGGAGAGACAAAGCTCTTTAATATGGATGTGTTAGGGTCTCTTGAATTTCTAGAAAAGCATATCACAACTCACTCTCAAGAATTTTCATGTGTTTATTTAGGCAGGGGTGGGGAGGAGAAAAGGACTGGTTTGGACTTTGTAAACATAGCTCTTGTTCTGCTGGATTTTGTGTTAACTTTGTCAATTAAGCTGTTCTGGAAATTCTGACCCTGACTAGTGACTTGGTGTTAGTTGGTTATGTGATAACATGAGGAGCTTGTGCCTAATAGCCTTTTCTCAGAACTGTCTGGGGTCTTGTCCTATTTCATAGGCTCTGAGACAGTCTTTCTTGGTTGAAGACAAAAATCTCTAGCCTGTAGCTAATAGTAGGCCCTTAGGGAAGCATCAGCATGCATTAAAAACTACGTGGAGATGACAGAAACTTATAATGCCTGTGGTTCACCAATGACTTGTGACAGTTTTCACAAGAGAACAGTCATGAGGGAGTGTGTGACCAACATAATAAAACTGAAGGGGAAATTTTTTGTGACATGCAAAGTAAGATAATAAAACTAAAGCGAAAACATTTTAAACAAATTATATAAGCATAATTATTTGGTCTAGTTTTGAAGAAGTGTAGATTCTAGATAACTGTATTTTAATAAAGCCTCAAAGAAATATTTAATGTGCATCTTCAATTAAAAATCACTGGTGAGGCCAGGCACAGTGGTGCACACCTATAATCCCAGTGGCTTGGGAGGCTGAGGCAGGAGGATCATGAGTTCAAAGCCAGCCTCAGCAACAGCAAGGTGCTAAGCAACTCAGTGAGACCCTGCCTCTAAATAAAATACAAAATAGGGTTGGGGATGTGGCTCAGTAGTCGAGTGCCCCTGAGTTCAATCCCTTATACCAAAAACAAACAAACAAACAAACATACCTGTGAGACTGGGGATGTAGTTCAGTGCTATAAGTGCGTACCAAGTATGCTCAAGACCCTGGGTTACATACCCCATTACCAATAAATAAATAAATATCACTGGTAGAAGGTGTTGATAAAATTTAAGAAGGAGGGCTGGGGTTGTGGCTCAGTAGTAGTAGGCTACTATGTGTGAGGCAATGGGTTCCATCCTCAATACCACATAAAAATAAATAAAATAAAGTTATTATGTTCATCTACAACTAAAAATATTTTTTAAAAATTTAAGAAGGAAAATTGTGACCAAATATTTTTAGAAATGTACTGATGGTGACTGATATTACTGTAATTTTGTTGCCTAATATAGCGAGGGAAAGCACCAAAAGGACCCTGATAATTAAAAATATATAATGGTAGTTAGGGGCACTGATGAATCCCTAGGAACTTCCCATACAACCTAGAACTTTTTTTTTTCCCTGTGGTGCTAGGGTTTGAACCCAGGGCCTTGTGCATGTGAAACAAGCACTCTACCAGCTGAGCTATATCCCCAGCCCCAACTAGAACTTTTGAAATATAGTTGTCCCTCACTACCCAAGAGGGATTGATTCCAGGATTCCTGCAGATGCCCAAATTGGGGGATGCTCAAGTCCCTTCTATAAAATGGTATTATATTGTATGTAACCTATGCATATCCTTTCCCTATACTTTTTCTTTCTGGAGATAGGTCTTGCTATGTTGTCCAGTCTGGGCTCCAACTCTTAAACTCAAGTGATCCTCCTGCCTGCCTCAGCCTCCCAAGTAGCTGGGACTACAGGCATGTACCGCCACACCTGGCCCTTCCCTATATTTTAAATTATCTCTAGATGATTTATCACGTGTAGTACATGTAGATGCTTGGTAAATAGTTGTTATCCTGGGTTGTTTATGGAGTAATTACAAAAAAAGAGTTTGTATGTATTCAGTACAGACAGTTTTTTTCTAATGTTTTCAATCTGCATTTGGTCAAATCACAGTTGCAGAACACAAAGATAGAGAGGGCTTCTGTATTTACATTAATAATATTCCTGTTCAAATTATTCTAGGGAAGGCTGAGCACCTCCTTCGCTTTGCCTTTTTCCCACACAACTCATCAATACTAACACAGAAAATGAAGCTAATTTTTCTGACATCACTTACAAGGTGAACAAACAATTCTAAAGAACAAATCTTTTTATTTCCAAGATTTCTCTGGAAAATCTCCAACACAATTTTAAGTGCAAAATATATTATGATGTAGGGAAATATTAGCAATTAAAAGTGGAGTAAATTATATTATATGCATTTATGAATATATCAAAATGAACTCCACTATTATATATAATTATAATGCACTAATAAAAACATTTAAAGATATATTGTAATGTTTTAATTTTATTTCTTTTTTTTAAAATTTGATTTTGGAAGGCAAAAATAGAAAGGTTGCCAGGAGATTAAGATACGATCATGAGCCAGGTGCATTGGCACCCACCTATAATCCCAGCAGCTCAGGAGGCTGAGGCAGGAGGATTTGAGTTCAAATCCAGCTTCAGCAATGGCGAGGTGCTAAGCAACTCAGTGAGACCTTGTCTTTAAATAAAATACTAAATAGGGCTGGGGATGTGGCTCATTGTTGAGTGCCCCTGAGTTTAATCCCTGGTACCAAAAAAAAAAAAAAAAAAAGATAGGATCATGAGCCAGGCATGGTGGCACATGCCTATAATCCCAGTGACTCAGGAGGCTGAGGCAGGAGGATTGCAAACTCAAGGACAGCCTCAGAAATTTAGCAGGACCCTTAGCAATGTAGAGAGATCCTATCTGAAGATAAAAATAAATAAATAAATAAAAAGGACTGAGGATGTAGCTCAGTGGTAAAGCATTCCTGTGTTCAGTCCCCAGTACCAAGATTTAAAATTAAAAATAAAAATAGGATCATGGATGCCTAAGTATAGTAAATGAATCTTTATATTTGTAGATTGGCTACCTATTAATTAATGTGACAATACAGTATTTAGATAAACATACAAAAGTTCTTAGTATCCTCATAAATGTAGAATTTGTGTTTCTTTTATTTGAAAAAGAATAATTATTTGCTTGATAATGTCATGGGAAAAGGGTCTATTATGGGTTGGATATCTGGTGTCCCCCAAAAGCTCCTGTGTGAGACAGTGCAAGAATGTTCAGAAGTGAAATGATCAGGTTATGAGAGTCTTAATATAATCAGCGGATTAATCCATTGATGTGGATTAACTGGGTGGTAGCTATAGGCAGGTAAGGTATAGCTGGAAGAAATAGGTCTCTGGGTACATGTCTTTGGGGTTCCCATTTTGTCCTTGGTGAGCAGAGCTCTCTATTTCCTTTCTGTTTGCTACATCCTGAGCTGCTTTCTTCAGCCACGCTCTTCTACCATGATGTTCCGTATCATCTGGGGCCCTGACCTATGGAGTCTGTCAAAAATGGAATGGGCCTTTGAAACCATGAGCCAAAATAAGCTTTTCCTCCTCTAAATTGTTCTGGTCAGGTCTTTTACTCACAGTGACACAAAAGCTGACTAAAACGGTGTCATTGTGATCATATCTGGAATCTCTGCTATTGGGGCAGGATTACATAGGTGATGTGGTAGACTGGATAATGCCCTCCCAAAAATATTTAGTTTCTAACCCCTGGAACCTGTTAATGTTCCTTTATATAGCAAAAGAAAATTTGAAGGTAAAGAGATTGTGATGAAGTTACCTAGGTGAGCCCTTAAGATTGCAGAGGCAGAAGACAGTGCAAAGACTGAAGCACTGTGAGGCACTGACATGGCCACTGTCAGCACTGCCATCTTGTGGGAGCAAAACCAACACCTGGCTTGGAGCAGCCACTGAGTACTCTGGCCAGTGTCGCTTCCAACCACCCACAAGGATGGGGAATATCTTTGCAAACCTCTTCACAGGCCTTTTTGGCAAAAAAGAAATGTGCATGATGGGCCTGGATGCTGCAGGGAAGATGACAACTCTATACAAACTGAAGCTGGGCGAAATTGTGACCACCATTCCCACCATAGCTTTCAATGTAGAGACCATTGAGGACAAGAACATCAGCTTCACTGTGTGGGACATGGGTGGCCCAAAGATTTGGCACCACTACTTCCAGAACACCAAGCCTTGATCTTTGTGATGGAGAGCATGTGAACAGGCCTGTGAGGAGTTCGTGAGGATGCGAGCCAAAGATGAGCTCTGGGACACCATCCTCCTAATGTTTGCCAGCAAGCAGGACCTCCCAAATGTCGTGAATGTGGCCGAAATCACAGACAAGCTGGGGCTGCACTCACTATGTTATAGGAACTGTACATTCAGGCCACCTGTGCCACCAGTGGGGACAGGCTCTATGAAAGACTAGACTGGCTGTCCAATCAGCTCCAGAACCAGAAGTGAACCAGAACCCCCAACCCCCTCACTTCCTCCTCTCCACCCTCACTTTCCTCTCATGTGGCAAATGTGGTCCTGAGTGGCAGAAGTTGTCTCTATGAGTTGGTCAGTGTGCATTGCACTGTGCAGTACATGTGCAGACACAGCCTGAGCCAGGTTTTATTTAATGTAAAGAGTTTCTTTTTCCACTTAGGCAATTTCTGGTACTCCTAATCAATATTACTCTTTTTTATTGTAAAAAGAGAACTCACTGTCAATACTGAGAAAGGGATTTAGGCATGTGGGCATCTGGCCTCCTGGGCTGTAGGTTGGTGTTGGGATCCATTTGGTAGCTGGTTTTTAATCCAAACTGTACCGCCTGAATGCGAGTCCAGCAGGTCAGCCATTCCCCTCTGGGAACACAAGATGTTGACACAAACCACTATCAACTGCATAGTCCCAATAGAGACCCATGATTCATCTGTCTTTGGGTCACCTACATTCCAGAGCATTGTGTTGTACTTGTACTCACATGGTCACCTGAGGGTGGGCTGGGAGAGCCATTGCAGGGGACACAGGCCCAGATGCGCCCTTGGTTGGCATATGGCCAGAGCGGCAGCCCATGTTCCCAGCATCTGCTCACTCTTGCATCCGCTCAGCATGACAGCAGATCTGGGTCTCGCCTTTGCAAGTGCGTGGAAGCTAGGAGTGTTGGTCCACTCCAGACCCACAGGCCCTGGAGCACCCCAACCTCCATATGTGAAGTAGCTTCCTCCCTCAGCCCACAAGGGTCCAATATGCCATCAAAAAAGATGACTGCCACTTTTTTTTTTTTTTTTTCTTTTTTTGTGGTGCTGGGAATGGAACCGAGGGCCTTGTGCATGAGAGGCAAGTACTCTACCAACTGAGCTACATCCCCAGCCCTTTTGTATTTTGATAAACACTGAAGAGACTAGAGCTGTTAAATTTTCTTGTGGAAACCTCAGAACTGATTTATTTGGTGTCATAGAACCTCTTAATGCTTTCAATACATGATTAATAATCAACTATTTTGTATATTTGTTTTCAGTTTTCATTTTGACAAGCACTGTAATTATAGCTATTAGAATAAAGTCTCTTAACTATTAAAAAAAAGAAGAAGAAGATGCTACACTGCTGTCTTTGAAGATGGAGGAGGGGGCATAGAGCCAAGGAATGAAGCTGTTGAAACTGAAAAAGGCAAGGAAATTGGATTCTGCCCCAGAGGCCCTGGGAGAAGCATGGTCTTATTGATACCTTCATTCTAGCCCAGTGAAACTGATCTGGGACTTCTTCCAGAAGTGTAAGAGAAAAAATGTGTGCTGTTCTAAGCCACCAAATGTGTGGTAATTTGTCACAGCAGTCATAGGAAACCAGTAGAGATAAAGAGTGATCTTATACCACCTCTTATTAAGAGAACAGACCAATACTTCACCTCCATGGATGGCAAATCAAATTTTAGGTTTGTTTCAATGCAATATTTGATCCTAAAGGACTGACAAGCTTGTGTGTATATGTGTGCATGTACATGGTACTAGGGATTTAATCCAGGGGTACTTTACCACTGAGCTACCCCCAGCTTTTTCTTATTTTTATTTTGAGACACCATATCACTAAGTTGTTGAGGCTCACCTTGAATTTGCAATCGTCCTGCCTTAGCCTCCCTAGTCACTGGGATTATAGCTGTGCACCACTGTGGCCAGCCCCACAAACTGTTTGATTGTCTAACAAATAAACTCATCAAAACTGAGCCATATTTGGCAGAAAAACAAAAATAACATAAACTTGTGCTCCTTTTCAGTTTTTCTTTCTGCAGAATTTCTGTAGCTTTCTTTGTTCGTTCAGGTTTTGTCCTTCACTGTTCTTTGTCTTTCCCATACTGGAGTTACAATTCATTGTACTTTAGTCTTAATATCTTAAGATTCCTAATAGAATTCCACTCATGTATCTTAATTTTTAAGTAGTCACTTGTCCTAGAAGGAAATTAGGAAATGGCCAATTTTGAAATTCTGTCATTACAGCAGACTAGCAGATCTCATGGATACACCTAACACAGCTTTATGCAGCTACATACTTCCCTTATTTGATTTCATAAAATGGCAAAAATGAACATACTCCTTTACAGACCCAAAGACAGAACCTCTTTGTACATGTACAAATAAGAAGCAAAAGTATATAAACTTATATTATGCTTACTAATTAATTTTTCAATATTCTGTCTTATATACAAATGATCTAAACATCATTGCAGATAAAATCTCCAGTTGTCTCAAGATCTTGAAAATGTTCTTTAAGGTGACATACTACAAAGCCTCATTATTATGGAAATACAAGTTTACCCAAACAATTATTTAATTTGCTTTAATGTTAATTTAAGTTTTTCACAATCTCAAATATTCAATATGAGTATTTCTAGCTAATTTCATTAGAAAACTACATAAGTTTAGGAAAAACATTCCCAAGAAGCAAAAAAATAAAACCCCAAAACAAAAACGTGTGCTTTTATTATAGATAACATTGATAAATCAGAGAAGATATACTTGTTTACATTAAACTCAAACTCTTAAACTAGTCTTATTTGCCAAAGACTTACATAAATTAATGTAACTCTGATTTTGTATTAATTTCTAGAATATATACTTTTAAGCTAGCATATTTAAAGTTTCAATGATTCATTTCTCATATTTTAGAAATTTTATTTACATTTAATTTATGTACGTAATTATTTGTCTAGAAATGCCAGTCAGAAGAGAGTTCCTTTAAGAGATTTTATATAATGTGTCAATACCATCCAATGGTAAAAATGTTTCTGAATTACAGATAGCCATACAGGCACAGAGAAGTAGAGCTTATAGTTTCAACCTTACAATTTCAGGCATGGGTCAAGTGTCAACATAATATCAGAAAATTCCTCCATCCCAGATTTCAAATAGTAGTTCTCCTAAGTAGCATGAGATTCTTAATAGATTTGAGCTTAAATAAACAAACAAGGTAATAAAAAGACAGACTAGATGATTTTCTGTTGCTTCTCACCCAATTGGAGACTAGATTTCTATAAACTGTGAATAGATTTTTAGAAAGATCTGCAGATGTTCAGACCCCAAAATCAAATTTCTATGCTTGGCACAGTGGGGCACACCTCTAATCCCAGTGACTCAGGAGGTTGAGGCAAGATGATCACAAGTTCGAGGCCAGCCTTAGCAACTTAGACCCTCAGCAACTTAATGAGACCCTGCCTCAAAATAAAAAAGAACTAGAAATGTAGCTCAGTGGCAAAGCACTCCTGGGTTCAATCCCCAATACCAAAAACAATTGAATTCCCAATCATTTCTGCCAATAATGGGAAATAATGACCATATGAACCAAACCAAAATGAACACAAGATTAGTAGAAAGACGATTAAAAGTTAGAAAATGAAGGGCTGGGAATATAGCTCAGATGGTAGAGTGCTTGCCTCGCATCACAAGACCCTGGGTCCAATCCTCAGCACCATCCCCACACACACAAATTAGAAAATGAGAGCATCAAAGTGGTTAGGAGGTATTTTCAAAAAAGGTTGAAATCATGTTGCTCACATCCATATAAACATGATATTTATTTGAGAGGGAAAGGACAGATGTTGTGACCAGTTCAAAAGAGAACAGAGGAATATTGATTAGGAATATTTAAATATGTAATTGGAAACAAAACTTGTTTTATTACATTTTGAGAGGGAAGACAATTGAAACCTCTATTAGACAATATGTGTTACATGGGTATCAGTTAAGTGACAAACAGCCTGTATCCTAGACCTGGTTAGCAGTACGACCCTTGACAGTAACAGGAGGTGCATCACCCCAAAGTGTGGAGATGACAGTGCACCCCTTCTTTAAGGATGGGACAGTCTAATTGATGACATGTCCCAATCCAGAAAGAATGATGCCTGGGTTCCAGAGTCTGGCAGGTGTTCTCAGAGCCCCATTCATAGGCAAAACTGCTCGCAATTTAGGGATCTCTGTTCAATTGCCATCAGCAAATGCTATCAAAGAGTTTAAATCCATGAGTGTACTTCATACTTCTCTCAGTTTCTGTTATGTTTAGTTGGAAGTGTCTGTGGGACATCTAAAAGGAGAAATGCAATAGGGATTTTACAGATTTAGTATGGAGGCAGGAATGGATATCTAGCCTGTAAGAGCTAAATTTGGGGCCTGTAGCAGGCTCTTGCATACTCAGCAATATGTCCATGCAATTGTATGAAGGATTCCGTGTACATTGCCAACATCTGGGAACCCAAGCATGTATCCCAGTATATACTGCTTCTCCTCTTTTCTGTCTTAGGGATTTCTCCTATGCTAGAGAAAGCAGCTTTGGGACTAGTGAGATCTGTGGGGAAGCTAAAACCGATAAGGCCACCCCAAACTGAGGGAGTAGATAAATCCTCAGCCTCTCTATTCTTCACATGGATAACCTGGCATCCAATCTATCTACTCTCCTGTGGATCACCATTTGCCATAGTGTTAGCCAGCTTAATAATGCAGTCTTTGTTAGCCTGGCATCCCTTCTGTCTTGCTTCCCCCACTCCTTCATTCTGCTTCCCAGGCCTGCCTCCCAAATGAACCACTTCTGTCTCAAGCTCTGCCGCTTGGGAGTAGTCATCTGAATAGAGATGATAATTTGAGCCATTGCAGGCCAGCCATGTGCAGCTGTGGAAAAGGCAGCTAGGTTCATCCAGGGACAAGTTCTGTCAAATGGAGCCTGTGAAAGTCTAGAGGAGTAAGTACCCTTGAATTTGTGCAAGAGGATGAATGCAGTTTTGCACTAAGTGTTCTTTGCTGGGTGGAGGCAGGAGTGATGGAGAGTTTGTTTGATAGGAGGGTTTGATAAGAACTGAAAAATTTTGTATTAGTTTTTTTTTAGTTATCAATGGACCTTTAATTAATTAATTTATTTATATGTGATGTTGAGGATCATTCCAGTGCCTCACACATGCTAAGAAAGCACTTTACCACTGAGCTACAACCCCAGCCCTGTAGTAGTCTGAGGTGTTTTAGTCAGCTTTTTTGCTGTTGTGACCAAAAAAGCTGGCAAGAAAAATTAAAGGAAGAAAAGCTTATTTGGGGGCTTATGGTTTCAGAAGTCTTAGTCCATAGATGGCTGACTCCATTCTTTGGGGCCTGAAGTAAGGCAGAACATCATGGCAGAAAAGTGGCAGAGGAAAGCAGGTTAGGACAGGACTGCCAAAGAAACACAGAAAGAGGCTAAATTCAGTTCACCAAATATATACTCCAAAGGCACGCCCCCAATGGCTCACCTCCTCCAGCCACACCCTACCAGCCTCAGTCACCACTCAGTTAATCCCTGTCGAGGATTGAGCTTTTGGGGGATACTTCATATCTAAACCATAACAGCAGGCAAGCCAAATGGATAGAAGGTGATGGTCAACATAGGGTATCTGAATTAAGGATTTCAGAGGTGTTGATTGTCTCTTGAATTCCTAGGAAAAAGTATTCTTAATAACTCAGTCCCATTGTGTCATTTCTAGTGCATTTGGGAGAAGAATGAATAGCCTGTGAATCATAGGTCTAATTTTACAATATATTTCTTTGAACTTGAGTTAACTTGACACAGTCATCTTCTATTCGATCAAATTGCTGCTCAGAGGTCTACCTTGGCCAAACACATTGGTAGCTTCTGAAAAAAGAATCTTATTTATTTCTTTGCCAATTTCAGGACCAGCTGCATTTTATAGATTAGTCTAAAGATAATAGTTTTAATTCATACATTCTTAGAGGCATATTGGAAGGGATAGTCGAAGGATAACTCTTTTTTGTTTTTATGTAGTGCTTTATGGATATAATCATATACATATAGGCAGAACTGGAGATTGAACCTAGGAGCTCTCTACTACTGAGCTATATCCCCAGACTTTTTATTTTTTATTTTGAGGTAGAGTCTTGCTAAATTACCCAGGGTAGCCTCAAACTTGGGATCCTCCTGCCTCTGTCTCCCAAGTCGCTGGAATTACAGGCATGTGCCACTACACCTGGCATAGCTTGTAAATTTTGGCTACAACATCATCTCAGTTTTTTGCATGTGTGTACTCACACATACAAGTGACATGCACATACACACACAAAATATAAAACTTCAAAAAGTCTGAAAGGAAATACATTGGAATTTAAATTAGTTGCTGTCCTGAGATAGTGAGAGTATGAGTAATTTTTTTGTTTCCATATGTCTTTGTTTTTCATGGTTTCTTAATAAGTGTAAGTTTTTGTTGGGGGGCAGGGAGGGTGATAAGGCATGGGCTACCGGGGCTGGCCCCGGGTCTTTATCTTACTCATTTGTGCATGCCCATTTCTGGCACTTATGTATGGTCAGTGAATGGTAAAAAGAAAAGAGAGAAAACTAACTGCTCTCCCAGATGGTTTTTCTGTGAGTTAGGCAGGGCAATTATATTAATCTCATTTTCACAGATGAAAAACAAGATATCATTTAAGATATTCCAATTTTAGGTGATAGAAGATCCAACTAAAAGCAGCTTAAAGTTGAAAAAATATATATTACTTCACATAATAAGTTCTGAGGCATTGTGATCCCATTATTTGTTGACACAACAGTGTCATCAAGGATTCAGACATTTTCTTTTTGCCTGTCATCTTCGGCTTGTTACTAGAGTCTCCCCTGATGATTGTCAGAGAGCTGTACATCCATTATATATTTATTTATAACAAACCACCATAAAATATAGTGACTTAAAATCATAGCAGCCATTTCTTTTGCAAGTGATTTTTGCAGTTTGAGTAAGTCTCACCATGGTCACCTTGTCTCCATTCCACATGGTTTCAGCTGAGGCAGCTTCACTAAGGTCTGGCAGTTTGGTATTGCTTCAGGTTGGTTGCTTAGCTGGGAGTGAGTGCTAGAAGCCCTGATTGTTTTCTGTGTTGACTTCTCCTTGGCTTTCCCACAGTATGACAGCTAGATCTTAAAAGAGTGAGGGTTCCAAGAGATGAATTGGAAGTTTTCTGTTTCTTAATACATTGAGCTAGAAGCCAGCAGTTATTTTTTGCCACATTCTATTTTTCAAGGAGTTACATGATCTCAGACTCAAGGAGAGAAGACAGACCCTATTTCTTGATGGGAAGAAAAATCAAAGAATGTCAGGGAACATGTTTTAAAACACTCACAGATTATTATAGGTCTAGACATGGCACATAGGCACCAAGTCAGGAAGAAGAAGGAGAGTTCTTTCTGGATACTTCTTTTTCTTGGGGAGGAATACCTTTTCCTTCAGCAGAATTCTATTCAGTTTATATTGATTAGAACTGGGTCACATCACATGCCCATATTTAAACCAATCCCTAGTCACAGAGATGGAAAGTAGAGTTTGAGAAAATCTGTGAGATATAGATGCCCTTGACCCCACTGACCCACAGAGCAGAACAGTTAACTTAACCCAGTAAATATATCATTCAAATATTATCTTCCTTTTCATGACACAAAAACAGGGAAAAGACTAGTTTACACTAGTCTTGATTTATTCAGTTGCCAAACCTGGAGGCTAGTTGTTTGAACACAAGGAAAGGTGAGTAGCACCTATTCAGAATCAGAGTTCTGCCTTTAAGGAAGAAGGGAGGAAGGATACTAATTTAGTGGGATGCTCAAAGTATTTGTAATGCTGAGTTTCAGGAAGTTTAAAAGCCCAAAGCCAAGACCAAGACACAGTTTTGGAGCATTTGACCTAATGCTAGTTGTTTTAGCCAACTCTGCGTTTCATGGAGTTGGAGAATGTTGAGATGGAACAGACCTAAGAGAGCATCATGTCTGATTGTGTACCCTTTGTAGAAATCCTGTAGGGTTCCTGAAAGGTAGTCCACAAGCCTCTGTTTGATTATAATCATCAATGGAGCTCTGAAAGACTGTTCCATTGGTAAAATATTCTTGTTAGAAAGTTCTTCCTTATATAATAAATTAAGTTGGACTTTTCCTTTTCCCCCATAAATAACAAGTACTAGATATATTATATTCAGAAAAAAAAAAGCCACCAAGAATTGGCCTGATTCCGTCTTTTAGAATTTTGAATCATGATTCTCTTCCCAGTTTTGTCCCAGCTATCAGTTTATCTTTGTGTGTGTGTGTGTGTGTGTGTGTGTGTGTCTAAGAACTAAACCCAGGGGTGATCAGCCACTGAGCTATATCCCTAGCCCTTTTATTTTTTGAGGCAGTCTTGTTAAATTGCTGAGGCTGGCCTTGAACTTGCCATCCTCCTGCCTCAACCTCCTGAATCACTGGAATTACAGATGTGTGCCACCATGCCCAGTTTATGTCTTAATCCAGTAGTTCACAAAATAGTGATACTAAGAAGGCCCCAAGGCCACAGTCCTGTTCACTCCTTAAAACACCTTAGCCTGAAAAGTGTAAGTACAGATTGCTTATCCAGTTGTAAACCCATCTAACTGCATTTACATTAGTATATTTCCAGCCAGGTGCTATGGTGCACATCTGTAGACCCAGCTACTTAGGAGGTTGAGGCAGGAAGATTACAAGTTCAAGGCCAGCCTAGGCAACAGAGTGAGATACACACACACACACACACACACACACACACGTTAGCAATTCCTCCTGATTTCTCTGGATTTTTCCACAAGGATATCAGGAGAGGGTTTGTTTGATTGTTTTGTTTTGTGTTGAGCTGCATCCCCAGTTTGTTTGTTTGAGACAGAGTCTCACTAAGTTGCCCAGCCTGACCTCAAACTTGGCAATCCTCATGCCTCTGCCCTCCCAAGTTGCTACCTTACAGGTGTGCCCTACTGTGCCTGGCTCCCAAACACCTTTTTTAACCTTAAACAAGGTTTATAGTATCTAGCCTGATGGGTGGGTATGTAGACATACTAAAGACTTTTTTATTCTAAGTGAATTGAACTCTGTTTTTATTTCTCAAGTGTGACATAATCAATCATTCCTCCTCCTCTATAGTCAAAGATCACCCTGGCTCCTTAATGGGAGAATGAAAGGTTGGATAATGACTGGATATTTGTATATGGGCAAGGGGAACTCACATAGAAAGGGTTAAACTGGCTCATAAGCAATATTTGATTTGGGGGGAGGCTAGAAATCAAACTCAGTGCTTCACACATGCTTGACAAGCACTGTACCACTGAGCTATACCCTCAGCTCTCACATGGCTATATTAATGTGGATAATAGTATTGCTGGTCTTTCCTTTATTTTTTTTAAGAGAAGTCTCTTTTTTATTATTAGTTATTCAAAACATTACAAAGCTCTTGACATATCATATTTCATACATTTGATTCAAGTGGATTATGAACTCCCATTTTTACCCCGAATACAGATTGCAGAATCACATCAGTTACATTTCCACGTTTTTACATACTGCCATACTAGTTTATGTTGTATTCTGCTGCCCTTCCTATCCTCTACTATCCCCCCTCCCCTCTCATCTTCTCTCTCTACCCCATCTACTGTAATTCATTTCTCTCTCTTGGTTTTTTTTTTTTCCTTTTTTTCCCCTTCCCCTCACTTCCTCTTATATGTAATTTTGTATAACAATGAGGGTCTCCTTCCATTTCCATGCAATTTCCCTTCTCTCTCTCCTTTTTAAGGCTGGTCCTGCAGTTAATCAGCATGTGGGAGACTAAGAAAGAAGGTTGAAAGAACCCATCTTTATATTTCCCTAGATAAATAGTTTTTAATGCTTGCTTCAGATTGGAAGCTATTTCTGGTAGTTATAATTGTGCCTCAAGAGACCTAACAGTAATTTGGACTCAGTGAACAGAATGGAATTGAGTTTTCTCTAGGAAAAATATTTATGAATCATAAATTCGGTGCATCTTATACCAGGGCTATTACAATAGTACATGGTATTCATTATGTTTAGAAAAATTTAAGACAATAAATTCATGACTTTAGAATCTCCAAGAATTAGTGACTTCGAGTTAGACTTAAGGACATGAAGTTGTCATCTGCTTGTGTGAATATTTTCTGAGTTGTTTTTGTATGTGTAGACCAGGATCCAAACATCAAGGTTAAGTAAAGGAAGTATTTATGTGTGTATGTGCACACAGTGATGAGTATATAGGAAGAATCTGGAAAAACTCAACTTAATTATTTGATTTCAAAGTTTTCCTAGTCATTTTTAAAAGGGCATTTTGATTATTTTAGCTAATGTTTATTGAAAAGGATGATAATACATTGAGCAGAAAATTTGTTAACCAGTTTCTTCTTTTTTCTAAGTAAGAATGAATGTCCAAACAAATGAACCTAACTAATGTGCCACAAAGCTCAGTTAAACAGTTCAAAGGGAACAGAGATTTCTGAACATTTGATTTTCTGATAAACCTGGACCAACCAGAAATAGTGTTTTCCTTTTGAACTTTCTTACCTTATTATTGAAAATCTTTTTTAAACATATTTTGTTATTCTTCTGCCTCTCTTTGGAGAAGATCCCATACATATTAGAAATAGCTTAATTAACAATGGTGTACCATTTTAATATGTTTATAGATATGAGTGATAAATGAAGAATACATATAATACTAGTTTGCTTATAGAGTTTTCTATTTAATAATAAATCCTTGTCATTAATTGAGTTCTTCAATAAACATTTATTGAGCCCTTACTGCTATAGTTTGGATAAGTGTCCCCTGAAGGCCCATGTGTTTAAGGCTTAGTTACCAACCTGTGGCACTATTGGGAGTAGGTAGAATATTTTGGAGGTGGGGCCTAGTGGAAGGAAGTTAGGTCATTGGGGGCATGTCCTTAAAGGGAATATTGGGTATTGGGACCCCATTCCCTTCCTGTCTTTCTCTTTGCTTCCCAAGCACCTTGAGATGAACATCCTCCTCCACTGCATACTGTCAACCATTATGTACTGCCTCATCACAGGCCCCAAAGGAGCAGGGCCAAATGACCTAAACTAAAACCTCCAACATAAGCCAAAACAAACGTTTCCTTTTTTAAGTTGGTTATTTTAGGTATATTGTTACAGTGATGCAAAGCTGATTAAAACACATACTATGTGCCAGGTACTATATTTGGTGCCAGGCATCAGTGAACAATATAAGATCTTCATCTTTGTCCAGTTTGTAGTCTATCAGAAATATCAATTTGATATGTCTCTTTTACCTAAAGGTAGAGTGTTGGCTAATTTGGCAAATTGGTAAAATATGGGCTAATTTAAGGTTATTGTCATTT
Source organism: Marmota monax (assembly GCF_021218885.2). NCBI lineage: Eukaryota > Metazoa > Chordata > Mammalia > Rodentia > Sciuridae > Marmota > Marmota monax. The sequence continues at coordinate 1,757,141 of NW_026694092.1, forward strand.
TAAGTATTGGTTACTAAAAATTTTACTATAATTTGTTGTCTTCTTACCCTAAAGCTGATTTAGGTATAGTATTATGTTGACTTTGCTTCAATATTAGGTTTCTCAAACCTTTCTTCCACGTTATTTGTCTGTGGTCTGGATCTCACACTACTCTCATCAACTTATATCCAGATTAATTTATTTCACAATTGAAAATCTAAATAAGAAGTGCCATGTGTATGTATCTACTAGTAGACTGGAAGGCCTGGTACTTTTCTTACTTTATTAGCTTAAACTTCTAATGACTTTTCCACTGAATTTTTTTCTGCACCAAAGAGCATTTTCAGCTATATTCAATATAGTATTCATAACAATGGCCATAGCAACCTAAACAATGGTCTATATGATTATGTAATGGTATATGTCAATATGTAAGGCAGTGTGAAGCTTGCAGGACTTGATGGTGAGTTCATATCCACTTCTCCTAAATTGAAGCCATCTCTGAATATGCTGGGATATAAATGGCTCTGAAGTCCTAACAAGAGTTTTCATTCAGTCTTGGTTTTGGCCTGGTATTGGTTCTCTTTTTTGTGTTGTTTGTTCTATTTGTTTGTTTATTTTTGTTCCCTCCCACCCAGAAATTTGTGGCTGAAGGCCAATAGGAGTTTCTTTGTGGTACTCAGTGGGAAAACACACACTTCCTGCCCATTTCCATACAAGAGTGAGTCATGAAGATTGTTCTTGGGTTTACTGGACCATGGCAATGCTTTTTATATTGCTTCTTATGTTTCCTTCTAGAACCTATATTTTAAAAATCCAGTAGCCAGTGACAGGACCTTCTAATTCCTCACCCACATCTATGAAATCAGTAGGTCTTGGCAGTACTGCTTAGAATTGGAGGTGCTGAGCCAGTTCAGTCACACACAGAAGCAGAACTGAGATCATTGCAAGGGCCAATCCATTTATTTATTCATTTATTTTTAAAATTATTTTATCTTATTTCTAAAGGGCTTCCATGTTGCTTACAATGTACTATGGACACATATCAAAAAGACCATAAAATAGGGAGAGCAGAATAAAGCATTTGAAAGAAGGAAGGGAAGATCAATTGGGGGAGAAACTATACTGAGGAATACTGGAGGGGTTGAGAAGATTAGCAGGGGTAAGGATAGTTCAAGTGTTAGCAAAAGTAGAAAATGCAGGAGACCATTTCAGTCATAGAGGGTCTAAGGACTGTGCCTGATTATTTACAAAGTTCACTGTACAGGGGAGACTGAATTTTAAGAGGGCTTGCTATACCTTGACCTAGAGCTGAGAATCTACAGAAGAATGGAGAACCTCTGCCTTGGGATTCTGAGTGGCCCTGCTACCATTTTGCCATTAGATGACCTGCTAGAGGGCCCTGCGCATGAGTCCAGGTACTCCCTTCCTTTGTCTATCAAGCCCAAAGGGGTTTTTTTTTTTGTTTTTGTTTTTGTTTTTGTCTAGCTCAACTCACTGATGTTCCTTCTCTCTGCCTGAGGCAGGATGATAAGGAAGGAGGAGGACAAGTTGGTAGGGCGATAGAGGGGTCTGCCCAAGTCCTGCTTGTTTCTGGTCATTGCATGTGCCCTGGGAGGAGATTCCCAGAAATCAGCTTAGCATATTGAGGCGTACTCACTCCCAGGTACCTAGACTGCATTGTTTCAGGAGGACTTTAGATATGCAATATTCATGTAGTAGAAGACAGATAGGAAATTTAGGATCGGTGGAGATGAAGAATTAGACAACTCCCCAAAGTACTCTGGGGTGTTCTCCAGCCCCCATGGGATCCTGAAAAATTGTAAAAGCAGCAGACTCATTGCCTCACATTGATAAAAGAGATCAAAAGTGGAGCTGAGACCAATGCTAAAGAAATAGACCTAATTATATTTATTTAGGCAGAAGAGCTAAATGGTTAAGACCAAAACTATAGAGCAAGACTGCTTAGGTTTGAATGTCAGCTCTGTTAACTAAGAAGTTAACAGGGAAGTTTAACATCTTTGTCTCTGCTAGTTCCCATATATGTCACGAGGATAATAACATTATCTCCTTTATAGTGTTCCTATTAGAATTAAGTGATTAGCACCTATAAAATTCTTACATTAGTTCCTTGGCATGAAATAAGTGCAATAACTTTTGAGCATAAAAAAGATGAGCTAGAGGAGTTATAACCATCCAGGTCCTTAAACAAGAAATTGGAGTTATGTCTGGGAGAAAAAGAGCAAAATCGTTCAGGATCTCTGGGGATTGTAGAATATACATCATGTGGATTGTGAATGATGGGTCATAATATTTGTGCTGACAATTCTGAGAACTCAATAACATCGAAATATGTGTTGGAGGGAAAAATCCTCGGTTTCTGACTAAACATCTGGTAAACTGGCAGATGTTCAAGAGAGATTTTGTTAACGGTAAGATCTTAATCACTAAGAATTCAAGATTTTTACAGCACTAGGGTGTCACACTGGTTACATCTGTAGAACGAGTTTTACTGTGGTGCTCTAAGTCGGGGTTTATGCTGTGTTTATTTTTCGACTTGGCATTTTGCCAGGGTAAGGAAGGAAAATATTTCTGGAACAACTTCATTGTAATAATGAAAGGGTAGCTTTTTTTATTTTCCTTTAAAAAATTCAATCTAGGGGCGGGGGTTGTGGCTCAATGGTAGAATGCTTGCCTAGCATGTGTGGGGTACATAATCAAATAAAAATAAAGATATTGTGTCCATATACAACTAAAAAAAATTATATTAAAAAATTCAATCTAATAAACATTCATTGGGTGCCTACTAAGTATAATCGTAATGTGTCCAGTTTTTTAAATACATCTTTTTATTGACGTTTAAAATGCATACAAAAAACTATACTCATCACAAGAGTAAAGTTTGGCAAATTATCACAAATTAAATACTCTATCCACATTAAGAAAGAGTAGAATACCAGCAGAAGCTTCCTTCTGTGTCCCTTTTAAGTTACTTTCCTTACCATCATACCCAAAGCACTAAACAGAGCAGACTTTTAACACCACAGAATAATTTTTCCCAATTTTAAAATATATGTAATCTGAGAGGTCTGGCTTCTTCCACTTAACACTGTATTCGTTAGAGTCATCCATGCTTTGGTTAGTATCAGAAGTTTGTTCCTTAGCATTGCTTGGAAATTCCTTAGTATTCTATTGTATGACTATACCACAATGTGTTGGGACATTGTACTTTTGATTAATATTTGGGTTATTTCCAGATTGTAACTCTTCAAAATAATGCTTCTGTGAATCTCTTTGTACATTTCTTTTAGTACATCAATATATGCAGTTCTGTTGTGTATATACTCAGGAACAGAACTGCTGGGCCATAGGAAATTCTTATATTTAGCTTTAGTAGAATCTACAAAAGCAATTTTACCATTTTATACACCCACAAGAAGCATGTGAGCATTCCAGTTGGTCCACATCCTTGTCAATATGGGGTTTTACATTTTCTAATTCAGTAGTTGTATATAGTATCTGGTCCTTTGAATTTGCTTTTCCGAATGACTAATGAGCAGATTAGACTTCAATCCTTTTCATGTTTTTAGTTTCCATTCGAATATCTCTCCATGGGTGTGGGTGTGTATACAGTGACTGTTAAAGTCTTCTTGCCAATTTTAAAAATTGACTTATATTTATACTTTTGGTCCCTGTTCATACCTTTTTGTATCTCTATACTTGCATGTAGGATCATTTCCTGTGCACTTGAAATATTACCTTTAGTATTGCCTTTAGAGAAGATGACACATTCCCTCTCCTCATTTTTTTTTTTTTTTGCCTTCATCTTTCAGTGTGGAAGTCTGTTAAGAGGTTATTTACTTCCCACTTTTTTTTTATCACTCCTTTGTCTTCTAGCTTCCATTATTTCTGTTGAGATGCACTGTCAGATGTTGTTATTATTGTTCTTTGGAGTTAACCAATTTGTTTGTGACGGCTTTTTAGGACTTTCCCTTTGACTTTGTGTTCAGCAGTTTCAACATGATATGTTTAGTTGTGGTTTTGTTTTTCTTTGTATATATCCTTGTTGTTTGTAGTATTTCCTAAATATGTAGTTTGGTATTTTAGAAGTTGAGGAAAATTCCTAGCTTTATTGCTTCACATATTGCTTCTGAGCCCCCCCCCCTTCCTCTCCCTCTTCCTCTCCCTCTCTCTCTCCCTCTCTCCTGGTCTCTGAAATTTTCATGTTCCCATGATTTCTCATGCTTTTTGTTTCTACATTTGAATATTTCCTTCAGACTTTCCTTCTAGTTAGTACTCATTATCTTTTTTTATTATTTTTTCTTGTAGTTGTAGTTGGACACAATACCTTTATTTTATTCATTTATTTATATGTGGTGCCGAGGATTGAACCCAGTGCCTCACACATGTTAGGCAAATGCTCTACCACTGAACTACAGCCCCAGCCCAGTACTCATTTTCTTTATATCTGTATCTAATCTGCTATTAAGCCAATCTGTTTATTTCTTAATTATAATTGTGGTATTTTTTTAGTTCTAGGATTTTCATTTGAATTTTCAAAATCTTCCTGTCTTATCAATTCCCCATCTTTTTTATAACATTTCATAAGTGTATTAATTCATTTTTAAAGTTCTTGTAAGATAATTCCAAAATCTGATAGGTCTGTTTTTATTATCTCTTATGTTTGGATTTCAGTCATTTTTTTGTTTTTGTTATTGGCATGCCATGTTTTATTTAATTTTATGCCAGATATTTATATAAAAAAAGAAGAAATTTGAGGCTCTGGATGAATTATCTTTCTCCAGGAAGATTTTACTTTTGTTTGTGACAAGGAATTAAACTAGATGCAGATCAACTGGATTGAATCAAGACTTGAGCTGGATTCTAATTAGAATAAATTATACTCCATGTATGTATAATATGTCAAAATACACTGTAATGTCATGTGTATCTAAAAAAGAACAACAAAAAAGAACGATTTAAATCCAGCTCTTAAAAATAAAAAAAAAATTAGAATCAGGAAAGAGCAGGCAGACGGGAACGCAGGATGCGCAGACGCTTCATAGAAGTTTACCCCAGCTTCCGGGTCTATTCGTCCCTTCAGCTTTCTCGGGTGAAGTGCCAGCAGGTAGTCTGAGTGCTTTTAGCATATTAAAGAAGACCAAGGACTAGAACTCCAAGGAATTCTCTGAAATCTCATGTCCATCTACAGCACCTCACAAGTAACCAGATAGGAGTTTTGACCAAAGCAAGATTGAGGATTTAAGAGATCTGGAGTTCCAATCTCTATGTCAGGAATGTTGGGAATTATATCCAATGGGATAGATATAGGTCAAGGCAAACTACAGTGAACTCAGGAAGAGGATAGTGTTATAAAACACTTATGATCCCCTGCACCGGCAAGGTAGAGGGAACTGTGACCACGCACAGAGCAGGCCCAGCGGCCTGCTGAGGGGCAGAACCGACCCCCACCCCCCGCGCCTGCCAGGTAGGTGGAACTGTGACCACGGACAGAAAAGGCCCAGTGGCCCGCGGTGGGACAGAGCTTCCAATCACTCCTGCAAGGTAGGCGGGCCTGCGACCCACTGGCAGAAGAGGAGCAGCGACCTGCTGAGAGGCAGAGCCGCCCCCTCCCCCTGCACCGGCAAGGTAGAGGGAACTGTGACCACGCACAGAGCAGGCCCAGCGGCCTGCTGAGGGGCAGAGCCACCCCCCACCCCCCGCGCCTGCCAGGTGACCAACAACAGAAAAGGCCCAGTGGCCCGCGGTGGGACAGAGCTTCCAATCACTCCTGCAAGGTAGGCGGGCCTACGACCCACCGGCAGAATAGGAGCAGCGTCCTGCTGAGAGGCTGAGCCGCCCCCTCCCCCTGCGCCGGCAAAGTAGAGGGAACTGTGACCACGCACAGAGCAGGCCCAGCGGCCTGCTGAGGGGCAGAGCTGCCCCCCACCACCCGCGCCTGCCAGGTAGGTGGAACTGTGACCACGGACAGTAAAGGCCCAGGGGCCCGCGGCGGAGCAGAGCTTCCAATCACTCCTGCAAGGTAGGCGGGCCTGCGACCCACCGGCAGAAGAGGAGCAGCGGCCTGCTGAGAGGCTGAGCCGCCCCCTCCCCCTGCGCCGGCAAGGTAGAGGGAACTGTGACCACGCACAGAGCAGGCCCAGCGGCCTGCTGAGGGGCAGAGCCGCCCCCCACCCCCCGCGCCTCCCAGGTAGGTGGAACGGTGACCACCGACAGAAAAGGCCCAGTGGCCCGCGGCGGGACAGAGCTTCCAATCACTCCTGCAAGGTAGGCGGGCCTGTGACCCACCGGCAGAAGAGGAGCAGCGGCCTGCTGAGAGGCTGAGCCGCCCCCTCCCCCTGCGCCGGCAAAGTAGAGGGAACTGTGACCATGCACGGAGCAGGCCCAGCGGCCTGCTGAGGGGCAGAGCCGCCTCACACCCCCCGCGTCTGCCAGGTAGGGGAACTGTGACCACCGACAGAAAAGGCCCAGTGGCCCGCGGCGGGACAGAGCTTCCAATCACTCCTGCAAGGTAGGCGGGCCTGCAACCCACCGGCAGAAGAGGAGCAGCGGCCTGCTGAGAGGCAGAGCCGCCCCCTCCCCCCAGCGCCTGCAAGGTAGACGGAACTGTGACCACCATCAGAGCAGGCCAGACCTGCAACCAAGAGACAGAACAGGCCCAGTGGCCTGAGGAAGGGTAGAGCCGCCCCCCCCCCCCGCGCCTGCAAGGTAGGCGCACCTGCGACCCATTGGCAGTACAGCCCCAGAGGCCTGCAGAGGGGCAGTGCCGCTGCCTGCGCCTGCAGAGTAGACAGAACTGTGACCACCGACAGAACAAGCCTAGCGGCCCGCAGAGGGACAGAGCCGCCGCCCGCGCCTGCGAGGGAGACTTTGCAACTATACAAGACCAATATAAATATATAAGGGGAAAATTCAATAGCACAACAGTTTCACCAAGTAGAAAGGAACGCGAACAGTATGAAGAGACAAGGAAAGAAAGGACCACAAGCATTGCAGGTCAACTCAACGTTAGAAGAGGTAACAGCTGCAGCAGATGGAATGTCAGATAAAGAATTCAGGATATACATGCTTCAGATGATCTGGAGTCTCAAGGAAGACATCAGACAGCAAAATCAGACAATGAAAGATCACTTCAACAATGAATTACATAAACAAATCCAAGAAGCAAAAGATCAACTATACAGGGAAATAGAGGTTATAAAAAACAAACAAACAGAAATCCTAGAAATGCAGGAAGCAATAAGCCAACTTAAAAACTCAATTGAGAATACTACCAGCAGAGTAGAACACTTAGAAGACAGGACATCAGACAATGAAGATAAAGTATTTCAACTTGAAAAGAACATAGACAGCTCAGCAAGACTGTTAAGAAACCATGAGCAGAACATCCAAGAAATATGGGATAACATCAAGAGACCAAATTTAAGAGTCATTGGGATACAGGAAGGGACAGAGTTTCAAACCAAAGGAATGAGCAATCTATTCAATGAAATAATACGAGAAAACTTCCCAGACTTGAAGAATGAGACAGAACCCCAAATCCTAGAAGCCTACAGGACGCCGAATGTGCAAAATCATAAGAGACCCACACCTAGACACATTATAATGAAGATGCCCAACATACAGAATAAGGAGAGAATTTTAAAAGCTACAAGAGAAAGGAAGCAGATCACATTTAGGGGTAAGCCAATCAGGATAACAGCTGATCTTTCAACACAGACTCTGAAAGCTAGAAGATCCTGGAATAACATATTTCAAACACTGAAAGAAAATGGGTTCCAACCAAGAATTGTGTTTCCAGCGAAATTAAGCTTCAGGATGGAAGATGAAATTAAAACCTTCCATGATAAACAAAAGTTAAAAGAATTTGCAGCTAGAAAACCATCTCTTCAAAACATCCTTGGCAAAACATTACAGGAAGAGGAAATGGAAAATAACAATGAAAACCAACAGTGGGAGGTAGGACACTAAAGGGGGGAAAATAATCAAAGAGGAAAACAAACCATGTTTAGTAACATAAATAAACAAATATGGCTGGAAGAACAACCCATATCTCAATAATAACCCTAAATGTTAATGGCTTAAACTCACCAATCAAGAGACACAGGCTAGTAGAATGGATCACAAAACAAGACCCAACAATATGCTGCCTACAGGAGACGCATTTGATAGGAAAAGACATACATAGGCTGAAGGTGAAAGGTTGGGAAAAATCATATCACTCATATGGACTTCGGAAACAAGCAGGAGTATCCATACTCATATCAAATAAAATAGATTTCAAGCCAAAGTTAATCAAAAGGGATAAAGAGGGACACTACATACTGCTCAAGGGAACCATACACCAACAAGACATAACAATCATAAATATATATGCCCCAAACAATGGTGCAGCTATGTTCATCAAACAAACTCTTCTCAAGTTCAAGAGTCTAATAGACCACCATACAATAATCATGGGAGACTTCAACACACCTCTATCACCACTGGACAGATCTTCCAAACAAAAGTTGAATAAGGAAACTATAGAACTCAATAACACAATTAATAACCTAGACTTAATTGACATATATAGAATATACCACCCAACATCAAGCAGTTACACTTTTTTCTCAGCAGCACATGGATCCTTCTCAAAAATAGATCATATATTATGTCACAGGGAAACTCTTAGACAATATAAAGGAGTAGAGATAATACCATGCATCCTATCTGATCATAATGGAATGGAACTGAAAATCAATGATAAAAGAAGGAAGGGAAAAGAATACATCACTTGGAGAATGAACAATAGGTTACTGAATGATCAATGGGTTATAGAAGACATCAAGGAAGAAATTAAAAAATTCTTAGAGATTAATGAAAACACAGACACAACATATCGGAATCTATGGGACACATTGAAAGCAGTTCTAAGAGGAAAATTCATTGCTTGGAGTTCATTCCTTAAAAAAAGAAAAAACCAACAAATAAATGATCTCATACTTCATCTCAAAACCCTAGAAAAAGAAGAGCAAAACAACAGCAAAAGAAGTAGAAGGCAAGAAATAATTAAAATCAGAGCTGAAATTAATGAAATCGAAACAAAAGAAACAATTGAAAAAATTGACAAAACTAAAAGTTGGTTCTTTGAAAAAATAAACAAAATCGACAGACCCTTAGCCATGCTAGCGAAGAGAAGAAGAGAGAGAACTCAAATTACTAGCATACGGGATGAAAAAGGCAATATCACAACAGACACTTCAGAAATACAGAAGATAATCAAAAATTATTTTGAATCCTTATACTCCAATAAATTAGAAGATAGTGAAGGCATAGATAAATTTCTTAAGTCATATGATCTGCCCAGATTGAGTCAGGAGGATATAGACAACCTAAACAGACCAATATCAATTGAGGAAATAGAAGAAACCATCAAAAGACTACCAACTAAGAAAAGCCCAGGACCGGATGGGTATACAGCAGAGTTTTACAAAACCTTTAAAGAGGAACTAATACCAATACTTTTCAAGCTACTTCGGGAAATAGAAAAAGAGGGAGAACTTCCAAATTCATTCTACGAGGCCAACATCACCCTGATACCTAAACCAGACAAAGACACTTCAAAGAAAGAAAACTACAGACCAATATCTCTAATGAACCTAGATGCAAAAATCCTCAATAAAATTCTGGCCACTCGGATACAAAAACTTATCAAAAAAATTGTGCACCATGATCAAGTAGGATTCATCCCTGGGATGCAAGGCTGGTTCAATATAAGGAAATCAATAAATGTTATTCACCACATCAATAGACTTAAAAATAAGAATCATATGATCATCTCGATAGATGCGGAAAAAGCATTCGACAAAGTACAGCATCCCTTTATGTTCAAAACTCTAGAAAAACTAGGGATAACAGGAACATTCCTCAATATTGTAAAAGCAATCTATGCTAAGCCTCAGGCTAGCATCATTCTGAATGGAGAAAAATTGAAGGCATTCCCTCTAAAATCTGGAACAAGACAGGGATGCCCTCTCTCACCACTTCTGTTCAACATAGTTCTCGAAACACTGGCCAGAGCAATTAGACAGACGAAAGAAATTAAAGGCATCAAAATAGGAAAAGAAGAACTTAAATTATCACTATTTGCGGATGACATGATTCTATACCTAGCAGACCCAAAAGGGTCTACAAAGAAACTATTAGAGCTAATAAATGAATTCAGCAAAGTGGCAGGATATAAAATCAACACGCATAAATCAAAGGCATTCCTGTATATCAGCGACAAATCCTCTGAAATGGAAATGAGGACAACCACTCCATTCACAATATCTTCAAAAAAAATAAAATACTTGGGAATAAACCTAACAAAAGAGGTGAAAGACTTATACAATGAAAACTACAGAACCCTAAAGAGAGAAATAGAAGAAGATCTTAGAAGATGGAAAAATATACCCTGTTCATGGATAGGCAGAACTAACATCATCAAAATGGCGATATTACCAAAAGTTCTCTATAGGTTTAATGCAATGCCAATCAAAATCCCAACGGCATTTCTTGTAGAAATAGAGAAAGCAATCATGAAATTCATATGGAAAAACAAAAGACCCAGAATAGCAAAAACAATGCTAAGCAGGAAGTGTGAATCAGGCGGTATAGCGATACCAGACTTCAAACTATACTACAGAGCAATAGTAACAAAAACAGCATGGTACTGGTACCAAAACAGGCGGGTGGACCAATGGTACAGAATAGAGGACACAGAAACCAATCCACAAAACTACAACTACCTTATATTTGATAAAGGGGCTAAAAGCATGCAATGGAGGAAGGATAGCATCTTCAACAAATGGTGCTGGGAAAACTGGAAATCCATATGCAACAAAATGAAACTGAATCCCTTTCTCTCGCCATGCACAAAAGTGAATTCAAAATGGATCAAGGAGCTTGATATCAAATCAGAGACACGCCGTCTGATAGAAGAAAAAGTTGGCTACGATCTACATACTGTGGGGTCGGGCTCCAAATTCCTCAATAGGACACCCATAGCACAAAAGTTAATAACTAGAATCAACAAATGGGACTTACTCAAACTAAAAAGTTTTTTCTCAGCAAAAGATACAATAAGAGAGGTAAATAGAGAGCCTACATCCTGGGAACAAATCTTTACTCCTCACACTTCAGATAGAGCCCTAATATCCAGAGTATACAAAGAACTCAAAAAATTAGACAATAAGAGAACAAACAACCCAATCAACAAATGGGCCAAGGACCTGAACAGACACTTCTCAGAGGAGGACATACAATCAATCAACAAGTACATGAAAAAATGCTCACCATCTCTAGCAGTCAGAGAAATGCAAATCAAAACCACCCTAAGATACCATCTCACTCCAGTTAGATTGGCAGCCATTATGAAGTCAAACAACAACAAGTGCTGGAGAGGATGTGGGGAAAAGGGTACACTTGTACATTGCTGGTGGGACTGCAAATTGGTGCAGCCAATTTGGAAAGCAGTATGGAGATTTCTTGGAAAGCTGGGAATGGAGCCACCATTTGACCCAGCTATTCCCCTTCTCGGTCTATTCCCTAAAGACCTAAAAAGAGCATGCTACAGGGACACTGCTACATCGATGTTCATAGCAGCACAATTCACAATAGCTAGACTGTGGAACCAACCTAGATGCCCTTCAATGGATGAATGGATAAAAAAAATGTGGCATTTATACACAATGGAGTATTACTCTGCATTAAAAAATGACAAAATCATAGAATTTACAGGGAAATGGATGGCATTAGAGCAGATTATGCTAAGTGAAGCTAGCCAATCCCTAAAAAACAAATGCCAAATGTCTTCTTTGATATAAGGAGAGTAACTAAGAACAGAGTAGGGTCGAAGAGCATGAGAAGAAGATTAACATTAAACAGGGATGAGAGGTGGGAGGGAAAGGGAGAGAGAAGGGAAAATGCATGGAAATGGAAGGAGACCCTCAGAGTTATACAAAAGTACATACAAGAGGAAGTGAGGGGAAGGGGAAAAATAATATAAGGGGGACAAACGAATGTCAGTAGAGGGAGCAGAGAGAGAAGAGGGGAGGGGAGGGGAGGGGAGGGGAGGGGAGGGGGGATAGTAGAGGATAGGAAAGGCAGCAGAATACAACAGACACTAGTATGGCAATATGTAAATCAATGGATGTGTAACTGATGTGATTCTGCAATCTGTATATGGGGTAAAAATGGGAGCTCATAACCCACTTGAATCAAATTGTGAAATATGATATATCAAGAACTATGTAATGTTTTGAACAGCCAACAATAAAAAATTAAAAATAAAAAAATAAAAAAAATAAAAAATAAAAAAAAAATTAAAAACCCTGAGCTTTTTGAAATCTGTATGTACTTCAGTCTTTGGGAGGATTTAGTCTATTTCCAGTCACCCTTACTCCTGGTATCCTTTGAGTTGCCACCAGAAAGCTTTGGATATATACCAGGGCCATTATGGAGGCTGAATGTCAATATTTGCTACCACACCCACCAGCTTTATGAGACTTTGTTCAGATGTGTTCAGATTCTTAGTTGCTTAGCACCAGCTTTTGTTTGGGCATATGTCTTAAGGGGAAAAGCAGCTTCATATTTTTCTCTGGGGACGTTTCTTCTCTAGAGATCTTAGCCCCAGAAGTGTCCACTGCTTTGATAGACCCCTGATGCCTTTAAACAGATGTTCATCCAGCTGTTTTTCATTTTAAATGTCTGTATGTAAGTGTAGTATTTTATTCTATAATATATTAGTCTTTGCACATCTGACCTTTGAATTCTGGCAAACATTTTGGGATATGTGTAGGACAATATGATATTACTATGAGTTCAATCCATACTTAAGAAACAAAAGCAACCAAGAGACATAATATAAATTGCTGATAGGAACATGAAAATATGTTAGAAATCCTTAGCTATTTTGAAAATGCAAATAAATATCACAAGATAAAACTTCAGCCAGGCGCAGTAGTGACTCACACTTATAATTTCAGTGGCTCTGGAGGCTGTCAGCCTTAGCAACTTAGTGAAACCTGAAGCAATTTAGCGAGACCTTGTCTCAAAATAAAATATAGACAGGACTAAGGATATGGCTCAGTGGCTAAGCACCCCTGGGTTCAATCCCCAGTAAAAACAACAACAACAAAAAGCACTTTGCACCCATTAGAATGACTGGAATCAAAAGTTAGGTAATGGGGCTGGGGTTGTTGCTCAGTGGTAGAGTGCTCACCTAGCATGTATGAGGCACTGGGTTTGATCCTCAGCACCACATAAATGTAAAATAAAGATGCTGTGTCCACCTAAAACTTAAGAGTAAATATTTTTTTAAAAAAGTTAGGTAATGAAAAATGTTAGTGAGGAGATAGAAAAGTTGGAGTCTTCATCCACTGCTGCTTGGGAAGCAAAATGCTACAACTGCTGTGGAAAACATCCTGGCAGTTCTTCAATTAAACAAAGTTATCATACGACCCAGCAACTCCACTCCTGTAAACCCAAGAGAAAAGAAAACATATTCACACAAAATTTTGAACATGAATGTTCACAATAGCCAGAGTTTAGAAACAACTCCTATGTCTATCAACTAATAAATGGATAAAATCTTGTATATCCAATATGGGAATGTTATTTGGCTATAAAAATGAAGCTGGGTGCAGAGATGTGCCCTTGTAAATCCCAGAAACTTGAGAGGCTGAGACAGGAGGAATATGAATTCAAGGCCAGCCTCAGCAACTTAGTGAGACCCTGTCTCAAAATAAAAAAATAAAAAGGGCTGGGGATGTAATCAGTGATTAAGCACCCCTGGGTTCAATTCCTGGTACAAAGAAAAAATAAAAGAAAGAAATGAAGAGCTAATATATGCTATAACATTGATGGACCTTGAAAATAAGCAAACTGAAAGAAACCATTTATAAAATGCCATATATCACATTATTTCATTCATATGGAAGTCCAGATTAGGGAAATCCATAGAGACAGAAAATAGATTAGATGTTGCTTAGGGCTGGGAGAGGATTGGTACATGGTTGAAGAGGTAATAGCAAAAGTATATAGGGTACCTTTCTCGATCAACTTCTTGATTGAGAAAATGTACATGCTGGCAGAAAGATTTGCAGAGGAAGCCTGTAACCCCATAAGTCAGCCCATTGTGAGGGGCTTTGACAGTTCTCTCGCTGTTTGCTCCAGTTATGTCTATGGAGAATCGGAGCTTAAGTTTCACATTCAGTCATAGAAAAAAGGCAGTTCTTAGCGTGTGCATTTTTCCATTCATTCCATTCATTTATTCATTATTGATTACCTTTGTTGTGCCAGTCACTGTGCTAGGTGTGCTGCTAAGTCTGTCTGAAACAGTAGTTACCTTGAGGAGATTGCATTCTAATGGGAAGAGAGATAACCCAAAGATATCAAGTAATGAGATAAAAAGGTGGCTGTGAAATCCCAATACAGTGACAGTTAACTGAGCTTCAGAGAGTCTTGGAAGCATTTAGCACAGCTGAATGAATGTAGCTGAACAAAGGTTGAGGCAAGCATCACTGATGAGATGATGGCATGATGAGTGATGAGAAGCATCACTGATGAGGTGATACTTTTTGCTGAACTTTGAAGAATAAGTAGGGTTTATCTAGGCAAACAAAGAGGAAAAAGAAGGCTGGTGGCATAGAAACTAATGAGATCGAACCACATGGCAAGAACCATATGATGGTTAACACATGATCGCTCCAGAAACGGAGAGAGGAGATAACTGCTTTAAGAGCATATCAATCACGTGGAAAATCTTGTGAAATATGGATTTGGATTGTGAAAATTTTTTCAGTGGCATGGGGTGGGGCACCCCAAACAAGCATCAGTGCTAAAGCTATTGGCCCATGAACTATACTGAATAGTAAGAGCTTAACGATCTATTTGGATGTGATAAGAGAGGAAGGTAAAGAATTCTAGCTAACAGTTAAATTTCTGAATAGGATAATCTGGGGTAAAATTGTCATGGGATGCCAGAGAGAATGTAAGAGCACATTTGCAGGGAAATATAAGTTTTATTCTGGTTTTTTTTTTTTTTTTTTTTTTGTGTGTGGTACCAGGGATTGAACCCAGGGGCTTTAACCTCTGAGCCACACCCCCAGTCCTTTTCTGAATTTTATTAGACAGGGTCTCGATAAGTTGCTGAGGCTGGCTTTGAACTCACAATCTTCCTGCCTCAGCCTTCTGAGCTGCACCGCATCTAGCCTTTTTTTTTCCTTTTTTTTTAAAGGGGATTTGTCTGTTTTGTTTTTGTTTTTGAAATACCCATGGAATATCTAGAAAGAGAAATCTGATAGGCCTTTGGATAGAAAGAAAATAAAACCATGGTTCCTGAGTGGGAAGAGAAAGATGTGCCTATGAACGCCCTGAGTAAGAGCTGTCAGGAAAGGGAGAAGATA
Source organism: Marmota monax (assembly GCF_021218885.2). Classification (NCBI taxonomy): domain Eukaryota; kingdom Metazoa; phylum Chordata; class Mammalia; order Rodentia; family Sciuridae; genus Marmota; species Marmota monax. Next base: position 1,772,572 of record NW_026694092.1, read on the forward strand.
ATTAGGAGAAAATGATATGGGCACTAATACAGGCAATTTCAAGAAGGTGGTAATGGACAACATCCAGTGTTATAGAGATGAAGGAAAAGGAAGACTGTGATTCATACTGCAAGGAGTAGAGGATTAGGAAGTGAGTGATTTGACTAGAGACAATTCAAGAGGATTAGCTAAGATGTGTCAGAGAGTAGTAGTAGACAGAGGAAGTGCAGGTTAAAGGGAGGGGGTCTGTCTTCTCTGCCTCCTCCTCTTTCTCCCTCTTCCCCTCTCCTCCTCTTTCTTTCTTTTTCCTCTTCCTCTCTCCCTTCCTTTCTTCCTTGTCATTGTAGAAAATTTCCAACATTAAATTATGTACATTTTTGCCAATCAAGGATGTTTTCTAGATGCAGCTGACTTAGGCAGATTCAGACACTCAGGGCAAAGAGCCAGGATTGAGGAAGCAAATGAAAATTTGGAAGAGAAAGATGATACTTGATGGAGTAGTTTTCAAGAAGTAGGCAAGTGATGGAGTGTGGTTCAGGTGATGAACCTGGCCCCAGATGGGTAAGAAAGTCACTGTGTCTATAGAAATGGTAAAAATCACTGTCTCTCAGAAGTCTGGTTGAAATTCCAATTTCTAGAAGCTTCTTCCTCCAGTTTCCTTCTGCCACTACATTCCATATCCTTTCAGCCTGTCTCACTTCCCCCCTTTAGTCATTGACTAAGGTTTTTGAAAAGTTCTGTCCCAAGCATTTTGTGGGTTCAGTGATTTTAATGAAGATTCAGTGTCTGTGGAGAGTAATGACATTCAGAGAACAATCATCTACCATCCTCCATCTCACAGGCAGCCTCTGTTATCTCTCAAAAGGAACAGAGAAACTGTTCCTCTTGAGCTACAAATAGAATTCCCATCCTAAATGGAATTCTAGGGGGAGTAATGTTCTTCATTGCTTTACACAGACATTAAGTTTTTGCTGTCAAGTCAGGAAATGAGTAAATCCATGCCTAGTGAAAATTCCTCTGTGAAATATGAAGAGAGTTTATTCAGAAGGTTCATTAGGCTGGAACTCCTAGGTAGGAGGATGCTTCAGGAGTGTGGCAAGGGTTTGGAATATTGCTAACGACTTCCTCTTTAGCTTTCCCTAAATTGATGACCTACCTTATGATAAAAGATGAAAACAACAAAATGCCCTATGATACAAACACACCAGGGAAATGAGAATAGGATTATTAGATGTTTGACTTCTATAATGTACTGCTTAAATAAGCAGGACTACCAGCTGATCCCCTTTGTGTTGATTGTGGAAAGAAAAGTCTGGGAAATGATGCCAGGGAACTTTTCTCCATTTAAGTCTGAATAAGCATTTGCATGAGCTTCATCCAAGTTCTTCATTACATAGCAGCTCAATTCTCAAGGTAGAAATGTGTATTCCAAGTATTTTGTTCAAGCTTTTTGTCTCCCAAGTGTATCCTCCTTTTTGGCCACATTTCTATCTGACATTTTACAGCAAGTACCCAAAGGTTCATGTGATACAATTGAAGTCAGTGACTTCGGGATGATTTTGTTATGTTCTCAAAATTCTGCAGCTGATTACTACCAAGCACCAATTGAATAATTCTCTTCATAGAGACAAAAGACACAATTTAGAAATTATTGACTTTACAACAGAAAAATGGATAGATGCTGAAAAAATTTATTTGCGTTATTGTGTTGTTAAAAGCAATAAATATTTGGGGTTATTTTCCATATAGTGGAGAAAACATAAGGATTCAATACTGGTTCCTTAGGGTATGGAAATTTGTATCCACACATGTAAAAGTGTATCACTAATGTTCTACTTTATGATGCTCTGCTGCATTAGCCTTTCAGAAAGAATAAACTCAGTCCAGTTTCTTCCCAGTATACTGTGCTATGATGTTTCCATCTTTTAAATTTAATTAGTTTATGCCAGTATTTCCAGTGAGCCATATTCATAATTAAAGTCAATGCCAAAAGACCATAAAAAATTGATGCTTTCAGTAAACTTGTCCTTCGCCCAGGCTAATAAATACCAACTTTCAGAGTTTTTATGTCCATCAAAGATGGATGTTTTCCCATTGATTCAGTATTTCAATGAGGAAAAAACTCTTTATTCTTGTGTATTTTATACATTTACGTAGAGTCAGGTTTGTTACAAAGATAGAATTACATGGACTTGCATTTTAAGAAGCAAGCATGGGTAAAGATAAAGCTACAGTAGTCAAGACAGTATAATACTGGCAAAAGAATAGATAAATAGATCAGTGGGACAGAAGTGAGAGCCCACAAATAGACCCAGTTAAATATATTCAACTATATTTGATATTAGACAAAGAACCAAAGGTAGCTAAGCGCACTGGCACATGCCTGTCTAATCTCAGCAGCTCGGGAGGCTGAGGCAGGAGGGTCACGAGTTCAAGGCCCTAAGCAACTTAAGGAGATCTTGTTTCAAAATAAAAAGGTCTGAGGATGTGGCTCAGTGGTTGAATGCCCCAGGTTCAATCCCCAGTACCAAAAAAAAAAAAAGAGAGAATATATTGGGACAATAATAATTCTTTTTAACAATTGGTGCTAGAATAATTGAACATCCACCTCCAAAAATAAAATAAAAAAAGACTGCACACAGACTTTGCACCTTTCACAAAATTTAGCTCAAAATAGATCCCAGACCTAAATGGTAAATGTAAAACTATACAGCTCCTAAAGGTTATAGGAGAAAATCTGGATGATTGTGGGTTTGGTGATAATTTTATATATATATATAACACCAAAGGTACAATCCAAGAAAGAAAGAATCAATAAGCTAGATTTCATTAAAATTGGAATTTTCTGTTTTGTAAAAGACATTTTCAAGAGATAGTCTTGGGTCTGGGGCTATGACTCAGTGGTAGAACACTTGCCTAGCATGTGTGAGGCACTGGGTTCAAACCTCAGCACCACATAAAATATAAATAAGTAAAGTTTAAAAAATAAAGAATTGGGGGAAAAAAACATACAGAGAGAGAGAGAGAGAGAGAGAGAGAGAGAGAGAGAGAGAGAGAGAGAGAGAGAGAGACTTCCACATACTGGAAGAAAGTACTTACAAAAGGCATTTCTAATAAAGGACTATTATCCAAAATATACAAAGAACTCTTAAAGGCTAAGGATGTAACTCAGTGATAGAGTGCTTGCCTAGCCTGTGCAAGGCCTTGGGTTAAATACCCAGTACCATCGAAAACAAACAAAAACCCCACAGAACTCTTAAAGTTCAACATTAAAAAAACTGATTTTAAAATGGTCCAAAGACCTTAATAGACACCTAATCAGAAAAGATATACAGAAGCTGGGCCCAGTGGCACATGCCTGTAATCACAGTGACTCGGGAGGCTGAGACAGGAGGATCACGAGTTCAAAGCCAGCCTCACCAAAGTGAAGTGCTAAGCAACTCAGTGAGACCCTTCTCTAGATAAAATATAAAATAGGGCTGGGGATGTGGCTCAGTGGCTGAGTGCCCCTGAGTTCAACCCCCCTCCACCACCAAAAAAAAAGATATACAGATAGCAAATATACATATGAAAAGATGCACCACATTATCTGTCATCAGGGAAATGCAAATCAAAACAAGATAACACTATAAAACTATTATAATAGAGTATTATTCAGCCTTTAAAAAAGAAGGAAATCACGGGCACCTGTAATCCCAGTGGTTCAGGAGGCTGAAGCAGGAGGATCACAAGTTGAAAGCCAGCCTCAGCAACTTAGTGAGCCCTAAGCAATTTAGTGAGACCCTGTCTAAATAAAACATAAGAAGGGCTGGGACTGTTGCTCAGTGGTTAAGCACTCCTGGGTTCAATTTCTGGTACAAAAAATAAAAGAAGGAGGGGGAGGAAGAAATCCTGCAATTTTCAGCCACATGGATGAACCTAGTGACATTTTGTTAAATAAAGTAAGCCAGCCACAGGAAAAAAAAAATACTACATGATCTCACTTATCTCTGGAATAATTAAAAACAAATTCACAAAAGCAGAAAGTAGAATGATGGTTCCCAGGGGCTCTGGGGGAGAGGAAATGGGGAAATGTTGGTCAAAGGATGCAGAGTTTCAGTTATGTAGGATGAATAAATTCTAGAGATCTCAGGACAGCATGGCAACTATAGTTAATGATACTGTATTTTATACTCACAGTTTGCCCAGAGAGTAGATCTTAAGTCTTCTCACCATGCAAAAAAAAAAAAAAAAAGGTAACTTTGTGAGGTGATGATATTTTAATTAGCTTGACTATAATTATCATTTCATAATGAATATCAAAACATCATGTTTTATACCTTAAACATATTGGCCAAATCCAAAGCATTGACAACACCAAATGCTGGTAGGGATTGGAGGAACAGTAATCCTCATTTGTCGCTGGTGCTACCACTTTGGAAGACATTTTGATGATTTCTTACAAAACTAAACATATTCTTACCAAATGATCCAGCAGTCCAAACCTCTTGGTATTTTCCCACAGGAGTTGAAAAGTTATGCCCACATAAAAAACCTGCAAGTGGATGTTTATAGTGGTTTTATTCATAATTGCCAAAACTTGGAATCAACCAAGATGTCCTTCAGTAGATGAATATTGAATAAATAAACTGTGGTGCATTCACATAATAGACTGTTATTCATTATCAAAAATAGATGAACTGTTAAGCCATGAAAAGATGTGGTGGGGAAACTTAAATGTATGTTATTTAGTGAAAGAAGCCAATCTGTAAAGTCTACATGCTGTATGATTACAACTATATGACTTCCTGGAAAAAGCAAAAAGATCAGCGGTTGTTAGCAGGGGTAGAAGGGATGAATATGCAGAGCACAGGATGTTTAGGGCAATGAAAACACTCTGCATGATATCTATAATAGTGGATGTTCCCTGGGCCCAAGGCAGAGGCTGCTGGAGTCCTGACTAGCTGCATTCAATTGCCCACCTACATTAGAAATAAGAAAAGTAATATAAAAAGGGAAAAACAATAGTCACAGTTGTGCCCAAACTGAAAAGCCAGCAAATCTACCTTTGCAGTCTTATAGGAACAGAAGTATTCATATGTATACTGTGCCAGCCAAAGGATATGTTACAATTCCAGTTCAATCTTTGCTGACATCAGGGCTTTGAGGAAGGGCAGTTTTAGCCTCTGTTCTCATCACAAGACATGGCTTGTAGGAAGCTGGGATGGAGAAAATAGCTTTAGCAGGAAATTGAGAAGAAAAAAATAACTTAGGACTTCTAATTATAAATGAGCCCCTTTACAGGTATATGTCACTATACATTTACCCAAACTCATAGAGTATACATCAAGAGTAAACCCAAATGTAAACTGATGGTGATGTATCAATGTAGGTTCATCAATTATAATAAATATACCCCTCTGCTGGGTGATATTTGATCATGAGGGAGGTTGTGTGTGGGGGGGGGGAGGGTTCCTTCTGCTCAATTTTGCTATGAAGCTAAAGCTTCTCTAAAAATATAAAGTGTATTAAAGTAAATAAACATATTTTTGAAGACAGTTTTTTGCAACAAAAAGAAGCAGGCTTGGAAGGTATTACCATCCCAATTTTATGTGTGAGAAGACAGAACCCAGTGAGGTTGCCATTTTCCCAGTGTGCACTGGTATGGCAAAACTCAAACCAGAGCAAGACTCTTATACCTAACTCAAAGCCCTCTCTCCCATCCCTCCTGGTGCCAATGTGTGGAAGTGGTAGCAGCCTGTAGGAAGTGATTATATTTCAGTTTTGACCACAGTCTGTGCTCATGGGTTGGCAATGTTTCTTAAATAATTGAACAGAAGACCAGCAGTGTTGTGCTCTGGAATAATACCATGCTCCATTTAAATGGGCCATATCTTATCTTCCCAAACTACTGCTGCATATACATACTGGTCAACCCTTGAGCCAAAAGTCATCTTAAGCAATAAACAGCTGTAGGTGAGACATCTTGACAGACTGACTCTCAGTAACAGTGAGATTCTCATTTCAGCTCTCTACAGAATTTAAGAATGCATGTATTATGGTTTGGATAGGAGGTATGCCCCCCTAAAGATCCTGTGTTAATGCAGGAATATTGAGAGATAAAATGATTAGATTATGAGAACTGTAACCTAATCGGTCCATCCTAGTTTGAATGGCCTGAGTGGGTGGTAATTGTAGGCAGGTTGGGCATGGCTGAAGAAGGTGGATCACTGGGGGCTTAACCTGGAAGGGTCCATCTTTCCTGTGGCCCCTTTCCTTTCTCCCTTTGTTTGCTTCCTGGCTGTCATGGACTGAGCAGCTTTCTTCTGCCATGATGTTCTGTTCATTTGGACCCAGAGCAATGGGGTCAGCCAACCATGGACTGAACCTCCGAAACCATGAATCAAGATAAACTTTTCCTCCTCTTGGTTGTTCTTGTCAGATATTTTGGTCCCAGAGACAAAAAGCTGACTGATGTGGCAACCAAACTGAATATTTTATCATCAGTAATAAGTGTAAAAGGGCTTGAATTAGAAACAGAGCAATTTATTGTTGAGTGCTTTTTGTTTATCTGTCTACTGGTATGTGTTGAGGGGCATCAAAAGAGAATATCAAACATAGTGGATCTTGACTCCCCAGGAGTTTATAGGCCAATCGAGGAAAGAAAACAAACCACAAAAGATTCTGCATATTCATACATACTAAGATGGAATTGGGAAGGTGTTTGAAACGGACCCTGAGAAAAGAATTTGAGTCTATGTGTTTTGAAGAGAAGGTTTAAAAAGATAAGAGAAGGAAAACAAGGCAGGGAATGGAAAACAGCCAATAAAGAAAACATTATTAAGCCAGGTGCAGTAGCTCATGCCTGTAATCCCAGCAGCTCCGGAGGCCCAAGGCAGGAGGATCATGAGTTCAAAGCCAGCCTCAGCAAAAGTAAGGCGCTAAGCAACTCAGTAAGACCCTGTCTCTAAATAAAATACAAAATAGGGCTGGGGATGTGACTCAGTGGTTAAGTACCCCAGAGTTCAATCCACAGTCAAAAAATAAAGAAAGAAAGAAAGCATTATTAGACAAATATCAAATATCACAATGAGTGATTTCGGGTTAATCCTATGAGGAGACACTGGGAAATGGTATCCAACACATGCCTCAGAGTCATTCTCCCCATGGGGTAGGAAAGCTACCCCTTCCAGCTTCTGAGGGCTGCAGTTGGGGGTATTAAGGACTCTCTCGGGGATATTAACTCTCCAGCACTTCTGCCTGCCAGTAATATAGGCAGAGCAGCTTTTTGTAGTTCTGGAAAAAATCCTCAGATATAGTGGGCAGATATTGACAGCTGGAAGTCAGCCTGTGCATGTAAAACAGAAAAGTCCAAAACTGTGGGCAGGGGACTGACAGAGTATCTGCTGCAGTAGGATTCCTGGTGGAGGTGAGACTTGACATTGCTCTTTTGTTGTTGTTGTTTATTTATTTGTTTCAGTGGTGCTTGGGATTGAACTCTGGGCCTTGGGCCTGCAAGGCAAGCACTCTACCAACTGAGCTGTATCCCCAGCCTCCTGACAGTGCTCTTTTTCTTTTCTCCCCAGGCTTCCTCATGACCTTGTCCCTGTTGTCCATTGTGTATGGAGCTTTACGCTGCAACATCCTAGCCATCAAAATCAAGTATGATGAATATGAGGTCAAAGTGAAGCCTCTGGCCTATGTCTGCATCTTCTTCTGGAGGGGCTTTGAGATTGCCACACGAGTCATTGTCCTGGTCCTCTTTACCTCTGTCCTGAAGACCTGGGTGGTGATGATCGTACTCATCAACTTCTTCAGCTTCTTCTTGTACCCCTGGATCATCTTCTGGTGCAGTGGCTCCCCATTCCCCGAAAATATAGAGAAGGCCCTCACCCGGGTGGGTACCACCATCGTGCTGTGCTTCCTCACTTTACTGTATGCTGGCATCAACATGTTCTGCTGGTCAGCTGTACAGCTGAAAATTGATGACCCTGACCTCATTAGCAAGTCCCAGAATTGGTACCGGCTCCTGGTGTACTACATGTTGAGATTCATCGAGAACGCCATCCTCCTGCTCCTGTGGTATCTTTTCAAGACTGACATTTATATGTATGTGTGTGCACCTCTGTTGATTCTGCAGCTGCTCGTTGGGTACTGCACAGCCATTCTCTTCATGCTCGTGTTCTACCAGTTCTTTCACCCTTGCAAAAAGCTCTTCTCCTCCAGTGTTTCTGAAAGCTTCCAGGCATTTCTCAAGTGTTCCTGCTGGAGACGGAGGCAGAAATCCTGTGAGTCCTTAGAAGAGACAGACCTGAGGTCATCCAGAAAACAAGAGGAGATGCCTTCTAGCAGTAAAAGAAGTCCTGAGCCCATTCATATCTTTAGTGCTGAAGAACTGTGCTCTGCTTAAGGGACCCAAGGTCTCTCAGGGCACAGGCATATTGTTTTCTGGGTTGATACCTGTTCTTCATGTAAGCGATGAGCACTGCACAAGGAACCTGGCAGGAAGTTAGCTGTCAACTCCTCATGAGCTGCTGCTCTTTAGATGCTCTTGGGTATGTGGGAACTAGGGGGAGAAGCCAGGGACACTTGGCGCAGAAGGGGAAGCCTAAAGCACGACAGTTTACAGGTGACCATGTTGTGTTTTTGCAGGTCTTTTTGGCCTTTTCACTGACAGAGTACCCCTGAAGTCTGAGTTAGGCTGGTTAGATCCATCAGGTAGAATGAGGAAAGGGGCTTACTTGTTTTCTAGTTTTCTGGATTGTTGGTCTGATAGCCTGATAATTTGTTTCCCCCAAACTTAGTTTTTACCCAAGAGCTGTCCTGATGACCAGAGAAGGTTACTAGGGTTTTCCCATCAGCAACATCATTCCTGTCAGAGCTTACAGGAAGGGTTGTTCAAGTTTGGTTTTTGAATAGATACATGTTCTATTTTCATCTCATTAGGGCTTTTTGTACATAACCAACTATAGCCATATGGCATGCTATCATCTGTAATTGATTCGAGAACCTAGATTTGGAAATTTGATTCCCTAGGATCCATGGCTGCAACATTACATTCTAAATTTGGTTATGGAAGCCCTAGATTTTTAGGAAAGTCGTGCTCCTTCCATATGTTGAAGAAATTGTGGATCAGGAAGGTTGTTAAAACATCAAAATGATGGAGGCTTATATAAGTAGAATTCCTCCCTTCACAGAATGTTTGAAGATGTGAGTCAGCTTGAAGGCAGGCTTTAACCTCCATAAGGTTCAGTCATGTCGTACAGTTCTGGGAAATTTCTAGTAGAATTTGCTAGGATTCACCTTTTTTAGGAAAGAATTAAATAAAAGTGATAGTTTTCACTCTGGCCTCCCCCTTCCTTGTTTGTCAGGAAACTTTGAGACAAGAGTTACCTCGGTTAACTTAAATTTTTCTAGAAAACCCTGCAGAAATCTCTTGCCCAGTGCAGGTATACAGGGCATTTTAATTTTCATTATTTGAAGGGAAAGGATTTTCCTCACCACCCACCCCTAGATAGTGATTGACTTAAGAAACATTTTCAGTAAATAGAGATGACATGACTAGAAGACTTTTTTGTCCCTCAAGGAATACATTTTGGTTTGGCATAATTGTGAGTTAATTTGAACAAGATCTCCAGTTTTATCATCCTCCACCTTTTATCTTCTATATAATTTCTTCTTTAATCTAGAATTCTCTTGTTTCATTAAAGAGGATTGGCTAGCATGTTCTCAATTGTCTTTTAAAAAAATGCCTAGTGCTAGTGCTATTATTTCTACCTTTTAGCATCTTGATAATAAAATACCTGGAAACCATAAAGATCACACTAATTTAGAGTGAGGATGAAAGTAAGACCTGAGAAATTTACAAAGATAACTCATTTATGGACTCTACTTTACCAGATGGAACAGGAATCCACTTCTCTGACTATATGAATGCACAAGACATACTTATTTGGCCATCCTGATTCTGATAATTTTCCTTTTTTAATTTTTTTTGTGTGTCAGATATATAAGTAATTTCATACAGATGAAAATGTGATTCAGAAGTCATTTTCCACTACATTCATGGGTTCATGAAACAATAAATATTATTTCACAGGATCCATGTTCTTTAATATTTTACACAATTCTGTATATATTAATTAGATCCTAAACCATAGAGCCTCGATTTTAGTTTTATGAGATACCTTTCCTCATTTGAAATTCTTTTGGTTTATCAATATTTATTGTTTAATTTTGTAGGAATGCCCATTTTTGTCTATTTTTAGCCAAATAAGAATAAACTCTAGACTGTGTCATACACTTGTCCTATTTTTAATAGGCTAGATAAACTGTGAGCATACATCATCGAAAGAATACATCATACAACATAAACTTCCATGTACTTTCCATGGGCATGGATACACAATCATACTATAGAAAAACACCTTAGAGAATATATAACAACTTCAGGTTAAAGCTGTTAAAACCTTAGAACCCTTTTGTTCTTTAGGGTTCTGTAGATAACAGCAAAGCCATTTCTATGTCATTCCAAGTGTTTCTTTAATATCAAACCAGTTCCTTCTGTTTATCGACACCAGATATTTCCAAGCTTTTTTGTGAGGAAGGCATTCTTGTCTTGAAGCTTTGCAGTGGCTGACGGTGGGAGCAATGGTGCCCCTTTTCCATCAGAAATGCCTTGGGAGTGAGGACTTGGAGCAGCCACCAGCCTGTCACTCAGGAGGCTTGTTCAGAATTAGACAAGGATGGAAAGAAGGGTATTTCTCAGCTTTGGTTTATAACCTTGCCACCAAAACCCTTGCAAAATGTTAAATTTCAAATACATTGCAAATCACTTTAATTTAGATGATGATAAACATTATTTTATTTTGTTTCCAGGGATTAAACCCAGGGACACTTTACCAGAGAGCCACATCCCCAGCCCTTTCTGTTTTATTTTTAGACAGGATCTCACTAAGTCACTTAAGGTCTTGCTAAATTGCTGAGGGTAGCTTTGAAATTTCAATCCTCCTACCTCAGCCTCCTGAGCCACCAGAGATTACAAGCCCAGTGATTGTAAGCATCTTAAGTGACCCCCAACCCTAACAGTGATAATCAGTTTGTCAGACTCCCAAATTTCAGTTCACACATTTATACAGACAGAAGTTTGGTAACTAAATTAGACATTCTATCAATTTTAACCTTTGATATATAGTTAACCCAACTTCAGGGACATGTATATCTGTTTACTTTAGGGGAGAGAAATTGTTACTTTTTTTTTTTCTGCATGGTAAAAATGTTAAGTCATGTGAATTGAAATTTTTTGGTTTTAAATTATTATCTCAGAAATGGGAAAACTACAGTTTATTCTGGAAAGCTAAGTTCTAAACACATAAAACCAGCAAATTCCCACATGTGTTAGGAGTCAAAATATGTTTTTCAATTATAATTCATATTTCAAAAACTCTCAGTGCGCTGGGCACAGTGGCACATGCCTATAACCCCAGCAACTTGGCAGGCTGAGGCAGGAGGATCACAAGTTCAAAGCTGGCCTCAGCAACTTAGAAAGAACCTGTCTCAAAATAAAAAATAGAAAGGGCTGGGGATGTGGCTCAGTGGTTAAGCACACCTGGGTTCAATCCCTGGTACTAAAAAGAAAAACAAAAAAACCTTTCAGTACTTTGTCTAATTAACCACATGCCATAACCTGTCATGACAGCTGTTCCAGCTGTATCACTATAATTTGGCTGGATGGGGATGAAGTATTTGCTGAAAAATCTATTGAAATAAGATCATCAAACATGTTTAGACTTTCTCTTGCCATTACTGGAGACAGCCTAGTTTAGAGATTGGCATCTCCCTGTTCAGCCCTACAAGTTTCTCACCCACCAAATTAGGATGATAGACTTGTCCAACCTACCTCAGAAGGTTGTGGGAAAGATCAAATTATGTAACAGGTGTGAAAGTGCTTTCAAAATGTTTTTTAAAAGTGCCATGCATAAAGAGTTAATATATTATTCAAATCCATAAGCAGGTTATTGTTATTTTTTTACTGTTTGAAAAGAAGTAAGTAGCATCATCCGCATGAATGTCTTGAGTGAATATGTGAGCCTTTGGCCTTCTCAGCAGTTGCCCTTTCTCTTACCACCTCTTGCTTCCAAATTTAGCACCCAAACCTGTAGTACTTGGAGGGAAAAGATCCAATGAATCTGAGAAAGAGCTTCTGATGCAAATGAGTTGATCAAATGGTATTGTCTTTCATAGGGGACATCTTTGGCTAATTGTACTTTACAACTAGAATGGCTGATTCAAGGCATTAACTGAATGTGAGTATAATCTTTTCAGCCTTGTAAGTGTGAAAATAAGCATTAAAATTGATTGTTGAATACAGCATTTCCTTGGAAAACACCTTAGAACATTAGTTTTATGGTTATGAGTGTATGTGCCAATACTTCTCAGCCAATGCATTATGGATGTGAGCTTTTGTGGACTGCTTCTCTGAGTCATTGACTCAAATGTTGTATATGTTTCTTCACGTAATAAATTAATTTTTCAATTTCTCCTTGCATTTCATTCTTTATTCAGTCCTTCCTGACTTTTTCTTTCTTTCTTTCTTTTTTTACTTCAGGAAATATTTTAAAAGACAGAAATTTGAAAATGGTTTCGTTGTTATTGGTTGGTTTTGCAATCTCACGTAGACATTCTTTTTGTAGGATGAGAAATTTGAGAGTGCTAGGATTCAGCCTTGTAAAACAGCCATAGTCCATGAAAACTCCTCTGCTTGTTTAATAAGTATTTACTTTATTTATTAAAGGTGCACTGCTGGGTACCAAGATTCTGCTCAGTTTTATGTTCAGTTGCCATATGTGATGCCAAAAGAGATGCAATATATATATATAATCTTTTAGACTAACATAAATGGTATATTGACCCAGAAATATAAAACACCAAACAAGTGGCTTCATATTAACATAAACAAATAATTGAATTAAATCACTGTCCATGGTTGGAAAAAATATCAGTCATTAAAAGGGATCATTTCCTACACATGGACTGTTAAATAATTCCTTCACTTCTGAAGGTGGCGTAAGACTTAGATATAGATAAGCTTTCTTTTAAAAACAGCTTTATAAAGGTTCATATGCAAAAATTGCATGTATTGAATGTGTACAATTTGATGAGTTTACACATACTTCTTGGTTTTCTCTTTTTGGAAGAACACATGAAATCTACCCTCTTCACATTTTAAGTTCACAATACAATGTTGTCAACTATATGTCCTATGTTGTACAGCAGATTTATAAAAAAATAATGTTTTATTGGTACTCCATGAGTTAATGAATCTTTTTTTTTTTGTAGTTGTAGATGGACAGTATGCCTTTATTTTATTTTTTATATGGTGCTAAGGATCAAACCCAGTGCTTTGCGCGTGCTAGGCACTGCCACTGAGTACAGCCCCAGCCTAAACTTATTCTTTTATAACTGAACCCTTATAACCTTTGAACAGCTCCCTATTTCCCTTCTCCTCAGCTCCTAGCAACCACTCTTCTACTCTTTAGTTCCATGAGTTGGACTCTTTTAGAACTCTCATATAAGTGGAATCATGTAGTATTTGTCCTTGTATGTCTGATTTATTTCTTTAGTATGCAATCTGAATTCATTCATGTTGTCATAAGTGGCAGGATCTCCTTTTGTAGGGCTGGAGAATATTTTATTATACGTTTATATCACATTTTATTCATTCATCTGTCAGTGGACATTTGGATTGTCTTCATATCTTGGCTTTTGTGAATAATGCTACAGTGAACTTGTGAGTGCAGATGTCACTTTGAGATCCTGATTTCATTTATTTTGGATACATTCCTAGAAGTGGGATTGCGGATCATATGGTATTTTTGTATTTTTAATTTTTTGAGAAGCCTCCATTATATTTTCCATACTGGGTGCACCATTCTATATCCCTACCAACAATGTACAAGTGTTCCAACTTCTCCACATCCCCACCAACACTTATATCTGGTTTTGGTTTTTATAGTAGCCATCCTAACAAGTGTGAGGTGATATCTTGTGATGTTGATTTGCATTTCCCTGATGATTGGTGATGTTGAGCACCTTTTCACATACTTGTTGACCATATGTATGTTTTCTTTGGAGAAATGTCTATTGGAGTCCTTTGTCCATCTTTTAATTGGGTGGTGGTGGTTGCTCATATATTTTGGAGATTAAACACTTACCAAATACATGGTTTGGAAATATTGTCTCCCATTCAGTAGACTGTCTTTTCATCCTGTCGATTGTTCCCTTTGCTGGGCACAAGTCTTTTCAAAGATATGTCTTGGTGTTAAGAACACAGAATGTCAGCCCAACAAGATGGCACACACCTGAAATCCCAGCTGCTGGGGGAGACTGAGGCAGGAGGATCACAAGTTCAAGGCAGCTGTGGCAACTTAGCCAGACGCTGTCTCAAAATAAAAAATAAAAACGACTGGGGATGTAAGTCAGTGATAGAGTTCCCCTGAGTTCCATCCCCAGTATCAGGGGGGAAAAAATTATATATATATATATATATATATATATATATATATATATATATGTTTTGTATTTTTTTCAAATAAGAAAACTGAATGTCACCAAGTATAGAGTTCAAGTAGGCCGATCTGAAATTACAATTATGTTTGCAAATGTTTTATTTTGAAGTAATTTCAAATGAATAGAAGAACCTCAGGAATAGTGCAGGATTTTTAAAAAAATCTTTTACCCAGATTTATCTATTTTTGTCTCTCACTCTTTCATGATCCATTTGAGATTATGCGGCAGAAATTACACCCTTTTGTGTCCTGGCTTCTTTTCATTTATTTATTTGTTTGTTTATTTATTTATTTATCGGCATTACACCATTTTATTCCTAAATATTTTCTTGCATTTTTCCTAATAAAGGCTAAAATGGCCACAGTACAATTATCACACAGGGGACTTTGAACATTGATACAATACTAAAATCTAATCTAGAATCCATATTCCATTTAGTATCTGTGCCTTCACAACATTTGTCTTCACAAAGTGTCCACAACCACTTAAATCAACTGAGTGCTCTTCTGTGGGGTTCTCTTTATTTAAAACTATGAGTAAGCTTTAACTTCCCTGTGAATACTTGGAAAAGTACAACAGACTTTGAAAAGTTATTTGAAGAAAATACATACATGCTGTCAGTACTGAAAATAGCTTAAAACCATAGATTTGAAATGTTTATAGGCAAACTGGATAATCCTTTCACAGATATATATATATACACACACACACACACACACACACACACACACCAGGGATTGAATTCAGGGGAGCTTAACCACTGAGCCATATCCCTAGCCCTTTTTTATATTTTATTTAGAGACACAGTCTTGCTAAGTTGCTTAGGGCCTCACTAAGTTGCTGAGGCTGGTTTTGAACTTGCAATCCTCTTGCCTCAGCCTTCTGCGTCACTGAGATTACAGGTGGGTGCCACCGTTCCTGGCCACAACTACCATTTTAGGCTTCATGTATTTGCCACTGAATATATGAGCCCACTGTGTCAGCTCTGTAAAACGATGTTTTGTCCCAAATTTATAAATATTCGGAATTTGGTGAGCGAAGTAGATACTATTCTGCTATGACCATATTTCTCTGAGTGTCCCCCTCTCAGGAGAGTATATTTTCTTTTTAAAATATTTTAATTGATACCTAAGAATTATGCATATTTATGGGGTACTGTATTATGTTTCAATATATGTGTACACTGTGTTATGTTCAAATCAGGGTAAACATGTCTCCTCAAACATTTATCCTTTATGGTAAAAGCATTCAAAACCCTTTCTTATAGCTTTTTAAAAATATATAGTACATTATCATCATCCATAGTTACCCTACTGTTCAGTAGAATACCAGAACTTATTTCTCCTACCTAACTATAACTCCAGGAGACTCTGTTTTCTATGAACATCTTTTCAACTGAAAAAGAACTCAGAAATGTCAATTATATGTTGTAATTAAATGAATGACTTTTGGGTGGGGGGGGTACTGGGTATTGAACTGAGGTTGATCTCCTGCTGGTGTTGCTGTTTTATTTTTTATTTTGAGACAGCTAATTATTGCTGAGGCTGATCTTGAACTTGGGATTCTCCTGCCTCAGCTTTTCAAGTCACTGGAATTACAGGCATGTGCCACCATACCAGGCAAACGAATAACATTTTCTCTTTTTCAGGGGAAGGCACTTCCTAGCAGCCTGGATTTGTATAGAACTGGAAATTTAGAAACCCCCAATCCCTTCTTCCCTAGTTCACAATAAGCCCTGGTAGCCTAGGCCCTAGTGTGCTAAGATGGTGAGTTCACTGCAGAAGCATGCTCTAGGGAATGCCTTCACCTCCTGTTACCTTCTTGGCATGGTTGTTTCTCTGGAAATTACTAGACCTAAGAGACTAAACTGGTTTAAGCAAGTTTTGGAACCAAGAGCATCTTCAAGGAGCATACAGTAGCATGTGACAGCATCTCTCTCTTGCAGCAGATAATCAGAAAATTTTCCACCCAGACTGTGTTGTGGCAACTCATCTCTGTGAGGGACTTGCCGGGGTTTGCCTCCTCTCAAGGAGGATCAATTCATCCAGGTTGATTGGGAGATTCTGCCTGTGCTTTTGCTCTCTGCCACCCTCCCATCCTGAATTAATTTTCTCTCTGAATGATGAGTTCCTGATTGAAACCTGATTAGCGTGCTTCCTAGAGCCCTGGAAATACCATCCTCCTTAACATCTGAATTATGCATCCTGGTTTAATTTCTTATCAGTTTGCTTCCGATCTTAATTACCTAAACTCTACAGTTAATGAGTCAAATTTTCAGGAGCGATAGCACTCAAGAAAGAAAACAGGATTTCCAAGTTCTATTTTGGAGTGCACCTGCCAGACCGTGACCACCAACAGCCCAGCAGAGCCGAGAAGGGCTCCCTGCTGTCACCTCCTAACAAAAGAACCTTCCTAAGTGGAGTAGCAGAATTGTTTAGAACAATGATGCTCAGCTGTAGGGCTTCAGGGCTCCAAGCAGTGCAAAGATACTGTCATCCTCCCCAGTAACTAGAAATGCCTGGCACATACTTGAGCAATTATTTTTCTAGCTAGTGGGAATGCTGTTGTAATACGACAGGACCCCTGAAAACTGTCACTCTTGTCAAAGTAACTTTGTCATTATCCTCCCAGCCCCCACCACGAGACAATATTAAAAATTGAAAAGTCAACCACTATCATGTAGGGGGTAACCTTAAAGATGTTCTTTGCAACTGAAACTCTGGGAAACTACTCCCCAGGTTTTTCCTCTGCTGGAATAGTTTCTCCTCTGTACTTCCGGTTATACTCTTCTTGAACAAATTACTTGGCTTCTCTCATTTCCAGCTTGATTCAAGAAATGAGAAGAGATTTGTGTTTTAAAAGTGGATGGTGAATGCGCACCAGGGTCTTGGACCTGCATTTTACAGTACACGTGGTTAAAAGTGGCTTACAGAATTGTTCTTTAACCTAACAAGAAGTTTGGAGGTTTGGAGAGAGACGATTCTAGATTCTAGCAAGGCAGAAAGTCTTTAGGCAGGGCTGGGGATGTAGCTCAGTTAGTAGAGTGCTTGCCTTGCATGTACAAGGCCCTAGGTTCAATCCCCAGCACCACCAGGAAAAACAAACAAACAAACAAAAAGTCTTCAGGTATCAGAAGCTTCCCTGTCCTTCCTTTCTGACATCTTCAAATTTGTGCTTCTCTCCTTGTGACCTGAATCCAAAAATCAGAAATGGTATTTCTCTCTGGGCATCTTTTATTTCAGGAGGAAAATCTTTCCTAGAACCTCCTACCATGCCCAAGCCTTAGAGCAAAATTTCCTAAGGTTTTTACTGGGCAAGTTTGGGTAACAATCCCACCCAGGAAGCTGTCTCTGGCAAGGAGAATGGAAATGGCACAGCTTCCTTTGACTAGGTAAATTCACTTGTCAGAGTTGGTGAAGGGACCACCATCATCCCTGAACATATGGAAGGAAGAACACCAGTGACATTAGGGTCCTACTGGCAATGAAGAAGAATGGGGAAGTGGCCAATTGCTGAGCAACCTGTAGTGTCTTTTGCTGATATTTTAGACAAAGACCCAGCTAAGCTGATGAATTAGGGAAGAATATAAAAGCTCCTTGTCCTCTCTTTCCAAGGAAAGAAAAAAAATCCACTACTTATCCTATCTCCTCTTGCATCTTATTGTTACCAAAAGCTCTGTCCTTGTCCCTGATGCCTATCCAATAAGAAGGATACAGTTTTGAGAAAAAGGAAAAAAGAAGGTTTATTGCTTTGCTAGCAAAGGAGAAATACAGGGGACTCCTGTCCCAAAGGTTGTGACTCTCCCCATCAGGAAGGACCGAGTTTTAAGGAACTCTTCAAGAGTTACATTCCAGGTGTGCTCTGGTAGGGGTTCCCAGGGTGCCCTGATGGCGTGTTAGGATTCACTTGTTAATTTGGGAGATAGTCACTTCCCAGATCCTCAGTAGCCTTCACCTTCCTATAGTGGATGTGTTCAAGGGCAATTAACTAGGGGAAGAAAAGAGAACACTGAATCCCCAATCTTGTTAGGGAGGGGGAGATGGGAGAAGAGAGATAAAACCATTGTTTAAAAAAATAGGCTTATAGCAATGAGGGCTATATTCAGAAGGTGAAGGGACCACTGTTACAGAAAAAAAAAAAAAAAGGTCTATTGTTAGCAAAGGAGAAGCACAGGGAACTATGAGGTATTTTCAGTACCAAAGGCTGTGATTCTGCCCATCAGGGAGAACAGAAGGCTTTTAAAGCTCTTCAGGGCTGGGGATATAGCTCAGTTGGTAGAGTGCCTGCCTCACATGCACAGGGCCCTGGGTTCAATCCCCAGCAACACCAAAAAAATAAAAAGAAGCTCCATCCCAGGTGCACCCTGATGGTATGTTGAAATTCACTGGTCAATTTGGGAGATAGTCACTTCCTAGACCTTCCAGTGACATCTCCTTCCTGAGGTGGATATGCATTCAAGGACAGATAACTCGAAATAATCTGTTCCCCATCCCCTCCAATTCAGGGAGAGGGAGAAGAGGAAAAGAAAAACAGGTCCCTCTTAAATAAGCAGCATGGAGAAGTGAACCATTATTACAATATGTCCCATTGCTGAGGGTGGCTTTGAACTTGGGATCATCCTGTCTCAGCCTCCCGAGCCACTGGGATGACAGGCATGCTTCACCATGCCCAGCTCCTCTAATTTTTAAATAATTTGTTGTGATTTCCTTTTCATTCTGAATTGATGCCCTTTCCTTTTGTAGCTAATTTTGAGATCATGCTTTATTTTTTAAACACCTCTACCTAACCAAATTTCTTAAGCTTCTTTTTTATTTTATTTTTTAGGTGTAGTTGGATACAATGCCTTTATTTTATTTATATGTTGTGCTGAGGATGAAACCCGGGGCCTTGCACGTGCTAGGTGAGCGCTGTACCGCTGAGCTACACCCTCGGCCCCCTAAGCTTTGAGCTCCCTGCCCAAATCTGATATGTGACTACACTTCAGCCTCGTGAAGGCCCTGAGTAGTGTGTTCCTGGCAAAGGAAACAGTATGTACAAAAGACTAGCTTAGTAACAAGGATATTTATATTCAGAGAACAGTCTATGGGTCAGAGTTGCTAGAACATGGGAGAGGAGTAAGATTGGAGATGTGATCAGAGTCCACTTTGTAAGATGGAGCAGAAAATGATAGACATTATGTTAAGCATGATATATGCATGATCACGTTTATTCTTCACAACAACATTATGCAACAGTTACTGTAATTATTCCCTTTGTACAGAGAGGAAAGCTGAGGCTGAAATTCTGCTATGGTTACATTGTAAGTGGCAGGGTTGGGATTCAAGCCCAATATTGTCTAATGCCAAAGCCCCAGTGCTTAATCACTGACTCCCAAACTTTGTCCAGTTTGCAGATGTGGCTGACTATGGCAGATGACAGAGACCAAGGAAAGCACACTGGGTGCCATTGTCCTATTATGAAGAGGCAGAAACTCATACAGGGCAGCCCTTACTCAAAAGGGGGAGATGGTTTCTTCTAGGGTGTCAGATGGGGGACAGGAGTGCCCTCTGTAGCTCAAAGAACTGTAGCATGGCTCTTCAGAGCTGTAGGAAGGCCAATGGACTAAAGTCACAAGGGTTACAAAGGAACAGACTCTGGGATTGAGATCCCATCATTGTATAACAATATTTGTTGTGTCCGCCACTCTCTTCTTCCTGGGGAATAAAAGTACAGGGCTTACCAAGGTGAACTGGTGAGTTAGAGCTTAGAACTTGGTTTCTCATATATTTATTTTTTTTATTTTTTGGACCAACAAGTTAGTGCATCTTACATAGATAAAATAGAAAAAAATATTTTCTTCCAACTGAAATTTTAGGGGGTATGGGCTGGGTATGTGGCTCAAGCGGTAGCGCACTCCCCTGGCATGCGTGCGGCCCGGGTTCGATCCTCAGCACCACATACAAACAAAGATGTTGTGTCTGCCAAAAACTAAAAAAAAAAAAAAAAAAAAAAAAAAAAAAAAAAAAAAAAAAAAATTACAATTCTCTCTCTCTTAAAAAAAAAAAAAAAAAAAAAAGCTCTTATTGTGTCTTGATTATGGGACCACAGAATCACATGAGGTTTGATAGTGTCAGGTTAAGGGTCAAGAAATACTTCAGGGGCTGGGGATGTGCCTCAAGTGGTGGCGCGTGGGCCTGGCATGCGTGCGGCCCGGGTTCGATCCTCAGCACCACATACAAACAAAGATGTTGTGTCTGCCAAAAACTAAAAAATAAATATTAAAAAAAAAATTCTCTCTCTCTCTCTCTCTCTCTCTCTCTCTGTCTGTCTCTGTCTCCACTCTCTCTTTAAAAAAAAAAAGAAAAAGAAATACTTCAGTCCCCACCCAGACCATTCATGTCTTCCTTCAGTGTCCCCAAGGATGATGTTTATTAAGAGAAAGAAGCAAGAAGTTTTATCATGTCTACCAACCCCAATGTGGGAACTCCACTTAACTTCTGTGATACTAGTAGAAAGATCTTTTTCCCCACTTGGGGAAGGTTTAAGTAGTTTTGATATTTAAAAGCAGGTTATAAGACCTGGTCTTTATGTGTCCTATAAATATCTTGGTGATATTTATATCCCCAAATATAAATATATTTATATAAATATAAATTTTACTTTGTTCAGGCACCAAGGACCTGGACCCCAACTGGACACCACAATGATAACCATTTTACCCAGTACCATAAATTTTACTTTTATATTTATATAAATATATATTTTATAACTCTTGAAATTAAAAGATCAATGGGAGTCGAGTGCAGTGGTACATGCTTATAATGCCAGTGGTTCAAGAGGCTAAGGCAGAAAGATGCCAAATTCAAGGTCAGCCTCAGCAACTTAGTGAGACCCTGTTCAAAATAAAAAATAAAAAGGACTGGGGATGTGGCTCAGTATTTACCTCTGGGTTCAATCCCCAGTACCATAAATAAATAAATAAGAGATCAATGGGAGAGAAAGCTCAACCACCTGTACCTAAGGGCATATCTTTTACTTGTAAAGTGCCTAATGTGGACTAATCTTGGCCCTGAAATCTGACCAACTGGCCCCAGACTTTTCCTTCTTAAGTATAGAAAGGATCCCAGGAGTTGTGTAAGCAGGCACAGTGGTCTTTGTTCAACCACCAGGGTCATACATTTTGTTAGGTAGAAGTTCAGGGATGCCAAAATGACAGAAGCAGGGTATAAGAAAGATGATGCTGGAGGACAAGACAGAGATGTGTCCTGTCCCTGTTTAGGATAAGTCCCATTACCAGGACAACTTCTGCCACTGAGGACTTATCACCATGACAACTCCTGCCACAGGTTCAATATTTTAAAATGACCAATGGGAGTAAAGTGGGCAGTATTCTAATTAGGTTTTCCAAAGTCACAAGTGTGGGGGGCTGTTGGAGAATATTCTAATCAGGTATCATAAGGTAACCAATGGGAGAAAATGGGTACAGATCCATATAGGGAAGAGAACACCTCACAGCTCAGCTTATGATGCTAATTTCCATATACCAGGGCCTTGGCCCTCTCTCTCCCACTCAGCCCAATCCCCTCAACCTTGCAGAGTGCTATCTTCACCTTTAATAAATCTGTACTTTGCCTGTTACTTGTGTGTGTCTTGCTCAATTCTTTGTTCAGGACACTAACGACCTGGACCAACTGGACACCACAATGATAACCATTTCACCTAGTACCATGGATTATAGAAAAACAATAATAATCCAGATTCTTCTGCCTGAACATTGACCTTATTTTCTAGGTCTTAGAACTCCTTGGCACTGTTCTACATTACATATTCCACTTCCCACACGGAGTTAATTCCCTCCTTTCTCTAGAGAAGGAAATTCTGAAGGAAAAAGATAACCAAGGTTTCTATTAAACCCCAAAGACCTACTCAGATATGGCAACACTATTTATCACTGACAGAGATACTTGGGATGACAGGAGAAAATAAATATGATGTTCTCAGAGCCCTGATAGCATCTACATGTTTCCAGAAAGAAAGAAATTTTATGGTAGAATGTCATCTACTTAGATAGCCCTTGCATTCAGCATCAAATTCTTTTTCTTTTTTTTTTTCTTGGTACTGGGGATTGAACTCAGGGACATTAACCACTGAGCCACATCCCCAGCCCTATTTTGTATTTTATTTAGACAAAGGGTCTCACTGAGTTGCTTAGAGCCTCACTTTTGCTGAGACTGGCTTTGAACTCATGATCCTCCTGTCTCAGCCTCCTGAGCTGCTGGGATTACAGGCATGTGCCACCACGCCAGGCTCAGCATCAAATTCTAATATATTCGATGGGGATATAGCTCAGTTGGTAGAGTGCTTGCCTCACATGCACAAGGCCCTGGGTTCAATCCCCAGCACCACCAAAAAAAAAAAAAAAAAATCACTGAACACCTCCAAAACTGTCAACCCAGTTAAGCTCTGTTCCTCAATGGCGTTGTCCCTCTCCCAAGTCAGGAAAAGTGTTTAGAGTAAGAGCAGGCACTCTTCATCCTAATTTCTCATTTCTGTATTCAGAAAATGCCCTGAGTAGTGGGGGAAATGTTTTCTGTGTGTGATTCCCTAATTTACAGGCCCATCAGCATCACCAGGGGAGAAGTATTGGCTCTAATAACTGCTAATGAAGATGGGCGCAGTAATGCACACCTGTAATCTCAGCGGCTCAGGAGTCTGAGGCAGGAGGATTGCAGATTCAAAGCCAGCCTCAGCAACTTACCAAGGCTCTGAGCAACTCGGTGAGGCACTGTCTCTAAATAAAATACAAAATATGGCTGGGGATGTGGCTCAGTGGTTAAGTGCCCTGGAGTTCAATCCCTGGTACTAAATAAACAAACAAACAAACAAACAAACTGGAAATGACAGGCCACACCTTCATCCACTTAACCCATTAAAGGCCCAAGTTTTTAATTCTGCAAGTATTTCAACAAAATCAACAAAGTTGCAATAAAAGAGGTTGGAACTCATAACCAAGAGCTTATATATATATTATTACATTAATTAATATTATAATTATAATTTTATTATATATTATATACTATATTTAAAAATTTTATAGGTGTTCCCCATCTGGGACAAGGGAAAAAGTTGGGTTAAACCAGCATCTCCTGGAGTAGGACTCGAACACCAGGATTTGCACTATAGCTCTCTAGTGTTCTAGAAATCTTCCTTCATAAGTGAAGGCAGGTGCCTGGGGTTTAACAACAGAGGGCCATTCACCAGATGAAAGTGTCTAAAGGTAGTAGGATCACTGATTTCCTGGTGCTGTGCTCAGGTGTCCAATTAAGTGCCTTTTCTACAATGGATTCCATCCTCCTCACCATTCCCCAAAGCCATGGTTTGGAGCTGCAGGAGGGTCCTCTCTCATTGCCAGGACAGGGTGGCCTCACCCTCTAGGATTGGTTTTTCGAGTGTTAAAGAAAAGTGAAGAGAACTTGGTCAAGAATCATCTCTCCCAACAAAGCCTGGCTTTCAAGATGGGGCTTCAACTCAAAATATGCTCTTGTCAGTCCTGAGCAGAAACCCCACGTTCCTCTTTCCAGTTCCACCCATTTCATCCCTCTGTTCCCCCATCCCAGGCAGATAATGCCTCGGAGGTGACCAGGAGCAGGGACAGGCAAATGAGAAAGGGAAATACTTGCTCATATTGTGAGAAATAGGAAGTCTGGAGGTCCGTTTTCAGAATATAGTATCCAGCCTTAATTGGAACCAATTGTAGCCACTTTAACTGTAATCCTTCCCTTTGCCCACCCCAATTTTAAAATTAGCCAATCACGTAGATTGTATCCCTGAGCTCCTCCAATCACGGCGAAGGGCAGCCCTGCGTGAGGCATATAAACAGGCATACTGCCAGCCCAGTTGTGCTTGTTAGCCAGTTTTTTTTTTTTTTTTAATTGGTTGTTCAAAACATTACAAAGCTCATGATATATCATCTTTCATACATTTGACTCAATTGGGTTATGAACTCCCATTTTTACCCCAAATACAAATTGCAGAATCACATCGGTTACACACTCACATTTTTACATAATGGCATATTAGTGACTGTTGTATTCTGCTACCTTTCCTTTCCCCTACTATCCCCCCTCCCTCCCCTCCCATCATCCCTCTCTACCTCATCTGCTGTTGTTCAATTCTCTCCCTTGTTCCCCCCCCCCTTTCCCCTCACATCCTCTTATATGTAATTTTGTGTAACATTGAGGGTCTCCTACCATTTCCATATGCTTTCCCTTCTCTCTCCCTTTCTCTCCCCCCACTCGTCTTTGTTTAATGTTAATCTTTTCCTCATGCTCTTCCTCCCTGTTCTGTTCTTAGTTGCTCTCTTTATATCAAAGAAGACATTTGGCATTTGTTTTTTAAGGATTGGCTAGCTTCACTTAGCATAATCTGCTCTAATGCCATCCATTTCCCTGCAAATTCTATGATTTTGTCATTTTTTATTGCTGCGTAGTACTCCATTGTGTATAGATGCCGAATTTTTTTTTTATCCATTCATCTATTGAAGGGCATCTAGGTTGGTTCAACAGTCTAGCTATTGTGAATTGTGCCGCTATGATCATTGATGTGGCAGTATCCCTATAGTACGCTCTTTTAAGATCCTCAGGGAATAGTCCGAGGAGGGCGATAGCTGGGTCAAATGGTGGATCCATTCCCAGCTTTCCCAGGTATCTCCATACTGCTTTCCAAATTGGCTAGCCAGGTTTTTAGCAAGCCCTTCGGTCAAAAGTAAAGGTTTGCCTTGCCCTGGCACTTTCCTGTGTCACGTGGTATATATATATATATATATATATATATATATATATATATATATATATATATATATATATATATATAGTGGTGCGGGGCAAGCACTCTACCAACTGAGCTATATCCCCAGCCCCATCTACTGATATGCATTTTAAGATAGGATTATTACTACTCTATGGGAACAGTTCACTGAACAGACTCTGTTCTGGGGAGTTTACAAGAATTAAGGCTCTTAATACTGGCCACAGCCTAATGGGGAAGCTGGCACAGAGTTTGAGTTTCTTGCCCAAAGACACATAGCTGTCATATGCCAATGAGGAGCTTGACTCCAGATGACTCCAAAGTCTGTACTCTTAACCACTGAGCTCTTCTCTCCCCATGTGGCCCTGTCCCCTCTGCATTTCTCCCCATCTCTTCTCTTGGGCTACACAGAGATGAAGAAGCTGTAAGAAAGCAATGTTTTGACATGGGGAGTCCAGGAGATTCACTCATGGTTATGCTTATTGCAAGGAGTTGGAGTACAATATTTGAAAAATAAATAATGTGCAGGCGACTGTGTCCACTGTGCTTCTCATCCATCACTAAAGCCCCTCCCCCAATGGTGTTCATTCAGTCACTGCAAAGTCCAGGTCCTTTCCTTAAGGCTCTCTGGAATTTCAGACACTTATGTGGACCCAGTGTGGCTTCTGTTGCCCCATGCCCTGCAACCTGGTCCCTGGCCTCACTCATCACAGCCTCCTGATTCCCCTGCTCCTCTCCTCCTCTCTGCTCTGACACGTCTCCATGTAGCTCCATGGTGCCTTTGGAGTGCTTCTACATGTGTGTTTGAGTTTCCCAGCTTGACTGTGGGTATCTGCTTGACAGCCCCACAGTGTTTGGCATAGTAGGGAACACATAGTCGGCGCACAGGAAATATTTGTGAATTGATTCACATGGAAAGAAAAGTCATCTCCATGTCTTCTCTAGGAGTTCAGCTCTTTTCCTGACTTGTTTGCTCTCCGAATCTTTGAAATTCACACTCAATCTCTTGTTTCCTTTATATCTCACATGTGTGCATTGGGCTGTGAGCTAAGCTGCCTGGGGAATATTTCAGCACCGCCAGTCCCTTGCCCAGTGACTTTGGGCTAGGTGTACTAACCTCTTTATGCTTGCTTCCACAATGTAAAAGGGTGTCTCAGGAAGTCACCGAGGGAAGTAAAGGGACAGTACACACGCAGCCGCCAGATACACTGTCCATATGTATCAGCTATGAAAACAGAAGGGGTTTGCTGGGCGTGGTGGTCTGGGCTGAGGTTCCAGCTACTCCAGAGGCTGGGGCGGGAGGATCCCTTGGGTCCAGGAGTTCCAGGACAGCCTGGGCCACAGGGTGAGACCCAGTCTCAAAACAACAACAAATGGATTGAAGCCTCTCATTCACTTGGTGATATCACGTCTGCTCTCTGGCTTCTGGTCCTCAAGGACCTACTTGCACATGCATAGTAAAAGGCTGTGGCTTAAATATTTTGCGTTTATTCTATTTACCCCTGTTTCCTCACATTGTTCAAATATATGTCATTTCCAAAAGCATCCTTCGGCTGTCACATTCTCCCTGGGCAGCAGGGGGCGCTGGTTGCTCAGTGCTCTGGAGCTGTTCTGGAAGTTGCAAGCTTTCCAACGTTCTCTTAACATTAGGTGCGTTTTTCTTATTCTATGACTGGCTGTTTCCTCCCTCCATGTCTCCCCTCTGCTGCTGACTCACCACTATATGCATGTAACCCCTCCTCAAACGCACTCCTTGTGGATTGTGGCCATTCAGAAACATAGTGACACTTAACATCCCCCACCGCCCAACACACACAGACACACACACACACACACACACACACACACACACACCAGGTGATGACCAGGAATAATGCTTTTAAAAACAGCCACCATAAAAAGTCTGCAGAAGTTAAGGCCAAACGACCAAACATTAAAATTCGGAGAGGCAGGAAGGACGAGCACTGAGTAGGTGGCCAACGCTGTCCACTGCAAACCCAGGCCAGGCCAGGAAGTTCAGGTCTGATGCTCTGCCATCACACTGGGGCATGCCCTGGCTTCAGAGCCCTTCTCGGCAGAGCTGTCCTCTAAGAGGCTTCCATAGAGTGGCCAACAGGCAAGAGACTGTACTGGCCCGCCCAGGTAGGGCAAGTTTCTGGGTCACTGTATCAGCTCCCAGATGCTCTGTGATGCATTCAGCTGCATCTCAGAAGCCACTGCCTAGGTCTCCTCACCAGGTCCTCCTCCCACATGTGCTAGTAACAGCAATGTATTAATGACAGCAGCCATCATTAATGAGCCAGTGCCATGTGCCAGGCATTTTGGCATTCGCAGCAACACCCCATTTGATCCTCAGAACAGGCTGAGAAGTAAAAGTCTAGCTTGGGTTAAGTAATTGGTCAAGGTGGTGCAGCTACTCATTCAGGGGAAGAGCTGGGATGGAGTCCAGGCTGCCCGACTTTCAACCCCTGGCCCTTATCCTTCCTACCTTGAGGGCCTCCTAGTGGTCACGTGATCTTACTCCAGCAATGACAGGTAGAGCAGGTCCATCATGCCATGGGTCCCAGAAGTCACCCCTCTTCAATACCCCTAGCTCACAGCTCTGCAGAGATACCACACCTGGCAATGTGGTCTGCCTCTCCGGGAGAGCTGTGTCCTCTCCTTGGAGTCCATCTCCACCAGGTGGAAAGAGGCATCACAGTACCCAGACAGGCACAATGGCCCAGGGGCAAAGCACATGGCCTGGGAAATGACATTGTCTACAGAGATGCAGAAGCTTGGTGCACTTGGGGCACATGGGGGGACATGGAGTAGTGGCCAGTTCTGCTGGACCAACAAAGAAGGAAAGAGAAGGGGTCAGCTCTCCTGTAGCCTGGGAGAGGGATGGACAAGCCACTTCTAGGACCTGAGGTTCCCATGAAGGCTGCCTGGTTCTCTATGAGAGCACAGCAGACAGTCCACTCCTAGCGTTTCACCTGGGGGCTGCAGGCCCAGTTCTGAGGAAGAGACAGGAGCAGATTGCCCTGATAGTTTTGGTTCACTGCATGGTTGATTTTATTGGCCTGAAAAATGGGTAGTCATGGCAACTGTGGAAGCTTGTTCTGGAAGGGCCATACTATCTAGTGTTGGCATATAGTTTGTAACTTATATTCCAGAATTCTTCCACCTCTGGGTTGGAAACCATTAATGGACCCCCCCCCCATCAATTTAGTGGGACACAACCAGAAATATTCTTTTTTTTTTTTTTTAGTGGTTTAAAACAGCAGAAATTTATTCTCTAACACTTCTGGAGGCCAGAAATCCAAAGTCAGTTTCACTAAGCTAAAATTGAGGTTTCAGGAGGACTGTGTTCCTCTGATAGGTTTTCTTTTTTTTTTTTTTAATTTTTTATTGTGGGTTGTTCAAAACATTACAAATTTCTTGACATATCATATTCCACACTTTGATTCAAGTGGGTTATGAATTCCCACCTTCACCCCATACACAGATTGCAGATTCACATCAGTTACACATCCATTGATTTACAAATTGCCATACTAGTGTCTGTTGTGCTCCGCTGCCTTTCCCATCCTCCACCCTCCCCCCTCCCCACCTCTCCCCTCCCCTCCCCTCCTCTCTCTCTACCCCCTCCACTGTATAACCCTGAGGGTCTCCTTCCATTACCATGAAATTTCCCTTCTCTCTCCCTTTCCCTCCCACCTCTCATCCCTGTTAAATGTTAATCTTCTTCTCCTGCTCTTCGTCCCTACTCTGATCTTAGTTACTCTCCTTATATCAAAGAAGACATTTGGCATTTGTTTTTTAGGGATTGGCTAGCTTCACTTAGCATAATCTGCTCTAATGCCATCCATTTCCCTGTAAATTCTATGATTTTGTCATTTTTTAATGCAGAGTAATACTCCATTGTGTATAAATGCCACATTTTTTTTTTTATCCATTCGTCTATTGAAGGGCATCTAGGTTGGTTCCACAGTCTTGCTATTGTGAACTGTGTTGCTATGAACATCGATGTAGCAGTGTCCCTGTAGCATGCTCTTTTTAGGTCTTTAGGGAATAGACCAAGAAGGGGAATAGCTGGGTCAAATGGTGGCTCCATTCCCAGCTTTCCAAGAAATCTCCATACTGCTTTCCAAATTGGCTGCACCAATCTGCAGTCCCACCAGCAATGTACAAGTGTACCCTTTTCCCCACATCCTCGCCAGCACTTGTTGTTGTTTGACTTCCTAATGGCTGCCAATCTTACTGGAGTGAGATGGTATCTTAGGGTGGTTTTGATTTGCATTTCTCTGACAGCTAGAGATGGTGAGCATTTTTTCATGTACTTGTTGATTGACTGTATGTCCTCCTCTGAGAAGTGTCTGTTCAGATCCTTGGCCCATTTGTTGATTGGGTTGTTTGTTCTCTTATTGCCTAATTTTTTGAGTTCTTTGTATACTCTGGATATTAGGGCTCTATCTGAAGTGTGAGGAGTAAAGATTTGTTCCCAGGGTGTAGGCTCCCTATTTACCTCTCTTATTGTTTCTTTTGCTGAGAAAAAACTTTTAAATATTCTTTAAATGGAACTAGACTAAAACTGAATACAAAGGAAAATATCAGAATGCACTGCACATTTTTAATGAAGTATTCTTTGGGAAAAATTTGTTTCAGTTCTATACACTTGTGAGTGTACTGGGCCAAATATAAAATGTACTTTTTCTGTGGCCGTGGCCATAAAAGTTTATAAATTGCCACCAACCCTAGTTTCACTCATGTCCCATTTTGACAGGAAACAAAAGCCTATTTTTTCTTTCAGAGGAAGAAATGGTTTCTTCTTCTTCTTCTTCTTCTTTTTTTTTTTTTTTTGTGGTTCTGGGGATTGAACCCAGGCACTCTACCAACTGGGCTATATCCCCACCCCAAGAAATGGTTTCTTTTTTTTAATATTTATTCTTAAGTTTTAGGTAGAAACAATATCTTTATTTTACATTTATGTGGTGCTGAGGATCGACTCCCAGTGCCTCGTGCATGCTAGGCGAGCACTCTACCACTGAGCCACAATCCCAGCCCCCCAAGAAATGGTTTCTATAGGTAAAAATAGGAGACAGCCAAAGGATAATCAATAGCAGGACAGAATTCACATTTTATAATTCAATTTATGCACAGTTTTACAAAGGCAAAACTAAACTCTGTGGCCTCACCATGTATCCATTGGTGGTAAAATTAAAAAGGAAAGTCCTTAAAGTCAGCAAAATAGTTTTCCTGAAGGGAAGAGGGGACAATGACCAGGAAGGGATATTCTGAGTGGGGGACTGTAGATGACAGGCAATGCTCTGTTTCGTAACTGGAGTGGTCCTTACATGGGGATTCACTTTATAATGATTTGTTAATTTGTGCATTTATGCTATATGCCCTCTACTGCAGGCATATTTCACAATAAAAAAGAATTCTAAATAGTACATTTAAATAGCGTACACCTCATACCACCCTGAAGACACACAATGCTGGCTCTATCTATACATAAATAGATACATATCTAGATATATAGTTATATAGATATAGATAGATCATTTCCTGCAAAAACATCTTGCCAACAAAAGATCCACAGAAGTGATTATGCAATTATCCAATTAAGTTAATGTCAATGCCTACTTTTAGAATAGCACTATCCAATAAAGCTTTCAGTGATAATGGAATATTCTACATCTCCACTGTCCAATACAATAGCCACTGGCCACATTTGGCTATTAAAGCAATTGAAATGTATCCAGTGCATCTGAGGGACTGAACTTTAAATTATGCTTAATTTTAATTAATTTAAATTGAAAGAGCTATATGTGATCATTGGCCGACACATTGGACAACACAAGCACAGGCTCATTTGGTAGTATACTCAGAAAAACGTATGCCTTGCTTCTGAATTTGAATCCCAGATCTGTTACCATGAGCAATGAGGTTTTAGGTGGGTTACCTGGCTTCTCTGATACTAATATACTCACCTAAAAAATGGGGATGCAAAGAGATACTTCATGTTGGGCCCAGTGGTGCATGCCTGTAATCCCAGCAGCTTGGGAGGCTGAGGAAGATCGAAAGTTCAAAGCCAGCCTCAGCAACAGGGAGGCACTAAGCAACTCAGCAAGACCTGTCTGTAAATAAAGTAGGGCTGAGGATGTGGCTCAGTGGTTGAGTACCCCTGAGCTTAATACTCGGTAGCTGCCCCTCCCCCTCAAAAGAGATATTTCATAATTATGATGTGAGAACTGTCCAAAATTAATGTATACAAAGCAACTAACTCAGCACCAGATAATAGTTGATATTCAAGAAATGTTGTTTTGTTCCCCATACCTTTGTGGCCATCTCAAACCTGTGTGATCTCCTTCAGATAAGGACTGGGTGAGAAAATTCAAATAGTTTTGTCTAGCCTGCCTACCCAATGTTAGGGTAACTGGAGCAAACATCCACGAGAGACACAGCTCTGAGTTCAAGCAGTGGTTTATTGACAGCGAATATCTGCCAGGCTGCCGTTCT
This sequence comes from Marmota monax, assembly GCF_021218885.2. Taxonomy (NCBI): domain Eukaryota; kingdom Metazoa; phylum Chordata; class Mammalia; order Rodentia; family Sciuridae; genus Marmota; species Marmota monax. The sequence continues at coordinate 1,804,387 of NW_026694092.1, forward strand.
GCAAGGCACAGTATCCTGCTGAAAAAAAACTTCTTAATTATATAGTCATGTACAATAGAGTCGTTAAAAACAACCCATCTGGTTCTGTGATTGTTACTTGGTGTCTTTGTTGTGGTTAGGGACTCTCTGCTGGCCGGCCTAACAGGAAGGTCATGCCTGGGTGGGCAGGTGCTGATTTTCAAAATGGAGTTACTTTGGCCTAAGGACCTACCATCCAACATTCCAAGGACACATCTGCAGGCCAGGGGCATCATTCTTACATCTGGAAATGTTTCCACGTTAAAGGAGCAGCTGTCACTGGCTGAGGATTAGAAAATGCAAGGGACCCACCTGAAGTTTCACCAAGGAGATAGAATTCAAATTTAGATTTCTCTAAAAACAAATAAAAAATAAAAAGGGCTGGGGATGTAGCTTAGTGGTAGAGCTCCCCCGGGTTCAATTTCCCCAAAATAGAAAAGACACCTATCAGTACTTTTGATTGTGTCTATCAAATGGCTTTCCATTATATCATCATTTATATATATATATATATATATATATATATATATATATATATATATATATATATCCTGCCAGCTATTTTTTTTAATCAGTTACCCTGACTCCATTGCTATAGCTTATATAAAAATAAAAACTTTACTTCAGCAAAAGATCTCATACAGGGAGTAGAAATACAAGCTGTGGAACATTAGAATATATATATTTTTTTCCTTATTTTTTTTTTAGTTGTAGACGGACACAATGTCTTTATTTATTTATTTACTTTTATGTGATGCTGAGGATTGAACCCAGGGCCTCACACCTGTGAGGCAAGTGCTCCACCACTGAGCCACAACCTCAGCCTTCAAAGAGAATATATTTTAAGACAAATATCCAACAGGGACTTTGACCCAAAACTTGTAGAGTCCTCCTGGTATGAGAAAGACATTTTCAGCTTTCAATCTAAGTGACTTTATTGGTTGCTGCAAAACATCTTGTCAATGAAAGTTTCACAGAAGTGATTAAACAGTTAAATTCTATCAGGGCCAGTTAGTTCCAGGTCAGTGCCGTCCAATAGAACTGAATGGGGAGGGTGTGTTCTGTACCCATGCTGTCAAATAGGTTTTTGCAGTGGAGTACATGAAATGTGCCCAGTGTGACTGAGGAACTGAATGTTAAATCATATTTTATTTCAATTCATTTGAGTTTAAAGAACCACACATAGCCAGTAGGTACCTTGTTGGACAACACTAGTGGAAAGCTATAATCAAAAGTACTGATAAGTGTCTTTTCTTTTGGGGGAGTGGGGTGCAGGTACTGGGGATTGAACCCAGGGGTGCTCTGCCACTGAGCTACATCCCAAGCCTTTTTATTTTTTATTTATTTGTTTGTTTTTAGAGAAATCTAAATTTGAATTCACCTCCTTGGTGAAACTCCAGGTGCGCCCCTTGCATTTTCTAATTTTCCCCAGTGACAGCTGCTCCTTTAACAAGGAAACAATTCCCCAAGGCCCAGCCATTGTCCTGCTAACTAGTTCTTTATTTCTCCTTCTTAGCTTCCTACAGGCAGTCATTTCCTGCTAAGCGAAGCAGGACAGGAAAATGCCCCTCAAAACCAGGGTGTCCGGCACCAGGAGGGTGCCCACGGACCTGACAAACCAGATTTGCAACCCCATGCAGCCTGGGACATATGCATAGTCTGGGCCCCTGATTTTCTTCTTTCCCATTTAATCCTAACGCTTCTGTGGGTTGGAGGAAGGCAGATTAGCCGTCTTCCCGATTTGGCCAACCTGTGAATAAATTCATTTTTCTTTTTATGTCGTTTTTCTCGTACTCCCAATGCGGGCCGGCCATTCAACCCAGCCTGTTAGGACCCCAAGGACCAAGCCTCTGGCCGCCCCACCAGCAGCAGAATTGAAGGACCTAGCGTAAGCGCCCCCCTGCTGGCGACATTTGGACAGGACGCCCCCAGGGGCCAGGGGGCTTTGGAGGAGAGGAACACATAAACTGGCCCTTGATATTTTTGTTTTGTTTGATTGGAAAATAGCTTCGTATCAGGACCTTCATTTCTTTCCCTTCGAGCCGGTGTCGACTGCCCTTGCCGCTTTGGATGATACAGTAAGAAAATTTTTGGAATCATTTTTATTTCTTCCTCTGGATGTTGGTGGGTGACTGAATCCAGGCTGTTGGGACCCACAGAGCCAAGCCTCTGTCTGGGGTCCCAGTAACAAACATCCCCATCTGTGAAATAGGGGTGAGAAGAGATGCATCTTAATCTTGAGTGAATACTATGTTAAAACTCATGAATGCAAACCAACTATCACAGAGCCTGCCAGCAGCTGATGTTCAGGAACTACTGGGTTTTCCTTCCTGTCCCTCTGTCGCCTTGGCAGTGTGTGACTGGTGAGACAATCCTGATGATTCAGTGCAGCCGACCCAACATCTCTAACAGGAAGTCCCCGCAGACCTGGGCAGGGCCGGGGCAGCCCTGTAGCTCTGTAGCAGGACTTCCTCCAGAACCCAAACTCCAGACACACACCTGTGCTCCTGTGCCTAAGGAGAAATGCGTGGCCAGAACACCCACCCAGCCCCCAAATACACAAAGATCCCCTTCCATATCATGGGGTTTTCTTTGTCTTTTGTTTCTTAGGCTCAACAGTTTACACATTCTGTTCTTAGTAAAGAGGAGACATTATTTACTTCTTCACTGGGTGAATAATTCTTCAGAGAGTCCTCCTTTGGTATGAAGAGGTCAATCTCTTGTTATATGTTACTGAAACTTAGTTTGTATTCTCTCTCAGATTTTAAACTTCTTTGGGCTTTTCTAATATGTGTTAAAATGGGACAAGAAGTCTTGATAAATTTCCAGCATTTGAGAAATGGAATTCTCATTCACATTGTCAGGGGCTGAATTGGCTCCATTCACATGTTGAAATCTTAGCCTCTAGTACCTCAGAATGAGGCTGCACTTGGGGATAGGTCTTTAAAGAGGCAGTTAAGTTAGAATAAGTCTTGAAGGTGGGCTCTAGTCCTATATGACTGGTGTCATTCATATTGATGAATCTAGTTTCATCTCATGGTCTTTGCATTTGATAAAGGCCTTGATAGGGCCCATTAATATTTCTGCAGGTTCACCTCTTGATGTGGTCTTTTACATAAGAACAAGACCTTAATTGGGCCCATACTCTGATTACCTGATCATTGATTATTCTTATTCATTTATCAGAAGAGGAGGTTAGGATGCAGACGTGCACACTTAGAAAAAAATGCCCTGTGAAGGACCAAGGAAGACGAGGGGCATCTACAAACCAAGGAGAGAGGCCTAGGAATTGAACCAGATCTGGTGAAACCTTCATCTTTGACTCTTAGTCCCCAGAACTGTAAGAATACAAATTTGTGTAGTTTGAGTCCCACAGACTGAAGAACCCAGATAAGGTGGCCCTGCAAACTAGCACAACACTTCCTTCCATGAAGTTCTTTATACTTGGGCAGATAATTTTGTCTATTACAGCTACTTGATTGCTATAATAAATATTGAAACTTCTTGTGGTTGTAGTTGATTGCACACTTCTGTATGAGCCAATGAAAGGAGGCAAGTCTTGAAAGGGTAGCAAGTGGGTCTACTGTTGCATCATAGACATGTGGTCTCCACAGAGGAAGTTGAGATCCTCCTTCACTCTTGACCAGTCAGGCCATATTTGGAATATTTTTTCAATTCTGTATAGCAGTAAATAGGGACTTCAATCTGTGCATTGTGCAGTGACTATGAGTGAAGCACTAGGTTATGTACATTGTGCACGCTTAATCCCCTCTCCCATTCTTCAGATGAGGAGACCGAGACTAAGATGCCTAAGGTCATAGAGCTGGTAAGTGTAGGGTCAGGATTCAAACTCTGTGTAACTTCATCAAACCATTTTTACAACTAAAGGGGGACAAGAAAGGCTTTGGAGCCACCTGGGAAGATTGAAAAGGATCTCTCATGTGTGCTGAAATATGTTTTCAGGACTTTTGTGTGGTAATAGTATCAAAGTAGGTGAGCTCTTCCAATGATCCCTTCTCTTCCTAATGTATCTGGGCTCCATGGATTTTCTGCACATGTATCTGTACTTCCCACCCCATGGTTAACAACCTCCCCTTCATCCTCACCTCTTCTCTGAACATTCTATTAGTTCATGGTTTTCTTTCCTCTTAAAGGGCTGGTTGATCTGCAGACCAGCTAGCTACAGAAGTTGATTCTCTCATAGTCTGTGGCTATAGGGTGGGAGGAGGGGGAACTGGGGTTGCCTTTGCTCTAGCTGCTCATTGCCATTTCTAGACTTTCATTCCTCCCGTATATGCAAATCCCTGTGTTCCTTTGATGTGTAGGGGGGCACTCAGAGGGACCTCCTCAGCCCCTCTTCTTTGAGGTCATGTACTGGCCTTCCAGTTGCTTTATTAAGAACACACGCTCTATATAGCCCACCTCTCCACGTTACCACTTCTTTCTGAGTAACTTCCAGAAAGTCTTCCTTGGCCTCCTCATTCCAAGATCTTCACCTTCCTCCACTTCAGCCACCCTCTCCCAGAGCCACTCACTGGACCCTGTCATCTCTCAGAAGTGTATCACCTCTGAAGTCTCCATCTCACATGTACTTTCCCACCCTGACCTCCTGCTCTTCTGGCTTCCTCATTCACTCAGGCTCAGGACGTCTGATCTTCAACCTCATCCTGACCTTGAGTTTCATTTTGACCCTGTAGCTTTGCTTCCCTCTTGTGTTAACTTGATGTTCTACCCATCTTAACTCTCTCATCTATCCCTTCAGTTATTTTCTTGGATTTATCCTGAATTCTCTCATGCTGGGTTCCTGTCCCACATGTTAGGTACAATACAACTGTGATCAACTCATCTGCCCTCCTCTATATTTGCACCTGGGTTGATAAGGAAAGCTGCCAAAGTTACCCACAGACTCATACCACTATTTAATTTGTGATCTCCCAGCTCACTCAACTGGGTCTTTAATTAGGCCTGGAAACCATTTTGTATTTCTATAGTCAAATCGTCCCTTCTGAACAGCAAATACAGTATCAAAAACTATCATCTATTTCCTGACATATCTGCCCACCTTTTCATTTTCAACAGATGGCCCTGCTCTCTCTTTCACAAAGAAAATGGGAACCACAAAAAGGAAGTCCCTACTCTCGTGCCACCAGCTCTTCAAACCCTCCTGCATCTGTACTCTCCTTCCCCCTTTCAAGAAAGAAGAGGCCCCTCTTCCTGTGTCATATTCATTTGATTGTCTTCCCTCCCTGTGCTTAGAGAACTTGCTCTATCCAAGTTCTTACATGTTTAGCTGCTCCCTTTGTCCATACTCCTTCTCTACAATATTTATAATTTCCTATTTTTAGAAAGTGAAACCGAATCTTCTGGTGCCCACATGCCTTCTTTTTTCCAGCCAAACTCTCTCTTCCCTATCACAGCCTTAGCCACTCTGAGGTGACTCACTCCCTCACCTCAACCCATAACATCTGGCTCCTCTCTGTGCTCTCTAGTGAAACCCCTTACTGAGGTCACTTATAACTTCCTATTCTTAACCCCAGGGGTCACTTATCAGCCTGTTTTGTACTTAATTCTTGCTATCAAATGACTGGTACCTGAGATTTCTATGGCTGCTAAGCCCCGTGTATCTCCAGATCTGCATTCTCTTCTCTGATGGCTTTTTCTCTTCTCTAGATCAGATTCCTCCTCTCCTACTGTCCCCCAATCCAGGATCCCCAAGAAATGTTCTTCCTCCACGCCTCCTCCTTTCTTACTGCAGCACGAACCCATGACTTTGTTTACCTTCGACTTACTGATCACACCCACTCCCTAGTCGCCAGGCAGACTTCATCATCGTCCTCCATATTTGTTCATCCAATTAGCTAGCTAGCACTTCCCCTTGGAGAACTCCTCTCCCCAATTCATCTGAACTCAGTCCTGTGCAAAACTGAATTCATTTTCTTTCTCCATGTGACAGATTTTCTTCCTGTGAACTTCTTTCAGGGAATGGTATTAACTCAGATGTCCTAACCTGAGGTTGGTCTTGACTCCATTCTGTCCCTTAGCACCATCTAATGTTATTTCTTTGTAAAAGTGCCTATTACTTCCAAATTCTTCCATTTGTCTTCTTTGCCATTTTCTATAGTCTAATTCACACTCATACACTCTCTCAAAGTGATGGCGTAATGTATATTTGCTGTACTGTTTGAGAATATTCAATTTTGCCACAGAAGAAAACAAGTGACAAACATGGAATCCATAAGATGTGTTTGGCATAGGTGAGTATCTTAGTCAGTTTGGACTGCCATAATAAAGTGCCATAGACTAGATGGCTTAAACAGAAATTTTTTTCTCACCATTTTAGAGACTGGAACTTCAAGATCACTGTGCCAGCATGGTCTGGTTCTGGTGAGGGCTCTTTCCCTGGTTTGTAGATGGCTACCTTCTTATTGTGGCCTTACATGATCTTTTTCAGTGTGCATGTGCTCAGAGAAGAGAGATCTCTCTCTTCCTCTTCTTTATTACTACTATTATTATTATTATTTGATAGCAGGGATTCAAGCCAGGGGTCCTTAACCACTGAGCCACATCCCCAGCCCTATTTTGTATTTTATTTAGAGACAGGGTCTCACTGAGTTGCTTAGGGCCTCACCAAATTGCTGAGGCTAGCTTTGAACTTTTGATCCTCCTGCCTTAGCCTCTTGAGTCTCTGGGATTACAGGCGTGTGCTACCTTGCCTAGCTTCTTTCCTTTTGATTGTTATGATCCATGTTAAATTTTATTTGATAAACTGTGATTCCTTACTATGATCTCTAAGTCTTTTCTATGCCCTCTGGGATGGCTTGCCTGGTAATGAAGGCCACCATTCTAATCAAGGTAATTTCCCATGTGACAGTGGGATTGCATTAGTGATATCAAATTTTCACCCCTTCCTATATGTACACCCTTTAGTATGTGACTTTACATATTCTCCCATTGAGGGGCAAAATGAATTTTCCTGTTCTTTGAAATTGAACTCAACCATGTGATGTACTTTGCCCAATGCAATGTTAGCAGACTTGATGCTGGCAGAGGCTTGACAGAGTGTTTGAGTGTTTTGGCTTGTCTTCTGTGGGCAATCTTCCATCTCTGTGAGGAGGATGTGCCCACGTTTCCCTATTGTTCCCAGGAGGTATGGAGTTATTCCCAGCTAAACCTGGTCCAGGTCAGCTGACTCTCAGTTTGTAGTAGATGCCCAGATGCACCCAGTATAGATTAGCCATCTATCAACTGATCTGCACACTTGTGAGAAATAATATTTGCATGTCATTTTAAGTCACTAAGTTTTGATTATTTTCTCACATGGCAATAGGCAACTTATATGCTCACCTGGACAAATTCTGCAGCCTGTTTTTTTTCCTGCCCACAATATTCTTCTTCAATCTATTTCCTACTGAAATCATAGTGCTCTTCTAAGACACAACTCTGATCACTTTATCTTCCTTATTCAATGAAATTTTCTTCCTTCCTTTGCACTGGGGATTAAACCCAGAGGCACTTTACCACTGAGTTATATTCTCAGTTCTTTTTAGTTTTTGAGACCAGGTCTCACTAAATTGCTGAGGCTGACCATGAACTTGTGATCCTCTTGCTTAAGCCTTCCAAGTAGCTGGGATTACTGGCATGAGCCACCACACCCAGCTCAATAAATATTTCCTTCCTTTCTTTATTTATTCTTTTTCCCACTGGGAATTGAACTTTGCCACTGAGCTATCTACATACCCAGCCCTTTATACTGTATATTTTGAGACAGAATCTTTCTAAATTGTTCAGGTTGGTCTGGAATTGTGATCCTCCTATCTCAGCCTCCTGAATAGCTGGATTTATAGCTGTGCACCATCACACCTGGCTACTGGGTGGCTTCACAAACAGAAATTTATTGGCTCATACTTCTAGGAATTAGAAGTCTGAGATCAAGGTGACACCAGGGCCATGCTCCCTCTGAAATAAGTGCTCATCCTTGCTTCTTCCTGGCTTCTAGCAGTTGCTGGCAATCCTGGGCATTTCTAGGCTTGCAGTTGCAATATTTTTGTGTCTCCCTCTATCATCATATGCTGTTCTCCTCTCGTGTCTGCACATCCTCTTTTCATAAGGACATCGGTTGTGTTGGATGAAGGGTTCATCCTACACCAGCATAACCTTATCTCCTTTCACCTGCAATTACCTTATTTCCAAATAAATTCACATTCCGAGGTGCTGGTGTTTAGGACATCAATATATCTTTTTTTGGAAGACCCAGGTAAACCCATAGCAGCACACTCTTCTGATTGGCTTTTTACAGCCATTGATCCTACTCATGTATCAGATCTCATTTTTGTTATCAATTCTCCTAGGAAAGCTTCGCTTGTCTCCAGGACATAGTTAAATGCCACTTCAGTGTATAAACAAAATGTCATAAGTTGCTGAATATGGAACAATCACATTATAAATAGATTTAGTGGCTTTCAATCGAATGAGATCTTACTATATTATGAATGTAATGGTGATACACCGAGATGGAATATGGACTTTGTCATGGACTAGTTATTTGTCTCTAAGAGAAATTATGAAGTCAGATGGGACCAGAAATTCAAACAGTTTTGTGACTTTCTCTCCAAAATTTCTCCATGTCTATTTCTCTTAGTAAATAAGTAGCATTTCTTTCCACATGAAATAAGCTTTCTTTGCTTTTTGTGACTCACAAACTTATGGCCAATCCATTACCCCCAAGTTTAAATATACCTGGTTCAGCCACTCACTGGGACACAGATATAGTATTCAAAAATCCCAGGGAAAGTAATTTAGTTGTCCCAGCTTGGGTTAGTGTTAAGCCATTAAACAACCAGCTATGTTTTGGGATAGGGTTACGAAGTTCAAACATGACGTTCAAGGGACAATTTCTATGGATCTGTGGATGGCAGATTTGGAGATTGGAACACACTCCAAGTGAAGTGGTGCTCATTATAGTGTAGTTGTGTAACAGGCTGGGTTTGCCTCCTTATCACTAATAGTGTTAATGAGAAAAAGGCCATAAGTTCCATTCCAGGATTACTCAGGGAGGTTTACTCGTTTTTTTGCCAAATAGCACATTGAGCATTGAATAGTGTGCTTTGGATAAGTTTCCTTCCATTCCTTCTCTGGTTCAACTTCCATCAACTATAGAAAAGAAATGAGGAATGAGGAGTCACAGGCTCCAAGAAAATAAAGATTAAAATAGCCCCAAAGCCCTAGAATTCACTGACAGCAGTTAAGTATATTCATTTATCTTTGTCTTCTTTTCCCTCCCAAGAAAAGAAAACATTTCATGACTCATATGAATCTTCTAATGGACTGGATGAAAATGGATTGGACCAGACCATTTTTCATTTTAGACACAAGCTGATATGAACAAGATTGAAAGCAACGTATAAACCAAATGTTATGAGTTACTGAATATGGAACAAGTACATTATAAATGTCCCCTGTTGGGCCACATTCCATCCTGTTTGTTAGTTGCGTGTGAACATTTCTGCAGCATCCACTATGCTATGAGTTCCATGAAGAATGTGAAGACCAGCTGGGTATGGTGGCCCATACCTGTAATCCCAGCAGTTTGGGAGGCTGAGGCAGGAGGATCGTGAGTTCAAAGCCAGCATCTGCAACTCAGCAAGGCACTTAGCAACTTAGTGAGACTCCATCTGTAAATAAAGTATAAAAAAAGGCTGGGAGGGGGCTGGGGTTTTGGCTCAACAGTAGAGTGCTCACCTAGCATGTGTGAGGCCGTGGGTTTGAAACTCAGGAACACATAAAAATAAATAAATAAAATAAAGGTATTGTGTCCAATTACAACTATATATATATATATATATATATATATATATATATATATATATATATAAATTTTTTTAAAGGGGGCGCTGGGAATGTGGCTCAGTGGTTAAGCTCTCCTGAGTTCAATCCCCGGTACCCAGCCCCCCAAAAAAATCTCTTAAAATAAATTTGTTCAATCAAAATAGTGACTTAATTTTTTTTCTCTGCTTGTTTTCATGAAATTCTCCGTCTTTACCTATTCTTGGCTACTTTTCTCTTTATCATTTCCTAGAACTTGTCAATGTCTGGGCCTTGACGCTGACTCTAATTTCCTTCTTTCCTAATGCTAATTTCCTAAGTGTCTCTCTTTTCTCTTTTATATATTTTAGAAATAAAATGTCCTTTTTTTCTTTTCACAAATACCCTTTAGAAATTTTATTTTTCATCTTATATCCTGGACCTTATCTTATTCTTAACTGTGTTATGCCAAAGTCATCTCATATTGGCTCATGAAAGCCAATTGTTAAATCATCAGAAATTTTATGAACTGAATATTAAACATGTGTATCCTTGGCATCTGCCATGGTGGAATTATACACACCACAGAAATTAGCAAATGCTACAAATCAGGGTTCACTTCCCAAACCTAGACAGCCAGTTACTAAACATTTATTAATACACCATTGTCTAGACTCTTCATATTTTATTACTGGAGCCCACTCTCCTTTCAACTTCTGTCAGAGAGGTAGGTGTACAGCCCGAGGGGTGGAGTGCTGAGGGAAGGTGGATAAAGATGGTAGAATCTCTGGAAATAGAAAGTCCTGTATCCTATGAATGTACACATTTCTACAACACTAGCTCTGTAGACTGTCTTTTCTTAACTGGAAAAGGATAGGTAGTTGTGATGAAAACTAGTACTTACATTGTCTTCATTGGTGCTGTAATGAAAATATGTCAGTCCTGCTGCCTAGCTTATAAGGGCCCTTCTTGTGCTTGAAGAATCTACCACTGTCAGAAGATAAAAAGCTGACAATTTTATTGTTCGTGATCTCTAGCAACTGGAGCAAGAACAAGGCTCTGATTGAGAATACTTAAAATTAGAGCAAGATACTACCAAGATCTTGTATCTGAAGGTAGTAATAAGAAGGATTAGGAGTTGGGCATGGTGGAGCATGCCTGATATACTGTGACTCAGGAGGCTGAGGCGGGAGGATCACAAGTTTGAGATCAGCCTCAGCAATTTAGCGAGGCTCTAAGCAATTTAGTGAGACCCCATCTCAAATTAAAAAAAATAAAAAAGGGCTGGGGATGTGGCTCTGTGGCTAAGTGGCCCTGGGGTTCAATCCCAGTGAGAGAGAGAGAGAGAGAGAGAGAGAATGATTTAGGAGAGTTTAGAATTCATTCTGCTGCTGGCTTTGATGGCAGCTGCCCGTTACTCATATGAGTTCCTTTGGATTACCTTGGCTTTCTGGCATCTCAGTGCCCCTCTGTCCTTGTCTCTTTTCCCTTCCTGGGTCCCCAGGCTTTCTGTCAATTCTTCAAGGCGTTCTTTAGCTTTTGAATTAGTTACATTGAGTGGAGTTAGTTAGCTTCTGTTATTTGTAGCTAAATGCCCTGACCAAAATGATCAATGTTCTGAGAACCCTTTGAGGGCTGCCCAGGGCTGGCAGGACCTTGAAGTAGCTATCAATGCTGCCGCCTGGATGTTGGTACCTGGTTTATACAGCCTTACTTCCACTAATGGGATTAATTCAGTTGAGAGGAGCTTAAAGCATGTGCATTAAAATAAGAGAATTTAGAGAAAGAGATACAGTCACTAAATGGGAAAGAAATGAGACAGATGGGTTTTTTCCACTAATATTATTTTAATTTCTTTTAGTTGTACATGGACATAATACCTTTATTTTATCTATCTATCTATCTATCTATCTATCTATCTATCTATCTATCTATCTATCTTTATGTAGTGGTGAAGTTCAAACCCAGTGCCTCACATGTGCTAGGCAAGCACTCTACCACTGAGCTACAATCTCAGCCTCACTAATTTTAAGTATTCTCAATCAGAGCCTGAACTGACCATCCTTCCATTCTCCGTGTTGAGTAGAAGAAAATTGATATTTCTTAGCTACTCCATTTCTGGGTAGTTGTCTTGGGCTCCTGAAATATTCTTAAGCAATTTTGGATCAAAAGCACTGGAACAGCCAGGCAAGGAGGCACACACCTGTAATCCCAACTACTTTGGGGGCTAAAGCAGGAATCATAAATTCAAAATGAGCCTGGGCAATTTAGTGAGACCCTCAGCAATTTAGTGAGACCATGTCTAAAAATAATAAGTAAAAAGAACTGGGGATGTACCTCAGTGGTAAAGTGCTCCTGGATTCAACCCCGAATACCCAAACAAAACAAAACAAAACAACAACAACCAACAAACCAAAAAACAGGTATGGTGACTCATGCCTCTAATCCTCAGTAACTCTGGAGGATGAAACAAGAGGATTACAAGTTCAAAGCCATCCTTAACAATTTAGCAAAGACCTAAGCCACTTAGGGAGAGCCTGTCTCAAAACAACAACAAAAAGAAATTAAAAAATAAAAATAAAAAGGGTTAGAGATGTCCTTCAGTGGTAAAAGCATCCCTGAGTTCAATCCTTGTTACCCAAAAAGAAATCTCCAGAACTATTATCCTTTGATCTACTAAGAAGAATTTGCAATAATGACTGCCTTTACTTAATATTTGGGCTTATAACAGAAATGCTCAATCTGGTTTTTGTGTGGCATTTTTAAGAAACTAGGATTCTGGATATCTCTCTTAATTTGGTCCTTCCTTTTCCCAGAACAAAGCAAAATCAAAAGAAAATGCATTTGGGGCTGGGGTTGTGACTCAGCGGTAGAGCACTTGCCTGGCATGTGTGAGGCACAGGGTTCAATTTTCAGCACCACCACATATCAATAAATGAATAAAATAAAGGTGCATCAACAACTAGAAAATACTTTGTTTTAAAAAAATGCACTTGGTGGCAAGGGCTTTGTGCAAAACACATGAAGTTCTTCTTGTTTTCCATCAAAAGGGAGTTCTGTTGCATAGGTTCACTTATTTCACTTTGATTAGTAGATCTTCCTTTTCAAATATAAATTAGTTTTGTGTAACAATTACATAAAACATTTCTTACTTAAGTCAAATTCATAAAACAAGACATAGTCAGAAAAATCAAGATTTCATTCAGCCCCTTTTCTTAGATAATCGTTAATATGTAATATTTTTATATGTATACTTTTGTATGTTTTATATATATGGCTTACATGTATGTATATATTTGTGTGTATTTCTCCATCTAAACTAACTTTTAAAGTTAAAATTAAACTTACATGAAAGTACAAAAAATTTTAAGCAGTAAAAAAAAGCATTCAGTAAAAACAATACATTAGTACTAAATTTCTATTTATTTATGTGATCACGTTTATTGATGTTCTTCTTTCTTTATATGGCTTCAAGTTAGTGTTCTTTTATTTCAGCCTAAAGGACTCTTTTTAATATTTTTTGACAGGTAGGTCTATTAGTAATTCATTCCTTCAGCTCTTCATTATCTTTTGTGTGTGTGTGTGTGTGTGTGTGTGTGTGTGTGTGGTGCTAGGGATTTATTTTTCCATTTTTGAAGAATAGTTTTGTTGGGCACAGGATTCTTGGTGGACAGATTTTCTTCTGTTAGCACTTTAAATATATCGTCCCTCTTGGGGATTTTTGAGCTTCTTGAGATTGTTGGATATATAGATTCATACCTTTTATCAAATTTGGGAATTTGCTAACTATTATTTCTTTGGATACTTTTTCTGCTTCTTTCTTTTAGGTTTTCCACTGTGTGTGTATTTATTATGTTTGATGGTGTACTGCAGGTGTCTTAAACTTTTCTTTGTTCTTGTTTCTTACTGTCCCTCAAATGAGATCATTTCATTTGATCTATATTTAAGTCCACCGATTCATTCTTTCTTTTTTTTTTTTTTTCTGTGTGCTCAGATCTGCTGCTTAATCCCTCTGGTATATTTTAATTTCCGTGATTGTATTTCTTAGACTTCCCAATTTTTACTTGGTTCCCTTTTTATGATTTCTATCTCTTATTGGTAGACTGTTTGTTGAGATCATTTTCCTTTCTTTCTTTATCTATAGTTCCCTTTAGCTCTATGAGAATATTTTAAGATTGTTGATTTAAAGTCTTTATATAGTAAGTCCAGTAACTATGCTCCCTCAGGGACATTGTCTGTTAATTTCTTTCTTTTTCCTGTGCATGGGAAATAAGTTTTTTTATTTTTTTTTTCAATCTTTGCATGCCTTGTAATGTTTTCCTGGAAATTGGACATTTTGAATATTATGATGTGGTTAGCTCAGATTCTCTTCTCTCTTCAGGATTTTTTTGTTGTTGTCTGCTGTTGTTTGTTTGTTTAGTGACTTTCTAAACTATTTTTGTAAAGATCGTATTCTTTGTTTTCTTTTTCTTTTCTTCTTCTTCTTCTTCTTTTTTTTTTTTTTTTTTGGTACTGGGGATTGAACCCAGGGGCACTCAAACACAGAACCACATCCCCAGCCCTTTTAAAAATATTTTAGGGACAGGGTCTCGCTGAGTTGCTGAGGCTGGCTTTGAACTCTTGATCCTCCTGCCTCAGCCTTCCAAGCTCCTGGGATTACAGTCCTGTTCCACTGCAGCCGGCAAGATTATATTCTTTGCCATGACTCCTATATGAGGTCTGTTCTTACCGAATGGTCAGCTAGCCCTTTGACAGAGATTTCCTTAAATAACTAGAGGCAAAACTTCTAAAATAAATGAGAAGGAAAATATAAGAAGAAAAGATAAAATAAAAGAAGAGAAACATATTCTCCAGGTTGTTGAAGATTGGTTCTGACTTAGCCTTCACTGCCTGATTTCTCTGAGCCTAGAAATCAGCCAAAGATGGAAGCCTGTGGTCTTCTGATGTTTCTTCTGAGCCATACCCTGCCCTGGTTCTGCATGTGGACTTCTACTTTACTTGGTCTACATGGGAGCTCTTGTAAGCCCTTATTTTCCCTGCCCCAAAGAGTCTCCTACCCCAACTTTTCCTAAGGGAATTTCAGTTGTCTATTTTTTACTCCAATTTTTTTTTTAGGGTTTTGTTGGTGGCAGTGACTTGATTTTCAATGTTTTTGAAGAAGAATTTCACTTAATTCTCTCCACCCCAAGAGAACCCTGAATTATTTGAAACAAATTCAAGCATCCTGTGTCTGTTCTTCAGAGAACCCATCCCTATACAGGTCACAGAAGACAAACACTACTATGCCTTGGGAATGATGTTTACTTTGCTCCCTTCAGAACCAGGAGAACAAAATGGCTGCTGTCCTCAAGACCACTGCCCCACCCGGAAGGGGTATGAAACAAGGGTGCATTAGAATACCACAAAGTTATGGTGTTTTAGTGGCCTTTTCTCCCGATTGAGTAAAACATTCATTGTCTTCCAGAATTCTGATAAGTTTATCCTGTTTTTCCTATACTTTTCAATGATTTTGGGGATGGACAAGCCCCTCCGATTTCTTTACTTGACTTGTGTAACTATTAGCACAGGCTGTCAAAAACAAAGTACCAGAGACTGGGTGGCTTAAAAATCAAAAATTTACTTTCTCAGAATTCTGGAACTGGAAGATCAAGACCAAGGTGCTGTCAGAATTGGTTTCTGCTGAGGCCTCTCTCCTAGCTTACAGTTGGCCACCTTCTCACTATGAACTCATGTGGCCTCTGTGTGCGTGCGGAGAGAGAGCTCTCTGGTATCTCTTCCTCTTTTTCTTCTTCTTCTTCTTTTTTTTTTTTTTTTTTTCTTGCATTGCCAGAGATGGAACCAAGGCCATTGTACATGCTAGGTGAGAGACCTACCACTGAACTACACCCCCAGCCCTCTTCCTCTTGTAATAAAGTCACAAGTTGTATCAGATTAGGACCCACACAATTCATTCTATTACACTACCATATTTGCTGACATCATCCTTGACTTTATTATTATTATTTTAGTACCAAAGATTGAGCCCAGGGGCACTTAACCACTGAGTCACTTCCTCAGCCATTTTTATTTTTTATTTTGAGACAGGATCTCACTAAGTTGCTCAGGGCCTGGCCTAAGTTGCTGAGGCTGGCTTTGAACTCACGATCCTCCTGCCTCAGCCTCCCAAGCAACTAGGATTACAGGAATATGCCACCATGCCCATCTCACTTTGCTATTTTTGAAAGTTTCTCCTTTCCTCCCTCCCTCCCTTCCTCTCTCCATCTCTCTCTCCCCCCTCCCTCCCTCCCTCCCTCCTTTCTTTCTTTCTTTCTTTCTTGCTTGCTTGCTTGTCTTTATCTCTCTCCTCCTCCCTTTCTTTCTTTCTTCTTTCCATACTTTCTTCATTTCTTTCTGGTACTGGGAATTAAACCTAGAGGAGCTTTACTGCTGAGCTACATCCCCAGCCCTTTTTATTATTTTATTTTGGGATAGGGTCTCTCTAGTTTGCTGACAGTCTTCCTATGTTGCCAAGGATGACCTTGGACTTGCGATCTTTCTGCCTCAGTATCCCTAGTCGTTGGGGATTGCAAGTGTGCACCACCATGCCAGACTGGGCATATTTAATTTTTAAGTCTAACCCGTACTTTGAAAACTGAACCAAATTGACAGGACTGATATTTGTCCAATTATATATGTGTAATGTAGATATTTGAATTTCAAAAGTAAACAAATCTTAAATGTCATTATAGTCATCAATTTTTAAAAATCTTTTCAGTAGGGCATGGTGGCAAACACCTGTAATCCCAGTGGCTCGGTGGCTGTGGAAAAAGGATCACAAGTTCAAAGCCAGACTCAGCAACTTAGTGAGGCCCTAAGCAACTTAGCAAGACCCTTCTCAAAATAAAATATAATAAGGGCTGAGGATGTGACTCGGTGGTTGGTTCATTCCTCGGTGCCAAAAAATAAAATAAAAATAAAATATGTTTTCATTTCCATCAAAATGTTTGCTTTGTTTACAGTTGTTAACTTTTGAGTCCTGAGAAGTTTAGCAAGGAAAATGAGTGCAGTCTCTGAATTATACAAAAGTCTGGTTTGAGTCTGAATGTGCTCACTTTCTGGAACTGAGAGTAATATTCACACTTTATGCCTCTAGTTTTAAGTTTAGTGTGTGCAGATGTGTTCTCACATCTGTGAGAAAGTAAAACTTTGTGGTTCATTTGAAGTCCTACTAATTGTCTTGAAATTCTTTAATTTTGATCTCAAAAAGCAATTCTATAAATCTCATGGAGAACCACAAATTAATAATCTCACTGCATTAAAATAAAATAAATATTCATTATTTGCTTTAACTTTTGCTTTTACAAAAAGCATAAAAAGACCATAAATAATAGTGGAAAACATGCAGATAGGAAAATTCTTATTCTTGATCCACCTCATCTACAATGGCTGACTTGGCCTTGCTAAATTGTTATTCTAATAACAGTTGGAGTAAAAAGTGGGTACACTAATCCTTTCCTTTAAACCTTAATAAACCATTGAAACTTTTTTTTTTGGGGGGGGGGATGGGCACAGTGGATTGAACCCAGGAGTGCTTTTCCATTGAGCTAACTCCCCAGCCCTTTTTATTTTTTTTATTTTGAGACAAGGTCTTGCTAAGTTGCTTAGAGCCTCACTAAGTTGTTGAGGCTGGCCTCGAACTTGGGATCTTCCTTCCTCAGCCTCTTGAGTCGCTAAGATTGCAGGTGTACGCCACTGTGCCTAGCTAATATCTTTAACTTTTACTGCCTGTGACCAATATGTGGCAAATGAACTCTGCTATCCTGCATATAATCAAGTTCTCCAGTGTTCTCAGTCATCTTCCCTTTACCCTACAAATCACTACAACTCAAAGCCCAGAGAATGGGCAAAGTCCAGTGTCTTTCCCAGATATCTCCAAGGTGTTTCAGGCTTCTATCCTCCTGGTTGTCTCCTGGGGTATTTATTTATTTATTTATCTAGGTCATCTTTGCCCACTCATAATCACCCCTTCCTGCTGCCTCAGTCCCCTGTGGTATGCTTTACTCCACAGCCAACTTCTGCCTTATCCTGCATAGTGATCATTCACTCAGGGCTGGTGTTGGTATGCTTGCTAATTAGCTTTACTGAGAATATACAAACAGAAAGGAATTATAATATAGGAAAGGAAAATCTTAATTGTGTTCCCCTGATCTCTAAGATCAACACATGAACAGAAAAACCCTTTATTGATTATATCTTCTCTTGGGCCAGGAATTCTATCCTGTTCTGGGACCTCTCTCATCTCTGTGAGAACCAATTCTAAACACCATGAAATTACCAAACCTTTTAATTACCAAAAGGCCCATCGAGTGTCTTCCCTAACAAAAGAGCAGCAGCATCCCCAAACTAATTCCCCGCCCCCCAATTCCTAGAGCAGTGAGTGCACACTGGAGATAGCTTCTGATATGTCCGATTTAAAAAAAACTGTTTTATTTAAAAATAATTTCAGTTGGACATGGTGGTGCACACTTGTAATCCCAGCAGCTCAGGAGGCTGAGGCAGGAGGAGTGCATGTTCAAAGCCAGCCTCAGCGATGGTGAGGCACTAAGCAACTCAGTGAGATGCTATCTGTCTCTAAATAAAATACAAAATAGGGCTGGGGATGTGGCTCAGTGGTTGAGTGCCCCTGAGTTCAATCGCTGGTGGTAATAATAATAATAATAATTTCAAACATACAGAAGGTTTAGTTACAAGGATACTACAAAAAATCCAGAGTACTCTTGATTCAGACTTATTACCTATTAACATTTGATCACATTTACATTAGCAGTTCTCCCCATATTATTTCTTTCATTTGAGAATCAGTTGCCTACATTTTCAATGTTACCTAAGAGAAGACCATCACTAGTAATGTGACAAACCAGCCTCATGTGCCTTCTGATATGATGCAATGAGAACGACTCATGTCATTTCTAGAATGTGCCAAAATGCATAGCATGAATCCACTCATAAACAAATATCAGACTCACCTCAAATGAGAAACATACTACAAAAGAACCACTCTGTAGTCTTCAGAAGTGTCAATGTCATGTAAGAAAAAAAAAAAAAAAAGAAGACTGAGGAATTGGCCCACATTAAATGAGGTCACAGATACATGACAACTGGATTCCATGTGTGATCTTTAGATTGGATTCTGAATCAGAATGAAAAAAAAATTTGGCAGTATGAATATGAACTTTAGATTAGATAATAATATTGTATCCATGTTATATTTTCTAATTAAAATTTTATTTATTTGTTTGTTTGTTTATTTATTTATTTGTTTTGGGTATCAGGGATTGAACTCAGGAGCACTTGGCCACTGATCCACATCCCCAGCCCTTTTTTATATTTTATTTAGAGGCAGGGTCTCACTGAGTTGCTCAGGGCCTCGATAAATTGCTGAGGCTGGCTTTGAACTTGCGATCCTCCTGCCTCAGCTTCCCAAACTGCTGGGATTACAGGCGTGTGCCACCGCGCTCGGCTTATATTTTCTAATTTTGACAATAGTACTATGGTTATGTATGCTAACAGACTTTTTGCGTGTGGACATATGTGTTTGCTTGAAGCATCTTCAATTTCTCAAGAGCAACCAGTCAGACTCTGTTTGAGGCCAAACGTTATGTGCTGGAAGTATCAAGGGTATTAGACCTCAAAGATAAATGATTTGCATAAACCTTTTTCTTAGAGAAACACCTACTACAGTACCAGCATTCCTAAGAAAGATGACATTTGAAGCTCTTACCTGGATAATACCTAAGTTACTAGTTGACATTTTTACAAGATTGAGCCTTTACCTCCTGCCCAATGTGGGGCTATGAGAGCTCAGGTACATACTGGGGTAAGGAAAAGTGATGTAAAAGACACAGAGACAGAACTTTCCTTTTGTCAGATCCAGTTGAAATTTACAGAAACTGGTTGTAGGAACTTAACACCTTTGTTCAACAAAGATCTTCAGGTTCCTTAGCCTGAGTGGGCCTCTGCATGCATGTGGTTACTGTAGCAACATCTAGGCTGCCAGGATCCTGGAAACAAGGGCTATTCTGATAAGCTTATGGAGAAGAATTATGTAACATACTGCAAACTGAGAACCAACATTGCAGAGTCCAAGCCAGGGGTCTTCGGACAGCAGTTGAGGTTCATAAAATGATTTTTATAGAATGGTTCTGGTGGCTCAGATAAGCCAGGACACATCAAATCATAGCCCTGCCATCAAATACTCATGTAGCCCTAGGCAAGTTACTTTATCTCCCTGGATTGTATCTCTCATCTGTAAAATGGTATCAGCTTTCTACTGCTGCTGTAACAAATCAGTACAACCAACTCAAAACAACACAAACTGATTTTCTTCCATTTCTGGAGGTCACAGGGCTAAAATCAGTTCCACTGAACAAAAATCAAGGTGTCAGCAGATCTGCATTCCTTTTGGTAGCTCTAGAGGAGAATACCTTTCCTTGTCTTTTAAGGATTCTACAACTCCATTCCTTGGCTCCTGGCCCCGTCCTCCATCTTTAAAGTCAGTAGCAGAGCATCTTTTACTTCTCATGGCCTCTGTTTCCATCCTCTTCCTCTGATGCTGGGCCTTCTGCCTCTCTCTAATAAGGACCCTTCTGGTTATATTGGGCCCATGTAGAGAATTCATGATAATCTCCTCATCTCAAGTTCCTTAATGTAATCACATCTACAAAGCCTCTGTAACCATGTAAGGTGACATATTCACAGGTTCTAAGGATTAATACCTAGACATCTTTCAGGGATTAGCATTCTTCCTACTATGAATGAATGTAATGGTTTTATATACCTTATAGAGTGGTGGTTGTGAAAAATAAATGAGAAAAGCATACAAGGCATGCCTAAAGTACTTCATAAATGTTAGGTGTTGTTACTAAGACTAAGTGAAGCCTGTAAAAATAGATTGTTTTCAGAAAAAAAGGAAGTAAGCCAATTTACCACAGGAGGCATACTGAAAAGTTTTAAATTCAAATTAATATTTAGCACCATTTCCCCATTTTCTTCCTCATTCTGATGAATTAATATATGCAAATCACATTTAACATTAAGAATTAAAAATAGGGGTCTGGGGTTGTGGCTCAGCGGTAGAGCACTTGTCTAAGCACTTGTGAGGCCCTGGGTTCGATCCTCAGCACCACATAAAAATAAATAAATAAAATAAATGTAATGTGTCCAACTACAACTAAAAATAAATATTAAAAAAAAAGAATTAAAAATAGGGCTGGGGCTGTAGTTCAGTGGTAGAGCACTTGCCTTGCAAGTGTGAGGCACTGGGTTCCATCCTCAGCACCACATAAAAATAGACAAAGATATCGTGTCCACCTACAACTAAAAAAATATTTTTAAAAAAGAGTTAAAAATAAAAACTTCATCACTAGGCATTTTCACTTTTTTTTTTTTTTTTAAGGATGGGGTGCTGGAGATTGAACCCAAGAGTGTTTTACTGATGAGGTACATTCCCACCCTCGGCCCTTTATTTTGTTGTTGTTGTTTGTTTTATTTGGAGACAGGGTCCCTTGAAGTTACTGAGGCTGATCTTGAACTTGTGATCCTCCTACCTTACCCTCTAGAGTCACTGGGTCTACAGGTGTGCACCACCCTAATTGGCTTGAGATATTTTCACTTTCTTTTTTCTTTCTTTTTTTCTTTTAGAGAGAGAGAGAGATAGAAAAATTTTTTTTTAATATTTATTTTTCTTTAGTTTTCGGCGGACACAACATCTTTGTTTGTATGTGGTGCTGAGGATCGAACCCGGGCCGCACGCATGCCAGGCGAGCGTGCTACTGCTTGAGCCACATCCCCAGCCCCGAGATATTTTCACTTTCTATTATGTGAAATGCCAATTAAAACCATTTTCATGTCTTTACTT
The DNA here is from genome assembly GCF_021218885.2 of Marmota monax. Taxonomy (NCBI): domain Eukaryota; kingdom Metazoa; phylum Chordata; class Mammalia; order Rodentia; family Sciuridae; genus Marmota; species Marmota monax. Next base: position 1,826,102 of record NW_026694092.1, read on the forward strand.
GCAGAAATCAGCAAATTCCCCTTCCTACCTCAGTGTCTCTCTCTCTCTTTCTCTCTCTCTCTTTGCCTTGTTTTTTTCTTTCAAATAGGAGATGAAGTATCTGAATCCCATTCCTGCAATATTGTTGGACTTTCATTAAACTTTGAGACTCTGGTTATGGAATAAATGTGGGTTTCATAAAAGCATGAGTTAGTAAGAACACTCCTCAAAATTAACAGTAGAAATCCAGTTGAAAGTGTTCTTTTAAAAGTAAGAAGTAGAGGGCTGGGACTGTAGTTCAGAAGTAGAGTATTTGCTTAGCATTTGTGAGGTACTGGGTTCAACTCTTAGCACCACATAAAAATAAACAAATAAAATACAGGCATTCTGTCCATCTACAACTACATTTTTTTTTTAAATTTTAAAATAGGAAGTAGTAAGTGTTGGGAATTTCTGTCTTAAGTAACTGGGTTAAATACTAAAGCCTGGCCACCAGGTCCAAATTAAAAAATGAAGCATTTATTTCCCGACTGTCTCAGTGAAGAAAACCACATTTCCCAAAGTCACTGAGGGTCATCCTAGCTTCAGTTCTCTCTCCAGCATTGTGGAGGTCTTAGTGTGACCACATGGTTATTCAATTTTCCCTTTTGCTCTCTCCTACTTTCTTATCTTCCCTCTGCAGGTCTTTATCTCCCAAAAACATTCCCTAATAAAACTTCTGCACACTACTGTCATCTCAGAGTCTGCTTCTCAGGAAACCTAATCTTCAAGAATAACTGAGATGAACAAGTGTCTCAGGCAGATGGGACTCAAAAATTCAAACACTGCCACTGTATTTGTCTCCAAACATCCTCATCCCTTTTCCTTCCTTAACTATTGATTCTCATTCTGTTTGTGTTAACAATTGTTTTTTTCCTGGTACTGGGGATTGAACCCAGAGGCACTTTACCACTGAGCCACATCCCAGCCCTATTTTATATTTTATTTAGAGAGAGGGTCTCACTGAGTTTCTTAGGGCCTCGATAAATTGCTGAGGCTGGCCTTGAACTTGTGATCACTGGGATTACAGGTGTGCACCACTGCACACAGCTTGGTGAGTGTATCTGATGTTCACTACTGTCTAGCTTAACACTAACAGTTTAGGATACAATGGAAATCAAAGTGACTGGGAGAAAGTTAGCCTTAGCTACTGCTTGAAGTTCAAGTTTCTTCATCTCGTCAACCCATCCTGTTGTTCCTTTATAAACCTTCCTGCCTTTCTAAGAGCAGAGCACAGTACATTTTTCTTACACAGTGTTCTCAAAAGGAAAGTTACTTTCCAAAGAAGGATTTTCCTCTTCATTGCAACTGATCTCTCTTCTTCCACCTGTGAACCAATTGAGCTTCTTAAGACTCCCAGGAAATCACTGCTCACAACCCTGTGATAACATTCATGAAAGAAAAAAAAGCCATAGGAGGGAATGGTTGATTACCCATGAAAAACAACCTTTCTTTTTTGAAGTTTCTTCTGAAATTGCAGAGGACAGGAAATGGAGTGGGAAAAATGTTTAGGAAATAGTTTGTTTATTTATTTATTTATGTATTTATTTATTTATTTTTGTGCTGGGGATTGAACCCAAATGCGCTTAACCACGGAGCCATATCCTCAGCCCTTTTTTATATTTTATTTAGAGACAGTGTCTCGCTGAGTTGCTTAGGACCTTGATAAGTTGCCGAGGCTGACTTTGAACTCACGATCCTCCTGCCTCAGCCTCCTGAGCTAAAGAAATATATATATATATATATATATATATATATATATATATATATATATATATATAATAGGGAACACTATTTCCTACTATAACATGGTCTTGTTCTTGTTGTTTTCTCCAAACAATATAAGCTTCAGAAGGTAGATGAAAAACTGTGGGAAAAGCTTGAATATTTAGATAGGACAAAGAAAGATGAGCCATTAGACAGGGACACAGAAAAAAAATACAAGAAGAGGTACTAAAGAGAAGACTTCATTTTATTTCAAAGAGCTGGTAGAAGGGCAGTCATCCCTGTGGAGGAGTTTGAGAATGGCAGAAGATGAGTTTGGAGAACAGATTTTTAAGGGGGTTTATTGCTCTTTAGGCATATATGCCTCAATTCTTAAATTACATGAGAAAATGAGTACACATCTGAATCACTTTTGTTTCAAAGTCCAGTTAGAAGAACAGAAACCACTGTATTTCAACAGAGGGAATTTCATACCAGGAAATTGTTGTATGCATGATGGAAAAATGGAGAATCCCAACAGGGCATGCAGGGGCAACATTAAGATAAACAACAGGAAATGGTTACCACCCTCAGGGTTAGAGGGGAACTGCGAGGAGGCGGGAGGCAATGAAACTCCAGCTCAATAGCCAGGACCTTTGGCAAGATCCAGAACTACTATGGTTACTGGCCAGCAGGAGCTCTTGGCACAGAGGGAGGGACTGACTGGTGGGAGCTGGAGGCTCAGTGGAAATGCAGCCACTTGAAATGGAAGCTATGAGAAGCAGCATTCTGGCTTCTCCCAGGCTCCCTCTCCTCCAGTTTAGCTAAACATACCAGAAGTCAGAGGGCCAACGGAGCTGCCAAATACAATTCTCTCTGAAACACAGCAGGGCAGGGAAAAGGTCAGGAATAGATGAGAGCAAAGAAGCAAATAACTGGCACACGTTTCCACTGTATTTCTTTGAATTCGTCTCTTTGTGGAATGGAACCAGGACAGCTTCCCTTTATGTGGTTTATCCGTGCTCCAAGACCAATAGAGAAGGTCAGAGTTGAATATCTTTTACTGAACATTACAAAGTGAAAAACAATACTACTTTGCTACTTGTCAATTACAGAAGCTGGCCCAATTCCCTTCCACTCCTCCAATTTCTTTTTTTTTTCCCCTGGGGAAGGAGGATATTGGGGATTAAACTCAGGGGCACTCAACCACTGAGCCACATCTTCAGCCCTATTTTGAATTTTATTTAGGGACAGGGTCTCACTGAGTTGCTGAGGCTGGCTTTGAACTCATGATCCTCCTGCCTCAGCCTCCTGAGCTGCTGGGATTACAGGTGTGCACCACAACACCTGGTCAATTTCTTTTTTAAATCTCCCTATTAGCTGTAGGTGCTGTACAACCATCTTTGTGCAATTAGTTAACTATGATCTTGTAGTGGAGTTTACCATACTACTTTTTTTCTTTTTGTTGGTTCTAGGGTTTGAACCCAGGCACACTTTACCACCGAGCTACATCCCCCGACCCCCTGAAACCTCTGCCCAGTCCTTTCTATTTTTTATTTTGATAGAGGGTCTAGCTAAGCCACTGAGGTTGGCCTTGAACTTGTGATATTCCTGCCTCAATCTCCCAAGTCACTGAGATTATAGGCGTGTGCCATCATACCTAGCACCATCCTACCCTCCTGTCTCTTTCCTGTCTTAAGGACTGGGTAGCAGCTGAGAGTGGATTGCTACATCTTGCTTTGGCATCTACCATATCTGACATACCTTAGTTCTGACTATGTTTGTACATTTAGCATAGGGGATACCATATTTGCCATGGTAGATGATTGTCACTGAACATTTTGTTATATTTTCATTTCCTGTATTTGTAGGTGGAGTGATTTAGGGTGGGTTTAATACAGGATTTTTTTTTCTGGTATTATGGTTAAAAGTGATAGAAAACTGGCACATTCTACAAATATAAGTCACCAGCCTGGTCCTGTAGCACAAGTCTGTAATCCCACCAATTTGGGAGGCTGAGAGAATTTGAGGCCAGCCTTGGCAATTTGGAAAGGACTTTCTAAAAAAAAAAAAAAAGAGCATGAGAAGAAGATCACCATTAAGCAGGGATGAGAAGTGGGAGGGAATGGGAGAGAGAAGGGGAATTGCACGGAAGATGGAAGGAGACCCTCATTGTTATACAAAATTACATATAAGAGGATGTGAGGGAAAAGGGGAAAAAATTTTAAAAAAGAGAGAAATGAGTTATAGTAGATGGGGTAGAGAGAGATGATGGGAGGGGAGGGGAGGGGAGGGGGGATAGGAAGGGGATAGGAAGGGCAGCAGAATACAACAGACATTAGTATGGCAGTATGTATAAACGTGGAAGTATAACCAATGTGATCCTGCAATCTGTACACGTGGTAAAAATAAGAATTCATACCCCATTTGAATCAAATGTATGATATCTGATATGTCAAGATCATTGTAATGTTTTGAGCAACCAATAAAAAAAAAGGCAGGGGTGGGTTGCTGGGGATGTGGCTCATTGTAGAACACCTCTGGACTCAATCCCCAGTACCTCCCTGCAAAAGTTATAAATATCAAGCATCATTATTGTTACTTTTTTCAAAGAGGCTGTAAATGCCCTCTTTTTTCAAAGAGCCTGTCAAGCCAGGTGCAGTGGTATATGCCTGTAATTCCAGTGACTCAGGAAGCTGAGGCAGGAGGATGACAAGTTTGAGGCCAGCCTCAGCAACTTAGTGAGACTGTCTCTCAAAAGTTTTTAAAAAGAAGGGCTGGAGATGTGGCTCAGTGGTAGAGTGTCCCTGGGTTCCATCACCAGTACAGGCCCAAAAAATTAAAAAAAAAAAAAAAGAAAAAGAAAAGAAAAGAAATCACACTGTGTTGTGGCTACCAAGAAATGGTTAGTCAAGTGACTTGAAAATTTCAAGCAAATAACTGGTTAGTAAAATGTGAGTTCATGCTGTAAAACACATCCTATGAATTGCACTATTTGTCTTTCAATTATAGAAATTGGTTTCATTTTCTAACATGCTTAGTTGTTATTGGATCTTTATAGCCGTGTAGTCTGTACTTTTTGTGGTTTAAAGATTTAAATTTGTTATGGAAACAGGCTTTTCAGTTGACCAAGGATTAGCTAATTTCTGATAGTACAAAAGGAAATATATTGCCCCAAGCCTGCTGTTTTCATTTCCTCATGGGGAGAAGCAGCACAGTATAGAAAAAAGGCAGACACAACATACTGAACCTCTGTCACCATGGGGAACTGGGCTGTCAATGAGGGGCTCTCCATCTTTGTCATTGTAAGTACCAACAAGAGATTAATTATGAATACTCTGACATGTTTGTGTTCTCTTGGAAGCTAAAATAGAACAACGTTGTTTTGTTTCTTTGATAAATTGATTGAGTATGGGAACAAATGTCTATCTTTAGAAGTACTGAGTTCATTTCCCAAATTCTTTAGTAGAAAGAATGTATCTTGGGTGCTCATTTCTCCTGGGTTATTTCTGAGTTCTTAGGAGTACTGTTTGCCAGCATTTCAGAGAGTGTAAAAGAGAGTTCCTGCTAATGATCCTTCATTCTTAGTGTTTATTTATTACTCAGAGACAAATGTTCCTACTTTCTGTGTTTAAACTACTTAAAAATGGCCAATGGAAATTTTGTACCATTTTTGCAATAGAAGACTGGCACATGTATGAGAAATTGGCCTTACTTCAGTAATGGTACTAAAACCAAAGTTCTCAAATTTCTTTTTAAAAACAAGTACCTTCTTTTTCTCCTGTGGTCTAAACTTGAGTTATTTATAAAGTTAACTAAGATTCAAGAGAAAATAATTGAAATAAATTGTCTATACTCACACATATATAGTGTGTATATATAATAAACTCTCTCTCTCTCTCTCTCTCTCTCTCTCTCTCTATATATATATATATATATATATATATATATAAACTCTTTGGAGACACAATTTTTGTAAGTAGAGATATGACTAATTTCCAAGTAGATGTTTATTTCTTTCTTTTCTTTTTCTTTTTTACAAAGACTACAACTATATATTATATGGTGGTCTCAGCAAAGCAGTAATGGACAAATTGGGTAGAAAGAAATGTGATTTCTAAATTTCCTTTTTGAATAGCTGATAGAAGCATGATGTTAAAAAAGGAACACTTATGAATGGAACTTTTGTTAAGAATTTATCACAAAATCTATGGACTCTGAATTTTAGAGATACAAAAAAAAATTACAGGCACAGATAAAATATAGCAACAAATATTTTTTATTAAGACTATGTTTTGTAGCACATGTGTGTATTTGTTTAACTTGTGGATAAAGACTTGTAGACAGGTGCAACAAATAAATCCTTGGCCCGGTTTATCGGTGCACACCTGTAATCCCAGCAGCTTGAGAAGCTGAGACAGGAGGACTCCCAAGTTCAAAGCCAGCCTCAGCAACTTATCGAGGCCCTAAGCAACTTAGCAAGACGCTGTCTCAAAATAAAAAAAATAAAGAGGACTGGAGATGTGGTTCAGTGGTGAAGCACCCCTGGGTTCCAATCCCTGGTAACAGCAACAACAACAACAAAAACTCATCTTTTACAACCCAGAACTCATTGTTCAGGGTGAGTTTTGGTACATATAAGAAGAAATATTGTAAAACCCAAGACAGCTTAAAGTGACGAGGGTATTGCTAATCATTAAGGTTGGTTCCAAGACTAAGAGTTGACAATAAAAAAGCATAGGTCACGAGATAAATCTCAGGTATATCATTACTCCAATTTTCATGTTGTGACATATAAAGATAGCTTTAGAAATTATATTTTATGTCAAACCAACATTTTAATACAATATCAAACTCTGCAGATTTGAAACTGTAAACCTGACTTCTTATCACCATTTTAAGAGCAGGGTACTCTTAGAGGAAACAAGTTGAAATTGTACTTTTAGCTCTCTCTATAATTTTCCCCAGGAAGTGACCGCCTTTGAAATTATGTGCTCATGTACTTGAAAGTGAAGGCACTGTTTAGAAAGCCAGAGTTGGGAAGAATGACAAAGTCAGGAAATGGAAAAGTTGCTTTTGCACCTTCTTCTTTGTAAAGTAAGATTGTTCTCAAGCATCTATGGACACTTAGTAGTCAATATTAAGAATAGTCTTTTTCCTGTGATACTGGGGATTGCACCCAGGGGTGTTCTACCACTGAGCCATGTCCCCAGTCCTTTTTAAAAATTTTAAATTTAATTTAATTAATTTATTTTTTGGTGATTAAACCCAGGGGTACTCTACCACTGAGCCACTTCTCCAGCCCTTTGTATTTTTATTTTTTTTTTTAACTTTGAGACACAGTCTTACTAATGCCCAAGCTGGCCTTAAACTTAAGATCCTCCTGTCTCAGCCTCCTGAGTCACTGGGATTACAAGTGTGCACCACCTGGCTAATAACTAGTAATTTAATAGTTAAGAAAAGATCATGATGGAGCTGAAGGTAGATAACTGGGTAGTGTCACCAACTAATAAACTCAATTTGGGGGATGAAAAAAGAGGTCACAAACTAGAAAGCTTTCTTTGCTTTTAAATCTCATGTCTCTTACCCCTTGCTCATGGTCTCTATCTCCTCCTTCAAAAGTTAAGTAAAACTTACCAAGTAGAATAGAAGTCTTGGCATTTTAGCTGATGAGACTCCCGCTAGTTGGGGTACAATGCAGTGTGGTGCAGAGAGGTGACTGGCACCTGTGAGAGCAGAACACAATGTCCTACTGATAGGGGGATGGCAACAGTAACGTATTTCCTTCCATTGTTATTTGCCAGTCAACCCTGGCTATCTACCTAAGTTTAAGAAGAAAAGAGGTGGGCCTGGTGTAGTGGTGCACACCTGTCATCCCAGCAGCTCAGGAGGCTGAGGCAGGAGGATCTCGAGTTCAAAGCCAGCCTCAGCAAAAGTGAGGCGCTAAGCAACTCAGTGAGATCCTGTCTCTAAATAAACTACAAAATAGGGCTGGGGATGGGGCTCAATGGTCGAGTGCCCCTGAGTTCAATCCCCAGTAACCCCCTGCCCCATAAAAAAGAAGAAGAAGAAAAGAAGTGGAAAAAGGAAGGGAGGACAGATGGATAATTTGGCATAATGTCCAAGTAGTAAAACAATCATGGGGAGCAATGTAGGGTGCAAAGGTTAATTACAGAAAATGGTATCGACACTCTTGTGGGCTTTAAGCAGGTTTCCCCTAGCTTTGTAACCATCTTTGTCAAATGCTGGACTTGGGGAAGTCCTGACCTTCATCTGACTCTGATCTTTTGTGGAATCTACCTATTGAGACAGGAGAAATTCACGTGACTTTTTCTGTTTGTGCAGCTGGTGTGGCTGGGAATGAACGTCTTCCTCTTTGTCTGGTACTACAGGGTTTATGACAATGGAGAAAAGTACTATTACACTCGAAAACTTCTTGGGGTGAGTATAATATCTGTCTTGTGCAATATTGATCAGTTCACATTTCTAGTCAGACATTATTATTTTTATTTCCTTTAATGTTTAAAAAATATATATTCTGACCAATCCAAACATCACCATCAGCCTCACTCCCTCCATTGGAACTTCTTGGGCAAGAGTCTCTTAATGCTTCTGTCAGTGTGACAAGTGAGGATGTGGTAGAGGGTCCCAGCAGCAGCCTTTCCCTCCCAAGAACCATGGTACCATGGGAGGCCAGGTTGAAGCCATCCATCTAGGGATGACGCATGTAAGACAAGTGAGATTTTCCATATTTTCCAAGTCATCTGGTTCCTACCACTTTTGTGTATAGAGAATCCTGCTCCTGGTGACATGTGATGAGGTGGCCTTCAGAAAAATCAACCTCTGTCTACACCAGGAAACTTTGAGGAACTTGCTTTAGTGCCCCATCTCTTCAGTAGGCCAGCGAGTGAGGCCCTTGAGTTTCCTTGGGTCCTTTAGAAAGCTCAGTTTCCTTGAACTGTCCGGCCTCTTTATCAAGAATGAAAGTAATTATTATTGTGCCTGCTCCCAGAACACATCATTTGTTATTTAATGCTGAAACTATCAATGAATTAATTAGTATTCAGTATATTATAAATCACATGTATAAATACTTATAAAACACAATTTGCTACATTATTATAATTGCTTTAAACTTATTCACATTGATGCTTTCTTCCTCCAAAATATGAAACAACTTCTTTTTTTTTTTTTTTTGTGGGGGAAAGTATTGAGGATTGAACCTAGGGGCACTCTACCATTGAACAACATCTCCAGTCAGTTACTTATTTATTTATTGGTACTCAGTTTTGAACCCAGTGATGCTTAAACACTGAGCCACTTTTTTGTTTTTTTATTTTGAGATAGGGTCTGACTGAATTGCTTAGGGCCTAAGTTGCTGAGGCTGGCTTTGAACTTGTGATCCTCCTACCTCAGCCTCCCAGATCTGCTGGGATTACAGGTGTGTGCCACCGTGCCTGGCTATTTGTTTATTTTTGAGACAGAGTCTTGCTAAATTGCCCAGGCTGGCCTAGAACTTGTGATCCTTCTGCTCAACCTCCCAAGTAGTTGGAATTACTAACCTGTGCCACTGTGCCTGGTTGTAACTTCTTTAAACATTATAAAGCTAATGATTATGCTGAAACATCATACCATAGCAACTTCAGTTATTGTTGAAATCTAAGTGCTATGAAAGTCCTGTTTAAAAATTTTAAAAGGTTCAGTTTTATACCTGGTGTGGTGATGCACACCTGTAATCCCAGCAACTTGGGAGGCTGAAACAGGAGGATGGCAAGTTCAAGGCCAGCCTCAACAATTTATCAAGGCCCTAAGCAAGTTAGCAAGAGGTTGTCTCAAAATAAAAGTAAAAAGGGCTGGGGATGTGGCTTAATGACCAAGAGCCTCTGGGTTCAATCCCTGGTACCAAAAAAAAAAAAAAAAAAAGCATTGTAAAATGTAAAAGGTGCAATCTGGGAGGTGAATAAACAAGTATTCAGAGTAAATTTTGACCACTTCTCTTTATTCTTTTTCATAATAAAACGTTGGGTTGGGTAAAGGGCCAGTTTGAGATTAAAACAAAGGGTCCTTGCAGGCCCTAAAAGAAAATCCTTTGGTCTGAAGGACCTTCCTTTCCAGATCTCTTGGAGCTCGGTGTGGCCTCATGCAGGGAATCCTGGGGAAGTGGGGGTGGGGCGTCCTGTGCTCCTAGGAGTCACTCTGCTCTCTTCTGCCTCTTCCAGTCGGCTTTGGCCTTGGCCAGGGCCCCTGCAGCCTGCCTGAATTTCAACTGCATGCTGATCCTGCTGCCTGTCTGCAGAAATCTGCTCTCCTTCCTCAGGGGTTCCAGTGCGGTAAGAGCAAACACTCTACTGAGCTCCTGGAATTTTCAAAGCCATCATGCAAAATGCCCTTTCTTAGGAACAGCAAACCACTGGTCTGTGAGGCTTCCAGGTTCTATAGAATATTCATGAGCCAATCCATGTCCATTTTTTGTTTTTTGATTTGTTTTGTTTTCCTATGCTATTGTGGATGGAACTCCCTAAGGAAACCATTTCACCCTGAAAAGAGATTTTAAAAAAGCAACCAACTAAACTGTATCTCAACAACAGCAATGAAGTAAGCACATGTGTGTATGTGCACACACACACACATACACACATACACACATAATATATATAAATACATATAATATGTATGTGTATATAAGTAGGGCTTTATGATGCTGTGATATTTGGGAAATAATCTTTCAGTGACATTCCAAAAAATTTAAGTCAGAGAAAATATATTTTTGTATAACATCCTAAGCAGATGGAGTCCATGGGCAAAGATTCACATTACAATGAAATGTGACTAAGAATCATTGAATCCATGGAATGCTAGAATTAGGGAGTACAGAGCTTTCTAAATGTCCAGGACTCCTTTCACTTTCATGCCAACACTTTAGTGGCCTCTAAATGTACTCCATTAAAAGGCAAAAAAAAAAAAAAAAACATAAAATAAAAAAATTCAGTGGGAAGAATATTTGTTACTGACAAAAATTTCTTACTGGGTAAGAATCAATGAATTTATCATCTGTACATATACTCCAAAAGTATGTTACAAAGCACAATTTGATTGGTTATAAATAACAAATTATGAGGAGTCCAGTGCAGTGGTGCATGCCTGTAATCTTGGTGACTCAGGAGGCTGAGGCAGGAGGATCACAAATTCAAGGTCAGCCCCAGCAGTGTAGGCCCTCAGCAATTTAGGGAGACCCTGTTTCAAAATAAAAAGTTAAAAGGGCTGGGATGTGTGTCAGTGGTAGAGCACCCTGTGTTCAATCCCAAGTACCAAACCAAATCAAACAAAAGAATCTACAGGGACCAGGCACCATGGTGCATGCCTATAATCCCAGCAATTCTGGAGACTGAGTCAGGAGGATCACGAGTTCAGAGAGTCTCAGCTACTTAGTGAAGCCTGTCTCAAAATAAAAAAAAAAAGGGCTGGGGATGTGGCTCAGTGGTTAAGCAGCCCTGCGTTCAATCCTTGGTACCTTCAACCCCCAAAAAAAGACCTATAGGGGATCAATGGACAGAGGAAAGTAAGGTGGCCAAGGAATGAAAAAAGGTCACATTAGAAATGGGCATATGAGGGTTAATAAACACTTCAGAGGTGTAAATGAAAGACAAAGACATTCTACATGGAGAAAATGGTAAGAGCAAAAGAGCAGAAAATGGTGAGGAAATCTTATTCTTTTAAATCCTGTCCAGCAAGACGTATGGTTTTGCTTTGGATTCTTTTGCTATTCCTGACCATAACAAGGAAGGTAGTTGGGAAAATTAGGAATCGGAGCCTAGGTAGGACTAGTAGTGACTAGCAGCCTTGGTTTTTCCTTTTTACAAAATGTATGTGTTTATATCAACAAGCCTTCAAAAAATACTTATTAAATTGAAATTTTAAAAAATAAAAAAAAAATACTTTTTGAGATCATTAATGGAGGAGAGCAGCAAGCAAAGTACTTTTATGGGAATGGAGGATCACACAGGGCAGGTGTGTGAAGTGGGGCTGGAGAGGAAAACTGGGATTTTGCTGAACCAGAATTTTAAATGTCCAGCTGAGGACTGATTACTTCATTTAGCAATCACAGAATATTTGGAGGGAGAAAGGCAAACTAAATTGTCAATAACAAGTTTAATTTGCCTTAAATTTTGCCTGGTTTTCCCTAGTTATATTAAATTCACATTGATCCAAAGAAAAAAAATTCTTTAAGAACCTATAACACCTAATTTATTAAGACAGATTAAGTAGTTAAAAATTATTTTACCTCTTTACAAAATGCCATATCATCTGAGGTACTGAGTATAGAAAGAGGAATAAAGTTCAATGGGAAATCTTATTAAAATGCCATACCATCTTAAACCTACTGCCCAAATTGAACTCTTCCAAGTCTAAATTAAAATAAGAGTTGGGCTGGGCCCAGTAACACAAGCCTGTAGTCCCAGAAGCTTGGGAGTCTGAGGCAGGAGGATCATGAGTTCAAAGCCAGCCTCAGCAACTTAGCAAGGCCATAAGCAACCTAGTGAGACCCTGTCTCGAAATAGAAAATAAAAAGGGCTGAGGATGAGGCTCAGTGGTTAGGTACCCCTGGGTTCAATCTATGGCACCAAAAATAAAATAAAATAAGAGTTGGGGAATGGAAATGAAGCTCAGTGGTACAGCACATGCTTAGCATGTGAGAGGCCCTGGGTTCCATCCCCAGCATTGCAAATAAATAAATAGATCAATAAGTGGCAAAAAATAACTCTAATATTTTCATCTTTGCTTCAGTGGAACAAGAACAATAAAGACAAAAAGAAAGAATGTTGGCAGACATTTATTTATTTATTTGTTTGTTTGTTTATTTATTTATTTATTTTGTGGTGCTGGGGATTGAACCCAGGCAGCGTCTTGTGCATGTGAAGTAATCACTCTACGAACTGAGCTATGTCCCCAGACCTTTGGCAAACATTTCAAGATGCTCCAGAAAGAATCATGACTTTTTCCTCTGGAGAATACTGTGAAGAAGTTCCTTTATTTAAGTCACAAACTCTATGTGGCACCATGTTGTCTTGCAAACTGACTTCCAAACAAAATCCCCAATTAACAATAACATTAGTCATTGATTACAAGGATTTTCAAACCAGCTCTTGAAACCATGGACTTTAAATTCCACTGGCTTGAAAGTCGACTGGTGAGCCACCTACCAACACCTACAGTGTTCCATATAGAGTAGGTACCCTATGAACATTCGCCGAATGAAGTCCATGGCCTGTAGATTTTTGTTTCTACAGAGACAAAATTCTTTTTCATTTTCCCTACCCCCCATTTGAATACTTTCTATTTAGAGGAAGTAAAATCTGAGAAACAGGAAGTGTTTTCACCAGGATGACCAAGTTAAGAAATCTTGATTACCCCACAACCCCAAATTGCACTGCTGTTGAGCATGTCGCATGTCCCATGACAGCACATGTTGTAATGGCAACTTTTAGGCTTCTTGTAGCTTGGGAGTGAAGATCTTAGTGAAGATTTCCAAAGACAGGGATGAAATGAGCTGCTCTTCAAATTGCAGGGAGGGTCATCTCTGTAACCAGATAGATACTTTATCTAAGTATATAAAAGAATATATATTTTTTAAGTAGCAACAAGCAGCATTTGGTTGAGCATGTCCTTCCTTCCACAATTTCCTATCTGCAATGCAAACTTTGCACCTGAAACTTTACAGATTGGGATTAAAATGAGTGAGTACTACCAGATGCATTGGCACATACCTATAATCCCAGGACTCAGGAGGCTGAGGCAGGAGGATTGCAAGTTCAAGGCCAGCCTCAGCAACTTAGCAAGACCCTAAGCAATTTAGTGAGACCTTGTCTCAAAATTTAAATATAAAGGTCTGAGGATGTGGCTCAGTGGTAAAGCGTCCTTGGGTTCAATAGCTATTGTGATTTCTAACATTAGTTACAACATACTTATTTCAATTTCTTCTTCTTTTCTCTCTCTCTCTCTCTCTTTTTTTTGTACTGGGGATTGCTGCTTCATAGAACTCACCTCAGTAATTCTGCACATCAAATGAGTGAGATGGGAACAAAATTAAATGGCAGTTTTGGGATTCAAACCCAGATCACTGTGCCCCACAGCCTATTCACTTTTTTTTTTGGTACCGGGGATTGAATTTAGGGGCATTAAAATACTGAGCCACATCCCTGGCCCTATTTTGTATTTTATTTAGAGATAGGATCTCACTGAGTTGCTTAGCGCCTCGCTGTTGCTGAGGCTGGCTTGGAACTCACGATCCTCCTGCCTCAGCCTCCTGAGCCACTGGGATTACAGGCATGTGACACCGCACCTGGCTATTCACTTTTTTTTTGCCCCCTAAATTTCTTGAAACTGTCCTGTTGCTGTATTTCGGTTTTAGAAATGCAAAATATATATGAGTGAACATTCAGAATAACCTAGACTAGAAATGTCAAGGATGTTGTAAATTTAAAATTGTTTGTTTGACACTGGGGATTAAACCCAGGGGCACTTTACCACTGAGCTATATTTCCAGCCCTTCTTCTGATTTTGTGGCAGAACCTTGTTAGGTGATTGAGGCTAGCCTCGAACTTGCCATCCTCTTGCCTCAGTCTCCTGAGTTGTTGTTCTACTGAAGCAGGTCTGGTTGACAGTTCTAATCTTAAAATCAGAAAGAAACAGGAAGGTGAGAGGGTTAGGTCTTACCTGTTACCTTATATAATGTGGTGGTGGGGGTGTGTGTGTCAGAAGATCTCAGTGTGGCTGTATCTCTAGCCTTGTGGCCTCCACCAGCATGTCCCTTATGCTTTCTGTCTCACAAATGTCTTAGTTGAAAAACAGGTCAAATAATGCAAATGTAAGAATGAACATGGCATTCTAGCTGGGGACATAGCTCCGTGTTAGAGCACGTGTGTGAGTTCAATTCCCTGCACTGAAAAAATAAAGAAATAATGAACATATTTTAGTAAAAGTATACTAATTGACTAAGCCTGTCAATCAATGAATGGTCAGCCAGTAAATATTTGTTAAGTGCCATCTACATGCTAAGCACCAGGGGCACATGGTAATAAAGAGTAAGGATGGTGCTGGGTGCACTGGCACATGCCTGTCATCTCAGCAGCTCAGGAGGCTAAGACAGGAGGATGATGAGTTCAAAGCCAGCCTCATGCATTTAGCGAGGCCCTAGGCAACTTAGCAAGACCCTGTCTCAAAATAAAATATAAAAAAGGGCTGGGGATGTGGCTCAGTGGTTAAGTGCCCTTGGGTTTAATTCCTAGTACCAAAAAAAAAAAAAAAAAAAGTAAGGACAATGGGCCACAAGGTTAATGAGCTTACAGTCCTATGGAGCAAATAGTGAATAAACATGTGATTTCAAAAGTATAAATAATGCTATTCAAACAAAGTGGTGTTCTTTATATTTATTATATATTCTACTGCTACCAGGTGTAGACGTTCCTGTTGGCTACTTTGCCTGAGTTCTGCAGAAGAAAGGCTGCTGTTTGCCATTTCTCTCACATTGTATATAAATATCTAATTCAGATGCATTAATGGTGCATGTGGCAACACCAAATGTACATAAAATAGAGCTACAGACTCTCATGTTACACCCCATTAAATATACACTTCTTTTCAGTTCCACTTCTCTTTTTTTTTTTTTTTGGAAGTCCAGTTTCAATAGAGCATAGAAATCTCCAAGGTGTCTCAATGATCTGCCTTGCATTAGCATGATCGTGTATTGAAATTGGGCAAGACACTCAGTGACAGTAACCGAGAAACTTCCCTTTAGAAGTCAATGATAGAAAGCAAAGAGGTTCAGTGGCACAGCTCTGGGACATGATGGCAGCTTGGTTGGTTGGTGGTATTCAGAAGTGACTCAAATCTCTTTGGGCTTGCTTTGCCATTGCTGACCATACCAGAGTGCGTAGCTGGAGGAATTAAGAATTAGTGCCCTGCTGCATGTGGTGGCGCATGCCTGTAATCCCAGTGGCTCTGGAGGCTGAAGCAGGAGGATTGTGAGTTCAAAGCCAGCCTCAGCAAAAGCAAGGCATTAAGCAACTCAGTGAGGCCCTGTCTCTAAATAAAATACAAAAAAAGAGCTGGGGATGTGGCTCAGTGGTTGAGTGCCTCTGACTTCAACCCCTGATACCCACCCCCCAAAAAAAATTAATGCCCCCATGGGGCCCATTCCACTGGCCCACTGGTAACTATTAGATCTGTTTTTCCTTTGAATAAAATGTGTTTTATTTTAACTAGTTTCACAGTGAATCTCACCACCACGTACATCCACAAGAAATCAACTTTAAAAAATAACTGTGGGTAAATGGCAGAAAGATCAATAGAGAGCAGGGAGATGGGGTGGGGAGAGGGAAGGGGAAGGAGAGGTCCTGGGGTCTGAATTAGAACAAGATATATTCCATGCTTTTATAATTATGTCAAAATGGATTCTACTGTCATGTATAACTAAAAAACCAATAAAAAAGACAGCATGAAAAAATACATACTATCTCACTGATAATATTTTATATTGATTATATGTTGAAATGATAATATGCTGGATATATTGGTTATATACAAATACATTAGGGCTGGGGTTGTGGCTCAGTGTCAGAGTACTTGCCTCGCACATGTGAGGCACTGGGTTCGATCCTTAGTACCACATAAAAATAACAACAACAAAAAAAGGTATCATGTCCATCTACAATTAAAAAAATACATTAATTTAAAAAAGATAACAGTATTGCACAATGAATGTTGTATTTCTGTCACTCTTCTCTATTGTTCTATTTTCCAGTTGATTTTTCTCTAAGCTTTTGTTGGGAAGGCTGTCAAGAGCCATCAACATGTATTGTTTCACGTTTTTGATCATCTGTGTTGTTGATGATGATAAATATAGAAATATGGAGGTAGTGTATAGGGACCATAACAAAACCATATTTCTTCTCCTTCAAATTTATCATGCAGGAGCCAGTGAGCTCACTCCTTCAAACAAAGTTTCAAAAAACTTTGTTGGGGGGTAGAAAATAAAATAGTGTGGCAAATGAAGATACAGGAGTAAATGCTGTCTGTAAACTTAGAATAAATAATCTTATGTTCTAGGGTGGTGAATATGTAATTCATTTGTGCAACCAAATAATTACTAAAGGGTTTTTCAAAGTATCTGACATACTGCTGTTATGTTAGAAGCTTGCCCTCTAACTGGGGAGCCAGGCCATACTAGCTGAAAAGTTAAATAATGATACAAAATAACATCAATTGCTTTGTGTGTGGGGGGGGGGAGGGGTAACCAGGGATTGAACTCAGGACACTCAACCACTGAGCCCCATCCCCAGCCCTATTTTGTATTTTATTTAGAGACAGGGTCTCACTGAGTTGCTTAGGGCCTCACTTTTTGGTGAAGCTGGCTTTGAATTCACGATCGTCCTGCCTCAGCCCCCCGAGCCACTGGGATTACAGGCATGTGCCACCGTGCCCGGCATCAAATGCCTATTAAATACCTCTCAATGCATCTATGCAACAGATCTATAAGGAAGAATTACAATAATTACACAGGTAAGGAAACTGGAGACTGAGTACATTGTTTAGTGTCCTGTGGCTAAGTGGTAGGGCTGGGACCTAACATAGTTATATCTGAAGGCAAAACTTTTGCTCTCAAATGTAATTCAGTACTGCTTTCCAACCCAACTAATTCCCATTCTCTGATCCTCAGGATTGGCCTGGTTTCACTCCTCTAGTAGGGACTGTATTAGTCATCTATTGCTGTATAACAAACCACAAGTTCAGTAGGTTAAAACAACCCTCATTTATGAGTTTATAGTTCTATAGTTCAGAAGTTCAATATCCTGTGGCTGGCTCTGCTCAGGGAATCACAGGACTGAAATCAAAGTGGCTCCTGGACTGAATTTTCATCTGAAGATTCTGTGTAAAAATCCCCTTCCAAGCTCATTCTTGTTGGCAGAATTCAATTCATTGTGGTGGCACATCTGAGATCCCTGTTTCTTTGCTGGCAGTCATCCAGGGACCACTCTTGGATCTTAGAGTCCCCTGTATTCCCTGTCATGTGCCCCTTTTCTTCTTCAAGCCATAAATACCACAGCAAATCCTTCTTGGGCTTCAAATTTCTGACTTCCTACATCTCAAACTTTAGACCCAGATGTAAAGAGTTTGCGTGATTGGGTCAGGCCCACCCAGATAATCTCTCTTTTAAAGTCAACTTGGAACTTTAGTTACTTCTGCAAAAATCCCTTTTGCCCTATAACAAAATCAGGAGAGTGATATTTCCTCATAGTCCCAGGTTCCATCCAAACTCATGGGGGAAAGATGATATAAAGTCATAACATCACAAGGACTCTTAGAAACTAGGGAGGAATGTGGCAGTTGGAAAATTGGAAAGGGTATTTCCTTAAAACTGTAAAGGACACAAAGTATTAAAACAACTTGAAAAAAGCACAAAAGACAATGAAACCATACAAGTAAACAAAGATGGGCAGGTTTTTTTTTTTTTTTTTTTAACCAACAGAAATGTAAAATAAGTTATTTCAGATAGGAAAATCTTCTTTTGAGGGCTCGAGTCACTGCTCGGTTTACTGGTGAACACTGAGTCACTGCTGATGAGGTTGGTGCTCTGCCATCTTCCCTAGGCACTGGAAGTTGCAATAAATAGGCAGCTGCCTCCTGCTAACACCTGTCATTCTCTGCCTGGGGGTTTTCCGTTAGCCCTCTCCTGGGGCAAGTCTGAAATACTAGGGAGTTGATCCCTGAGAGCATCCCTTAGCCAATGATGGGGGAAATTTGTTGGATGATCACCCAAGTTTCCTAATCCCTTGGGTAAAAACCCAAAACCAACAAACAAACCCCAAACCAGAAAACCTTTGGGACAAAACCTATTGTCTCCCAGAGTTCCCTGATGTATTTGAGCCCACTGATATGTGCTAGTGGTAACTGACACAATAAAACAACCTTTATTGGTTTCTCCTGAGGCTTTAATTCTACCGTCTTTACTGTGACTACCTTCCACATAAAGTACTTACATTTAAATTCTTGTCTTAGGTTTTTAGGCACTTAACACAATAGTGACTGTATCCTTGCATTTGATTTGATGGAGAAGGGCATTAACCTTTTTTAGACAAATAGACTTATATCCCAGCCAATGTGAGATTTTAATTTTGCTTTCTATAAAAAGAGGACAATAAGGCGCTGAGGCTGTAGCTCAGTGGTAGAGTACTTGCCTAGCATGTGTGAGGCCCCAGATTTGATCCCCAGTACCATGAAAAAACACAATAATGTTATGTCATCACATCAAATGAGGTAATGATTATGATAAACTATCTGGCTCATAGAAGGCACTTAATAAGACCTATTTTTTTCTTCTTTTTCTGGAATCATCGGTCTCTTCCTTCCTAGTACTTCTTCAATTTTTCCAAGAGTCAGCTCTCATGGTTTAAGCAGCCTGCCCTGTCTGGGTGTGGCTCACTGAGACATAATGGAGGAAGCACGATTTTCCATGCAGTTATATTTTTCTGTAAAATCAGAACATTTTATTAACAATAAGTAAGCCAAATATCCAACACCACTAATTTAAATCAAATAGATCCAGATATTTAAAATATCTAAGATATTTTGGTGCTTTACTCTCCCATTATCTGTCTGTCTGTCTGTCTGTCTGTCTCTCTCTCTCTCTCTCTCTCTCTCTTTGGTACCAGGGATTGAACTCAGGGGCACTCAACCACTGAGCCACATCCCCAGCCCTGTTTTGTATTTTATTTAGAGACAAGGTCTCACTGAGTTGCTAAGTGCCTCGCTTTTGCTGAGGCTGGCCTTGAACTTTCGATCCTCCTACCTCAACCTCCCGAATCATTGGGATTACAGGTGTGCGCCACCACTCCTGGCCCCAAATGTTACCTTTAATGTCAATGTAATCATGTGAGATACGAAATATTGATATATTGGTATAAATTCTATTGTCAGATGGCCCAAGTTTAAGTCTCATCTCTGCCACTTACTGGCTGTGTGACCTAAGGCAAGGAAATCTCTTTATGCCTTTATTTCCTCATCTGTTGTGTAGGATAATAATGATATCTCCTTAATGGGATTTTTTTTCTTATTGTACTGGGAATTGAACCCAGGAGCACTTAATCACTGAGCACATCTCTAGGCTTTTATTTATTCATTTAGTTTGAGACAGGGTCTTGCTAAGTTGCTGAGGCTGGCCTCAAACTTGCAATCCTTCTGCTTCAGCATCTCAGCCACTGGAATTATAGGTGTGTGCCACCATGCCAGACTATTCTTGTTATTTCTATGTATTATTATTTGTTCAGTGACCTCCCTTGTGATGTCTCTGACCAACATAAGCAAGTGGACCCGTTTTACTCTTCCTGCGCTGTGGATGTTCTAGAAACAGTGCTGTTTTTTTTTTTTTTTTTTTTTTTTTTTTTTTAACTATTCACTTGCTGTAGAAACTTTCACTTGTCTATGTCCCTTCTAGACTGTATACTCACAGGTCAGGCCTACTCTTTATTAACTTCTACATTCTCTGCTTATTGCATAAACTAATTGGAACTGGAAACTACATGGTTAGATATGTTTTCTATCCAAATTCACATTTTTATACAATTAAGCAATGGATTCTAAGTGAGACTGTGTCACTGGTATGAGAACAGGAAACATATTAGTTAAGCCAGTCACATTTCTTACTGGCTGTTTGATAGGGAAGATGATTATATCTCTCTGAGCTTTAGTTTCCTCATCTATCAAATGAATAGAAGGATAAAATTTATAGGGTGGTACTGAAAACTAAATGAGATGATACAGGTCAAAAGTCTGGCACAAAGACTTCATGTTTGTTTGCTTTTTTTGTTTATTTGTTTTTTGGATTTTTTTTTTTTTTTTGCATCAGGGATTGAATCCAAGGGCACTTAACCACTGAGCTACATCCCCAGCCTTTTATATTTAATTTAATTTAATTTTTTTATTTAGAGACAGGTTCTCACTACATTGCTTAGGGCCTCGATAAGTTGCTGAGGCTGGCTTGAATTTATGATCCTCCTGCCTCAGCCTCTCAAGCCACTGGGATTACAGACATGAATCACCACATCTGGCCTACAAAGACTTCTTGATAATAATTTCTTTCCCACTCTTTTCTCCTTAATCCAAAGTGCTGCTCAACAAGAATTCGAAGACAACTGGACAGAAACCTCACCTTTCATAAAATGGTGGCGTGGATGATAGCACTTCACACTGGTAAGGAATTGGGCAGAAAAATTGGAATCAGAGAGTTCCTTCTATTCTTTTTTTTTTTTTGGTACCAGGGATTGAACTCAGGGGCACTTGATCACGGAACCACATCCCCAGTCCTATTTTGTATTTTATTTAGAGACAGGGTCTCACTGAGTTGCTTAGGGCCTCACTAAGTTGCTGAGGTTGGCTTTGAACTCACGATCCTCCTGCCTCAGTCTCCCGAGCTGCTGGAATTACAGGCATGTGCCACTGTGCCCTGCAGAGAGTTCCCCTGTGTTCTTGAAAACCTACGTGTTAAGAGATCAGCCTTTACAGGTTGATTATGCTGTAGTCAGATATGCTGTATTTTTTAATGAGTTCTATTCAAAAGTATTCATGACTGTTTCTGGTAATTAGGACTTATTCCTTTAGGTTTAAAGTTTTTCATTTTAGGATCTTCCTATAAATTAAAATGTGCCATAGGAAAAGTCAATCCTGGTGTCCTAACACTTTCTCATTTTTTTTTTTAGTATCAAAATGTTTGTTACTGGGAGTGCTATGCCTGTAATCATAGAGGATCAGGAGGCTGAGGCAGGGGGATCACAGGTGCAAAGCCTCAGCAACTTAGCAAGGCTGTAGGCAACTTAGTGAGACCCTGTTTCAAAAAAGGCAGGGGAGCGGAGAAGCTGGGGATATGGCTCAGTGTTTGAGCACTCTTGGGTTCAATCCTTGGTACCAAAAAAAAAAAACACAAAAGTCTGTTAATCCACATATGACAGCTTTTATTTATCCTACAGAATTGCCTGGTTATACATGTTGATTTTTTTAATAGTAAACCTATGGGAATATTAGCTCATAAATTGAGAATCCCTTAAGAAAGCACTTATCAGCTAAGCATTTCATTATTGTTATTTTATTATCATATGTGTATATATATATATATATATATATATATATATATATATATATATATTAGATATATGTGTGTACATACATTACATGTTGTTATTATAATTATTAAGGTGGTAGTGGTACAGGAAAGGATGTGCCTAGGACCCTTATCCAATCTCCATTAATTCATTTAGTAAATAATTCATGTGTCAGGCAGTAGACATGTACTGAACAAACCAGGCTTTTACTTTGCCCTTAAGTTTATCCCTGAGTAAAAGAGGCTTAGTTTATAGGCATTGGACTGGGTTCCTCTTTTCCTACCAGATCACACAGGCTTTTTGAGTTGTAGCAAATGAAATCTTTCAAAAGAAATTTCTGAGCCAGGTGCAGTGGCACACGCACATCTGTAATTCCAGCGGCTCAGGAGGCTGAGGTGGGAGGATCTCAAGTTCAAAGCCAGCCTCAGCAAAAGTGAGGTGCTAAGCAACTCAGTGAGACCCTGTCTCTAAATAAAATACAAAATAGGGCTGGGGATGTGGCTCAGTGGTCGAGTGCCTCTGAGTTCAACCCCCCGTATGCCCCTGCCTCCCCCCCCAAAAAAAAAGGAATGTCTGCCAAAATCCTGTTACAAAGATTGGAAGTCAAATTGGTAAGAAAATAGGTTTCATTCAAAGCCAGCTTTGAGGGATTGGTGACCCTGGGCAAGGTTTTATAGCAGTCTATACTCCAGTCTCCTCATCTGTGAGAGGAGCAGTTATTAAGTGCATCTACATCAATAGGTCAGGGTAAGGATTAAGTCATCATAATGCACCTATAACAGTGTTTGGCATCTGGTAGATGCTGTGAAAGTGAAATAAAGAAATGCAATTTGTTTTTTCCTTAAGAGGTTCATACTGGTGGCCATTGGTTTGTACCAAAGCACTCACATTTGTCATCTCTCTCTGGAGGTAATTATGGAGTCAGGTGAATGGGCCAGCTATTAGGCATATATAAAGAATTCTCTTGTTTGAGCACAAATATATTAAGGAGGGAGAGAGAATGAGGGCATATCTAACCCTCTCAGAGACTGAGGCTATTTTGTAGTGTCACAGGAGAAGACGTGCCTGGGAAGAAGGGTATGAGCAGTGTCCAGAGAGAAGGGAGAACCCAATCCCCGCCAGTGGGGTTCTTGGCATACATAATGGAAAAGAATTTTAGCACGTGCCAGTCAGAGGCATAGACAGGTTTATTTAAGAAAATAGGTTCACATTCGAGGGATAATGGGGGCCATCTCAAGGAGGAGATGCATTTTGGGGGTTCCCAGCTCTGCTTTAAAGGAAACTTGGAGAGGGTCGGGTATGGAAAGGTATGTAGGAATGATATCAGTCCAGTGATCTCAGGATGGGTTCTTGTGGTCTGGTCAATCTCTGTATCCTTAGGCTAATGTGATCTTTGTTATCTGATCAATAGATAACTCTGGAAAGTACCCTAAGTTATAAGTTCCTCATTATATCATATATCTCTCTTTGCTGAATCTAATTATTGGAAGGGTTGATTATCAGTGTACAGATAGATTTACAGATTTCTCAGGAAGGTGGAAGTAGCAGGCCTGGAAAAGTATGTGGAACTCTGAATTAAAATTCTATATTCTTGTCCTTCCTTTATATCTCCTTTCTATCTCTCATTTCCTCTATCCTACCACAGTAGATTCTCAGAAATTGATTGAATCTTTAGGAGTATGTAGCTCAACACCTTTATTTTACAAATGAGGAAACCAAGATCAGAGAGGTTAAGTGATTTCTCCATAACCACAAAGCAGAAAGGAGCTTACCCGCTATTAATGGTATTAACCATTAGCACCCTGGGGAAAGAGGCTAGGCTATACTGCTTGCTTATTGCTCCACAAAAATTCAGAATCAAATTGGCAGGAAAATAGCCAGTTTTGAAGGAAGGAATTTCATACTTCATAAGGAGTCTGTTTCATCTCTAGAATAGCTTTGCCTCTCTGGGTTATGAAGAGTCAGTTCTTGTTTATTAGCATCCTAGGCCACCTCTGTGTCTATGTGACTTATCATAGAGTCAGAGGCTGTGGCCAGAAACCCAGATTATACTACATTTGTGCAAATGCCTCACCCTCTTTGTTTCTCTTCTCTGCCCTCTTTAGCAATCCATACCATTGCACATCTGTTCAACGTGGAGTGGTGTGTGAATGCCCGA
Source organism: Marmota monax (assembly GCF_021218885.2). Taxonomy (NCBI): domain Eukaryota; kingdom Metazoa; phylum Chordata; class Mammalia; order Rodentia; family Sciuridae; genus Marmota; species Marmota monax. Next base: position 1,850,132 of record NW_026694092.1, read on the forward strand.
GTCAAGAACTCCGACCCTTATTCAATAGCACTCTCTGAAATTGGAGACAAAGAGGGTGAAAATTATCTCAATTTTGCTCGAGAAAAAATTAAGGTAAGCCTCTCTTTTCCTGATTTAGATGTCCCCTAAGCTGTTAAAACAGGATTTCACTGAGTGAAGAACTCATCTTGGCTGGAACAATAACATCTCAAAATATAAATAAAGAGGTCAATAGAAAGGGCTGGGGATGTGGCTCAGTGGTTAAACCTCCCTGGGTTCAATTCCTTGTAACAAAAGCAAAAATAAAACAATAAAAAAAAGAACAGATGGAGGGCAAATCTGGCCTGCTTGGATTAATTTGCAGACCCCCACCCCAGATTACTATTCCTCCAGATTACTATTCCCCATCCCAGATGTTGGTGTTCTACAAAGTACTTTTGTGAATTAGGGAGCACCCTGGCCTAAGCATCAGGCCAGCCACTGGCTGACAGTTGACAGTGATCTTTTGTTCTTTTTTAACCTACAGCATCTGAGGGGTGGCCTGTGTCTGCTACTTTGCAATCCTTGGTACACTAAGAATTAGTTCAGTGTTTTCTTTTTTTTTTTAATATCTTTATTTTACATTTATGTGGTGCTGAGGATCGAACCCAGTGCCTTGTGCATGCCAGGCAAGTGCTGTACCACTGAGCCACAACCCCATCCCAAGTTCAGTGTTTTCTTGGGCAGCCATGAGGGTATCCAGAGGCAAGGACTTCTCCTGTCCCAGGAGATGTCAAAGCTTATTAGAGAAGCTCCAAGCCAATGCCCAATGGCTTGGGAAGATGGCTAAATCTCATAACTATGCATTAAATTTCAAACATGTTTTTTTTCTGTTCAGAAAAGATCACAAGAGAAGACATTTAATTTTGCTCAAATTCATATCCTCAAAGTGACATGAGAGAAAAATTGCCTGATCTTCTTAGGGACAGAATTAAACAGCATCAAACAAAACAAATTCTTTTCCTATGATATCTTGAATAATTCTTCTTTTCATTGTTCATTGTTTGCCCAGTAATAATAAGGGTCACAAAATGAACACAATGGTGAGCTGACACTGCCACACTCTGACCAGATCTCCTTGAGTCACCTGTACTGTACCTGTGCTTCCTTGGAGTGTGTTCAATGACCTATACCTGGGTTTCCTTCTGCAAAAACTTCCCCGGGACTACCAGCATCCCTTTGCCCAAAAGTTCAGACATCTGAAAGGGCCTGGTTGGTTACCTCTCCCTGGGTAGCCCTTGGCCAATAACTGATGAGAGCAGACCACAGTAGTCCAGCTTCTTCAGGATAAACTCCGAGGTGTAACTTCCTCCAGAGTTCCCCTGCGGGATCGGGCTGAAGCTTTCTCCCGTGAAACTTGTTCTGAGACCATCCCCTTGCTTAGCTTTTTGTTTTATCTTGTTCTATTCTTTATTCCCTTTACAGTTTCCCTTAAGGTCCATTCTTCATAATGAATTCTTTTATTTATTTATTTTTTGATACCAGGAATTGAACCCAGGGACACTTAACCACTGAGCCACATCCCCAGCCCTTTTTATACTTTATTTAGAGATAGGGTCTGGCTAAGTTGCTTAGGGCCTCACTAAATTGCTGAGACTGGCTTTGAACTTGCGATCCTCCTGCCTCAGCCTCCCAGAGCCGCAGGGATTACAGGTGTGCACCATTGCATCTGGCTATAATGAATTCTTGCTCATGGATCCTCATCTCAGGGTCTACTTCTGGGGAATCCAGCCTAAGATGTATTTATAATTCTATAAGCACTGTAGCCTTTTCCAAATAAAAGGGAGAAAGACCTTTAGAAAGTTCTAGGTCATCTTTTAGTCAATGATTTATTTTATATTCCCTTAAAACTGTCTTTAAGCTGGGCACAGTGGTGTGTCTGTAATCCCAGTGGCTCAGAAGGCTGAGACAGGAGGATTGTGAGTTCAAAACCAGTCTCAGCAATTGAGCAAGGCCCTAAGCAACTTAGTGAGACCCTGTCTCTAAATAAAATACAAAATTGGGCTGGGGATGTGGCTCAATGATTAAGCGTCCCTGGGTTTAATCCCTGGTATCAATTCATATTTTCTATGATTCCCCAACCATGTAAGTTTCCTTTAAAATTTAGAGATATCTACTCTGTGTCTATATGTTTCTGTGAGGGGTGATTAGTATTATCCAAAAGGGGGGGAGATGAAAACACCTATTGTCCTGTATACTGGACACTTTGTGAATGGGCAGTCTTGCATCTGAGAGCCTACAATAATGTGTGTGTGTGTGTGTGTGTGTGTGTGTGTGTGTGCATATTTTACAGAACCCTGAAGGAGGCCTGTATGTGGCTGTGACTCGCTTGGCAGGCATCACTGGAATTGTCATAACACTGTGTCTTATCTTAATTATCACCTCCTCTACCAAAACCATCCGGAGATCTTACTTTGAAGTGTTTTGGTACACACACCATCTCTTTGTGATCTTCTTCATTGGTCTTGCCATCCACGGAGCTGAGTAAGTTTTAATTCCAAAGCCAAGGACTTTATGTCATTCAATTTCCAGGTGTGGTGCCCTACTGGACATGGTGACTTCCTTACTTATGTGTGGTCAGCCTGTCTGCAGAGGTCAGTTCAATAGAAATCAGTTAGCAACACTTGTAGTTTCTTACACACAATTAGTTGCTATTTACAGTGCAGGTATTTATAGCAAGCTTGAAAAATACAATCAAGTCTGAGTATCTTTGCTAGTGTATAAAACATATTGAACCAGATGGGGTGGTGCTTGCCTATAATCCTAGTGACTCCAGAAGCTGAGGTAGGAGGATTGCAAGTTCAAGGTCAGCCTCAGCAATTTAGGAAGGCTCTAAGCACCTTAGCTAGACCCTGTCTCAAAACAAAAAAATAAAAAGGGCTGGGGGTGTGACTCAGTGGTTAAGCACCCCTAGGTCCAATCCTCAGTACCAAAACAAAAACACAACAACAAAAATACACAAATAAACAAACAAAAAACATATTGAGAGCACTGGTAAGGTCTATAGTATTGTCTCCTGTGGCTCAATCACTAGTGAATTAGGAAAACTCCCAAGGCAGAGTGGTTAATGATGTGCTAGTTGAACAGGTTTGCTGTAGTTCAGTGGGTTTTGATTTAAGCCAACCATTATTTCTTGGCTACCTATTGCATATGAGGACCTATCTCAGGTACTGTGGGGAGTATTAGTCAGAAAAATCTGTGGATCTTACCTTCTAACATTCTAATATAATAAAGGTAGCAGTGAACTTCTATTGAACATTTGTTCTCTATCAGGCTCTATGCTAAGAATTTGGCATGAAATGTTTCTTTTAATCCCCCACAAATGAATAATTGTTCTCACTATCCCCATTTCTGGGGAACGGTAATTGTAGACAAGGAATCTGAAGATCAAAAAGATAAATTTTTGCTAGCTACTCTTCTGTTAGGAGATTATATATATATATATATATATATATATATATATATATATATATATATATCAAAACACTTAACACTAAAAAAAACCCCAAAACCAGTTAATAAACAGACACTTTTCAAAAGAAAAAATACAAATTAGGGAAATGCAAATAAAAACTACACTGAGATTTTAATCTCATATCAGTCAGAATGGCTGTCATCAAGAGTACAAATAGTGTCAGCTGAGAACTAAAAAATAAATATTAAAAAAATTCTCTCTCTCTCTCTCTCTCTCTCTCTCTCTCTCTCTCCCCCACTCTTTCTTTAAAAAAAAAGAGTACAAATAGTAATAAATATTGAAGAGGATGTAGAGAAAAGGGAACTCTTTTACACTGTTGGTGAGATTGTAAATTGGTACAACCATTATAGAAGTCAGTATGGAGGTTGCTCAAAAGACTAGGCATGGAACCACCATAGGACCTAGCTATATGCTCTTTGGTATTTGTCTAAAAGAACTAAAGTCATCATACTCTCGTGATGCATGCATACCCATGTTTATTGCAACACAATTCACAATAGCCAAAATATGGAAACAGCCTAGGTGTCCATCAATGGATGAATGGACACAGAAAACGTGGTATAGGTACACAATGGAGTTTTATTCATCCATTAAGAAAAAATGAAATTGTTATTTGCAGGAAAATGGATAGAACTGGAAGCCTTTATTTTAAACAAAATAAGCCAAATTCCAAAGATCCAGGGTCACATGTTTGCTCTCCTATGTGGAAGCTAGAGAGGAAAAAGGAAAACAAAGGTAAAGGGCAGGGATCTCATGAAAATCAAAGGGAGAAAAAAAAAAGAAAATCAAAGGGAGAGCAGTAGAGGAAAGGTATCAAAAGCAGGGGAGGAGGGAGGGAGGGGGAAGTGCTGGGGAGGGGTGTGAGCCAAGTTATATGGCTACACTCTGTGCTTGTGTGAATCCCATCATTTTATACAACTAAAAATGCACCAATAAAAAAATGTGGAAGCAGAAAAAAAAATATGTAGGCCAGGCCACCTTGGCTGGTAATGGCCTAGAATAACAGCGGCTTAAAGGGAACTGTGATGAACACCTTCATGGAGATACAGAGCTTGCTCGGGAGGAACCCTCTTTAATACCAGGCTTCCTTTTCTACTGTTTCACGCCACCTGCTCGCCAAGGCAGGCCCAGGGAAGTTCCCTGGTGGCTACAGAGTTCCAGGAAAGTAGGAGTGGAGGAGGTAGATACTCAAACAGTCTGCCCAGAGCCAAGTCAGTCTAGCGGTGGCCAAGACTTAAGTGTGAAAAGGGGAAGGGTGGGGAGAAGCACCCTTGAGCAACCTCTGCATGCATTCTTAACCCACTTCCTCACTCTGATCCTTGATAAACTCTTTCTAAGCACTGAGAAATCCATAGAACAAAAAATAAAGCAGAACAAAACAAAACAAAAAACCTCTCAACTCTCCAAAAACAATTGCATATTAATTTATTTATTTTGGTACTGGGGATGGAACCCAGGGGCTTAACCACTGAGCCACATATTTTTGATTTTGAGACAGAGCCTTGCTAAATTGCTTAGGGCCTCACTAAATTGCTTAAGACCTCTCTAAGATGCAGGAGCTGGTCATGAACTTGCAATCCTACTACCTTAGCCTCCCAAGCTGCTGGGATTACAGGCAGTTACATGATTTTTGTACCCACAAATAAAGTACTTCTGCTAAGTCTCAGGGCCACTATGTATGACTGTATAGGTTGTCTACTACATAAGGGTGCCCAACCAAAGAGAGGCAAGGTAGCTGGCTAATCCCTTTGCCTGCAGGACTGCCCTCACAGAAGGGGAGCCTTTTTTCTAATATACACAAAGGTACTGTTTAGGCTAGTAGCCACCCTGTAGATTTGAAGTTTTTTGGTTTCTATTCTTTGTAAATGAAAATAATCTCAAGGCAGAAGCACACATTCTCCCCTTAAGAAAACTCATATTGATGATCCAAGATCTGCTCTCACAAAGAATATGCAGATATTCTTTGTGTCATTGCATACTTTTTTCCCCCCATTGCTTAGGATCACATATTTTGCTGTTATGTGGTGGTGTATGACTTAATCCCAGAGACTTGGGAGGCTGAGGAAGAAGGATCACAAGTTCAAGGACAGTCTCAGCAACTTAGCAAGACCCTATCTCAAAGTAAAAAAAATTAAAAGGGCTCGGGATGTGACTCAGTAGTAGAGCATGCCTGGGTTCAATCCATAATGTAAAAAAAAAAAAAAAAAGGAAAAATTGCGTATTTTCTTTCTTCTAATCTATTGGGGGGGGGTGATGAGAAGGTACAGCTTTTAAGTAAAAACTACAGGACCCATGTTAGGGGTACTTAAAATATGCAGAATATCTGGCTGGGGACATAGTTCATTGCCTAGTGCAAGTGGGGCCCTGGGTTCAATCCCCAGCACTGAAAGAAATAAAAAAGAAAAAAAAAAAAAACTCAAAACCCAGAATTTAAAAACACAGATAGCTTAATTTCTTGCTACTAAATGAATTAGTTGCATGTTTTTCTTCTAGACGGATTGTACGTGGAGAGACTGACAGGAGTTTGAATTACACTAGGCAAAATTCATGTAAAGACAATATCACACAGTGGGGAAAACCAGGCTGCCCAGTTCCGGACTTCGCTGGGAATCCTCCTATGGTATGTACGACTCATTGTTGCTATTAAAGTTTTATTACTGTCAGTCTTTAAACTATGTCTAAGATGTGCACAAATGTCATAGAGTTGTCTGTTACAAATGTCACAGAACTTCTAGGATGTCAAATCTACTTTTCTCTACTATATTTATTGGCTAGAATTCTTTCTTGAAAGAATTATATATTTTTTTGCATTGATCTGTTATCAATGTCCTGAAAGAAAACTTGGCAAAGCAGCGTTTTAAAATTGTTGTTTGGTGCCATGCACCTGGTGGGGCACACCTATAATCCCAGAGATTTAGAAGGCTGAGGTAGGAGGATCACCAGGTTCAAGACCAGTCTCAATATCTTAGTAAGGCCCTAAACAACATAGCAAGACCCTGTCTCAAAATAAAAAAATAAAAAGGCCTGGGGATGTGGCTCGGTGGTTAAGGGCCCTGGGTTTAATCCCCAGTACCCAAAACAAAGAAACAAAAAAAGATTATGGGTTCAAGAAGTTCCATCTCTTTTCTTTTGGATGTGAAGACCACAAAAACAGCAGTTAGTGCTTTTCACAAGGACTGTTAAGGATTCCATCCTGAGCTGATAAATCCCTTATAAGCAGCTAGAGGCCTCTTCAGATACCAGGAAATAAAACTTTCTATAAGGCTTTCAGAACTGGGAAGAAAATTGATGATGTGACACCCTGCAATGCCTTTAGGGATTAGGAGGTCCAGTCTTTCAGGCCTGAAGGAGGCTGGAAAGCTAGGTTCACACAAACACCCGATGGCACCATGTGATGGAGCAAGAGTGTGATACTGGTGACTGAGGGTAAAAAATATTTCCTTTCCCTATAGGGAGTTCTGAAGGGCTCCTTTTCGTGTTTCCTCAAAATCTCTGCTCCATAAAGTGAGAAGAGGGACTTGTAATTTTTATATCTTTCCCCTCATTGACAGACAGTATACTTTATTGTTTCTTGCGCTAGCCATTTATTATGGTTTGGATATGAGGTGCCGTCCTAGTGCTCCTGTGTTAATGCAGAATCATGAGATGGAATGATTAGATTATCAGAGCTGCAACCTAATCCCTCTGTTCTACTTTGAATGGACTGACTGGGTGGTAACTGTAGGTGCGGGGGGGGGGGGGGGGGGGGGACAGGAGGAGGTGGGTCATGGGGCGTGTCTGGAATGGTTCCTTTTCCCTGTGGCCCCTACTCTCTCCTCTTTCTGCTTCCTGACCACCTCGAGGTGAACAGCTTCCCTCTGCCATACCCTTCTGCCATGATGTTCTGTAGCAATGGACTTGGTTGACCACGTACTAAACCTCTGGAACCTTGAGCCCAAATAAACTTTCCCTCTTACAAGTTGTTCTTGTCAGATATTATGGTCACAGTGACAAAAAGTTGATTAAAACACCATTGCTATAAAACTGGACAAGAATCATCATTTGTACAAGGGATTCTGGATAGGATTATTATTCTTTTCTTATACACAGTATGACATAAAAGCATATTTGCATCCCATTTTCTCCCTTTTTCCTACTCTCTTAGCATAGGAATACCCTTCCCCCAGATGCAGCATGCTATGAAGTCTTATTCTTGAGCATCTTTGTTCATTAACAAAACAACCATACGGGGTAAAAATGGGAGTTTATAACTCACTTGAATCAAAGTGTGAAATATGTTATATCAAGAACTATGTAATGTTTTGAACAACCAACAATAAAAATTAAAAAAAAAAAAACAACCAGACACATTAGTGCACTGCCCACACCACATGCAAACATCAATAGAAAGGATAAAAAGGGAACCATATTGCCAGGCTTCTTAGGGGCTGGGGAAGGCACATTTCCTCGATGACAGCTAGAGTCATAGTACTACAATCTTAGCAGACATCTGCTTCAAAGGAGCTTCTGGTTTTCTGGGGCTATTAGAAGCAATGCCCAAACCTGGTTCCACTCAATGGCACCCCGTGTTGGCACCCAAGAAATAGATGGATGACTCAAGACTGTTTTAAATACCTGTCTCATGAAAATGAAGACTAGCAGCAGAACATTCCTGACCTCTGGTGCAAATATTGTCCAACTTTGTCTGAAGATGGGAACATGTTCTCACCTGGAAAAATTTTCATAAGCAAATAATTTAATGGAAGATCATATATGAAGCTATGGGGGGGTGCATTCCCTGATTTTTTTTTTCCTCTTTGAAATCCATTCTGGAAAGTCATATTTCAGATGATATTGCATTCTACAATTTTTTGCTACTTTATTAAATTGGGAATCCAAGTAGCTGAGTCTCAGGGTAGATCTGCTTGGCCTAAATGTTTTTATATAGCCAACAATACTATAGAATAATTCCAGTATACTGAAACACTGCATAATCTGACCAGAAAGGTATTTAGAGAATTCTAGAAACCTTTGGGTTTGTTTCTGTTCAGCAAGTGCATTGCACAGCTCCTAGTTTATCAGGATATTGAAGAAACAGCTAATCTCTTGCACAACATTTGTCATCTTGCAAAAGATTATTCCCTAACTACATGGCTGAGAGAAAGCAATTGCACTGTTGCATAAAAATATTGGGTTGTTGAAATGTTACCCTTTAGAGAAATGTTAATTCTGAAACCAGCCTTGCTTTACTGTAGGGTTATAGCAACTGCAATTGTGACACTGAGAAGGAAGGAGGACATCTCATTCTTGTGGGTAGTTCCTCCTTAGAAAGTTTCATTCTATAAATACATTTCTCCAATGTGGCTAAGGAGATTTTTTTTTTTTTTTTGGTACCAGGGATTGAACCCACAGGCGCTTTACCACTGAGCCACATCCCCAGCCATTTTTAGTTTTTTTTTTTTTTTGAGACAGCATCTTGCTAAGTTGCTGATGGGGCCTTGAACTTTCCATCCTCCTGACTCAGTTCCTGAGTAGCTGGGATTGCAGGCATGCACCACCAAGTCTGGTGAGAAAATTCATTTTTACAGGTTCAACAGTTTATCAAAACTTCAGATATTTTTCATACATTCTGCTGTAGAGATTTATTTATCCTACGTTTAGCCAATCCTAGGAAGATTAATCTGACTTGTAAATTTTTTTCTCTCTCTGAATCTTTTATTAGCTTTACTCTTTAACATATCTCATTTTCATTTTTGCTCTGATTACAGACTTGGAAATGGATAGTGGGTCCCATGTTCCTGTATCTCTGTGAGCGGTTGGTCCGGTTTTGGCGATCTCAGCAGAAGGTTGTCATCACCAAGGTATTGGTTGGGTTAAGAATTACTAGTACTCAGTGTCTGATTATATTGGACAATTCTACCCAAGTTCCTTATGTCTCTCTCTATGAATTATCTTTTGCCCAGTTCGTTTTGCCCCAGTTTCTTCTGATGAATTTAAAGCAGAGAGGAAACCTATAGTTTATTTCAATGTACTTAGCCCATTCATCAAATGGTTGGGCCTTTAACTGGAGACACTAGAAGATGCATTATTTGGGTAGTTAAAAATGAAGAATGAAATGAAGTGAGTCTTAAAATTTTCAGATGCCAAAAGAACTAAGGAACCAAGGGTAGGTCTGACTGAGGCTAAAATAATTTCTTAGGTCATTTTTGCCTCTTCTGTGCTTTATATGTAATTAGAGAATATCAAAGTGCCCAAAGTCTCAAGCAAGTTAGTAATTAATTAAGCTGCACTTTAAATCTGGTCTCCTAACCCCAAGCCTAGAGGGGCTTTCCCCCACAAACTCTTCTATGGGTTTTTTTTCCATAGATAAACATTCAGCTAACTAAATATAAATGGAAACTCCTTGTTACAATTTCCAGAAACATTACACAAGACCATTCTTATCAAATGAAATTTAGTTCAACTCAACAAGTATTTACCAAAGGCCTGCTATGGGGTCATCTTTGCAAAACATACAAATTCCTTCTGTCCTTTGTCCAAACTTTTTTCATTTGATGTCTATGAAGGGTCATAGTAAAGCTAGTCCTGTTGGCATTGGAAGTCTTGCAATATAGGAAACCAAACAGTTCTCCTTTTTTGCTATTTATATTGTATTATAAGAAAAACCCCATAGATCAGCAAAAGAAGCTGCCACAAAATTCCCCTTACTGGACAAAACATGAGTGAACCTGACAAATATGTCTCTTAACCATCCTTGTAAGGAAAACTTGTTTTCTTGTAAAGAAAATTGATATTCATTTTCTTCTCAGACCAACAAATACAAGAAACAAGGTGTTATCTCAAAATACTCCAATGAGAATGCTGTCCACTAGTGTATCTTACTTAGTTAAATCCAATTTGTGCCTGTGATGGCAAAATTGCAATATGGCAAAAAAAATTAATCACACAAAATGATGACATGGCAAACAATTTTCAACATAATTTTCTGGATTTGAAATTATTCTTTCCAACTCTGTATTTCGAAGCAGAAGGGAAGTTGGATACAACCATATCATATAAGATGTATTTAAATCACAAGCTTTGGAAATGTTTGACAATTCTTTGTGTGGTATTGGGGACAAAAATCTAGGGCCACACATGCTAAACACATGCTTTACCACTGAGCTATACCTCCAGCCAACTTTTTTGGAGGAATGGCATGAGTACTGGGGATTGAACCCAGGGACACTCTACCACAGAACCACATTCCCAGCCCTTTAAAAAAAGTTTTATTTAAATTTTCATTTTGGGACAGGGTCTTGCTAAGTTGCCCAGGCTGGCCTTGACTCTATGATTCTCCTGCCTCAGCCTCCTGAGTTACTGGGATTATAGGCATGTGCCACCACACCTGGGCCAATCAACAATTTTTATTAAAAGAATTTCCTACTCTCCCACAACTCTCTACCCATGAAAAGAAAAGCCCAGAAATATCAGACAACATTAAAAACTTACTATTTTGTTTCCATTGATTTTACTTTCCTTTGATGACCCTTGATTTATCTTTAGTTGTATAGTATGAAGTTCTTTTAGGTATTTTAGGAATCATGAAAGAAACAGTATATTTCTCTTTCTTTTTTTAATTCTTATTTTATTTTTAAATGACACATAATTGTACATATTTAGAAGGTAAAATGTAGTGTTTTGATACATTATACTTTGTGTAATGATCAAATCAGTGTAATTAGAATACACTTCACTTCAAACATATATCATTTTATTGTGGTGAGAAAATTCAAAATCCTGTCTTCTAGTTGGGCATGGTGACACATGACTGTAATATCAGCCACTCAGAAGGCTGAGGCAAGAAGATCTCAAGTTGAGGCCAGACTGGGCAAATTAGTGAGGCCCTAAGCAAATTAGTGAGACTCTGTCTCAAAATAAAAAAAATAAAAAGGGTTGGGAGTATGTAGTTCAGTGATAGAGTACCCTGGGTTCAATCCCTATTTACACACACACACACACACACACACACACACAAACACACAAACACACACACACAGAGAAAAAAGAAAAATTCTCTCTTTTAGCAATTTGAAATGTATATTATTGTTACTCGTGGTCACCATCAGAACTTATTTGTGCTTTTTTGTTTGTTTACAGTACTAGAGATGGATCCCAGGGGAACTCTACCATTGAACTACATCTCTAGCACTTTCATTTTATTTTGAGACAGGGTGGGTTTTGCTAAACTACTGAAACTGGGCTCAAACTTGCAGTTATCCTGCCTCAGCTTCCCAAGTCACTGGGATTACAGGCTTGCACCACTGTGTCTGGCCTTATTTCTCCTCTCTGTGATTTAGTATCTGTTAACCAACCTTTGCCCATCTCTCCCTCCCCACTACTTACTCCATCCTCTGGTACCCACCGTTCTACTCTCAACTTGTACGAGATCAACTTTTTTAGATTCCACATATGCATGAAATCATGTGGTATTCGTCTTTCTCTGTTTAGCTTATTTCACTTAACATAATATCCTCTAGATTCATCCATGTTGTTATAAATAACAGGATTTTCTCCTTTATAGGGCTGAATAGGTTTCCATTGTATGTATGTACCATGTTTTCTTTATCCATTCATCTGTTGATGGACACTTAAGTTGATTCCGTATCTTGGCTATTGGGAATAGTGCTGCAACAAACATGGGAGTGTAGATAGGTCTTTGACAAAAAACAGCATGTTACTTTCTGCATGGCTCTTTATTGTGTTCTATTTTTTAAAAAATAGTTATCTACTTACTAGTTGATGGACATCTGGATTGTTTCCATTTTTTGCTATTATGAGTTAAGCTGTTAGGAACATTTGGGTATATGCAGAATGAAGATGGCGGTGGATGGGAAGGAACTGGCTTGGGGAGAGATAACTCATGGATTCCCCAAGTAGGGAAAAATGTATTGCATGGAATAGGACAGGTTCCAGGTGTGATTCAGGGTAAGTTCAGATAGTAGAGTTGACTTGGTTTTGGGGGGTGTTGGTATATAATAGCCTGTGGAATCTGCTTCTGTCCAGTTCTCAAGGCCCTCTCTCATCCCCTGGGGAGATAAGAAGGCTGAGCAGGAAACTATCACCTTTTCTCCCCTATTTTTTTTGTGCTTTCCTTGACTTCTGAGAGAGAGAGAAAATCAGAATAGGCTGATGACTTAGGCTGGATTCCTTGGTAAAGACTCTGAGACAGAGAATTGTGTGCAGAAAGTTTACAGGGATATGTTCTCAGGAACTGCATCTGTAAAGAAAGTACAAAAAATGGAATTGGGGAGAGGGAAATGGTGACCCTGACTTACAACATACTGGCAACTGTGGCCTCAGTTGATCCTACAAGGGGTGCTGGAGTTGAGATGGTCCCTTGGAGTTGTCCCAAATTTGGGAGAAACAACCAGATCTTTGTATCCCTTTGGCAGTCTATCATTGGCTATGGGCTACAGCTGAGGACAATTCCGAGTGACCAATTAGAGAACCTTCCATGTTGGCCCTGAAGTAGAGACCTGGATGGAACATCTTAGCTCAGCCTTTTATCCATATGGACACGGAAAGGGCAAATCTTTGGGATAAGTGTCACTTCCAGAGACATGTTTTGTTCCATAGGTGGTCACTCACCCTTTCAAAACCATCGAGCTACAGATGAAGAAGAAGGGATTCAAGATGGAGGTGGGTCAGTACATTTTTGTCAAGTGCCCCAAGGTGTCCAAGCTGGAGTGGCACCCTTTCACACTGACCTCTGCCCCTGAGGAAGACTTCTTTAGCATCCACATCCGCATCGTTGGGGACTGGACAGAGGGACTATTCAATGCTTGTGGCTGTGATAAGCAGGAGTTTCAAGATGCCTGGAAACTACCTAAGTGAGTACAAGGCACATGTTACAAAGGTATAGGTGTTCAAGGAAAATGGCACTCAACAGCTCCTCTTTCCCCACATCTCACTATGCTATCTCCTGAGTCTCTGACAAAACACAGAGGCCCTAAGAATATACAGAGCCCTGTGTTCCCCATTGCATGTGTGTTGTATGCTTATGCATATTTTTAATGTCTTTATGTGAAATTAAAAATATTTGGACCAAATATTAATAATAAATTAGTAAAAAATATTTTCAAATTCCTGTAAGTTCGTTAATACCAAGTTACATTGACTTTTCTAACAAACTGAACTGTAATGTATCAAAATTATTATTAGAATAATAATAATAATAATAATAATAATAATAATTATTATTATTATTATTATTGTATTGGGATTGAACCCAGGGCCACTTTATTACTGAGCTATATTCCCAGCCCTTTTTATTTTATTTTAAAAAGTATTTATTTTTTAGTTGCATTTGGACACAATACCTTTTATTTTATTTATTTTTATGTGGTGCTGAGGATTAAACCCGAGCACTCTATCACTGAGCCACAACCTCAGCCCCTCTTTTTATTTTTTATTTTGATACAGGGCCTCACCAAGTTGCCGAGGCTGGCCTTGAACTTGCAATCCTCCTGTTTCAGCCTCCTGAGTCACTGAGCCACTGTGCCTGGCCAAAAATATTCTTAAATTTTAATCAGCACCATTTATTTGAGAGAAAATGCCAGGCATTATTGATTTTACGTCACTCCCTCCACATGCCTAATGTAGTATCAGGCGCTTAACAGATGCTGAAGAAAAGTTTGTTGAATAGCTCAATCAATAGACAAAAGAGAAGTGGGAATAGCAAATCTATAGGATATTATAATATTAGAAAATTCTCACATCAGTGTGCAATATAAGTAGGAATTTCAAGTGTAGGATGTCCTGGCAAGAGACAGAGATATGTGTGTGCATGTGTTTTTTGTTTGTTTGTTTTTGTGTGTGTGTATGTGTGTGTGTGTGTGTGTGTGTGTGTGTGTGTAAAAGAAAGAAAGGAGGATGGGAAGGTGAAAATATAGCCGTGGTGAGTTACCATGTTTTCAGTTAGCTAAAATTTCTCTTCTTATTTTCAACCCCAATGTTTGTACTAAGTTGTTTACTTGTTAATCATTTCATGGAAGAAAGTGCGTCATAGATACATGGCCCCAGTTGGAATTGCCATATTGTACATCTGCAGTAGAATGAGAGCTCCATCTTATTGTGAAAAGCAGGACATCCCTTAACTACCTCCTCTCCGCTCCTTTTCAGGATAGCTGTTGATGGACCCTTCGGTACAGCCAGTGAAGACGTGTTCAGCTACGAGGTGGTGATGTTGGTGGGAGCAGGGATTGGGGTCACGCCCTTCGCATCCATTCTCAAGTCGGTCTGGTACAAATACTGCAATAATGCCACCAATCTGAGGCTCAAAAAGGTAAGTTCCTTCATGTTTTAGAGGGCCTAGGGTGGCCATTCATTGCCAAATGAAGTGTGAAATCCCCTTCAGGGCAAGGTCGGCAGGGAACATGGAAAGTAAAGAAAGGCTTTTGTGGTTCCAGAGAGCCAGGCTTACACTATTTGATAAGTTAAATGTGCTTCTCTAGAAGCAGGCCTATTGGTCAAAGTAATTTAATACAGTATTTATATAGCAGTACTGGATGTTCCCAAGAAAGAAACTTGGGAAAGAAATATTTACAGCCCTAACCCTCCTCCTTCCCTTTCTCTTTTTTCTCCTCTTCCTAGTCCTCCTCCTTCTGCTGGGGATTGAACCCAGGGCCTGTGCAGGCTAGGCAAGTGTTCCACCACTGACCTATACCTCCATCCTCTTGTATATGTTCTTTTTTTCTGTGTGTGTCTTAGAAGAGTTTATTAAAAATCATTCCAGCTGGTTGCAGTGGTGGGCACCTGTAATCCCAGCGGCTCATGAGGCGGAGGCAGGAGGATGGCAAGTTCAAAGCCAGACTCAGCAAAAGCAAGGTGCTAAGCAACTCAGTGAGACCCTGTCTCGAAATAAAATACAAAATAGGGCTGGGGATGTGGTTTAGTGATTGAGTGCCCCTGAGTTCAATGCCTCGTACCCCCCCAAAAATCATTTCATTTATTCCTCACTTTTGAGGATGAAAGTGCGATTAATTTTAATTGATTTACATCAATGCAAACCTTTTTTTTTTTGGTATCAAGGATTGAACCCAGGGACACTTCATCACTGAGGCATATCCCCAGCCTCCACCCCCAGCCCTTTAATTTTGAGACAGGGTCTCAATAAGTTGCTTAAGGCCTCCCTAAGTTGCTGAGGCTGACCTTGAATTTGTGATCTTCTTTCCTCAGCCTCCTGGCTGCTGGAATTACAAGTGTGAGCCACCATATCTTCCCCCTTTTTCTTAGAGCTTTATAGTTATACATGAGGCAAACCTTTTAAATAAGGTTTTAATAAAAATAATAGTAAATGTGGATGTCTATCTTCTTTTCTAATATTCTTTTCACAGGCTTACATATTTTTGGAAATTGGTAAATTTCAACTATGTACAATTTCATATCCTGATTTTTAAAACACAGAAAACATTTTTCAGAGACATCATAATGTTTTCTAAGACTTCATAATGTTGATTTTTAACGATTCCCTCCTATTCCATTGGGAAGATGCAGACTAATTTTTCTTCCGTCTGGGATTATATATTGAGATAGAATCAATTTTTTAGGCCTTTAACACTTTTTTTTTGCAGGCTGAGGGCAGGAGACCTGAAACTTTTTGTTTCTAATGGATGTCTCCTCAGGATAAATTCCCAGGGGAGTGTTACATATAAATTACCTGATGAAGGACATCCTCAATAAATGCCGAGTCACTCTAGTAACTATAAAGATAAATTCTGATGGGTACATTGAGCCTACCTTGACTTTTTTTTATGTTATATAGTTATTTTTTTGTTTTGTGTTTAGAATTCTTCCCCTTCACCTCTTTTCTATATGGAGGAGGAATGGGTAAAACTATTTTTTCCTGCTAGTCTATTTCCTCATGTCTTTCTGAGAAGAGGTACAAGGGATGTCAGGGCTTCTGGGGGAAAGAAGTAACCAGCCCGAGATGGAAAATAGGTGGACTAGAGACTTGTTTTTTCTTTGAACTATGTATTTCTTTCCTTTTTTTTTCCTTTCTTTTTGTTGGGGGCGGGTACTGGGAATTGAACTCTGGGACATTTGACTACTGAGCCCCATCCCTAGTCCTATTTTATATTTTATTTAGAGACAGGGTCTTACTAAATTTCTTAGCACCTCACTTTTCTGAGGCTGGCTTTGAACTCGAGATCCTCCTGCCTCAGCCTCCTGAGCCGCTGGGATTATGGGCAGGTGCCACCGCACCCAGCTGAACTACATATTTCTGAGGCCAAGTTAGTTATTTACTGCCCTGCCAGAGCCTATGAAATGTCCAGAACTTGCTGAAAACCTATGTTACTAGGCATTCTGAGCATCAGGAGAAAAAGTTAGGGGGACAGTAGCAATGCATGTGTTCATGCTGCGGGAACCCATGCCAATACAATCTGCTCTGGGATCTGTCCTTTTCCAGATCTACTTCTACTGGCTGTGCCGGGATACTCATGCTTTTGAGTGGTTTGCAGACCTGCTGCAGCTGCTGGAGTCCCAGATGCAGGAGAGGAACAATGCCGATTTCCTCAGCTACAACATCTACCTCACTGGCTGGGATGAGTCTCAGGTGAGGATAAAGATCCAGGTCTCAAGTCCTTCCTTTAGTGTCCAGGGCTTGCCCACTTTCCCTTGGTTACTGGTGTGTCCTGTGTACTATTTTTTTCCCCCAAGAATGGTCAATGGATTCTAATGATCTAGCCCATTCACTCTAACTCAGCATCACCACCTGGTAGACTTTTGAGACTAGATTCAAAGCTAAGAATTCTAAGAGGGAATAAAGGCCAAGCCCTTGACATTATTAATGCAATGCTCCCATCCGGGAGTCCAAAACCAGACAGACAAAATTTGCCAGGGGACAATGGGGAAAAATGTGTTTGTGTTCCTTTAATTCATATGTTTATGCATATGACTTAATATGCATACTTGATATGTTTATAGTTGTTAACTATATGCAGTCATCCCTCCTTATGAATCGGTTCTGCATCTGTGGATTGAACCAACCACTGATAATAAATATTTGGGAAAAAACTTGGATCTGTTTTGAACATGTACAGGCTTTTTTTCTTGTCATTGTTCCCTAAATAATACAGTGTGCAACACGTACATAGCATTTACACTATTTTAGGTAATATTAGTAATCTAGAGATCATTTAAAGTATATTGGGAGGATGTGCATAGACTGATTTTTATTTTTCCAGTACTGGGAGTTGAACCCAGGAACCCTCTACCACTGAGCTACATCCCCAACCCTTTTTATTTACTTTTGAGATAGGGTCTCACTAATTTGCCCAGACTGGCCTTAAACTTGGATCCTCCTGCCTCAGCCTCCTAATGTGCTAACTTCTATGCAAATACTACACCATTTTATATAAAAGATTTGAGTACCACAGATTTGGGTATCTAAGCAGGAGGGGTTTAGAACCAATCCCCTATAGACACAGAAAGAGACTGAACTGCACACCAGGTACTGTGGTTAAAGTTTAGACAGATTGTCTAATTTTATGCTGTCAACAACCCTATGAGATCGCTACTATTATTATCCACATTTTACTGATGAAGAACCAAGGCCCAGAATAGATTAAGTCATTTGCCTAAAGGCAACTGGCAAGTAAGTGGCACAGTCAGAATGTTCCAGAGCCTGCACTCTTAGTGACTACCAGTTGTTTATCATTATTAATAGTAAATAAACCACTATATAGCTAAAGAAGGTGAGACATATGTGGTGTGTGTGTGTGTGTGTGTGTGTGTGTGTGTATTTCAAATGAAAGTATGCTTTCAATACTGTTCAGAGGCCACTATAATAAAATCAGCCAGTACTTCTCAGCTGGGGGTGATTTTGCCCACCTCCCCAGGCCTCCCAAGGAGATTTGGCACTGTAAACATTTTACAATTGACAAGCTCCTGCAACAGTACATGAAGCCTCTTATAAGGTTCTTAATCTCATTCATGAGGGAGGAGCCCTCTCGACCCAATCACCTCTTAGAGGTCCTACCTCTTAATGCTATAACATTAGAGACACCTGGAATTTTGGAGGAGACATATTTTGAGCACAGCAGCTGGCTCTAGCTAGGCATTGGCTCCTCAACCCTGGGCATCTTTCACTTATATCCTGTTACTGTAAAGAGTGCCATTTCATTTGGCTTTTGTTTTGTTTTGGTACTGGGGATTGAACCCAGGGATGCTTGGCCAGAGCCACATCCCCAGCCCTTTTTATTTTAAATTTTGAGACAGAGTCTCACTAAGTTGTTTAGGGCCTCAATAAGTTGCAGAGGCTGGCTTTTGAACTTGTGATCCTCCTGCCTCAGCCTCTTGAGCCACTGGGATTATAGGTGAGCACCACCATGTCCAGCTAATTTGAGTTTTTAAATTCTTGCCTATCATAGATTCTCCAAGTCTTAGAAGAATCTTGTAGTAAATGTAGATCCAGGGACACATGACCATGAGAACTGATGCTTCAGAAAAAGCAGTTTTAAGATACCACTTCTGGGGGCTGAAGTTGTGGCTCACTGGTAGAGTACTCGCCTAGCATGTGTGAGGCCCTGGGTTCGATCCTCAGCAATATATAGAAATGAATGGAGTAGGGGTATTGTGTCCAACTACAACTAAAAAATAATTGTTTTTAAAAAAGATACCACTTCTGCAATTTAAAAACAAAACAGTAAAACCCCTTTGACAAAAATGAAACCCAGGGGAAAAATCTATGATTTATAAATTGTTTTACAGTTTTGCTATTTTATTTATTTAGGTACCAGGAATTGAACCCAGGGATGCTTTATCACTGAGTCACATCACTAGCTATTTTAAAATTTTTTCATTTTTGAGACAGAGTCTCACTGAGTTGCTTAGGGCCTTGCTAAGTTGCTGAGGCTGGCCTTTGAACTTGTGATCCTCCTGCTTCAGCCTCCCGAGTAGCTGGGATTATAGGCGTGCCCCACCATGCCCAGCAATAACAGTTTTACAATTTTAAAAAGCCAGACACCGTTTTTTTTTTTAATAGGAAACTTATGTGCATTGAAAAAAATAATTATTTTGCTTTGGAAAACTGGTCCCATAGCATTATGAAAAAAAGTGACCACCTTTTAATTTTCCTTTCTTTTTAAAATTGTTTGTACCATTTTACTAGTCACTTATTTTTGCAGTACTGGGGAGCCAGGGGTGTACAAATGAGTGCTGTACCAATGAGCTACATCATCAGCCCTTTTTCATTTTTTAAATTTTGAGATGGGCTCTCACTGAGTTCCCCAGACCAGTCTCAAGCTTGTGATCTTCCTGCCTCAGCTTCCTGGAGCAGGTTGGATTACAGGTGTGCGCCACTGCACCTGGCTGCGACTCTCTTTCTAAACCCCCCTCCATCCTCATCATCCATCCCCTGCCTGGTGAATTTAATATCTGATTTATTTAAAAAATACATTTAATTTTATCCACTTTTATGAAAAATACCTTGTGTTCAAGCTGAGGCCCCCTAGAACAGTAGCAGGAAAAGAGCAAGTACACACAGCACAGCTTCAAGTTTGATTTAATGTCCTGTTAAGTTACGAAAATAGGACTATATTTTAGTCTGTGAATATGTCAGTTCTTAGTGATTCTCCCAAATGAGTGGAGTACATTGGGGTGAGGAGAGAAGCTCAAAGAAAGGAAAGAGTAAAACAGTGTGTTGGGGGAGTGCACGCCTGTAATCCCAGCGACTCAGGAGGCTGAGGCAGAAGGATTGCAAGTTTGAGGCCAGCCTCAGCACCCCTGAGTTCAATTCCTGGTACACACACACACACACCAAGAGAGAGAGAGAGAGAGAGAGAGAGAGAGAGAGAGAGAGAGAGAGGCAGAGAGAGACAGAGACAGAGACACAGAGACAGTGAGACAGTACCCACACTTCAATGCCTGACTCAAATGCTATTGGCCTTCAACCTTCCCTTAGCCTTCCATTCTAGACCTTCCTTCTTTGTTCTCATTAGGATGCTGTGTCTCTTCCTGGCACTCATCACAGCCGATTCTACAAATTATATCATTTATATTTATACTTCAAGGTCTCCCCTTCTGGAGAGGAAATTGCTAGAGAGAGATCCAGTTTGTTTATTTTTGTTTTTCATCTAGCCTCCAGTTTGGTGCCTTGGGTTATGCAACTGTACCTGTGTGTGTGTCACAGCATGCTTATTTTTCCTGAATTCATGTCCTTTGCTGCAGGCCAATCACTTTGCTGTGCACCATGATGAGGAGAAAGATGTGATTACAGGCTTGAAGCAAAAGACTTTGTATGGACGGCCCAACTGGGATAATGAGTTCAAAACAATTGCGAGTCAACATCCTAAGTAAGGAATCCCCTACCAAGCTGTTCATTTCATTTTCCCCCTCCCCTCCCCTCCCCTCCCCTCCCCTCCCTTCCCCTCCCCTTCCTTTCCCTTTGATACTGGGGGGTGTTTTACAACTGAGCTACACCCCATTTCTTTTTTTATTTTGAGACATTGGTGAGGCTGGCCTCAAACTTGTGTTCCTCCTGCCTCAGTCTCCCCAGTAGCTGGGATTACAGGCATGTGCCACCATGCCCGGCTCATCAGGGTGTTCTTAAGGCTTTTCATCTACTTTAGCAGTGGCTCCCAAGCATGCCTACATTTCTATATTCTAGAAACTAAGATACCCATGTTACTATACTGGGGTTGAATTCATGTCCAACTGAAAATTCCTGATATTTGTGACTTTAGGAGGGAAACTTTAAATCACAGCAAACTTACCTGGGGGGGGTTATAGAAAATAAGAATCTCAGGTCCCTCCCTCAGACTTTCTTAACTACCTATCCCAAACAGGGTCATGGTTTTGTTTTGTTTCTGTTACCTAAATCTCACTAGTGTATCCACTTCTTTTAAATATTCATATAATTTACACTTATAATTAAGGAGACACTACACTCCTCACTTTCAGTTATAGCTGCTGCTTCTCCTCCCTCCTCCTCCCCCTCCCCCTCCTCCTCCTCCCCCTCCTCCCCCTCCCCCTCCCCCTCCTCCTCTCCCTCCTCCAAATTGCTGGGATTACAGACACGTGCTACTACCATGCCCTCTTCAATTGTAGTTTCTGAATCTAAAATTGTAAGTTGATTGCCATCCCAAGGTTCTTTCTGCCCTCACTAAAGCTTTACCCATCACGAGACCTTGAGATCTCCCATCTTGCTTGAACACATGAAAAACTCAAGAGCTCGCCGTAAATATATACATTCCACCATTGTTTCTTACACTATAATGAACATACAATTCAACTGATTATATTTTTCAAATGTAGGTTCTGGGGGGCTGAAGTTGTGACTCAGTGGTAGAGCACTTGCCTAGCATGTGTGAGGCCCTGGTTTCGATCCTCAGCATCACATAAAAATAAATAAATAAAATAGAGATATTGTGTCCAACTACAGCTAAAAAATAAATGTTTTTTAAAAAAATGCAGATTCTGATTTACTTGTTCCAGGGTGGGACTCAAGAATCTGCATTCTTGGGGCTGGGTTGTGATTCAGTGGTAAAGCGCTTGCCTAGCATGGGTGAGGCACTGAGTTTGATCCTCAGCACCACATACAAATAAATAAATAAAATAAAGGTATTGTGTCCACGTACAACTAAAAAAACAATATTAAAAAAAATCTGCATTCTTAAAAAGCCAATGCCAGAGCTGGGCACAGTGGCACATGCCTTAATCCCAGCAGCTTGGGAAGCTGAGGCAGGAGGATCAAGAGTTCAAAGCCAGCCTCAGCAACTCAGTGAGGCCCTAAGCAACTCAGTGAGACCCTGTCTCTAAATAAAATACAAAATAGGGCTGGGAATGTGGCTCAGTAGTTAAGCATCCCTGGGTTCAATCCCTGGTACCCCCCCCCCAAAAAAAAAAAAAAGCTATTGATCTGGAACTACATTGAAGAGCAAAGCCTTTTCTTTGAGGGAGGGAGACACACTAACCTGTCAAAGTTGGGGTACCTAAAGAGGGTTTGCTCTTGATTTCAAGGTGCCAGAAAGGGTTTGGGGGCTCAGAACCCTGAAAGGAAGTAGCTCACAGACTCACAAATTAACTACCATTTTCTCTATGGTAGAAGTTTCCAAAAACGCTTCTTAGAATTCATTCTCTAGGGAAGTCAATTGCCTTTTGAAATATCCAGCTGTCCCCACAAGCAGGGCTGAGTCTCCAACCTGCAGAGTAATCTGAACTCTTGGCATTTGTTATATATGAATATATATTTTAGTTGTCAATGGATCTTTTATTATTTATTTATTTATATGTGGTGCTGAGGATTAAACCCAGGGCCTCACACAGGCCAGCAAGCACTCTACTACTGAGCCACAACCCCAGCCCAATTCTTGTCATTTGTAGAAAAGACAAAGGAACAGAGAGGATTTAGCCCTGAGGCCTCAGATTGATAGGAAATCCCCCACCTGCTTTATAGTCCATCTTATTCCAAAGTCTGAAACTGTTTTTTTTTTTTTTTCCTTCTTTCCCGAAAGTACCAGAATAGGAGTGTTCCTCTGTGGTCCTGAAGCCTTGGCTGAAACCCTCAACAAACAGTGCATCTCCAACTCTGACTCTGGCCCTCGGGGAGTGCATTTCATTTTCAACAAGGAAAACTTCTAACTCTTCCATGAGGAAACAAATATAGGTTATTCTGGATCAGATGCCCAAATAATGTTGGTTGGATGTAAGCTCCCTCCTCTTAAAAAAAAAAAGGAGGAAAAGAAACTATAATGTAATGGATTCCATGAAAGGAATATCAATGCTTGTTTGCAAGTGAGAAGTTACATTTTTACGGCGCTTTAGGGTTTGAAAAGTACTTTTACAAACATTATTTCATCTCTTTCTTCCCATATTGTCAGAGGGAGGTGGGACAATGATACCTGACTCATTTTTAGGCTAAAACAATGGGGCCTTGAAAGGGTCCAATATGTTCCTTAGGATTATGGACCAGGGGAGCCAGCGAAGAGTATGGTCAGTGCCTTTTCTCCTCATCCATCTGCAGAAACCGGATCTAGGCCATATGACTCCAAATTTGGGAACCTTCCCACAACACCAGGCTGCCTCAAAAGTCAATTTTTATACTCCTCCAAAGAAACAGCAAACCAATCCTTTCCCTTTTGTGTCATCTTTTTAAAAAAATCATTATTGCCATATTGAAAATTTTCCAGTTAGCTGGGGAATGATATATGCTGAGAGTGATTTAACACTTCCTAGTGACAGTTTTGACATCTCAGCATATTCCAGCTTTCCAACACAGCAGCCTAATTGAATCAGAGATTCATCCTACAAATGAATATTGCAGAGATTGAAGTTAATCAAGTATTTAGCATTTACCATGGTGCTTGGCAGAGAGTGGATACTCAAGAACAGTTTGTTGAATGAATGAATGAATTAAAAGACATTAAGAACTGGGCAATGTCAGAGTAGAACTAATAGAAGGACTTACACAAAATTCCCTAAGGAAATAACTTCTGTTACTCTTAGGGAGCAAAGGATGCTGGTTCTCCTGAGGGTAGAGAACAGACTAAGGATACTAACCAGTAAATGGCCTGGAGAGTTCCTTAGGCTACTACTTGAAGCAAGGAATGAGAAATGGAGGCAGAGAACTGATCTCTTGCCTTAACTCAACCTGGCTTCTCTAGGTTCCTATCCTATGAAAGAAGATTTACTGATAGAAATATTCTCCTCCAGTCAACCTTCGTGAATTTCAAACTTGAAATTTGTGACAAATATGTATTTGATAATATGCATCTTAAATACAGCCCACCCCTTGTTCTATTTTTACACACACACACACACACACACACACATGCACACACCAATGGATCTTATGTGTGTGACTAATGGTTTATTTTTATTGTATCATCATCATCTCCTCCTCCCCCTCCTCCTCCCCGTCCTCCCCCTCCTCTTCTTCTTTCTTTTCCTCTTCCTAAAATGTACATCCTACAAACTAAAATCCCCAGTTAACTGTGTAGATATTGAATTCGCACCCAATAGAATGTTCTGGATATCCATGAGTTCAAGAAAGAGGATCTAAATCACTGTTAGTAAGACCAGAGCCTTTTTAAAGAACTGCTCCCATTTCTGGGAACTAAAAACTGCTTTATTTACCCCACTTCCTGGGGCTGCAGATATTTAGAACTATATAGCTTTGGTAATGAGGAAGAAAGAGAAGAAAGCAGGGGGAGGGGAAAAAAAAGAATTCCTTAAGGGTGAGGAAGAGAACAGGTGAATGAGAAAAATAAAACAACAACAACAAGAACAAAACAAAAAACAGAAGGGGCAGCTGATTTCACATTGGTCACTTCTTACACCAGATTTCTTTTCTTTCTTTTGGTACTGGGGATTGAACCCAGGGGTGCTCTATCACCGAGCTACATTCCCAGTTCTTCTTATTTTTTATTTTGAGACACGGTTTTGCTAAGTTGCTGAGGCTGGCCTCAAACTTGAGATCCTCCTTCCTCAGCCTCCCAAGTCCCTGGAATTACAGGCCTGCACCACCATAGCCAACTACCCCAGATTTCTTAATTTTGCATATAATGAATATAATGAAGGAGGCATACATAGATTTATCTTATGTTGATTACATATGATATTGAATCTTTTAAACTCTGGTCACAAATTTTGATGCCAAGTGGGCATATTCAGGAGACTGGAATGAACTAAGTAAGAAAGTTGTTTGTTGTAGTGCTACTGTTCCTTTGCTCCCCCAGGATTTCAGGGCACTGAGGGCCAGTTGTGATAAATAAGGCCTTCCTGGATGTGTGAATGTTGCCTCTAAGAAGTGTACAGAAGGTTTCCACTGGAAGAAAGTTCGATCCAGCAGCCTAGGTATAAGTTCATTCATTCAACACATTTATTGCACTATTACTATGGCTCTGGTACTGCGTGCATAGTTGCAGTGCTTTCAAACCAAAGTGTGAGCAGGAAGAGAAACCTCAGTTTTAAGGACACTGCTCATACTGGTTCTTTCTAACCTAGATGTCAGAAGTAAAACCAGCTCCAGTCATTGCTCTGAGAATATTTCTCTGGAGTTTTCTACCTTTGACAACAACACAGTTAGCAAAATAGATCTGCCCTGTGTTATTCTGGTTAAGAGATGAAAAATGAATGTAAAAGTGCTTATCATTATAAGAACTTCCTTCTCTATTCCTCTCCCAAGTTCCCAGCCATCAGCGATCAGCTCACCAGTACAGCTTTTTTTAGTGTTTAGTATTTAGCATTAAGTAACACATGCTGAGAGAATAATGAAGCATTGTTTTTAATCTCAAGGTTATAAAGGCTTTTCTTAATTCTGCTTTTGCAATATTTTGTTTATGAAATTTGAATTCTTGCAGGCATTGCATGTGAATAGATTTTTTTGGAGAGAGGAGCTGGGAGATAGTTCCCAGGATGAACTATTAAAACTGTTGTTAACCATTAAAAATAATGAGCTCTCCCTGTGTTATTGAAATTGGTACTAAAGGGTGAATACAGCTAGCAGGGATTTTCTCCACCCTGGTAGGGTGAAGAGTCTCTTATGTTTCAGTAGATAACATACCAGATGTTGCATAGTGTATAGACTGGGGAGGGGAAACTGAGGTCTAAGTTTCATGTCAATGTCCCAACGATCCCCATAGTATTGGTATGAGGGAGTGCCACTTCCCATTGTGGACAGAATTTGGAAGACATAGGAGCCCCAGTATGACCTCTTTTTTTCAATTTCCACTGGTCTTTCATGTTCTAACTTCACAATTAAATGTCATCAAGTTCGACTGTGGACGTGTGAACTCATGGTTCTGTTCTAAATGAGCCCCCTGTATGATCCTCACTATCTAGGAAACGTAGAGGCCTGGGATGTGGCTTCCCGAGGGAGTCCGTGGGTGCTGCCATGGAGGGAAAGAACATTACCTCAAACAATGAGCAATCATAGGAATAGAAAACTCCCACTATTCCAGACATTTTATACACACTTCATTTAATCCCTCAGCAACACCTCTAGGTAGCATTTTGTCATAATTTTATTGATAAGAAAACTGAGTTCGGACAGCAACATCCCTGTTCTTTATACTCCACTAGCAGATTAAATAAGGTATAAGTAACCAAGAATATTCTCAAAGTTATTATACTAGGTACAAACTATGCACTGGATAACAGTGGTCACATAGACTAAATGTCTTGGTATCTTAGTTTAGAAACACTGAATAACCTGATTCATGCTAATTTTGACTCTCCAGGTAAGGGAGAATCTATCAAGAAGTATAATTATGTTGCTTAGAGAAAAGAAGGTTCTAGTGATTCACTTTAAATTTACTTGCTATATTTATTTTATTTGTAAACTATTTCTGTCTTTCAGGAAATGGCCAATTATTGTTCAGTGGTGTGTGTGTGTGTGTGTGTGTGTGTGTGTGTGAGAGAGAGAGAGAGAGAGAGAGAAAGAGACAGAGAGAGAGAGAATTTGCATCTGTAAGAAGCCAAATCATAAGAGGACAGAATTTCTCAGCTATAAATGATGTTGGGCAAAACACAAATTGCTGACAAAGGATAGGAAATCTGACCACTAGAGATTTCTAATAAGAGGGATAATAATCCACCAGATGGCCTGAGAGTCTTTTAAAACTATTGTCTTTGCTATCTTGTGATGGTGGTTGGGGAATGAAATACTCTAAGCAATTGGGTATTCCAGTTAATTATTGCTACTTGTGCTAGCAATTTTCAAGGAATTATGAATTTCAAACCATAAGAAAAAACGAAATCCCCAATATACCACTTTGTAGATAAAAGGAAGTACTAGGAAAGGGAGCACATGAGCAGAGGCCACTCTGGGTTTATTTTCTGGATCTTATTCTGAAAACTAACAACAGATAAGACTGTGTTTATCTGTCTTTTGGAAAAAGTCCAAAGTATTATATTGAGAAACTTCATCCTTCCAAGGATACCACTCCAAAGATAGCAAACTTGAATTATGCAAAAAAAAGAAAAGCAAGCTCAAAAGGTCTTTATAAATCTTAAAATTACTTTAGAATATTTTTTTCATCTTTTTTTATTGGTTGTTCAAAACATTACAAAGCTCATGACATATCATCTTTCATACATTTGATTCAAGTGAGTTATGATTGTGAGGGGAAAGGGGGGGAAACAAGGGAGAGAATTAAACTTTAGAATATTAAGTTATCACTAAGTTTATCATTGTGTTAGATCACTTGATTGCTAAATGTCGCTTCCTCTTTTAAGTTATGTAATTTCCAGTTATGTAAGAATAAAATTCACTAACCCATCCACGTTTGTGGGAAAAGCTAAACATTGCTCTTCAGGGTCACATGGAGACAAGTCAGGTCATGAGGAATTAATCACATTTGTCCTTCCTAAGAGATATTAGAGCAAATCTCAGATACCCTTGTGTTGGCTGAGAAGAAAAATTCAAGCTGTCTAAAGATCACCCAGTGGTATTGCATGTGTTTGTTTTGGCTGAAAACCACTAGGACACTTTATTGATATGGCAGTTAATCCAGATCTAGCTGTTGAGGGTCTGCAGAGCTATAACTGATCATCCTGTTTTCCAGTTGGGAGTTCTGCATCATCCACGGCTAAACCATCACACTTAGACATCTGTGTTATCAACTACTTGCTTCATTCAGTTCTGCTGGGGCCAATGTCCCTGTTGCTTTACTGAGTTCATATCCAACTCACAAAGAAATGAACAGGAAGATAGCCTTTTAGAAAATGAGTTTTTGAATTTTTTTTTCCTTTGGAGAAAATAATCAACGAATTTTACTTGCCACTTGTACATTTAAAAATACATTTTGAGAAAAAGAAACTCAGTTGCCTACTTCCCCCGTGGCCCTGTGAGACGAAGAAACTGAAGATGCCTACTTAAATTTTGGTTCAGGTTTGTTAAATGGTCTACTTGGAATGAGTTGCTCTGTCTTTAAATTCCTTGATTACATAGTGGCTAAGTATATTGCATTGAAAATTCCAGTATATACAATGGCCAGAGCTGGGGATTGAAGCCAGGGCCTCATACATGCTACGAAAGCACCGTATCATTGAGTTACACTCCCAGCCCATAACCATGGAGTTTTAAATTTGAAATATTCCAGTTTTTTTAAAAAAATATTTTGAGCAGGGTCTCACTAAATTGCTTAGGGCCTTGCTAAATTGAGGCTGACCTTGAACTTGTGATACGCCTGCCTCAGCCTCCTGAGTTGCTGGGATTATAGGCATGCCCAAACTTTAAAACTTGGACAGAATTAAAATAATAAGAACTTGAAGATCTCTTCTACATTAACAGGAGAATGGATAAAGAAATTATGCTGTATTCTGCAAGTGAATGGTATGCCCTGGTTAAAAAGCAAATGAGCTCTTGCCAGGCATGGTGGTGCACACCAGTAATCCCAGCAGCTTGAGAAGCTGAGGAAGGAGGATTACAAATTCAAAGCCAACCTCTGCAATTTAGGGAAGCCCTAAGCAATTTATCGAGGCCCTAAGTAATTTAGCTAAATAAAAAATGAAAAAGGCTGGGGATGTGGTTCAGTGGTTAAGTCTCCCTGGGTTCAATCCTCAGTACCCCACCCCCCCCCAAAAAAAAGTAAATGAGCTCTAACACATATATTAATATCAACATGGATAAATAAAAACATAAGTTAATAAAGGAAGTTGTAGAAGTATCAAAAATACATTTTGAGAAATCTGCTTTAAGATATTGTTTATTAGGGCTGGGGATGTGGCTCAAGCGGTGGCGCGCTCACCTGGCATTCATGCAGCCCGGGTTCCATCCTCAGCACCACATACCAACAAAGATGTTGTGTCTGCCGAGAACTAAAAAATAAATTTTTTTTAAAAAAGATATTGTTTATTAGAGCTCTGTGGAGAGCTGAGAGAGATGCTCAGTTTTAAGCAGCATTCCAGGTGGAGAAAACCACTCTAAATAGAGAGAGCTGGGTTCCCCTTATCAACGTCCTCCTGGAACTGCACAGGGTGTGGTGGAGAGGAGCCTTTTGAATGTAACACTTGAGTGATTTGTTCCTCTATCTCCTGGTGCAGGCGGTAGTTCTATTGTTTGTCCTCTAGGTGGAGCTCTAAGAAACTGGGAACTGGGGTACAATATAAGAGGACTGTTTCATTTTGAGGCCACCTCTAACATTTGGGGTAGTGGGGACCCTTTCCCAATGCAGCGAGTGTCAGAAAAGCTTACTGATGACAGGGAGACTGTGAGGCCGGTGGCATCTGTAGCCACAGCTACAGCCAGAAGGGATATCATCTGCCTCATTAGTGTATGTTCTAGTTGATCACTCCCTTTCTTCCTTCACTTTGCTTTCAGACTCCTCATGGACTCTTCTAGTTTTCTTCTTATTTCACTGCCTGTGTTACATACAGCCTTTTCTATCTCAATAAGTGGAAATTCCATTTTTGGTCCAAACTTGTTAACATTTCCCTGACATGCATATACCACATGAAAATCATCGAATCCTGTCAACCCTACTTTCAAAACACTGCCAGAATCTAACCACTTCTCTCAGTAGCCAGGTTACTATGTCACTTCTCTGCTCAAAACCATCAGTGCTGCATCATCTCACAGAGATTGTCATCTATGACCAGGTCTTGTATTACCTAGCTGATCCTATTTCCCATCACTTTCTCCCTTTCTGAGTTTCACTAATCCTGACCACCATGCTGTCCTTCAAATGTACTGATATTGGTCCCATCTCAAGATCTTTACATTTGTGGTCACTCTGGCTGGGATGCTCTTTTCCCATATACCTGTGCGGCTTGCTCCCTCACCTCCTTCAGATTGCAACTGAAACAGTATCTATATTGGAGAGATCTGCTCTGACATTCCCATCTAACATAGCAGCCCTGCCACCATCCTCTGCTTGAGTCCCCCCTGTCCTCCTCTTCAGTGTAATTTCTTATTTCTGTAGAGCACCCATTATCATCTGGACATATTTCTTTATTCTCTCTCTCCACCAGAATGTAAACTTGATGAGGGAACATTTTGTTCACTTGTTTCCTCAGAGTGTGGAATAGTGTTTGGCACACAGTGAACATGAAGTAAATATTACTGCATGAATTACTGACCTAACTCTATGTTGCACGTGGAAAGAGACCAGGGAAAGAGAATGTGTCTTGGAAGTTTGGGCAGAGGAGGCCTTGGAAGGGCCACTGAGGAACGAACACACGTGAGACCCAGCTGAGCAGCCTCAAAAGAAAGCAAACAAACCAGGAAGCATTAGAATTCTGGTGATTTCTCTGCAGAAGAGTCTCTACAAATCAGAAATTGCAGCTGGTTCTTAGAAACCTGGGAAATGTGGTCTCAGTGTGATGAGTTTCGGTTTTGACATATTTCGACCATATTAACGCAGGGATGGATTTTATAGGAAAAACTAGAGATCTATGAGCATTCATCTTGGGTGAGGGGCCAAAGTGGGCAAAGAGCCAGCATTTTGAATCTCACAGAGAGCACAAACTGCAGGTTCTTCAGTGCATTATTGATGGCATCATTCTGACCCCTGGTGGTGGCACAGCTACACTGCAAGAGGAGACAAATACCTTGAAGATGAGAAAGCAAAACCAAAAGTTCAAAGTAATATCTTTCAAAGTGTGTTCCAACCATTATCGTTGGGGTGTCCAGCTGGGATCCAGGTCCTTGGTGTCCCGAAAAAATAACTGAGCAAGACACAAACAAGTAACAGGCAAAGTACAGAGTTGTTGAAAATGGAGGTGAAGGTAGCACTCCCTAAGAGGGGAGTGGAGTGGGCCCAACGAGAGAGCTGCTCAAGGCCCCGATGTTTGGAAATTAGTGTTTTATAAACTGAGCTGTGGTGTACTCTTCTCTCTACAGACCTGATTGAAGACCTTACCCCATGTGCTCCCATTGGTTATCTTATGATCCCTGATTTGAATAGTGTCTAATTTTGCCCCCCATTGGTTACTTTAGAAAACCTCATTAGAATACTGTCCACTTTACCTCCATTGATCATTTTAAAATACCGAACCTGTGGGGGGAGTTGTCATGGTGATAGGACCTTAGTGACGGTGACTTATTGTTAAACAGGACCTGACTTGTCTCCCTGTCTGTCCCCAGTGGCATCTTTCTTATACCCTGCCTTTGCCATCTTGGCATCCCTTAAGTCCTACCTAACACAACCATCAGAGTGTGCTCACTTTCTTGGGATAAAGATCTCCCAAGGTTTCTCCTCCATGATATCTGAGCAGGCTGCATTAATCTTCTGAGATGAGCCTCAAATGGGACCAGCTGAGTGGAAGTCACCCTGGCAGGTATGTGTGGCTGTAAAATGGCTTTTTGTCCAGGTTCCAGGCAACCTCTTCTCCTAGCCTTCTACCAAGTGTGTTTGTAGAAAGGCCTTCTGTTGTGTCTGGGAAGTTGGTGTAGGCAACCAGGAAGTTCCTTCCAATTCGAGGATTCTACCAGTTTCTGATGAGCCTTTCTCACTCCCCTCCCTTCCACTCTTGTGAACCTTGGCATCCTGACCTTTCCCCCTCTAGACTTTCACTTGCTGGAGACACCCACATCCTCCTTGGATTCTTCTCTGAGCACTCTTGCTTCTGCCTAACAACACATATTTTTACTGCTGAATTTGTGCCTAGAAACCTTACCCTTTAGCTGTGTCCTGTTCACAGTTTGTTAGGTAGTAGTTAGTAATGAGCAGGAATGTAAACCAATAATAGAAAGTCACAGGGTTTCTTTGAATTACCTTTAATGAATAATCAAGGAACTTGTAGAACAACAGGTATACTAACCCTGAGAATAAACAGGTAGAAACAAAGGGAGCCAAGTAAGCAATACTTCAAGAAGGATCAATGGGGCTCACTCCTGGCAGGGTGTACTGTCATTGTAGGATTTACAATGACATAGGTAAATAGGTTTCTCATAGGTCATAGGTTTCTCAGTGTACTTTGGAAGAAAAATGTCTTTAGTAGCTCAGGCATACTAAGGTGAAGTTTGTCTAGTCACTGACCCCAAAATCCGCCTTAACATAGGATTGACTTGTAGGTGTGATCCTTCTGGATAGGTTGGTTGCCAGGACAGTTCCAGAGAAGACCAAGTAGGGTCAAGGATGAAGCCTGAGCATTTTTGCTTTAGCTGGCACTACAGGTCTCCCCACTGTAGGTGGTCCCTGGACCTCATCTGGGAAGCACTGGTCAAAGTGGCTGCATAATAGAAGAGGATTTTCACCTGGCATGGTTGCACATGCCTATAATCCCAGCAGCTTGGGAGGCTGAGGCAGGAGGATCGCAATTTCAAAGCCAGCCTCAGCAATTTAGCAAGGTGCTAAGCAACTCAGTGAGACCCTGTCTCTAAGTAAAATACAAAATAAGACTGGAAATGTAGCTCAGTGGCTGAGTGCCCCTGAGTTCAATTCCCAGTACACCCCCCCCCCAAAAAAAAAAATCCAGAAGAGGATTCTCAAGTCCTGCTCTTGACCCTGCCCTGAACCTAAAAAGCAGAATGTCAGGAAAATTGCTAATCCATATGCAGAGTTTGGCTTGCTTATAAGGTATGTCCTGTATACCAGTGTGGAGAAGAATATATCTCAATGTTGCAAAGGATTCTGGCCTAAGCTGCTGATTACTTTTGTTCTGAACCTGGATTTCAGGACCAGGGCCAGTTTGGGCCAAACTTATTGTTTGAACCTGCTTCGCTGTTTGATCCCAGTCTTAAACACTGGATTTTTCAATTTGCCTTATAACATATAACATCAGGAAACACCAGAGAAGCTCCTGGACAGATGCAAAGGGTTAATTTAGCATCAAATATCTGTTGAATGAAAGACATACAGATTTAGATATGTTGTAACAGACATCTAAATATCTGTTAGGTTCTTGGTTTGGATTTTTTACTCCATAGCATTAAAGTTTCAAAGGGTTAGTAATTAAGTACAGCTTAGAAAGGTGAAATGGTTACTTCAAAAAGATACAACTTGCCAGTCACTGACCCCAAAATCCACCTTAACATAGGAAAAATCCCAGTGACTTGGGAAGCTGAGGCAGGAGGATGTAAGTTCAAAGCCAGTCTCAGCAACTTAGCAAGGCCATCTCAAAAAAAAAAAAAAAAAAAAAAAAAAGGACTGGGGATGTGGTTCAATGGTTAACCCCTGGGTTCAATTCCCAATACCATAATCCAACCAAACCAACCAACCAAAGAAACAAACAAATCCTACCACCACCAACAATGAAAACAAAAACCAAACAGCTGGGTATGGTGGCACAGGCCTATAACCCCAGCGGCTCAGGAGGCTAAGGCAGGAGGATTGTGAGTTCAAAGACAACCTCAGCAACTTAGCAAGGCACTAAGCAACTCAGTGAGACCCTGTCTCTAAATAAAATACAAAATAGGGCTGGGGATGTGGCTCAGTGGTTGAGTGCCCCTGAGTTCAATCCCCAGTACCAAAAAATAAACAAACAAACAAAAAATCACACATAATCAATTGGAGGAAGAGCCAGGTCTAAAATGCAGGCCTTCTTATACTTTATCAAATGGTACTGCAGGCAGCAGAGAGGCAAAGCCAAGGCCATCAATGAAGCTGATCCAGAGAATAGTGCTTTTTCTGTGACTTTACAAACATCAACAGACTTTATTTGACTCAAAAAATGAGAAACCAAACCCTATGATATCCTTAGTTTTGCTCTTTCTTGGAAGTTCTAAGCCGCACACACATAGTAACACATATCCATGTATACACAGACACACATGAGTATACATAATTAGAAAGAGAATGGAAAATGAGATATTGCAGAAATAGCAAAAAAAAAAAAAAAAGGAAGACTGGTGTGTATGATTTTTGTGCTGGGGGGTATGCTATGATTTACACCGAATTCCATTTTAGAATGATAATTTAAAAAGCTGGTGCACGATTTCTGCAGCTTTATGTGTATGTGTATTTATTCTGTTTGTACATGGGAGAGCAACTTGCTATTTGAAGCATCTTGTTTTCTCTTATCAAAACCAATTATTATTATTTTTTAAATGTTTATTTTTTAGTTGAGTTGGACACAGTACCTTTATTTTACTTATTTTTATGTGGTGCTGAGGATTGAACCCAGGGCCTTGCACGTGCTAGGCAGGCGCTCTACCTCTGAGCCACAACCCCAGCCCTCAAAACCAATTATTATTTTAAGTGACAGAAGAAAAATGGTTGACATGTAAAAGGTATATATACTATCACCCAATAATTCCACTTCTAAAGTGTTTTAGAGAAACATTGGGTATATGGACACCAGAAGGTTTGTACTAAGATTTTGATTGCAGCATTGTGAGAGTAGAATGTGGAAAACTACCTGAATGTTCTTCCCCAGGAAAATGAATAAACTATGGCCTATCATATGTAGGATACAATATAGCAGTAAATGCAACAAGAGAACTCTGTGTGTAGTGACATGGAAAAAAATTCCCAAGGAAGATTGGTGCATAAAAGGAGCAATCTGTAGACAATCATGTTTTATATAGCAATAAAAATACATTTATATATTTATTTACAATGCAAAATGAGAGCTTAGAATCATTTATATCAAAAAGGCACTTTTTACCTCTTGGGAGTGGATAGAGAGATAGAAGATAAGGAGAAGAAAAGATGAAGGATGAGGGATGGATTTGACTTTTATTTTTAATTTTGGGGGTACTGGGAATTGAACTCAGGGGCACCCGACCACTGAGCCACATCCCCAGCCCTATTTTGTATTTTATTTAGAGACAGGGTCTCACTGAGTTGCTTAGGGCCTCACTTTTGCTGAGGCTGACTTTGAACCCGTGATCCTCCTGTCTCAGCCTCCTGAGCCATGGGGATTAGAGGTGCCTGGCTACTTGACTTTTATTATATTGTAATGCTTTACATGAAAAAACGTATTCATGTGTTGTGTGATTGAAATTGTTAAAAAATTAATATGTAATTCCTTAACTATTTCAAACCATTTAAGACATAAAAAATAAAAAGTGATACTTCCATTTTCTCCTCCATAATTCATCCCTTCTTTTGGTGGATATTTTAGTTGCTTTCACTTTTTAATTTGTTATTACAAACAACATTGCAAAGAAAATTCTTGTTTGCTTTTATCCTTTTTCCACTCATGTTTCTTTAGTATACAATGGTTACGTGATATAAGCAATTAAAAAATTTGATAGATGCTGTCAAATTGCCTTCCAAAAGAGTGTACAGTGATTTATAGAACATTATTCCTGTGCTAACTCTCTGGTCTACGTTATTATGGCTGCAACAATAGCAGCCACACCCAGACATATTGAGTTGGCCTGAAGCCCAGACCATAGCTGACTTCATCTCCTACCCTTTGCCTATTGGCCATTGGTGGAACAAGTACATCTGACCGGATTAGCCAATCAGTGGAGGAGTTGGGAGGGGAGGATCGTGATGGAAGAAGCCTAGATTTGCAGAAACGGAGACAAACTGATGGTCCATGGTCTGTATGGAACTCACAGCCATGGTTTTTGTTTTGTTTTGTTTTTGCCTGCATAATGCTGGGTACTCAGTGTTTTAAAAAATCAGAATCATTGCCAAGTGTTAAGGGAGCAGGGCTGAATCTCCACTTATATTTTCTTTCATATAGTTCTCCATGTACAGAATAGTGACATGGAAAAAAATTCATATAACATTCTTGATATTTCTTTTATTGGGGGTGGGAGGTAACCAGGGATTGAACTCAGGGCACTCAACCACTGAGCCACATCCCTAGCCCTATTTTGTATTTTGTTTAGAGACAGGGGCTCACTGAGTTGCTTAGGTCCTCGATTTTGCTGAGGCTGGCTTTGAACTCTCAATCCTCCTGCCTCAGCCTCCTGAGCTGCTGGGATTACAGGCATGCACCACAGCGCCTGGCTACATTCTTGTTATTTCTTTACTCCCTTACTCACACCTTCCCTGGGAGGTAGAGTGGCTTCCTCTTCTCTCTCTCTCTTTGTAGCTGGCTCCCCAGAAAGAACAAGTTGCTACCTTCAACTTAGATTCTAATCTAATTCTGGACTTTACAATGAGAAAGACCAGTTTGAAAGAAAAGTGGCACAGGACTGATCACACACACACCTGGGATAAAAAGCGGGTTTATTGTCAAGAGCCCGACAAGGCTGCTCTGCACAAAGAGAGGGACACAGCAGCAGCAAGGAGGGAGAGCAGCAACTCCCCCTTGAATGTTACCTTTTATAAGCTAGAATCATGGCTGAGCGCTAGGGGCAGGTTTAGTCTTGACTGACATAGTGAGCATCCCCTGATCTTGTGGAAGGCAAATTTGTTTCTTGGGGAACAGAGACAGGCAGTTTTCCTGTCTCTCAGAGGGGGAACAGGGAAACTGGCATGTCCCTTTATCTTCTCAAGGAGAGAACAGGGAGAGACCAGCAGGTCTCTAGGCCAGTAGGTTTTATCTCAGGCATATGAACAGTATTCATAAAGTGGGGGTTGGGGAAAGGAAGATGGCTGCAATTATGCTAACACAGTTACCTTTAGAAAAGTCTCATTCTGGAGCAGAGAGGTAATATTTTGATATTAATCTATTTTTCTCCTTATGTTTTAATTGATACAGAACTAAAGTAGGAAACAAGTATTTATTGGGCCTCCTTAAGCCTAAATATCAGTGTTTAAAAATACTGAGATTCCAAAATAGATTTTTTTCACACCATAATCAATAGTTGTGATTTTTTTTTTCTTTTTGGTAACTGGAAGATTGGGCAACCCTAAGTCTTTATTGCTAACTGGTGACCATGGCTGGAGCTGAGATATAGCTTCCCTTTTGGATGGGACACATGTTATCCAATTCATCACTGCCCTAGCTATTCCCTATTATTATTTTTTTAAAGAGAGAGAGAGAGAGAGAGGGAGAGGGAATTTTTTAATATTTATTTTTTAGCTTTCAGTGGACACAACATCTTTTATTTTATTTGTAAGTGGTGCTGAGGATCGAACCCAGCGCCCCGCGCATGCCAGGCAAGTGCGCTACCACTTGAGCCACATCCCCAGCCCTCTCTATTATTTTTCTAATACTTCTACTGAAAGTCCACTGACATTTAGCACCAATATGGTGATAGAGTTGTGGCATACTGAGTAGCATCCCCTTCCCCAAAGAAATCCACATTCTAATTCTCGAAACCTGTGAATATGATCATTTCAAAAGGAATTTTGCATAAGTGATTAAAGACTCTGGGGTGGAATAAAACCCTGGGTGTGGCCAATGTAATCACAAGGTTTCTAATAAGGAAAAGATGAAAGCAGGAGGCTCCAAGTCACATAAGGAATCAGAGGTCAGAGAAGACGAATCTGAAGATGCTACACTGCTGGCTTTGAAGATGCAGGAACAAATCACCCACCAAGGAATGCAAATAGCTTCTAGAAATGAGAAAAGACAGGAAAAATAATTCTTAGAGCCTCCAGAAGGAATGTGGCCCTGTCTACACGTTGATTTTAGTCTGCTAAACCATTTTGGACTTCAGAGCTCCAGAACTGTAAACAAATAAACTTGTATGCTTTTTTTTAAGTATTTATTTTTTAGTTGTAGTTGGACACAATACCGTTATTTTATTTATTTATTTTTATGTGGTGCTGAGGATTGAACCCAGGGCCTCACATGTGCTAGGCAAGTGCTTTACTGCTGAGCCACAACCCCAGCCCTAAACTTATATGCTTTTGGTCACCACATTTAAACAGCAAAGGAGGCTAATCCAAGTGCAAAGGAAAAAGTCAAATTCTTATACCCATATCTCTATTACAAGAAGGAAAACTAGATCAAGATGGCTACATATTTCAGTAATGTGACAGAGCATTTATTTGTGGAAGGGTAGTGAACATTGTTGTTTACCCAGCACCCAATACTCATCTCACCTTTCATTAAAAGTACCCTGATTTTTGTTGAAATATTTGACCCTCTCACATGTCTGAAGCACTTTCAGGAAAACTAGCCCTTCTCTGATCTAATTGTAATTCTATCCTTGCTAGGATGAATCATTCGAGAGCTCAGATTTAAGGTCAATGTGTAGAATTTTCCAGATTATGAAATTGACATTTCTGGGCATATGACCTAATTTTGACCAAGGCATAAAATTCTCTAACATAGATAGGGGGAACTTTGAAGGAATTTTTCCATATGGTCTCATCTTTTAAGGATTGCAGAAGTGGAGGTGGTTGCCCATGTTTTGCCTCCTACATGGAACACACATCCAATACCAGTGGTGCTGCACATGTCTATAGAAAGTTCCAGCTTTATCTGAGATCCTTAGAAACCATTTTGGGAAGAGACTTTTTTCTTTTTGTAGTGCTGGGGATTTGTACATGTGAGGCAAGTACTCTACCAACTGAGCTATATCCCCAGCCTGAGACATTCTCCATGAAGTAATTAGGGGCCATTTCTAGGTAGGCCTAGATTGTCGATATATTATACATATCCAAGGATGACATAGAGAGACATGAAATGGGACCATAGAGAGAACTAAGGTGTTTGCCACTGGTCAAGATGGCCTAGAATCTCCTGGACCAGTGAAGTTAATGGCCATCTAAATCTTCTAAGGAATGAATATTTAGGATCCTTGCACAGAAATTTTCATAAGTGTGCAAACCTAACTTTACAAAATTACTTGACACTGGACCTATAATCCTCTTCAGTTAAAAATATAGCTCCACCTTCTTAAATGAATTAACCTTGGGTAGTTTTACATGGGGTAAAAATTTCAATTAATCTCTCAAACTTTGGCGTGGGTACATGCCATAAGAATGACCTAATTCCACTGGGCGCTGTGGTGCACATACCTGTAATCCCAGAGACTCAGGAGGCTGAGGCAGGAGGATCATGAGTTCAAAGCCAGCCTCAGCAATTTAGCAAGACCTTCAGCAACTTAGCGAGAACCTCTCTCAAAATAAAATATTTTTTATTTTGGGGAAGTGGCTCAGTGGGTAAGCACCAATGGGGTTCAATTCCCAGTAAAATACTTAATTCCTTTACCATAAGCCATAGATTTTTCTTTTTTTTAAATTTTATTATAAGAAATTTAGTATTATTTAAACTTTTTTTTTAAAGAGAGAGAGGAGAGAGAGAGAGAGAGAGAGAGAGAGAGAGAGAGAGAGAGAGAGAGAATTTTTTTTAATATTTATTTTTTAGTTTTCGGCGGAGACAACATCTTTGTTTGTATGTGGTGCTGAGGATCGAACCCAGGCCACACTCATGCCAGGCGAGCGCGCTACCACTTGAGCCACATCCCCAGCCCCATAGATTTTTCTTGCACTTTTAAATAATTGTTATCAGTGGGGCGCAGCGGTGCACGCCTTTAATCCCAGCAGTTCAGAAGGCTGAGGCAGGAGGATGGAGAGTTCAAGCCAGCCTCAGCAAAAGCGAGGTGCTAAGTAATTCAGTGAGATCCTGTCTCTAAATAAAATACAAAATGGGGCTGGGGATGGGGCTTAGTGGTTGAGTGCCCCTGAGTTCAATCCCCAGAACCCCCCATCAAAAAAAAAAAAACTGTTATCAAGAATAGAAAACTGGGCTGGGGATGTGGCTCAAGCGGTAGCGCGCTCCCCTGGCATGGGTGCGGCCCGGGTTCGATCCTCAGCACCACATACAAACAAAGATGTTGTGTCTGCCGAAAACTAAAAAATAAATATTAAAAATTCTCTCTCTCTCTTTCTCTCTCTCCCCCTCCCTTCCTCCCTCCCTCCCTCTCTCACTCTATCTTTAAAAAAAAAAAAGAATAGAAAACTATTTTTACTCAAACTTTGAAATTACAACCCTAAACATCCTAAGATTATTTTAGAAATATGATGATTAGTGCAGGTGGTAAAAGTATGTTCAGTGATGCATAATTAGATTACACCCAACTAGAAAAGAACCGAAAAGTACTTTTTACTACAGAAATGTAATGAGATGTTGCCACCATTTAGGCAGTATACTGCTACTTTACAAATGTAAAATTATAGCTTTACAAAAATTCCAGTTAGTACTTACATTTGAATACCCTAATTTTGCATGCTTAAAGTCCTTAATTTAAAAAAAAAATAGCAACAACTCAAATGCAAGTTGACAAACAGCACAAAATTCTTGGCCAAAAATAATCATTAAAAGCTAATAAATAGTTAGAGAACAAATTTTACAATAACTTCTTAAAATAGAAAAGGCATAAAACAGAAGCTATTAGTGATGTCATAATGGTGAATACTGAATTTGGGTTGCCATTTTAATGGCATAATATATTTATGTGGCCCCTTATTCATTTTTTGTCCCCGTTTCTCCTGTTTAGAATTTCTTAGAGTTAGCATAATGCTATTTCTTTAACTACTGAATAATCAATCAGAAGCAAAAGTACAGCACAGGAAGATAATCTTTATTATACTTTAACTAGAAATAGAGCAGATAGCAAGATCACGAGGTATAATTGATTTTTTTTTGAAACCAGGCTTCAAAGACAATAATCAAAAACAATCCTTAAGTGCACAGATATTTTGGTCACTATTATAATCTTCAGGGGCACAAAAGCCAGCAGCATAATAGAACATAAAGGTAATGACTCAGAATTTCTGATTGTCAAAAACACAGGTCACTGCATTAAAAACTATCCTTGTACTTTTTTGTGGTGCTGGGGATGGAACCCAGGTTCTCATACATTGTAGGTAAGTGCTCTACCAGTGAGCTATACCCCCAGCCCCTTGTATTTTCTTAAACTTCTTCTTAAACATTGCACAGTTCTTCAGCAAAATAGCAACCATACACATAGCATTCCTAGAAGAATACTGCCTTAATGCTAAACTTTTCTTTTCCCTAAAAATTCACTAAATCATGATTCCAGTCTCTGCATGTATTAGTGTTAGTGGCAGTATGCAAAATTGATTTTGTTTTCAAGGTTATATAGCAGATTGACTTTACATTTGGTGGCCAGCTGTGTACCCTAATTCTTCTTTAATTTTAACTACACTTCATAAACCCTGAGATATTAGATAACCTGCTAATGATTGTATACTTTTAATTTGTACTTTACTCCGCTCAATTTATATCCCACATAATAAGTATTTAAAACTATTTACAGATGTTTGTAAGTAAAGCAATGATAAAATTTACTACTTGTATAGTTAAGACTACTAATAAGGCCTTTAATTAAGAGTTGCATATTATATGCATTTTTAAATTGCTAGGAGCAACTCTTAAAATGACATCTATAGTTCTGTCACCAATAAGTGCTTTGCATTTTGCTTACTTCTACCTGGGTAACCAGACTTGGTTTCCTCC
This sequence comes from Marmota monax, assembly GCF_021218885.2. Classification (NCBI taxonomy): domain Eukaryota; kingdom Metazoa; phylum Chordata; class Mammalia; order Rodentia; family Sciuridae; genus Marmota; species Marmota monax. The sequence goes on from NW_026694092.1 coordinate 1,891,812, forward strand.
CCTCTTGTAAAACAACTCTTTTTTTTTCATCCCCAAACAAATGCTACTTTTCCCACTGAACAGCTGCCAAAAGGAACTTAGCGTGTGAACAGCACATTGGTAAGTATAATGCCTAGCAGAGAAATATGATCCTACCAGGCATGCAGTAAATGCTTGTTCCACATGGAATGAGTAGATTGTAAGGCAGTTGTCTGACTCATATGCTGTACCTAATTTTGCTTAACTAGGAAAGTCAGGTTATCAGATCGAACTCAACCTTTAGTGTAAATCCAAAAAAAAATTGAAATTAAAAAAAATGGATTCACCAATTCTCAGAAAAAGTAGACAGGTAAATCATAACTGCTACTATAACATTAGTTGATTTAAAAAAAGGAGCAAAAATACCTTCCATTAAGTATTACGTACAACTAAGCGAGGGGAAGAAATAAAAAACTCAGAGGTGTTAGCTAATTCATTTCTTCTCTACATTCATCCTTGTAGCTTTTTTGCTCAAATATTTATCCCTGTTAAGTAAGTACTCTAGCTGAAAGATACATGATAATGTTAGTGAAAAGCTGGTGTAGGTACAAGATCATATTTGGATGTCATGCCGTATTTCTGCATTTACTTTTTGCTAACATTCAGTTTTTCTTATTTCAATGATGCTGTATAGAGTATGAGATAATCTGCCAATTTACAATGAGACTGCTTGCTTATAATACTCAGTTTCTGTTGATAGCTTGCACACTTGTCGTCTAGCATATTAATAAGTTAACTATGACTCCTGTTTAGAAAGGATACACTGACAAAGTCTTAAGTGAATGGCTTTAGTCTAGCATATTTAGTTGGTTACAGGACAATTGCAATGGCAAAAACATTAACAATGCAGTTCATGGTTCGGTTCTCCCATCTTACAGTACAGGTTCCTGAAAACACACAAGAAAAGGTCTTTGATATATCAGCAGCAAAATATCTAAATAACCAGGGGGTGGGGGAAAACACACACACACACACACTTACACGCATATGCACATTTTTCATAGATGTTAATATCATTTATTCCCTTCAACCTGTTATATCTTCACATTTCATACTGGTCTGAAGTCATACTTGTGACTAGGTACAAAGCCATTCTGTTGATAAGATCTTTTCAGGATTTAATTAGAGCCAAATAAGCATTTGATTAAAAAGTACCCCGTTTGACTTTGCTGACACTTTGATTTTGTATGAATCAGCTTAAGATCTCTTACCATCAGATGTGGTATCCCAAAAACATGAGCTGGCAGTGTGGAAGCCATATGCACTCTTCTGGACCACTGCACAGGTCACTGCAAAAACAGTCACAAAATGAGGACACTTACAGACAGAGGAAAGACCCAAGATTGAAGTGACTTCAAAGTTATAAAAACTGAAAAAAATAACAGAAAATGATGCAGCCAGTGGACTGGAAAAAAAAGGTCTCTCATCCTTTATCTACTCTCATGATTTAAACCCCACTGAATCTAGTCAGTTTGTGGGCCATTGCTATAATAATTTGCAACAGTATTATAGAGAAATTCTGGGTCAAGTTGTGTGGTTTGTATCATAGGCAAAATTTGGACACAGAAATGCAGGAAGTAGGGCACAGTGGCACACACTTGTGATTCCAGGAGTTTAGGAGGCTGAGGCAGAAGTATCACAAGTTCAAAGCCAGCCTCAGCAATTTAGTGAGGCCCTAGGCAACTCAGCAAACCCTGTCTCTAAATAAAAATATTTTAAAAAGGGCTGTGAATGTGGCCCAGTTGTTAATTACCCCTGGGTACAATCCCTAGTACCAAAAAAAAATTGCAAAAAAATATTTCACTTTACAGTGAATATGTGGAACTTCACAGTCCTACATAGAGGCATGGGATTACTAGAAGGAAGGCAGAGAGATTATGGGGGCCTCAGTGGAAAGACAACTGATGCAAATGTGAAGGGTAGCTCCCCAAGCCAAGGATACTTTTTTGTGCAGTGAAAGAGCTCCACCTTTTATATACACATACATATACACATATGTGTATGTATACATATATAATTACATATGTAATATATACACATATGTGGTATGTAAAAAATGTGTAAAACATATATTATTTTTTTGGAGCAGGGAGGATACTGGAGATTGAACTCAGGGACACTTTGCCACTGAGCTATATCACCAGCTCTTTTTAGTTTTTACTTTGAGACAGGGATTCACTAAGTTGCTTGGGGCCTCATTGAGTTGCTAAGGCTGACCTCAAACTTTCGATCCTCCTGAGTCACTAGGATTATAGACGTGCATCACCATGCCTGCCTAGGTGTGATTATATATTATCATTAAATGAATAAGTCAGGATTCCTTCATATTTTATTAGTATCTACCTTCAGTGCCTACTATTCATATTCATTCTCAAAATTCATAGAAATTCCCAAGGACAAAGGTTCGTGAACTAGTGAGGAAGGACACTGATACTTACCAATATATTTATAAGCTTTTCCCAGCTTAACCAAATGTGTTAGGGACTGCTCCACTATGCTTGCAGTCCACTGGTTGATGTTGTTCTGATTATAATCCTCACCTCCTAAGACCCCATCCACACACTAGAAGGGCAGAGAACAGCTAAAATTAGCCAAAACCAACACATTTGACACAAATTGCAACAATTTATTCAAAGCATAAAATACATGTATGACCCAAGAAGGTATCTCAGAAAATATGCATCTGTAAATATTTATTAGGCGCTGTCACTAATTGCTTAAGCATTTTGAAAGCATTTACACAAGCATTATCTCACTCCATGATATACTCTGGGTCATATTAAAGATAAATATGCCAAGGCTCTGTGGTAAAGAATTTACTCTAGCAGAAATGCTAATAAAAGAAATCCAATATCTATAACACAAGAAAGACTAATCATAGATGATAAGTTGTGTCATAAAAGGATTACAGGGTAGGGAGGGGATTAAAAGAAGGTGATATTAATTGGTTGAAGAGTGGCTTTGAAACAGCTGGGACTTAACTAGGACCCAGATGCTAGAAACAAAGGCTGGAACTAATTTAAAAACATAATTCTCATGTATAATAATTAAATTCTCATTCATACTATGTAATTGCTTAGCTATAATGCAACCAGCACACCTGCCAATGACAATAAATAAAGATGCTCTAGAAAGCGAAAGTCTAATAATTTCCCATAATGCTTACTTGCATCCACTTCTGATACCTGACTAAGAGCACTGGCTGTAGTATCACAATCCTAGGTTTTAAAGGCCAGCTCTGTACCTACCCATTTTGTGATTTTAGCAAGTGACTTATCACCTTCAAATCCCTAAATTTCCTAATCCTTACAGGAGAAATAACAACATCATCTTATCAGGTTGTTGAGAGGATGAAATGAGATAATGAACTCAAATGAGATAATGAACTATGCTCAAACACAGTGCCTGGCACATAAATAACTATTATTATGATTATTATCATTATTGCTGCCAGCTATTGTTTTGGGTTTTTTTTTTTCTTTTGGTACTGGAGATTGAACCCAGGGGAACTTAACCACTGAACAAAATCCCTAACAACCCCCTTTTTTAATTTAGAGACAAGATGTCACTAAGTTGCCTAGGGCCTTGCTAAACTGCTCAGACTGGTTTTGAACTTGATATCCTCCTGCCTCAGCCTCCAGAGTCCCTGGGATTACAGGCATGTGCCACCTTGCCCAGCTCCACTACCATTGCTTATATTCAAATAATAGAGTCTGGAACACGAAGCACTCATTCACTTTTAGAATCTAACTTAACACCCGCACAAGTGCACATGCTTTCATTTACGACTTCTAAGTAATACAGCATGCTACTCAATATAGAATCTTAAGCTGGATAATATAAAATCTTTGGAGGATTGTGAGTTCAAAGCCAGCCTCAGCAATTCAGTGAGGCCATAACCAACTTAGCAAGACCCTTCTCAAAATAAAAAATTAAAAAATAAAAAGGGCTGGGGATGTGACTCAGTGGTTAAGTGGCCCTGGGTTCAGTCCTCGGTATTAAACAAAAACAAAAACAAAACAAAACAACAACAACAAAAAAACCTCATTACTAATAATAAGATGCAAAAAGAGAAATTAAATAATTTAGAGGTGCTGACAAAAGTAATGTGGCCCAAATTATTCTCCATGACAGAGTAGAAGGGACAGTAGCACAGGGTTTTAAGGGTCAGCAGAACATGGTTTTAATTCTGGCTTTACCATTACCAAAGCTGATGATCTTTTTTTTTTCTGTTATGAAAAATTAGGGGAATATTTTATTTTTTTGGACTGTGCAAAACTTTTCCTCCTGTAGATGCCTTTCCTTAATGGGGAAAGTAAGGACACTCATTTTCTTTTGGATTATCTGAAAGAATCACTCCAATTTCAGCTCTAAACAATAGAAAACACTGTGTGGATGTGGGTCCTACTGTCAATAGCCCTCCTAATTACAATTAACTAATATTTAGCCTAACTAATTACCAGGAGGCCTACCAGGCAATGAGGTTCTTAAACAGATCTGCATTCTCATGGTCAATCTCAGGACAGGGGCACATAGCAGGTAGTCAATAAATGTTTGTTGTTGAAACAATATTGGCTTTGATATACTCTCTGGACATTCCAAATCAAATACACTTTAGTCTAAGTTCCAACTTAGTTTCATTTGTAACTCATTCTTTCTTTAAGGATGTTTTTGGGGAATTCTAGTTTAACAATGAATAAAATGCATGTGTATAACCAATAAATGAGTGGCTCTTAGAGTTCAGTAGAAAAAAAAATATATTGGTGTGAGGGCTCAGAGCAAGGAATTGAAAAAAATAAGATGAGCAAGAGATAAGGAAAACAGAAATAACTGCTGAAATTATGTAATTGTCTAGGAAGTACTAAAATGTTTTAATACAGAGCTTATTCTTGAGCTTTTCCAGTGCCTCAATGGAAATGTTTCAATGGCAGGAAAAAGTTGGCTTATGGGAAGAAAGGAGGAGGTTCTTTTGATTCAAAAATAGACTATTAAAGTGATACACAAAGAGTGGCCTCCCCACCCTTGCCTTTCCAGTCCCTTTTCCCATTCTCCAGAGGAAAATACCTTCAGTGTATAATTATGTTTATTTCTTCTAAAGGTTACTTACATTATTTCCAAATAACATTTATATCACTCTGCAAGGGAAATACTGGGGATTTAACTGCTTTACAACCCAGTTACATCCGGTCTTTATTTTGATATAGTCTCACTAAATTGCTGAGGCTGGCCTCAAACTTGTGATCCTTCTGACTTAGCCTTCCAAGTCACTGGATCCCAGGCATGTACCATGGCACATAGCTATATCACCATTTCTTCACTTATGAATTACTGATAATATCCATGAGAAATCCTGCCATGATAGGTGAAAATTTAGTTCCCCCAGGCCACCTGGTGTCTTCCTCCCATGCCCTTCTCTTAAGACAGTGAATTTACTATTGTCATTCAATATATTTACACTGTTAGGACTAAGTTTCATTTCTATTCCTGACAGTTCCTTGTACACAGAGGATTTTTTCTTAACATTCCTAGCCTTTTATCCCACCAGTTTTTCTTTCCCCTGGAGATGGAGGTGAGTTACCTGCTTGGCGGGGGACGACCATTGTTCTACCATTCTCAATTGGGAAAGCCAATCTTCCAGACATGTTGGACTCGGGGTTTTGCTTCTTCTCCACCCAGACCAATGAAAGGCATCAGCCTATAAGTGTTTTTCTCTCCCAACTCAAACTTTGCCTTGGATGGCTCTACCAAGGTCTGAACCCAGTGACAGCAAGTAAACAAGCTACATCATCAACCTAGTTTTTATCCATAATAAAAGAGTTTTGTTCTCTTCTAATAACTCTTTTCTCTTTTTATCTGGTTCAGAACTTAGGAAAGGAAGAAAGCACTAATTAAAGGGACCACGCCAAAGACCCCCACATCCTTTCTTTCATGTTCCATTGACTAAGTATGGTCTCTTTTGATATTCCATTTTGAAAAATGAGATTATTATCAATCCTGTCCACCTCCAAAACCTTCCTCATTTCCTTTTCTATCATCAAGGTACTGAAAGCATTTGCATTTAATTTTCATTGATTAAACATTCCTAGGTGATATTGTTCTAATACATGATTCTGAACTATTCAAATATGGCAGGATTTTCAGGTGCCTGTCTAGCCCTTTCAGACATCGAGTTGATCCTTGTTGTACAAGGACAGACCTGTGGGAGCTTGAAGTGAGCTGGATCATCCAGAGCACTCAGGCAGGTGAGGCACTGTCTGGAGGATGTACTGAGAGCGCTACCAGAGGGAGAAGCCAACTAGTCAGGGCCTGCTAGGACACAGGCCTCAACAGTCATACACACAATTCAAGCCTGCGTTCTGAGCCATCTCTCTCTCTCTCTCTCTCTCTTTCTCTCTCTCTCTCTCTCTCTCTTTGGTAGGCCTTGGCAGAGTTAAAGATGACTCAGGACTATTAAAGTGTTCATAAGTACCTTACCTACAGTGTATTCTGTATTGATACCACTAGAATAATTAAAGTTCCTCTGCCAGAATTGATTCCCAAAGAGAACTTCCTTTTTGTTTGCCTAACAAAGGACCAGATTTCACGTTTCAAATAGTTTTCTGAAGATTTTGGTTTACCATCACATCAGTGTCTACAAGGTGCTAAAGTGATTATTTTTCCTAGTATATTGTTAAAACAAGCACACAAAGTCAAAGGCAGACATTTCTAGGGTTTTTTTTTTTTTTGCCTATTTGATATAAATCTTTTATTCAAAAGACAGGATTATCAATTTTGGTAAAGAACAAACCATTTTTCTAGACTAAAACAGTTTTTTGTTTGTTTGTTTTGGTACTAGGGATTGAACCCAGGGGTTTTTAACTACCTACCCCCATCCCCAGCCCTTTTAAATATTTTATTTAGAAAGAGGGACTCTCTGAGTTGTTTAGGGCCTCCATAAGTTGCTGAGGCTGACTTTGAACTCTTGATCCTCCTGCCTCAGCCTCTTGAGCCGGTGGGATTACAGATGTGCACTACCACACCTGGCACTATGACAGTTCTTAAGCATCTCTTTGAGGAAGCTCCAAGATGCCGGACAGCATGTGATAGAATAGAGCAGCACTCCTCTAAAGACTTGGGTGAAAAATTCAAAATCTTGTGTTTAACACTAAGGGTTCTAACTTTGTACTGAACCTCAAAACATACATCAGTGCAGCAAGCCTTGAGATGTACATGTATAACTTACCTCTTTGACGATATTGTGGGCTTCATCAGCATTGAAACCAACCTAAAGGGAAAACCCAAGATAATACTGCTTTCAATACAGGCTTCCTTTTATTTGTAGAGATGATAATACACAGAATCCCTTGACTGGCCTGGACAGGGGAGTGACAGAGACTGTAGTGACAAGGGGCACTTAAAAGTATAGAATTCTCTCCCTACCTTTCCTTCCGAGAGATTCTGAGTCCTTAGGTCAGGGCAGAGCCTGGGCAACTATATCTTTTTGAAAAGTGCTTTGTACTAGCAATTCTGATGAACATTTTAGATGGAGAATCATTGTATTGTAAAGTTGAGGAAATAAGCAGATAAAGATACATGTGTTATAATGGCATTTTATTCAGTCATAAAGAAAAATGAAATTATGTCATTTGCAGGAAAATGGATAGAACTAGAGATCATTATGATATGTGAAATAAGCCAAACTCAGAAGGTCAAGGAAAAGAAAGGTGATCTCATGAGACCAGTAGCATACAGGGAAGAGACCAGGGGGCAGAAAGAGGGGAGGCAGGGGGAAAGTGCCGGGGAGGGATATTGTCCAAATTATGTTGTTATACTGCGTATGTACCAATCTGTAACAACAAATTCCACCATCATATACAACTACAATGCACCAATAAAAATGTGGATGAAAAAAGATATATGTATTATCAGTAATATAAGAAATGGTTTCAGCAGGATGAGAGAATAAAGTGGTCCATGAGAAGAAAATGCTTAATTCGTTATTTTCAGTTTTGTTTTTAACTGACACTAGGTCAAAACATGACTTTCCTGAATTAAAAATTACAACAAAACTTGATCATTCAAAATTATTATCACTTTCATATTGTAAGTTAGTCTGACAACTTAGTCTTTTTGGGGGGAGCAGCTTGCAAGAATCCTGAATTAACAACAATGATCAATGACATTCAAGTGTCCTCAAGAACAGAACTAGGTTATGTGATAAGACTGAAATCTAAACCAAGACACTTCAGGTAATACAAGAATTGTTTCTATGGAGACATTTTTAGGTGCTTTATCATATCAGCATTTTTGTAAAAACCATTATACAAATTAAAGTTACTTCAAACAAGTAAATTCCAAAATTGATTTGAGTATAGATTTAAAATTTTTTTCAACTCAGAATTCCCCAATGACAAAGGAGTAAAATACCCTAAACATTTAGGAGTATTATTAAAAAAAAAAGAGTTTGGCCCCACTAAAAATGACCATTTTACTTTAAAATCACATCCTTATCTACTGTCAGAATTGGCCTATGAATCAAAGGATGCCAGTTTTGCTTCAGTCTGGAAAGCTACCTAACAATAATCTGGATGTACTGAGTGGCCATGGCAACACATGTAATTTTATTTCTTTTTAAATATATGCATTTAGGAAGCAGTACAGGAAAGAACCCTTTCCCTTTGTTGGGGGATATGCCAGCCATATAATATTCTTGTGCCTCAGATCCTCCCAGCCCTCTCCTCCCACCAAGGGGGATGCTGAGCAAGCCCTCTATCACTGAGCTACATCCCCAGCCCTCAAGTTCTTATTCCTAAAGTTACAGCATTTTACCATTGACCTGTGATTATGCGTGCTACCTGGAACAGAAGTAATTCATTTAAATGTGGTTTTAACTTCTGCAGAAGCCCATATCCTAAAATATCCTAACCTATTCCCATTGGAGCAGAAACCCCTTCCAAGACATCTACAAGGTTTCCTGCTCCATTCCCTACCACTGGACAGAAAATATCTTCATCTATTCCGCCCTTGCCAGCTGTCACAAGTTAGGCTGCAATCCAACAGGCCTCATCTTCCCAGCGGTAACAGTGAAGCGAGAGCTGTAGCTATATAGTCAGAGGCTTTACAAATCGACCATGCCATTCCTGGCAGTTTTAATTTGGAGCATGTCACTGAGTGGCCATGAAAAGTCAGAATCCCCATCAGTAAAAGGAAGCTAACAACTGACATCATGGGATTTCTGGTGAGGCTTAAGAAGCCTGAGTCAGTAAGCAAGGGTTCCTAATCTATAAAGCAACGTCTTTCCAGCCCACCCAGGCCAGAATCTCCAGGATCCCAAGCTGCGGTGCCCGAGGGGCTGCGACACCTGCTCCTAAGGACGCCCAGGGGTGGAGGAAGCTGCTGGAAGACCAGTTTCCCAAGCCCGCCGGCAGACGGGCGACGCCCTCCACCCACGACCCCTCCACAAGCCTCTTCCCCACATCCCCGCCGGGACCCCACCGCCCGACCCTCGCGCTTCCGGCCGCCTCTGCCACCCCGACAATCGGTCCACCCTCAGGATCTCGGGGGCGGGGGGAAGGGGACAGAGAAGGGCGAGGCGTGTCCCCGGCCCCGCGGAGAGGACTCGGGCTCGGAGGACACCGCATCCCAACTTTGCCGATCGCCGGGCAATGGAAGACCACCCGACAGGGACCCCGCATCCAGGCGGGCGGGGCTGAGGGCGGTACCTCCTCGCAGTGGCGATGGTACTCCTCCATGGTGGCGCCGACTCTCCCCGGGGGCGGAGCGACGCGTGGGTCTAACTCCGCGGCCGCGCACTGGCCTCCCGGGAGGCCCCGCCCCCGTTTATGGCCTGGGGCCTTTACCCGCGCAGGCCCCGCCTTTGTGCCGCACAGGAGCTTGGAACACGAGGCAGGCTCCGAGTCGTCTGACCCAGGGAGGGGGCCTCCTGGACACCGAGTGTACGTCAGGCCATACGCCTATTCCTTCCTGCTTCCATCTGACCTTTCTGAAAATAAGGGATGCATGTTAAAAAGCTAGGGTTGTGGCCACTGTGGATGACCTAGTGACCCACACAATTGGTTTAGTGCTAAGTGCTGTGGTTATTTTCACATAATTTGTTCATTCACCGTTATCCAACAAATAAGTGTAATTAATGTAGTCACCTACAAGCAACTTTGATTGGTCACTTACTAGCTCTGTTAATTAGAAAACTTACCCCCCCTTCAGATTTCCTACATGAAAACATAATCATAACTATTTCACCACTGTTTGCAAGGATCAAATGAGATACTACTTGCGAAACTCCTAAAGCAGATGCTCTCTTCTTGCTCCAAGACTGTGCATAAAGAAATATATTACTTACAAGAAAGAAGGAACAAATATCCTAAATTGCAAACCTTAGCAGATGCACAGTACCTACATTTATTTAAAATTTTCTAAGTTCTAGATGACCCTAAATATTTCTTCAAAACCTCAGTAATCCAGAAGGTTTGATTTTTCTCTTATTACTTTTTTCAAGATGAAACTGAGGTACAGAGAATTTAAATAACTTGTCCAAGGTCATGCATTCAGCAAGTGGTAGAAAAGAGGCATAAACTCAAGTACTTTAGTCTGATAGCAGACCAAGATCTTTACCACTGAATGAGTTTCCTATTGCTGCACTAACAAATGACCACAAATTTAGTGGCTTCAAGCAGCACAAACTTATTATCTCATAGTTCTGGAGGTCAGAAGTCTAAAATGGGTCTATAGGGCTGGGTCTTTCTAGAGGTTCTAAGGGACATCCTGTTTCCTTGGTGTTCATAGTTTCTACAGGCTTCCTGTATTCCTTGGCTCATGATTCCTTCCTCCAACTTCAAAGCCAGAAGTATCAGTCTTCTTCTCTGTATGATTCTTATTCACATCTGTAAATTGTTTTCTGCCATGTCAGGTGATATGTTCACAGGTTCTGGGGATTCAGATGTGCACACCTTTGTGTGTGTGTGTGTGTGTGTGTGTGTGTGTGTGTGTATGGGGATAGCAACATTCAGCCTACCATAACCATTTTTCTATTTTGATCTCCAAAATTAAAGTTGGAAGGTTCATTACTCTTCTAGTCCAACTCTTGTATTTTACAAGCAGAACAGGAGCTAAGAGACAAGTAATTTGTAAAGTGCACATAGATGTTAACTACACCCCTGGGCTTCTGAATCTCAGGCCCTTCCATTTCCCTGCTCTCATTTTATGAGCTTAGACAGAACCAAATAGAGCTGTTTACTTGACAATGTAGTTTGTTACTGGTTCTTCTAAATTGTGGGTTGAGAAAAGTTACTGCACAAAAGTTATGATTGCAGTTCACAGAGGAAACATCCTCTTTCAAGACATTTTACAAGCCAAAGTTATTTTTCTTTGAGCAATGTCAACATCTGAATTAAGAGAGGGCTTAGTGATGGCTTTATGAACACCAAATTTACTTCCCTAAAGACATGTTTCTATATCTAGGTGGGTCAAACCCTGAAGTTAGGTAGTCTGAAAGCTACAAGGGCCACATTATCACATCTCAGGTTGTGCCATGTGGTAATTCATGATACATATAAAAAGGGGTGATGAAGTGTTGTTCTACTTGTAGTATCTTTAATAAATTACCCAAGAATTGGGCAATAAAATCTATTTATTTTATTGTAATGTGCTCATGGATTCTGTTGGTTAGAAATTGGAATAAGGCCCAGCAGAGATAACTTATCTCTGCTCCGTAATATCTGGAGACTCTGCTAAGAAGACTCAGGGACTGTGGAGAAATTGACGGTGCAGGTAGGGGCTGAAATTCTCTGAAGATTCATTGATTCACCTACCTGGCATCTGGGCTGGGATGAATCAAGTATTAGTACTGTCATCTGGAACACCAACATATGATCTCATCAAGTGACTTGGCTTCCTACCATAATGGAAGCTTTAAGGTAGTCAGACATTTTACGTGATGACTCATGACTCTAAGCATGAGTTTCCATTAAGTGTGGCAGAAGCTACATTACCTGCTCCCTACCTTTTTTTTTTTTTTTTTTTTTAAAGAGACAGGGTCTCTCAAGTTGATCAGGCTGGCTTCAAACTCCTGGGCTCAAGTGATCATCCTGCATTAGCCTCTTGAGTAGCTGGGACTATAGGTGTGCACCATCCTGCCCAGCTCTATCACCTTCTATGAACTAGTTTCACAAGCCACATAGCAGTCACTTCCACCATATTCTGTTCTTTTTAACTTCACAATTAATTTTTTAGGGGGTTACTAGGGATTGAACTCAGGGGCACTTGACCACTGAGCCACATCCCCAGTCCTGTTTTGTGTTTTATTTAGAGACAGGGTCTCGATGAGTTGCTGGGTGCCTTGATTTCACTGAGGCTGGCTTTGAACTCATAAGCCTCCTGCCTCAGCCTCCTGAGCCACTGAAATTACAGGCATGTGCCACTGCGCCCAGCTCACGATTAAGTTTTAAAAATATTTTTGTAAAAGATCTTGAGCAAAATATGACTGAATTTCCCATTTTATTAGTAAATGCTGATTTAAAAGGGGGTCTTTCACTCTCTGATGCATATATCTTGGTGTATCTACCATATTTTAACCATTGAAGCAGTCACAACCATCTCAGACTCAAAGGGAGTGGACAGAGAATCCTCTTTTCAACTGGAGAGGTGTCAAATAATTTGGGGATTGTGCTTTAAAACCACCACAGGTTTATTAGTAACATTATTTGAATGCAAATAACAAAAGACCCAGTAGGAAGAGCTGACATAATCACATTTATTTTCTTGAAATAATGCAGAATTACATCAGTAGAGATGTTCCAGATTAATTTAGTTGCTTAAAAAATTTGGGGAACCTCTGTGTTTTCCACCCTTCCATATTTGTTTTAGTCAGCTTTTTTGCTGCTGTGACTAATGGAGCTGATGAGAAAAGTTTGAGAGGAGAAGTTTATTTGGGGGCTCACAGTATCAGAGGTCTCAGTCCATAGACAGCAGGCTCCATTCCTCAGAGCTTCAGGTGGGGCTGAACATCACAGCAAAAGAATGTGGTGGAGGGAAGCGGCTCACATGATGATCAGAAAGCAGATACAAAGTATATACCCCAAAAGCACACTACCAATGCCCACCTCCTCCAGCCACACACTACTCACGTTCAGTGACCACTCATTTAATCCCTTTTGAGAGATTAATTCACTGATTGGGTTAAGGCTCTCATAACCCAATCATTTCTCTTCTAAACCTTCTTGCATTTTCTCATGAGTTTTGGGGTTCAACTCACATCCAATCCATAAAAATGCTACTGTCCTTAGAACATCAGCAACATTTGGCCTCAGGATTGTACATGGCGGCATCAGTTCTGGTACCACAGAAATAAAGATGCCACAACCAATGAAAAAAAAAAATGAATGCTGCATTGGGTTGATCAGTTTTTTCTTTTTTTTTTTAATACTTATTTTTTAGTTTTCGGCAGACACAACATCTTTGTTTGTATGTGGTGCTGAGGATCGAACCCAGGCCGCACGCATGCCAGGCGAGCGCGCTACCGCTTGAGCCACATCCCCAGCCCCTGATCAGTTTTTCCTAGGAGGACAAATATTTCTTTTAAGTCTCCAGGAGTCTTTTTCTCAGGTCCCATTGGCCGAGATTCAGCCATGATTCCCCATCTGGGAAAACATATTATTTTGTGTTTTCATCTTCTTAAGTGAAAAGTGAGTTCTGCTAGGAAGAAAGTTTGAATATGAAAAAAAAAAGGTTAGCAGTCCAGGCCTTTCCAAACTTTTTCATATCATGGCCCATAGAAAAGTTCTTGTTTACATGGTAACTTCAGGTAGACTAGAAGGCCTTTGTGGGCATCTTTATGGGATTTGGTTATGTCAAATAGAAAAGGTGTTAAAAATTAAATTTGTAAAACCTTCCAAATAAAGTATTTTCAAATATCTTAATGAGACTCTCAATTTTGCTTTTATGAATTTAGAATTTTATATCTGACTTTATGTTTTAAATGGCTATAAGCTATTCCTGTTCAGGGGTTTTAATAAGTATTTCCCACAAATCTTAGTAGATCTAGTTGAGGAATCTTAGATGATAAACATTTAGACACATTTTATAAGCCATTCAAATTATATTTAAAGGTTTTTTTCTAATAGTGGACTAAGTAATTAAAAACATCCTTTTTACTGACAATTAGAAATATTGAACAAAATATAATAATTACTCAAAGGAATTGGAGTTTTAAGAGGGAAGGAAGAAGTATGGATGTAAGACCTAGAAGAAGAATAAAAGCTATAAATTTGAGCAAGGAATTTGGGATAATTTTTACTTGGGGGTGAGAAGATGCTAAGTCTTTTGCTTATGGGCCAAAGGGTAAGATAATCAAATTCTATGGCCTGCCAAGGATGGGAATTCTGGTAAGTAATCATACTTAGGGTTGAAACCTCAAGGATTAAGCCCTAGGCGTAAAACACCAAAACTTGATCTTGGAGAGACTAAAGCTCATTTTAAAAATCACTTCAATGCCTGAAATTGAATTAAAGTGATCTAGAATTGCTAGTGCCTCTGGCCAACATCCAGAAGCAAATGTAAATTCTTTCTGGAAAAAAGAAAACATTATGCTAGGACTCAAATTATATATACATAATTTTGGTTTTGGTTCTGGGGATTAAACAAGGGAGGCTTTGCCACTGAGCCACATTCCCCAGCCCTTTTTATTTTTTATTTTGAAACAAGGTCTCCCTGAGTTGCTGAGTGTCTGGCTAAGTTGCTGAGATTGACCTTGAACTTGCAATCCTCTAATCTCAGCCTCCTGAGTTGCTAGGATTATAGGTGTGGGCCCTCATGTCTAGTGATAAGTAATTTTTCATATACATTGAATGTATAATAAAACAACTAGGCACATAACGAGACAAAACAACATTGATATAAACTAACAGACAAAGGAAAAAACCCAGCTGGGGATCCAGGTTGTGGAGCTAACAGAAATGGAGTTGAAAATAATTATACCTACTCTATTCAAGGAGGTCAATGACAAGATTGAGAATTTCATTCAAAAACTGGATACTATAAAAATATCCAAGTGGAATTTCTAGATGGTAAAAGTAGAAGAGCAAAAACAAAATAAAACAAACAAAAAGTACAAAATCTTAAAGGAAGCTTTCTATAATAGTTGAGACAAAGCTAAAGATTTAATTAGTGAAGTTTAAAACATTGGGTAGGCGCTGGGGATGTGGCTCAGTGGTAAAGTGCTTGCTTGCCTGGCATGCTTGAGGCCCTGGGTTCAAATCCCCAAGCACCAAAAAAAAAAATTGGTGGAATAAAATATTAAAAATGAAGCAGAGAGATATAAATAAATGTAAAATGCAGAAGAAAAGCAGAGACAAAAAGAATATCATGAGACAGTTTACATATATAATTGGATTTCTAAGAGGAGATGAAAGAGACAGGGAAGAAGCAATATTTGGTGAAATAATCATTGAAGGTCTTCTAAAATTGATGAAAGAACTTCATTAATCATCTCTGTGGGAAGAGAGATGATAAAAACCTCCCAAAATACAATATTCAGGAAGAATTTATTTATAGTGGTATGTTTTGGAATGATCTACAAGATCATCTCTTGTAGGAGATCTACAAGAAATAGTTCAGGAACCTGATAAAGTTCACTCATTTTCCCCCTCCTCATCCATCTTCTTGCCCAGCTCCAGAGGTAGGGACTATAGCAGCTATACCATGGTACTTGACACCCTCCTCCTTTTAACTTTACCATCTTATATGAAGGACACTGGTCATGGCTAATGTTTATTTTTTTAAGGTATGATCAACTTATTCCCATATATGAATAATACAATAACAGATGGGCTTCCTCTCTATAGTACATTTTAGGCTCTATTTCTACTACATTTCTTTCTATCTTTTCAAAAGTATTTTATATCTTTATTTTTATGCGGTCCTGAGGCTTGAACCCAGGGCCTCGCACATGCTAGGCAAGTGCTCTACCTCTGAGACCCAGCCCCAGCCCCTGTCTACTACATTTCTAGGGACCTTGTAATCACAGGTTAAATTAATGTCATCAATGTAATGGATCAATATAAGATAAGAGGGAGTCTTTCAAACCTTCTGTAGAGGCCATCTTTGGTTCATGGTCTTCATTGTTTATTCATGAGTCTTAATTTATATTTTCCTTGTATGTGCTTTATAATGTTATAATAAGGGACCAGGTGATTCCACAATCTTTATTATAAACCTTGTTGCCATAGAGACTAAGTGCTTCAGCCACTCAACCTCCAGTGCCTTGCCCTCTGCCTCCTCTGGCGGTGAGATGAGTAATCATGTCATGAATCACTTATGCCCCATTTTTCAGCAAGAATATTATCCGTGTGCTCCTTGAGTCCGTGAACAACCCATTCCCAGAATTTCATTGTAAGGGATCTACCCCTATATTAATCAGAGTCCTCCAGAGAAACAGAACTAATAAGATGAATAGTATGTGTGTGTGCATGTTTGTGTGTGTGAGTGTTTAAAGAGATTTATTTTAAGGAATTGGATCACACAATTGTGAAGGCTTGGCAAGTTCCAAATCTGATGGGGTAGGCAAAACTGGGTGACTCAGGAAAGAATTGCAATTAGAATCCAAAGGCAATCTGCTTTAGAACCAGGAAGAACCAGTTTTGCAGATGAAATCCAAAGGCACTCTGATGAAGAATTCGCATTTGTTCTATTCAGGACTTCATCTGATTAGATGAGGCCCACTCACATTATGGTAGATAATCTGCTTTGCTCAAAGTCCATCAGTTTAAATGTAAATCTCAAACCAAAAACATCATCCAGAAACATCCAAAATATTTGACTGAGTATCTGTGCACTGTGGCCCAGTCACATTGACACATAAAATTAACCAACACAGGCTACTTCTGGTACCAGTTACTGTATAAGTCAGGTTGCCAAGAAGAAGCAGACGACATACTCAAGTTGGCATAAATTGAAGAGTCCTCTTTTACAAAGGAACTAATTACAGAAGTATGGCAAGTTATACTCTTGAAATTGTGGGGTTGTCATAACTGTTAAGCCCAGAAGTTTGAAGGGAAAGAGTGATTTAAACAGTTGTGTAGACAAGAGTACTTTTAAAAAGAACAGTGACCGTTTGTCAAGGAATATACCAAGCCCAAGGTGACATCCCAAAAAGGAAATCAGGGGAATATTTATCCTAACCTCTTCTCCCTCCCTCTGATCATTTTTTTTTTTTTTTTGCGGGGGCGTACCAGGGATTGAACTCAGGGGCACTCAACCACTAAGCAACATCCCCAGCCCTATTTTGTATTTTATTTAGAGACAGGGTCTCACTGAATTGCTTAGTGCCTCGCTGTTGCTGAGGCTGGCTTTGAACTTGCAATCCTCCTGTGCCAGCCTCCTGAATTGCTGGGATTACAGGCATGCACCACCGTACCCAGTTTTTCCTCTGATCTTTTAGCCACTTTCCTCATTGGTTGAACTCAACTGGAAACTAGAGGGCATGTGAGCAATGGGGATCCATATGGGTCAGGACTGGGGGCGTAGCTCAGTGGTAGAGCACGTGCTTAGCAAGTGTGCAGCTCTGTGTTCCATCCCTGCCAGGGTCCAACCCCGACAGGGATCTAGGGGTCCTGAAGGAGGAGTGGCATTGGTGAAAGAAGAAATGGGATGACAGGTTGAAAGTTACAAGCAGCCTCCAGAAAAAATCTGCTGCCCCTAGAGGAGCCTTTATTTTTATGCCTTTTTTTACAGGTGTTTTTTCAGGTAGTTAATGAATAGCTTCAAAGCCCCAAACTTCTTTGATTTACATAACTTTCAAGAGTTACAATCTTTTCTGACATACATTGATTACCTAAGATATTGAGTACATTGTTCAAAATATTTTCCTGTACCCTTAGCCAACCATGATTAAGCTTTTACGTTTTTACCTCAATCACTAAGTGCTAGGCTACACAACTAGACTACATGACTCCTTACCTATTATTCACTTTTAACTTTAAAGCATACCTATAATTATTTCATTAACCTTTAACTTTAAAGCATACTTATGATTATTGGTAAGCTTTCTTACTTCTAAACTAAAGTCCCAGTAAAATACACTTAAAGTAGTGAAAGTCTATTACTTAAAAGCCTACTACTCTGAAGTGCCTCTAAAATATATCTATGTTAATTTTATATTATTTTATTTTTAATTTCCAAGATAATTTTCTTTCTTTCTTTCTTTTTTTAATATATGACCTATTTAACTGCTTTCTTACAGAATTTCTTTGATCCTTAGTCAAAGTACACCAAGTCTTACGTCTTTGTATTCCTTAACTAAAGGGCAGGCTCTGCACCTCAACCCATTAGCCATTAATACTAACTATGTGTTTCCCACTTTCATCATGAATTCCTGTGTGAGGCAAAGGAGGTTCTGTTCGCGGGGAGAATGTATGTTGCACAGGTCGTGGCTTTAGAACGGGGGTGGGGGGGCTTAGTGTAAATTGTTACGCTTTCCTCAGGAACCTCAATTTACAATCTTTTTTCCATGAATTTCTTGAGGAATAACACTATTGTTTGTATCCTGAGAGATATTGAAACACACCTTGTGGCATGTCTCAGTTGTATCCTTAGTCTCATTCTGGGAATTTTCCTGCAATCTCAGGCAATATGTACTTTTATTATTGATTGATGTATGCCCTGTTATCCATATCATGAGTATCATAAACAAAACACTTAACATTCCCCATGGTTCCAGTTTCCAGATGGTGTGGTCCTGCCGCAGCATCCCCCATGCTGTGACCCTGTCAGACAACGCATGCAGGAACACCTTCACCACATCCCTATCCCCACAAAAAACAAAATCAAACAAAATCAAACAACAACAACAACAACAAAACATATAGGTCAACTTCCCAAGGCAGAGAACAGGGTGAAATGTGGATATGGAGAGGTGTTGAGAGCCACAGCCATAGGGGCCCCAGCAAACTTCCAGCTGCCAGCAAACTTCCAGTTGCCGGCTGATGATTGGCTCACAGCGGCCCCAGCAACATCTAGCTGATTGGCTCCTCTGCGGTGATGCTCATTGGGCTGTTTCCCTGCCCTTTCAGACCACGGAGCTGCTCATTGGGGGACTTTTTTGGCTCCGCCCACATGACCCAGCCAATCGGCCTCAAGAGCAGGAGGATTGTGGGAGGTGGGGAGAAGCTTGTGTGGGAGAGAAAGGCTTGTGGGAAGCCGGTGGTGGCAGTTGAGGCTCTGAGGGTTTTTCCTGAGAGGCTGTTTTGTTTGGCGTGTGTGGTTCTAAAAATAAAGTTAGTTTCTTTTGACAAGTGGCTCCTGATTGTGCCCAGCCAGACTGCGGCAGAGAGGCAAACAAAGCATATCTAAAACCAACCTTAAGTCACAGATCCAAGAATCACTATGAACCACAAGTGGAACGAATAAAATTAAAAAACATATTTTGGCACATTGCAGTAAAATGGCCAAAAATCAAAGAAAAAAAATTGTATAGTAGTGCCCCCCCCCCAAAAAAAGGACAAATTACCTTCAAAAATGAAACAGGACTGACATCTGACTTTCTACAGAAACAGTGAAAACTCAAAGACAATGTATTTTGACACCTTAAAAAAAAAAAAAAAAAGACTGTGAACTTAGAATGTGTACTTACCAAAAGTTTTCTTCAAAAATTAAAACTTGGGGCACATAGAAATGCAGAAAATCAGTCAACAGCAGAAGTCTTCAAGAAATATCTTTCTTTTGGCAAAACCCCCAAATGATCCTAGATAGAAATTTGGAAAAATATAAGAAGAAATAAGGAGTAACTAAAGGGATAGATCTGTGGGTAAATGTAATGATTATCATCTCTGTGAAACAATGGCAATAATATCTTATGGAGTTTATAATATAAGTCAAATTAAAATAAAGGTTAACTAAAGCACATAAGTTGAGAGGAGGATAAATTGAGTTAAAGTGTTTAAAGTTTCTTTCACTGTTCAGGAAGTGGATAAAAGCACAAAGTAATATACTTTGGTAAGTCAAAGATGCATTTTGTATAAGATAAGCACCAAAGGAAAATATTTTTAAGTGTATAACTACTTAGCTAGCAGAATAAAAAAACAGAATTCAAAATAAATGCTCAAACAAAAATAAAGGAGAAGAAAAAAAAGAACATACCATAAGTGGGGCTAACAGGTAAAAATAAGATAATAGATTTAAACCAAAATTTACCATAACTACAATAAATGTAAACAGATCATATGTTCCATTTAAAAGACTATAGACAGAACAAAATATTCCCTACCTGTTATAGTTTAGATATAAAATGTACCCCCCAAAGCACATGTGTGAAACAATGCAAGAAAGTTTAAAGGTGAAATGATTGAGTTATGAAAGCCTTAACCTAATCAGTGCATTAATCCACTTGAGTGGATTAACTGGGTGGTAGCTATAGGCAGGTAGGGTATGGCTGGAGGAGGTGAATTATTGGGGGCATGCCTTTGGGGTATATATTTTGTCTGTGTTGAGGCCGGGGCTCTCTCTCTCTCTCTCTCTCTCTCACCCTCCCTCCCTTTCTCTTTCTCTCCCTTTCTCTCTCTCTCCCTCCCTCCTTCCCCACTCCTGGTGCTGTGTCCTGAGCTGCTTTCTTCGGTCACACTCTTCTGCCATGTTCTGCTTCACCTTGTGCGCCCAAAGAATGGAGTTGGCCATCTATGCACAAAGACCTCTGAAACTGTGAGTCTCAAAATAAACTTTTCCTCCTCTAAAATTGTTCCTGTCAGGCTTTTTGGTCAGAATAGCAGAAAAGCAGACTAAAATACCACCTATATGCTGTTTATAAAAGACACAAAAATGTCAAGGATGCAGAAAATTTTAAAGTAACTGGATGGAAAAAGATACGCCATGCAACTTATCCAAAGCACTAAGGCAAAAGATATTACTAGAGGTCAGGAGATACATTTCATAATGATGAAAGAGTCAATTCACCAGACATAATAATTTCAAATTATTTCTAAAAAATTATTAAATAGTTGTTATTTTTAAAAATATTTATTTTTTAGTTGTAGTTGGACACAATATCTTTATTTTATTTTTATGTGGTGCTGAGGATTGAACCTGGGGCCTCGCACGTGCTAGGCGAGCCCTCTACCGATGAGCCACAACTCCAGCCCCAATAATTTCAAATTTTATGCACTGAATTCACTTCAAAACATGAGAAATTATAATTAATAAAATTAAAGGACTATATAAATTTATAGTTGTATGAGAGATTTTAATGACACTCTCAATAGATGGCATAGTAAGCAAGCAAAAAAAAAAAAGCTACCAGAAAAGATATAGATTTGAAGAACATGATTAACACATTTTATCTCAATGATATATGTAGAACTCTGAATGCAGCAACCGAAGAGCTGGGCATAATGGCACATGCCTGTAACTCCAGTGGCTCAGGAGGCTGAGGCAGGAGGATGGTAAGTTCAAAGCCAGCCTCAGCAATTTAGGCAGACCCTGTGTCAAAATTAAAAGGGCTGAGGGCTGGGGATATAGCTCAGTTGGTAGAGTGCTTGCCTTGCGTGCACAAGGCCCTGTGTTCAATCCCCAGTAACACACACACACACACAATTAAAAGGGCTGAGGATGCAATTTAGTAATGAGCCCACCCAACCTGGGGTTTAGCACATCCACCAAAGAAAAACAACAACTGAAGAATATGTATCTTTTTGAAGTACCAATGAAACTTTATGTGAAGTAGATCTTCTGGCTAAGGTACTTAATCAGCTAATTTATTTGAGAAATGCATACTCCCAGAAGAAACCTTTTCTAGAATTTTAAAGCATTTATTTTGCTTTAGAACTAGAGTTCATTTATCATGTTATAAGGTGGGAATGAAAAACTTTGTACAGTTGAACAAGATACTTAAAATCACATTTATTAATGTTGTCACTAGAAGATCATCATATATCAAGTAAATATTGATGGACTTCCTCAATTATAATGCTAACCTTGTTTCCTTACAAGGTTTTGTTCTGGGCCTTGGCTTTTGTAATTCTCCTGGTTTTAGGATGTCAGCCACTGTAGTCAAAACTCACACAGTACTATTTCAAGGCCTTTGTAATATCTGGTCCCAGTATGACAGAATGAATGTGGTTTTTTTCCATAGCACAAACCATTATTACAAAGAAAATTGCAAAGTAATACATTTTTTTCTAATTACCAGAACTAATTATCAAGACTAGAACACTAATTTTTAAATTACCTTACTTAGTGTGAACATGGATCAACAATGGGGCAGGGAATAGAAGATATAAATGGAGCAGGAAGTTACTATACTGAGATACACTGTCTTTCATTAAAAAAAAAAACAAAAAAAACACTAATCTCTAATGTAGATGTGGGAGGAGAAATGTCCTGATGATGAAGATTGCTATGCCATGGAATTAGTCTTTGGAGTGTTGAAAAGAACAGGGTTTTAACCCTGCCTGCAAATAAGAGGAGATTTTTAAAAATATCTATGCTAGATCCTACTCTCTGAGATTCTGCATTACTTTTTCAAAAGCTTCCCCAGATGAGTGATTATAACATGCAGGCTTTATAACTATTGGTGCAATTTCCCTCACTCTGGATGCCATTAAAACAATATAAATTAATTATAGAACATATATATATATATATATATATATATATATATATATATATATAATCTATACATATATGTGTATTATATATACATATATAGATGTGTGTGCTATGACACAAAGTAGTTATAAGTCTTCGAAAGATGACTTATACAAAGTAAGGCTATGAAGAGTCCTGGGGTGAGGCTATTTTGTAATGAGGGAAGTCTTCCCTAAGAAAATGTTTAGGCCATTATATTAGTCAACTTTCCATTGCCATGACAAAATACCTGAGAGAAACAACTGAAAGGAAGAAAGGGGGTTTTTTTTGTTCACAGTTCCAGACCTTTAGGGCCACCATTGTTTGGCCCCATTACTGTGACCTTGTGGTGAGGCAGAACATCATGGTGGGTGTGGTGGAGCAAAGATCCAGGAAAGGGTGAGGAAGGGACCAGGGACAAAAGATACCCTTCCAGAGCATACTCCCAGTGACCTATTTCCACTTAGATCCCATGTCCTAAAGTCTCCATCATCTCCCAACATCACCAGCAGCTGAGGCCCGAGTCTTCAACACATGAGCCTTTGGAGGACATTCCAGATCCCAACCACAATAGCAATCATTTGAATGATGTAAAGAAGTGAGATGAGAATTGCAAGTTAGAACAGAGAGTGGAAATTAGATGATGGGAGGATAATATTTTTTTCTGAGTGTGGGGAAGGGAATAAATTAAGAAAACAACAAGATTTCAGGCAACCCAATTGGGCTTTATGGTCATAATTTTAAATTGAGCCCATTCATTAAGATTGTAGACTCTAGGGGCTGGGGATGTGGCCCAAGCGGTAGCGCACTCGCCTGGCATGCATACGAGCCCCAGGTTCGATCCTCAGCACCACATACAAGAAACAAAGATGTTGTGTCTGCCGAAAGCTAAAAAATATATATTAAAAAAAAAATTCTCAAGATTGCAGACTCTACGTTTGGCTCTGGGAAGCATGCGCAGAAGATTAGGATTAACCAAGGTTGGAATTTCTCCATACAATTTTGACTAAAGAAAATTTTTCTTCATTGTTTAATGAGACTTTGAAAGCATTCCTAGGGGAGGGATTGGGCAGACAGATCGTGAATTCTAGGCTATGTGAGTAGTGATAGTGTAAAAATGAAAAGATCCATTGGATTCAAGATCCACATGGAATCAGAGAATTACTGATGTGAAGGTTCTAGAAGAAGGGAGATGGAAGTAAAGAGAGTAAGGGTCAGAAAGATAGATGATTGAATATAAAATACTTTTGAGGCCAATAATCTAAGCAGCAAGAAGAATTCTCTCTTCCCGTTTCTTTTTAACATCTTACTGTGAGCATTGTAGCCAGGAGAGGAGGACAAGAATCTTTGTATCAGTGTCACAGCTGGGGAACAATGTTTTTATCAGGTTCTATGATTTTGACTTGATGCCCTCCTGTGGCTTTTTGGTATATAGATTGGTATGAGTGAGTAGAGACAGCTGAGGAAAAGTCTAGAATATAGTACCATGATTGGCATATTGGGTAGGGGAAAATAAACCACACCAGGGAAGAAAAGGGAAGATGGCTTTTTCATATAGATTGATCCTCTTCCTCTAGAATCTCAGAGATTCTTTATGAGACCTCTTTTACCCTGCCCTCTTTTTTTCTGCCCTTATCTCTGCCATAATTTTTCATTATAATTTAACATTTGTTCATGTAGAAAAAGGTGAAATTATACTTATGTCTTTGGCATGATCTGCTTGTTCACACAATCTGATGGTATGATAATATAAAAATATTCCGGGTCCTGCTTTGGTTGATCCATCCTATTTCTGCAATTTCTAGCAAAGGTTGTAATTTTTGAGCCATGTGTTCAACTAAAAAATTCTACTTGTGATATGGGTAGGCCATGCCCTACTTCAACCACACATTATAAACTTTAAACAAATATCAGGTCTCAGAATATTTCCTTCCCTTGCAGAGAAAAAAAGAGAGAGAGAGATTTCTTATTTAGTATCTTTTAGTGGAAAGAAATGCTGACATTTTGATTCGGGGCATATACTCTGACCCCGTTTGTCTATGATAGATTTTTATTATCCTGGAGGGAACTATAAACTAGTTGAAAAATAAATGTACTGCACGAATCCATTCTGTACTGTTTCAGGGAAAGAACAGGTGCAAAGAGGCCCATTTAGTCTCACCCAGCTCTTAATTTCCATGATTCTTCTAACCATGGTTCATGAAGGACATTTCTTGGTGCTTTTGAAGAGCCAGAGTAATGTATTTACAAGCATAAAATGACTTCATTAAGTTCAGTCATTTGGCTCATCAAAAATCTGCAGCCTTATAAGAGGAAATCATTTATTGTCAAAATCTATATGCTAATGACCCTCTTCATAGTCAAAGCACATTTTAAGTATTTATTCATAGGCCAGATGAGGACTTATAAAGTGGTTAATTTTAAAACAAAGTGACTTTTTTTTTACAGGGAGACAAAACACTGAATAGAAACAAAATGAGCATTTGTGTCATGGTTTCCACACAATAGAGCATTTGCTAAGCACCAGCACCAATCACATATGTTTATTCAACACATGGTGCAGTCCTGGTTTTCAAATGCATAATCAAATATAAACCTATGCTGATATTAAGGGAGTGTGCCTAGATTTTCCATTGTAACAAGCATGGTTATACTCCATCTTCCTTAGGTAAAGACATGGATGATACAGATGTTGAGCATTGCTCTGGAGCAAAATGATTAACACATGTCTCATTCCTTAAGGGACCGTTCCAAGGTACAAAAATTTGGAATCAGCACTTAAATGTCCAAGTCTCAATGATCTCCTTCCAGACATAGATGAGGACTTAGAGAACAATACAAGCTATTTGGGAAGGGTTTTCTGTCCACCTAGTGTCATCTCTATTTTACCCCTGGTTAATGTTTGTTGGGATGGAGGATTTGGAGTCCAGAGATTGCCAGTCACTGTAGTGATGACATCAGGTCAATGTGGTGGGATGGGAAGGAGGCCCTCACTGGGGGCTTTTCACTAAAAGCATCTCTCCTGGAGTCATTTTGGCATTTGGTTTTTGGAATCATCACAAAGTGAAGAAAGCTTTCATTTTTTTTTTCTTCTTCTTATAGAAAAAGTCCTTCAATAAATCATTGGGACTTCTGTAATTGGTCTCTAGTCACAATGGGATTCTCAAATCAGCAGGAAAAACTGATGATGATTCTCTGGTCTGCTCAGCTCTGGTTTACCATGGCCATTTCAAATGTTCTTCCACTCTCCAACCCTCTGATTCCAGAATATTAACTTCCACTTTACCAAGAAACTGAATCCATCACATGAGGGCTCCCTGAACTTCTTTCCATTGAGTGTAACAACACATATGCATAGCTATTCTTTGCTTCTCTTATAACAGAAGTGGGAATTCCTCTATAGGTTCTTTGGCATTTATTCCTTCCTTCTTATTCAGACCATGGAAAGACATTGTTATTCTTCTTTCTCCTTTGTTTTTAATCAGTTTCCCAGGGCTTATTGTAACTGCCATAGTGCTTGTCTTGTATCTCTCAAGTGTAATCCCTTGAGAGGCAGAAAACTGGTCTATCCTGTTCACCATTATATTTCTAGTGCAAAGATCAATGCCTGATGCAGTTCATGATTTTTTAAAAAACAATGAGAGCCCAAAGGGGTATTATGGAACCCAGCATGGTGAGGCAGCAAGGTGTTATAGAATCCACAATATCTTACAGTTCAATTTCAATAATTTGTCTTGTTTAGGTCCTGCATGATAGTCTATATTGGCAAGTAGTCAGTGTTTTTTGCGGTGCTAAGGATTGAATCCAGGGCCTTATGCATGCTAGGCAAGCACTCTACCACTGAGCCCCAGCCCCAGCCTTGGTAAGCAATACTTGATCAACAAAGCAATGATGCTATTAGATAATTTATCTGCATTTGCTTCTTTATTTCTAACTCAACACCAAGTCTATGTCCTCAACTGGTTGTAAAGTGTATGAAATTCATACAATGCCCTGCTACCAAGGGACTAATAACTTGTAAATTTCCCAGTGAATTATTTATCAGAAAGTTAAATAATAACATTCAATCTGGGAAGGGGAAGCTGCATATAAAAATGTTTTGATAGAATTATGCTTACTTATTCTATGACATTTATCAGAGTATTGCATAATAGATGTTAGTTACCAATGACATGGTTGAACATAGAATGTTTTTCCTAAAAAAAAAGCATTCAGCAATTTACTTTTTTTTTTTTAAAGTGAAAGTACAAAAGGTTAACTCCAGAGAGCAATATGTCATCCACTAAAGATTTAAAAAAAGTTATTTAAGGACTATCATTTAGAGGTTATATTTCAGGTCTAAATAAAATGAATCATTCACTCTAAGTTAGCACCTAACGTGTTGTGGATCTTTCCTGAAGATTAAGAGGAAAAAGCAGCATACAGTCTGGTTGTGTACCACCTTTCACCTATGTAATCTAAAAATAATCTTTATTTATTATTTTTATTTATTCTTTTTAGTTATACATGACAGTAGCTCAAATAAATTTTAGCATTATGTCTTTGTCTATGACTTTTTTTAACATTTTGGGACAAAATTAAATATATATGATTTTTATTTTAAATAACTATTTCAATAAATGTTTGTTGGTGGGCTGCCATGTTCTAACACTGGCCTGAACTTTGAGACAAGGGGAAAGAAGCAAAAGTGGGGCTTGAGCAACTGATTTGACTGATTCAAGGAGGAAGGGTAGTGGCTAAGTAAAGTGGAAGTGCTAGGAAGTAGGAACAGAATGTGCCAAGCATGTGGGCATGAAAAGGCACAGTATGTGTGGGAAACTACAAATGCTTCAGTTTGACTAAATGAAGTGAACATATGGAAATATAAATGTGGGCATCCTCAATATATAAGGGTACGTAGTATGTAGAGTGGGAAAAAAAAAGACCACAGATGTTGAAATACTAGGAAAACACTCAGATCCAAAAGAGGGGCAGTAGCAGAGTCCACAAGAGAGAGAAGAGTTATAGAAGTGATAATACAGGCACACACAAACACAAGGTAATAGAGCAGGTAAATTGCATTTATGACTAATTTTCACCCCTTCCTATATCCATTCCCATCATTATGTACATTTTTAGTGCCTTCCCACTCTGATTTTTTTTTTTTTTTTGATACCAGGGATTGAAACCAGGGCACTTAACTCCTGAGCCACACCCCCAGCCCTTTTTTATATTTTATTTAGAGACAGTCTTGCTGAGTTGCTTAGGGCCTTACTAAGTTGCTAAGATTGGCTTTGAACTCACAATCCTCCTGCCTCAGCCTCCTGAGCCACTGGGATTACAGGCGTGGGCCACCTTATGTACCTGGAAGGAGTCTTTTAATGAGGCTCTACTTTGGGAAGGGAAGCCTTCCACTGGGACTCCCCCACTTACCCAGCCCCATTCTGTTGCAAAGGAGAACAAATTCAGGGCTTTAATTTTTCAGTTACTGCAGTGTAGGAAGGCCCAGGAAGAAGAATTTGATATTGGAGTTGAGTGAGCCAATGCACAGTGTTTGTCAGACTGAGACCAAGAGGAAGGTGACACATGGCAAAAAATAAAAAATAAAACCGAGGAACCAAGGATAGAAACTTTCCATCAATCTGAAAATCAGATGTGGTAAGAAAGGAAAGGAAGCTAAGGGATATTAAAGGTTACTAATTCTGATATGAAACCATTTAAGCAATAAGGAATAGTTGAAGAGGAGTCACAGGGGTGAATTTTTTTTTGGAGTTGAGAAGCTCCAGAAAACATCAGACTAGAAAGGATTTTCCAGATGGATATTAACATTTTTTACTATGATGAAGAGACTTGGGGTTTTAGTAAAGTAAAAGTTAACATCGGTAAAGAAAACAATATCCTTTTCCATGGATATATCAGTAATGAAAACAAGTCCTATTGCATATAATTAAAACTTAAAAAGAAATCAGGATGACTCCAAAGAAACTCAGACAGCAGGTCCAAGAGAAAGTAACTTTTCACTGACATATTGATTATCTGTTGCTTCATAATAAATCCGAGATGTAATAAATTAAAATACAACAATCTATCATTTTTCAGAAAGCTGTTGGTTGACTGAAGAATGTGGGTTTTGCTGATTTGTGCTGAGCTCTGCTGCTTCAGTTCAGTTATTCATCTATCTGTGGGCAGCTGGCTAGTTAGTAGGTGGCTGTCTTGTCTTGCCTCAGCTGTGATAACGAGACTCTGCTCCTCATGGTGGCTCAGCTTCCAGCAGGCTAGCCTGGACTTTCCTACAGAATAAAGAATACAAGAGAGAAAGGAGAAACACGCAAGGTTTCTTGCTCCTTAGACTCAGAATTGGAATAATATTATTTCTTCTGCATTGTACTGTGCAAAATAAGTTATAAGGCTAGCCCAGATCCAAAAAGTAGGATGAAATCTCAGAGGAGCTGAACTATCACAGTGTAAATAGACAAAAGAGGGGAAGGAAGCATAGTGTGTAGATGTAGAAGGGGAAGAATTGGAGCTTATTTTGTTATCAGTTTATCACACTGTTTATTTTCTTACGTCATTATTGAAATTCATGACCATGGGAAGTCTGACTCTATCTACTTCATGAACACAAGCTTAAATGCTGAGAGCTTGACTGAATGACTTCTCTTGGATTAGTCTGATTGGATGATTTGAAATGTCAGGGGATGGTAGTCATAAATATGGATGGACTTACACCACTTAGAATTTCATATAGTTCTTTTCATTCAGATTGAATTGCTAATCCTAGTAGCTACTATGCATATTGTGCCCCTGCCACTTATTTTTTTTAAAAAGAGAGAGAGAGAGAGAGAGAGAGAGAGAGAGAGAGAATTTTAATATTTATTTTTTAGTTTTCGGGGAACACAACATCTTTGTATGTGGTGCTGAGGATCGAACCCGGGCCGCATGCATGCCAGGCAAGCGCGCTACCGCTTGAGCCACATCTCCAGCCCCCCTGCCACTTATTTAATTATAATTTTCCCCTCATTTCCCAACCATGCCGTAAGTACAAACTCACCATTGAATTGCTTGCTTATACTGTGCCTGATATATCAAGTAACTTGTTAGAACACTATTAAAGCTCGGGCACACAGTAATAGCTTTCTACTATTTCCATGAGAGTGATGGAAGAGAATATTTTGCAAATCCAATGATCCTCTGCACGTCTGAAACAAAGAACAGCAAGCCTGGTGTTCTCAAAGCTGTGACTACCAAATGTTCTGACTGTGATTATTCCCATCCAGAACACACACATATCTATCTGTGTCACTGGGGCTAGTCCTCTCCCCTCTTCTCTTCTTTCCTCTCTTCCCCTCCTCCAAGTTAGTGCTATGTGAATACAGGGCTGGAAGAGAGAGAAATCAAAACACTCAGCCTGTTTTCTCTGGATGAGTGACTTTCTCAACAATGATGCTCCCGAATGCCACAAAGAAGCTGTTATCAACTTGTGGCACCTGAGAGGGAACACACCTCCCTTACCAGTTGTTCTTTGATGTATCACTTCGGGAGTCATGGAACAGAGGAGATTTAAGATCAATCAAAGCTTTTTACACAGTTTAATAAAACAAATTTTCCCTTGAAAGTCACTTTCTTTCCAGTGCTACTTCCCCATGCCAATGTATTAAAAATGTCACTGAATCAAGGTTTTTTATTAGTTTGTCAGTGTAGCCAAAGTCTTCCACAGAACCTCCATGGGGGATTTTCTTGTCTTTTAAACGTATACATCTCCACCTAGGCTTTCCTCCCTAATTAACACTAACAGGTTCTCTTTAGTGGAAATATCCCACTCTCAGAGTACAAGAGGGACAGGTGGGTGAAAATAGATTTGGATCATTTGCTAGACACTGAAAGGGAAACCAACAGGGATAACAACATATGACTGTAGAGGGAATATTGTATGAATGGGTCCCAGGCAATGAAGTCACACAAGTCAGCAGTGTATTGAAGCAATACACAGGCTGCCTGCTTTAAGGGAACTGGAATATCTTGGAATTAGATTTCCCCACCTAAAGGTCACATTGCTAAAGCTGCAACCTCAGTCTGATTTGCTGGGGTCTGAGACTGTTCTGGAAACCATGACATTACCCTATGGCTACCATAACCCGTTCTGTGGAAGTCTTGGCTAGTCAGAGTTTCTTGGTGTCCGGGTGGTCTTCACAGTACGCCTTCTTCCTCGATTCTACTGGTTTTTATGACCTCAAAGTCTGGACACCCATTCAGTTTCTTGTTCCTTTTCTTCTCCTAACAGACTCAAATTTCTAGGAGACTTGGAGTCTTCCCTGAAATAGACCAGAAACCTGCAGAGTGGTTGCATTAGAGTCAACCTAATTCTCTGGCCCAGGTTTCCACGTACATAGCATGATATGAGATAGTAGACTCTGCCCACCACCCAGATGTCTATATGAACAGCTTGCCAGAGAATCCAAACATCCTGTTATTGGAGTAACAATTCCTCTTGGTCAGCTCCAAGTTTCAACTAAAAAAACCAAAACCAAAACCAAAATAAAACAACAACAACAAAAAAACTCCTTTGTGATTTCCATTCAATTTCAAAACAACATGCAAACATAATATCAAAAGTTAAGACAGCATGCTTTTGGACTTCTAGTTTTACCTCCAACACGTAAAGAACTTTGAACTTGTGATTCCCATCCTTATGACAACAAAACCAGTCTTGAAAATCAAGATCAGGTCCCGGGTCCCTGATGTTGAAGATTTAACACCCAAGAAATGCCAAAGCAACAGAAAAATGTTTTATTCAATGGATAGAATGAGGGGGTGGGGGGCTCTGGAGAGAAGGGGGTCCAGAGCTGGTGGCCCAGGGAGTGGGGTATCCTGATCCTTTTCTAGAACTTAGGTTTCCTTTCTTCTCATGCCCCCTCCTCCTGTTATCTTGCCTAGGTGACCCAAAGGTGGGGTGACCAAGGGCCAGAAAGAAGAAAAAGTGAACACTGGGAACATTTAGCAGTGCATGTCACAGTTTACCCTTTGGACATCCAACTTTGCTTGAGTACCATTTTCCCCAAGAAAACAACCTGAAGGGCCCAGCAAATTTCTTATCTAACTCAAAATTCAGCATCTCTGGGTGACACATAGTTCTGGCAGACCAACAATGTTGGATACAGCTTCTCGTAGTCTTACAACCTGTAAACTTAAAGACAAATTATTGGCCTCCCTGTCATCTAATGCCCCAAATAAGGAGGGGTAGGATATCCACACTTAAGGATCCCATTCTAGGAAACACATGACTCTTGATTATTGCAGTTATTCAATTCTGCGGCATAGCAACTGTGAAAAGCTCCCGGTGGAGTGCCAGCCGGGTTCTGCTGGGAAATAATACCCTGGTCTCTTATTCTGCATGATCACATTTGAAATGGGTGCTGGAAATGTGAGAAATAGAAAGTTTGGCGGTCTATTTTCAGAATATAGTATTTAGCCTTAATTGGCAAGATCCAATTTTAGCCATTTTAACTATAGCCTTTCCCTTTGTCCCAATTTAAAAATCAGTGAAATGCGTAGATTATAATCCTAAACTCCTCCCATCAGGGCAAGGAGCTCTGTGTTAGGGATAAAAGCAGGTAGACTATCTGCCCAGGCATGCTGGCTAGCCAGGTTCTGTAGCATGCCTTTCCCACCCACTTCCAAGCAAGTGTTTTATTTCTTGAGGCACCTGGCTATTTCTAACAGAAAGCACAGAGTTGCGGGACTAAGGGTCATTTTAGGGTTTGAATAGATTATGACATCATCGTAATTCTAGCAAAATATTTAAGAAACTTCCAGTTCATTTGCTTTCAATTAGTTCCATGTAAAAGTAACTAAGGACAAGCAGTTCTTTGGTTTACCAATGCTTTATTTACTAACTTCTGTATTCAAACCTTATTTTTTTCCCGTGTGCTTCCTCTGTGTAGTGGTGCTTTGAAAGGCACTTGGAGCAGTGAGTTTCAGAGGAAAAGCAAAAAAACCTTAATCTTTCCTGCTGGTCTGGCTTCTATTGCCTGGTCAAGAACAATTATGTCAGATGCTCTTGAGAAAGGCTTGGAAAACACTATCTTAATTCTGCAGTGTCGGGAGTATAGAAGCAGTTGGCTTTTTCAGACTCTTTTTCAGAAACCGTTACATCATCAGAATCTTAATCAACTTAGTTGCAGACTAAGGGCTGAGAACATCCCTTATAGAACTGTATTCCCTAACATATTTTGTTTGTTTGTTTTGTGGTTCATGGAATTTAGCCCAGAGGCTCTCTACTTTTGAGCTACATCCCCAGTCCTGTTTTTATTTTATTTTGAGATAGGGTTTCACTAAGTTATCAAGGCTAGCCTCGAACTTGTGATCCTCCTGCCTCAGCCTCCCGAGTAGATATTAGAGGCATGTGCCATTATACCCAGATCCCTATCATCTTTGCAAACTGGTCAATTCTTACCTCTGTTTAATATTTGTCTGTAGTACTTTGCTAAAAGAAGCCAAGGTACACCAACAAAGTGGCTTTTCTAACCACTGGCTCGTGAGCTACCTGCAGACTTATTAGGCAAATGACTTTCCTTCATATACACTGACAACAGGCTTACCAAATGTTGCTATGACATAATAAGGGTCACCATCTATCCTGTATGCACTGCCTGCTCCCTGAGTGTCAGGGTTCTGTTAAATCAGCCTCACTTCTGAGAGTAAATTCAGTGTTAGTCTGTTCAGCTTCATTCACAGGGCATAGAAAACAATTCAATTTTTTTCCCACTCTCCCTTCCCATAAAGTGCCCCCACACACACTGGAGATTGAACTCAGGGGTACTTTTGCTAAGTTGCCCAGGATAGCCTTTAACTGGTCATCTTCCTGCTTTAGCCTCCCAAGTCGCTGGGATCACAGGCACATACCACCATGCCCAGCTTATAACAGTACTTTTAACAAAGATAATTTATGTCTTCCTCACAGAAAAGTCTGACCTTGGGAAGTGGACTGAGGAGTTGGGAAGCTCAAAGAAGTCATCCAGTTTTCTCCTGTTTTGTTGCTTTACAATCCCTTAGAATGTTGTCCTCATGTGTTCTGTTAAAGGTGGCTCTGAAATATTTTATTTGTGTTCTAGATTACAGAAACAGGGCAAAGGAAGTGGAAGGAAAGAAGCTTCTTTTTGAGTATGTGACACAGATTTTACACAACACTTCCATTCAAGGATGTACCAGAGTCGGCTCTTACCAGCCCACAAGAGACGTCTGCGAAAGTTTCAAGAATTCTGTGAGCTTGTTGTTAAATGCAGCCATTGTTAAAAATCAAACTCTATAAACTTATCATTGCACAAATTATATTAAAAATAAGGTGAAAATTCATAACATATTTTCTCAATTATTTTACTATCATCTATACCATCAAGGTCATTTACGTCTATGTTATCCGCATGGTGGGAATACTATTTAAGAGTGTGCTACTGCAAATCTCTTCCCAAATCTGCATCTAGTGATAGCATAGCCTGAAATCAAACATGGTGGGAGTATTTAAATTAGAGAAAGGGGAAATGTTGTAAGCCATGCCTCCACCACTGAGAGCCGGTTGTTAAACATTTACCAGCACACCAAAACATTACCAGCACACTATTGCTTTCATTATCTTTTTGGCTAGAATTTACTCTGTGTCCACACCTAGCTGCAAGGGAGGCTAGGGTATGAAATCTCTAGCTGGGTGGTCATGTGCTCATCTAAGACTTAGGAATTCTACTAACAAGAAGAAAGAGAAAGTAGATATAAGGGACTATTAGCACTTTCAACATTTTGATGAAGAAAAGCGAGCTCTGGACAAGTTTTTGTATCTGAGATCCACTCTGTCACTAGTGCATTAGTAGGGATTATAATGAGTTTAAAATATTTTGGTACTTGTTTGATACACCATCACAGGGTTAGTAAAAATTTAAGAGTTCAGTCCCACCCCCCCACCCCCCGCCGCAGTCTGGCTGGGCACAAAATCACAAGCCACTCACAGCCTTGTAGATTCAAACAGCAATTCTTTATTCCCGAACTCACACTGGCACCCTACAAGCACGTTCTGGGCAAAATCCACACTTCCACTGGGCTCTGCATCCCAAAATACTCTCTGAACTCAACGGGAACTCAAGGAGCGGGCAGGCGCTTGAGGCAGCAGGATACATCCTATTCCCATCAGGGTCCACCTTAAACCTGGAACAGCCCTAAACCCAAGGAGCGGGATACTCCCTATTCCCAGCAGGATACACCCTAAACCTGGACCCACCCTAATCCAGCAGGATCCTCCCTAAACCCGGATCCACCCTGGTCCTTGAGCAGGGTCACCTTACTCAAACATACATGCAATGTCACTTCAAATGACCTGGGTCCAAAGGCAAGCCTATTTCCACAACGGAGAGTCCTTCATCTAAGCAACATGGGGTAGGCTGACAAAGAAATTGCCATGCGTCATTCCTACTTGGCAATGGCTCTCAGCACCGCCCCCCCCCCCCCCCCCCCCGTGCTGAGGATTAAACCCAGAGCCTTGTGCAAGCGAGGCAAGCACTCAACCAACTGAGCTATAGCCCCAGACCAAGAGTTCAGTTTTTGATAGTAGACTGAGCACATAAAAGTATTAGTATCTAGTTCCTAAAAAAGGCAGAAACAAAACAAAAAACAACCCACTCTCCAAAACAAAAACTCCATAAATAAATCTATAAAACTACTGGAAAACAAGAAAATGAGTTTTTATACCCTGCCCAAACTATGTGGAATCATTGAGAAGAAGAATGATGAGATAAAATTGGAAGAATGTACCTGTGGGATCAGGTAAGGCGGGCAGCGACCAAAGAAGGCAGATTTTAAAAGGCCACCAAATGAGGCTTTATTGAGATATCACTCCTGGACGGAACTCAATCAGACCAACAGGGCAGACAGGAGAAGAGTCTGAGGAGAAACCGCGTGGGAACTCTACCGGACTGGGATTTTATGGGGCTTAGGCAGGAAGGGAAGGGCTTGGGACAGGAAAAGGTGTTTTTAGGGTCCCTTGTCCCGCTGGAGTTGGTCGGGGGAGCTGGCTGAACTCCAGGATTGGCCAGGGGTCCTGCTGATTGACAGGCATTAGTCAGGAGATTCCACTGATTGACAGGCGTTTCCATAGGCGCCTGATTGATGTTTCTTTCCCGCACAGGCTGCTTTGTTCTAAGTCACCACCACCAACCTGACAGTACCTAAAATCCAAAATGTGCCCAGGTAAATAGGGACTTTGAAAAGTGGTAGCCAAGGCCAGGCATGGTGGCACATACCTGTAATCCCAGATATTCAGGAGGCTGAGGAGAATCTCAAGTTTGAAGCCAGTCTGAGTACCAGTTATGGGTGATGAGTCCTGCTCCCCCACATGTTGAAGTTTGAACATTGGAGAAGCACGCGGAGGCAAGCATACAAAGCAGGGTTTATTTAAAAAGGGGTAACATAGACTTCTCCTGGGAGAAGAAGTGGGCCATAGCTGGCATCCTGGTATCCCAAGAAGCCAGGTGTTCTGCCCTTTTAATAAGTCCTAGGGGACTGGGGTTGTGGCTTAGTGGTAGAGTGCTCACCTAGCATTCACGAGGTACTGGGTTCAAGCCTCAGCACCACATAAACGTAAAATAAAGATATTGTGTCCACCTAAAACTTAAGAATATATATTTATTTAAAAAAAAAGTCCTAGGCTTCCTCTGTTCTGCCCTCTTCCCCTTATCTCTCTCCTTCCAGTGTACTTGACTAGGCCCTGGAAAGGCTCAGTGGGATGGTCAAAAGGTGGGGAACTGATGGGCTGAAGAGGGAAGGGCAGGATGGTGCAGCCCAGAATACCTTAATTAACAACTTCATAGCTTCCTATAGGGAGAGGCAATTCCTGGGACAGGTTACCTTGGCAACAGCAAAGGTAACATGCTGTTGTATGTTACCTTGGAGCTGGGGCTAGTTCTTGTTAAGGGTGGAGGAAGGGCTCTGAAGGAATTAGCATTTCAATCCCTCAGGGGAATTCTCCAACTTGCTGGACTCACTCAAAATTGGCCTCCTTGATCCTACCTGACTGGATTTACCTATCTATGCTGACTGCCTGTCTAATTTTGGCTTCACTGTCTCTGTAAGGGTAAAAGAAATTGAAGTTAAAGTGTAAAAGACCGGGCATTGTAAAGTTTCTAAGCTGAAAAGCCTGAGTTAAAATGTAAAGGACCAGGTATTGTTAAGTTCCTATGCCACACCCCAAAACCTGAAATTCCTGTAGCTGTTAGGACAATACCCGGAACTGCCCAGTAAATATTCCCCCTGGCCATCTGGTTGTTTAATAACCTAGGACCCTGTGCGGCTTGGCACGTAGGCATCGCAGGGCCTGAACCAATCAGTTTGAATGTATCCCCCCCCTTAGGAGTGACCTATCACTCCCACCCAACCTGTTCCCGCCAATGAATGTGCTAATCCTATTTAAGAATTGTTGTTTGATTTTCCTGCGGTGTATGATGATTTGTTAAAGGAGACTGTGATGTATGCAAAGCCCCCACCCTCCCCAAAAAGTGTACTTAAGCACTGCTCAACTCTTGAGTGAGCACGGAGCCCCAGCACGCTAGATTGGATCCTCAATAAACCCCTTTTGCTGTTGCATGAGCCGGTCTCTTGGTGGTCTCTTCCTCTGACGTTCGCTGGACCCTTACATCTCAAAACAAAAAAAAATTTAAAAAGAGTTTGGGATACATCTCATTGGTAAAGCACCCCTGGGTTCAATCCCTAGTACTGAAAAAAAATTGTTCTGCTTTAAGGGCCATTCAAATGAAGACACTGTATATACTTAGATATAAAAGAAAGTCTACACTTTCAATTTGCTGAGGAACTAAAATGTGGAGGTACCTAGCCCCTGGCTTCTTCTATCTTCCTCAATGCAGGTCTTATAAAGGGCAGTCTTGTTTTGAAGTTTTCCGTCTATGGGTAATTTTTTCAACTGATATAACAAGCTGTACCAGTGCCCAGTAGAGACAAGTAAGGCAATAAATATTCCAGTGACTGGATGCAATGCTTATCATATTTGCAGAGTAAACATCCAGGCAAGCCACTTACTTTTTCTACACTAAAGTATAAAGGAGGGCTGGGGTTGTGGCTCAGTGGTAGAGTGCTTGCCTTGCATGTGTGAGGCACTGGGTTCGATCCTCAGCACCACATAAAAAAATAAATAAATGAACAAAGATATTGTGTACATCTACAACTAGAAAAGAAAGTATAATGACCATGTTTGTATCTGTAATATAGTCAGAGGCTTATCTTATGCCTATATGACTTATATTAAATGAGCACTGTATCCAAATAGTTTATCTATTATAATCAAATTAGAAACCAGAAATGAAAAAGTCAGAACACTCCTAGGATAAGGGATGTTGAATTGCTTACTTCTTCCTTATAAAAAATAAAGATAGTGGGTATCTAATTTTAGCAGCATTTTCCCTCAGGAGATCAGAAAAGCCATTTCAGGGTTATGGATGAATTCTTGGTGTTTGATAAGAATGACTAATGCTTATATAGATTTAACTGAGCTAGAAAATGCTGTCCAGATAAACAATATTTTAAGATGTTGGATATTAGGATTGTAGAAGGAAGGAAAATAAAATTCTTAAATGATTCATCTCTCATTATTGATCACTGGAAAGACTTCTTAAAATAATAAGAATTGAGCACCTACTATGTGTAAATACAAGGAAGAGCTAAAAGGAACACAGTAATGCCCTTAAAGAGTTTGTAACCTAGAGGGGAATGAAAGAGAGAAGTCTTAGCTCAATGGTCAAAATGTTGAGATCAAGTATGTACTGTTGCATCTTTAAAGCAGATACTATCTTTCTCAATAAATTGGGAATGCCTAAGGTGGGAGATTGGTAACAGTAAGGTAGGATAGAAGAAGTGAAGATAGTTATTCAAGAGACAAAAGGGAAGGAAAAGAGACTCTAGCTGTTTATCTAGAAGCCCCCCCCCCCATCAGACTTACTCCCCAGACCTGTTTTTCCTCTATGCCTGTTAATTCCCACATTTCTGAGAAATCTACAAATCTTAGAGTTGAACAAAGATATTTATGAAAATGGCTTTATTTTGATTAAAACTCATATGCAGTGTTTGCCTACACAGTGTATTTTTAGATTAGGTAAAACAAAGGAGATGTGTTTTAAGAAATGTATAATATAGGTCCATTCCAAACATTATCTAGAGGAGACAATGTTCACTTGAAGATGCAGAAAGTCGACCAGACCACCATAAATGTCCTGAGATCCATGAGCAAAATA
The DNA here is from genome assembly GCF_021218885.2 of Marmota monax. Classification (NCBI taxonomy): domain Eukaryota; kingdom Metazoa; phylum Chordata; class Mammalia; order Rodentia; family Sciuridae; genus Marmota; species Marmota monax. Next base: position 1,930,694 of record NW_026694092.1, read on the forward strand.
AAAATTGAGTACGGGCTGGGGATGTGGCTCAAGCGGTTCGATCCTCAGCACCACATACAAACGAAGATGTTGTGTCTGCCGAAAATTAAAACATAAATATTAAAATTCTCTCTCTCTCTCTCTCTCTCTCTCAAAAAAAAAAAAAATAAAAATAAAAACTGAGTTCACCATGCTGAGGTCATTCCCACATGTCTTTCCATGCCCATCTCTGGCAAAGTTTCCTTTAAAAAAAGAGCCAGAGACCCTGAAGGTGCTTCTTTCTTTTGAGATAGTGTATCTTTATCTTTCACTTTTTTGGAGGGGGTGGGTGGTAACAGGGATTGAATCACCCAGGAGCACTTTACCACTGAGCTACATTCCCAGCCCTTTAAAAAAAAATTCTTCTGTTATTTTGAGATAAGGTCTTGCTAAATTGCTGAGGCTGGCCTCAAACTTGGGATCCTGTCTCAACCTCCCAAGTCACTGGGATTACAGGCATGCACCTTTGTGCCAAGATCTCAGGCCTTTTTGGAATTTTATTTTGAGACAGATCTTGCTTGCTATATTGCCCAGGCTAGCTTGGAACTTGTGATTCTCTTGGCCTCAGCCTCTGGGGTAGCTGGGATTACAGGCTGGTGTTATGCTCAAATTCAGGACCCTCAAAAGACCACCAGAGACCAAGATTGATGTAAGCAGCAAAGAGGTGTTTATTGAGAGCTAGGTTGGTCCTCCCTGCGCACACAGCTACTGGTGACTCTGAGAGGCCCCCAGCCCAGGGTTTGCAGCAGTTTTACACACTCTTTGGGGAAGGCAGGGACTTCACATACATCATAGCATCTCTTAGCAAATCATCACACACTGCGGGGAAATCAAACAACAACTCTAAAACATGATTAGCACATTCACTGGCGGGAACAAGTTGGGTAAGGGTGATTGGTTAGTACAAGAGGTGTTGAGAGCCACAGCCGAAGGGGCCCCAGCAAACTTCTAGCTGCCATCTAATTGGCTCCTCTGTGGTGATGCTCATTGGGCTGTTTCCCCGCCCTTTCAGACCACGGAGCTGCTCATTGGGGGACTTTTTTTGGCTCTGCCCATGTGACCCAGCCAATCGGCCTCAAGAGCGGGAGGAGTATGGGGGGGTGTTGAGAGGCTTGTGGGAAGCCGGTGGTGGCAGTTGGGCTCTGAGGGAATTCCTGAAGAGCTGTGTGGTGTGGCGTGTGTGTTCTAAAAATAAAGTTCGTTTCTGCTTGATAAGTTGATAAGTGAATTGTGCCCAGCCAGACTGCGGCATTGAGGGGGATTCATTTGAACTGATTTGTTTAAGCCACGAGGGGAGTACGTGCTGAACTTCATGGTTTCCCAACATGTTATCAACCACCATAAACTATGGGTTTGGTCATCTGGCATCCCAGGTATTTCCCTGTCTCATGCTGATTGGTGGCTGCTAAAGGGGTTGCTATGGGTCCTCACCTAGCCTGACTGAGTCGGGGACACCTAGTCAGCAGATCTCTCCTGTTATTTGTAGATAAACAACTCAGCAGGGTGGGTATGTACCTAGGAGTGCTCTGTGGATCTTTCCAAGGACAAAGGTCACACCCCCTTCCTTGGTCAGGCTTTGCTCTGAGGTAGAGGCTGGTTTTTCATTGGCACCATGCCTCTTGCAGTTTGCACTTTCTTTCTTTCTTTCTTTTTTGGTACCAGGGGTTGAATGAACCCAGAAGTGCTCAACCACTGAGCCACATCCCCAGCCCTTTTTATATTTTATTTTGAGACAGGGTCTCACTGAGTTCCTTAGAGCCTCGCTAAATTGCTCTTCCTCTCTTTCCTAAACCCTGATGTGTCCTTAAATTATTTTCTGTGACATTTCAAGATCCTGGAAGATGGTGACAATGCTAGACAAGAGATCTATAATTCTTTAATTTTTCCAGTATTCAAAGAGCATAATCTAAATGCCATGAATTAGAGAGGAAGAGAAATCCTTTATCATAAGCCTACTTTCCCACTAAAGGCAATGAATTATGAGGAGAGCAAGAGAGGATAGGACTGAGCTGATAATTTTCCACAAATTTACCTTGAAATCCAGCTTTTAGCTATGACAGGGACTACTTTCAGAAATGGATATAAACTCCCAACATTTTTTTCCTTTTTTATCTTTTGAGAATCTGGAGTTGTTGAAATGCTGATGCTAGGTTGTTAAGTAGAAAGAATTGCAGAGCACAAGATGCTTACGTGATTAACATATGAATGGGTAGAGAGCTACTTCCTGTAGAGAAGGTTCTGGAAAGACTGGGGATTTGGGTGAGAGAGGTTCCCGGAGATTTTTGAGTGAGAAGAGAGATTGGGGTAAGCTACTGGAAATGTACTGGCAGAATGATGGTTGGAAGAAGACTCTGGGGAAGTCTTGTTTAGTTGAGATACAGTTTGTCTTTAGTGCTATAGGAAGAGACTTCAGGAAATACTTACATGATACTTACATACTCCACTGTGGCCCTTAAGCCAAAGGTAAGAATAGTCATGTTCATTGAGGACAAAGGAGAAAAAATTCTGTCAATTTTCAAGGGAATCCCTTTTCACCCTATGCAAAAGAGTGAGCCCTTGATATCTCTTCTTTTCCTTTTTTTTTTTTTCCTCTTGTCCTTTTACTCTCTTGATTCTACAGGCAGGTGACAATGTTACAGACTAGGAATCAAGTGGTTTAGAGTTAAGGTCCTTGGTTCCACGTAATAGGCCACAGGACAAGTCATGTCCCCTTTCTGAGTGTCAGTTTCCTCTATGAAAAAGGGATTCTGATTTCTTCACAGAATTATGAGTAGAGAGTGTGAAGCCTTCATGCACAGGGTGACCACTGAAGCCATTTCCTGAAGGCCTGGCTTTAACAATATTCTCTATCTTATTGGTGGGTACAACCTAGTTCTTTCTTCTAAGAGATAGTTATAGTTGTATCTTTATGCAGGTGACTTGTAAATATTAAATATGCTCCGAACCCATAGGAATGGTAGAATTTCACCATAGAAACAGATCAAAAGTATGGAGTAGAAGTGAATTATTTTTTCTGAAATATATCACATAGGGTGGTGACATTCTGAACTGAGACAAAGCTAGTAGAAAATATCACTCCAGCCAGGCTGGGTGGTGCACGCCTGTAATCCAGAGTTAGGTAGCAGCTAGCAATGAGCAGGGAAATTCACAGCAAGGTCACAAATTTTCTTTAAATTACTTTAGGGTCTTCTTTAAAGTCCTTCCAAAGTAGATTAAAAAAAAAAGCAAAGGGTGGTAGTTAATTTGTAGAAAATAAACAGAAGCAGGGGAGCTAGTTGGAAATCACAAGAGAAAAGGATTAGTGGGACTAACTCTTGACAGGGTCCACTGATTTTGACATAAAGCCAGGAATTATGGCTATAGGTGTCTCCAATGGTCTGGGAAGGAAAATTCCTTTAGTAGCACAGGCGCACTAAGATAACTTCCAACCAGCAATTGACCCCAGCACCCACATTAACGTGGGATTGATTGTAGATGAAGCCCCCCTACATAGTATGTCCACCATGACAGTTCCAGAGAGGACCAACTAAGGTAAAAAATTAAGGTCAAAAAACCTAAGTGAAAGAGAAGTTGAACACCTGATTGGCAAAGAATATACAGAAGGTGGTCCCAGTTCTCCTGGTAGACATCCAACAGTAATAAACTTGGAGACAGCCTTGTCTCCTTTGTGGATCTCTGCTGGAGAAGCCCACTCTCTCTCTTGAGAGTGCTCTCTGCTTCACTTTGCATTTCCTTTACTTTCCCCTCACTTTCACTTGTACTAAAGTTCTCGTGCATGACTTCTGGTGTCTGACCAAATTTTCTTTCATTCAGAACACAAGAACTAAGGTTTAGAGTTTCAGGTCCCTGCTCTCCTGTGACTCTAGTGGCTCAGGAGGCTGAGGCAGGAGGATCATGAGTTCAAAGCCAGCCTCAGCAACTGCAAGGCCCTAAGCAACTCAGTGACACCCTGTCTCTAAATAAAATATAAAACTGGCGGGGGATGGGGCTCAATGATTGAGCGCTCCTGGGTTCAATCCTTGGTATAAAAAAAAAATCACTCCAATGTTTAATTTTTCCATTTTAGATTTTTTTTTGGGGGGGAGGGTAATACTAGGACTCAAATCTAGGGCCTCATACATGTGACTTAATCTTGTTTTAAAGAATGGTACCAATTCCTCATCATGCCCTCTCACTTGCCAGGCCCACGTTCGTTCAGCCTTATGTGGCAAATTGACAGACTTACACAGAATTTGACTTTTCAGAGTTTTGCTCCATTACTCTAAATACATTTAAGTACATAGAAAATTAAAATATAGTTATTTAAATTATTCCTTGGCAGCACATTACCATAATAATTAAAATAGAACTTTCAAATTTAGATGAGAACTAGTAACATAAATTATTTAACCCCCGCCCCCCCAGATTTAATGGTTAACACTGGACATTAGAAAACCCAGGATTTTTAAAAAAGTTTTTTTTTCTTAGTTATCGGTAAACACAGTACCTTTATTGATTTGTTTATGTGGTGCTGAGGATCGAACCCAGTGCCTCACACATGCTAGGTGGAACTCTACCACTGAGCCACAACTCCAGCCCCCAAATCCAGATTTTTTTTTTTTCTGCAAGAAATGCTATTGTAAAAATAATAGTATTACTTTACTTGGGCCTTCTAAGATGAATGGATGTTATAATGGATGGAAGGGGAAAGATAAAATACAAGATAATAAGAATTATAAGTAGTTTTTGTTATTTATAGTTTTCTACCTTAAAATATATAGTTTTTAAAAAACCGTGAGCAAATGAATTCCATTAATAACTAAATGTAAGATATATACTTTTATAATATTCAAAGAGTTCACTGATCTTCATAGGATTACTGAACTCAAGAACTGGCTTTAATAACTGTTTGAGCCAATTACTTCATCTTTTGAATGAGGCTACTGAGATCAGAGAGGTCCAGTGCCTGGCCCATGCTCACACAGCAAATGAGTTGACAGATTTGAATATGGATTCTGGGTTTTCTTTTGTCTCATCCTATTTCTCTTCCACTATGCTGCAATCACTTCCACATGTCCATCTTTACTGGCTGTTAAATACTGGAGTTGTGGCAGGCTTTAAAATCATAGGCTCCCTGTTAGTGTCAGTTCATGCTGTTAGTTCTAGCTGTATCTTGTAATTCAAACTATATAACACATTGATAAATAATTATTTACTATAAATGTCAGGATAGAAATAAAAAGGCAGGGCGTGGGGCATCTGTCTTGCTGGCTTAGGTGGCAGAAGAGTATAGCTATGCTATGTACCTGGAGGGGACTGAGTATTGGGACTAGTTTTCCAGCCCTTCTTTATTTTGGGGGATGGGGGGAGGTACCAGGGATTGTACTTAAGGGCACTCGACCACTGAGCCACATCCCCAGCCTTATTTCGTATTTTATTTAGAGACAGGGTCTCACTCAGTTGCTTAGTTAGTGCCTCGGTGTTGCTGAGGCTGGCTTTGAACTCTCGATCCTCTTGCCTCAGCCTCCCGAGACGCTGGGATTACAGGCATGCGCCCAGTTCTCCAGCCCTTCTGAACATTCAGTGAGCTTCTTTACATTCCTTTACAATTCTCTTCCTGCTTAAAGTCAAGTGGATTCAGCAGACTTAGTAATAAGAGCTTTCAGTGACCCAAAGAACACTTACTGTACAGTGCTGGAGAGCCACCAGTCTCTGTGGGACTTCAGATTGCAACATTTTCCTTGTTGCAGATCATTTAATGGGATTATAGTTTTTTCTTATAGCATGTGTTGGTATGGGCAGGACACTTCCAAGTTTGAGAGTTGGTACCAGTCTACTTAGCAGTCCAGTGGTGACAACTCTAGGTTTTTTTATTGGAAGCCCAGACTGAAGGAGAAAAAAAAAAAAAACACCCAAAAAACAAAATAGTAAAGTTGACTCTTCTACTACAGATATCACTCCTACTTGAGATACTTTTTAAGGTCCGTAGGTTTTAATGTTTTTATAATTAGGTCATACGAAGCCAAATACCTTCTAGATGTGGGATGGACTTCTTTTGGGGGGAAATCATACAAAGATCTTTATTAGAAACATTGAAAAGCAAAATGCAATTTCCCTAATAATAGCCCACCCAGTGAAAAAGAATTACTTCAACTTCTCTTGGGTACTTTAATCTCAGTGCTGACAAAATGAAGGCCTGTTGGCAATTTAACAGTTCCTTGGCTTTTATCTGAAAGAAAATAAAACAAATGGAGTGCTACTAATGCTTGAGGTATATGTGCAGTCTTGCAGGACCAGAGTCGATTTGTTTTCCATACAGATCAAAATATATCCCAATTGCACTTTACTCAAGTTACATCCTCTTCATTATTTTATCTTCACTAGTTTACATGAATGCCTGATATCTTCAGATCTCTTTGTATGTTGGCCTTGACACTGAATAAATACCACATGGGAATCACGTGTTCTCTTAAGTTTTGCACTTTTAATTTGCTCTGTGTGAGAATCATGCAAAGTAAACTGGGCACAGGATCTAAACAGACATTTCTCTAAAGAAAACATATAAATGGCTAATAAGCACATAAAAAGATGCTCAAGATTACTACTCATTGGGGAAATGAAAATCAAAGTTGCAATAAGATACTGCTCCAGCTGGGCGCAGTGGTGGCACATGCCTGTAATCCCAGCAGCTGGGAGACTGAGGCAGGAGGATTGTGAGTTCAAAGCCAGCCTCAGCAACTTAATGAGGCCCTCAGGAACCCAGTGAGATCCTGTCTCTAAATAAAATAGAAAAAGTGCTGGGTATGTCGCTTAGTGGTTAAGCATCTCTGGGTTCAATTCTCGCTACAAAACAAACAAACAACAACAACAACAACAACAAAAAAAAAGAAGTCCATACTATGCTGTGTATAATCATAAGCAGATAATAATAAGTGTTGGTGAGTTTGCAGAGAAATTGGAATCCTCATAGTTTTAAACATAGAGTACCAATGACCCAGGGATTCTACTCCTAGATATACATCCAAGAAAAACAAAAACATATGTCCATCCATATAAGAACTGTTACATGAATGGTCATAGGAATATTGTTGAGAATAGCCAAAAAAGGAACAACCAAAATATCCATCAACCAGTCAATGGATAAATAAAATGTGCTATGTCGCTGGGCAGGGTGGTGCACGTCTGTAATCCCAGTGGCTCCAGAGGCTGAGGCAGGAAAATTGTGAGTTCAAAGCCAAACTCAGCAAAAGTGAGGCCCTAAGCAACTCAGTGAGACCCTGTCTCTAAATAAAATACAAAATAGGGCTGGGGATGGGGCTCAGTGGTCAAGTGCCCCTGAGTTCAATCCCTGGTACCTGCCCCCCAAAAGTATTATATGCATACAATGGAATACTATTCAGCAAAATAAATGAATGAAATATGGATAAATGTTACAACATATATGAACCTTGTCAACATGCTAAAAGAAGCCAGTCACAACAGATCACATGCTTTGTAATTCTATTTATAGGAAATGTCCCAACTAGGCAATTCTGTATAGGCAGAAAGCAAATTAGTGCTCACCTAAGATGGCAGATTTGGAGATTAAATAAAGGGTGATTGTTAGTGGTTATAGGGTTTCCATTTAGCAGACTGAAAATGTTCTAACCTGGATTTCAGTGATGAATGCATAATTCTGTAAATATACTAAATACCATTGAAATGTACACTTTATTTATTTATTTAGTTTTGGGTACCAGGGATTGAACTCAGGGCACTTAACCACTGAGCTACATCCCCAGCCCTATTTTGTATTTTATTTAGAGGCAGGGTTTCACTGAGTTGCTTAGGGCCTCACTTTTTTTTTTTTAATTTTTTTTTTTTTTTAGTTATTGGTGGACCTTTATTTTATTCATTAATTTATATGCGGTGCTGGGAATCAAACCCAGTGCCTCACACATGCTAGGAAAGTGCTCTATCACTAAGCCACAACCCCAGCCCCAGCACCTCACTTTTGCTGAGGCTGGCTATGAACTCCAGATCCTCCTGCCTCAGCCTCCCGAGCCACTGGGATTACAGGCATGTGCCACCACACCCAGCAAAGTGTATACTTTAAATAGGTGAACTGCATGATATGTAAATTATACCTCAATAAAGCTTTTATGCATACATATACACATATATGCATATAACATACACAGATGCATATTTATTTTTTCCTCAAAGAACTTTCTATGAATGCATGTCTTTTAATGGAAATATTATAGGTATATCTTCTGTGGGCCTATTGGTTCTGTTTCTCTGAAGAACCCTGTCTAAAACAGGGCTGTAAACCTCATCAATGGCCATCACAAAAAATGCTGCAACTGTCTTTTAGCATCGCCTTACATTTTTCAGGCATCTGGTAGATGTAGGGAAAAGCACATCTGGGAGCAGGGAATGCTTAGGGAGAAAAGTATGCATACTAAACCTGGCCCAGAATGTTCATCTCTTTGAGAAATAAGATGTGTATGAAATATGTAACTTACACTGTGCTTATTTCCACAATTATATTTGAGTCCCTTAATTAGCATTGCATTGAGGCATAGATTGGGAAAACGAAGATACAAGATATGTGAGACAGAGATTACTGTTTAATTAACAGTGCATAAATGAATGAATGGAATGAAATAAATGAATGGAAGTTCAACTACTAGTCTGTAATATAAACCATAGCTAAGCCTGGAGTGAAGCCGATATTTAAGTAGAGCAGTAGGGAACAAGTTGCCTTCTGGGTAGCTAGATCATAGCAAAGGGGCATCATTTTTATTCAGTGAATGTAAAGCACATGACATTGGAGCCAGACATATGTTAAAGCAATTTCTCGGGCAAATTGATTTCTAGTATGTGTTGAAGGTTTTATTCAAACTTTCAGCAAGTGAAGGTGAAGAATCTTAAATAGGATTATTTTACATTTTTTGAAGTCGAATACACATATAAATAAATACATTAATCTTAAATTTATAGCTGAATAAATTTTTACACCTGTGTAACCACAAGTCAGATGGTGGTCCGAACATTCCCAACACTCAAAAAGCTCCCTCATGCCCCTTCCCAACCAATACTATTTATTCTTACCCAGGTAACCATTGATGAGTTTTACCTATTCTTGAGTTTCATATAGATGAAATCATACCACATGTTCTCTTTGTGCCTGGCTTTCTTTGACTCTATCAAAAAAAATATCTATCTATCTAAGAACATAATCCATGTTTTTGTATGTAGTCATTCATTTCTTCTCATTGTTGTGTAGGATTCCTTTGTATAAGTATACCACAATTTGTCCAGCTTGCACACAGCAGATTATAGGACTTCTTAGGCTCCATAAGTATGTGAGCCAATTCCTATTAGTCAGTCTCTCTTTAGCTTTATCTACATATATCTCCTATTGGTTCTGTTTCTCTGAAGAACCCTGTCTAAAACAGGGCTGTAAACCTCATCAATGGCCATCACAAAAAATGCTCAAATAAGCTGGGCACAGTGGCACATGCCTGTAATCCCAATGACTTGGGAGGCAGAGGCAGGAGGATTGCAAGTTCAAGGCCAGCCTCAGCAACTTAGCTAAGGCCCTAAGCAACTCAGTGAGATACTGTCTCAAAATAAAACATAGAAAGGGTTGGAGGTGTGGCTCAGAGTATCCTTGGATTCAATGCCTGATACAAAAAAAAAAAAATCCTCAAATATTTTTATCAGAAATGCTAAATGCTTTCTAGGAGACGTTATAAGTAACATCCTCAAAAATATCTGCTTCAGTCCACCTTTACTAAGGCTATAGAAAATTTCTATTTCCACAGACCTAGGGTCAATGCCAGATATGCCATTTATCAATTGTATGATCTTTGGTAAACTACTTTTTCCTTTGCTGTAAGATGGAGATAATAATAATCTACTTCACAGGACTAGCCTTAAGGTTTTAATATTTGGCCATGCAGCAAATGTTCAATTCATTCTAGTTTGTTTTCCTTCTTTCCTTCCTTTTCTTTCCTTCCTCCTTTCTTCTTTCCTCCCTCCCTCCCTCCCTCCCTTCCTTCCTTCCTTCCTTCCTTCCTTCCTTCCTTCTTCTTTGAGAGTTCAAGCCAGAATTGATAAAAGGAAGCCTAATGACAGTATTGAGCTCTTATCTTAACAAATGAAAAAAAATTCTACTGTGACATTGGAGAAAGTGGGAGGGTGGTGCATGATGGGAGAGAAAAAAGAATAAAGAGAAAAGAATTTAAAACGTAGGAGGGCAAGACATCATGTCCCCATCCTTAAAATAAAGTTCTCCATGGGGGTGGAGAGGTGGTGAGCGAAATAAAACACCTGATATCATGAAAATTAGTGTCATTGTCTACATCAATATTAAGCACATTAGAAAATAGACGGATTCAGCCTTAATGATGTATTCTAAGTAGATTTGCACTGAATTGAAAGTATGTCCATGTGAAAGTATATCAAAATTAAAATCTCATTTGCATATATAATATGGGTTAGAGCAAATGTTCATTGCATGACAATGCTCCCTCTAGGAGAGGCCATTAGGTTGATTTGCATTCATTTAAATGTGCATGTGGGACGTTGATTTTGTCTGTGCAATTACTAGGGTAGTTAATACATTGTGCTATTAAAACAGATAAACGACTGCACAGAAGCTCTAACACACCAATGTGACAACTGATGGGCTGAGTGGAAGGAAAGGGTCTCATATAAACAGCTGCCTTTTGTGCAACGGGGCAAAGGAACTGAAACTGATTGTTCCACACAGATCTCTCCTCACCCAGTGTTATTCTTGTGGCCTGGATTCAGGAATATATGAAGAGTCATTTTTACAATAAGCAAACTAAATAATTCAATTACACGGGATGTTGAAAGGTATGGTAGATTGCAAATACGGACAGAAATTCTTCCAATCCCTGTATGCACAGTCTTTGCCACGTTATTTTGCAGAGTGACTTTGCTTTCTTAGCACCAAATATTGGAGTCTGCATAGGCTTCTCCACCTCTTCTCTCTGGGCTGGCCATGTGACTTGCTTTGGCCAATAGTGTTCCAGCTGACAGCCTGTCAAACACTGACCTACCAGGAGGTCACAGGTGCATGACCAAATCCAGAAGAAACCCACCTCATCAGTCCAGGTTAGAACCACAGCTCAGCCAAAGCACAATATCATGAGCTCAATAAAATGGTTGCCATTTTAAGCCCCTAGCTTGGGGGCGTTTTGTTAAACAGCAATCGCTAACTGATTCTGGAATGTTATGATTGCAGAGTTAAATCAGAGAAGGGCAGAGTAGAAGTATAAACATGCAGGGGTGTTGAAATTTTAAATAACTTTGTCAAAGGGGGACGTTAAATGCTTGAAGAAGATAAGGAAGTGACTCATGCTATTTAAGAAATGAACATGCTTGGCAAGGAAAATAGCAAGTGGAGTGTTCCTGAGGCATAGCAGGTCGGGCTCTTATTGAAGTGAAGCAAGGAGGTCAGAGTGCTCAGGTCACTGTAGGAGATGAAGGCAGAGAGGTAGCAAGGAAGGGGCCAGATATTCCAGGAGTTCACCATTCCATTTGTGATGAGATCTCCATGGAAGGTGGGACTAAGGTGAAAGATGAGAAATCCCAGAATTGGGAGGTGTTGGAGCTGAAAGTCACCTTACTGGCTGTCTTTGTTCAGGTTGCTGTTTATAGTAAATACTCTAAACTAGGTAGCTAAATCTGGGCATGGTGGCGCATACCCGTAATTCCAGTGGATCAGGAGGCTGAGGCAGGAGGATTGCAAGTTCAAGGCCAGCCAGCCTCAGCAACTTATTGAGGCCCTAAGCAACTTAATGAGACCCTGTCTCAAAATAAAAACTAAAAAAGGGCTGGAGAGCATCTCAGTGGTTAAGTGACCCTGGGTTCAATTCCCAATACCCATAAAACAATACAAAACAGAACAAAACAAAAAACTAGGCAGCTTAAAAACAATAGAAATTCATCACTCACCATTCTGGAGTCTGGGATGTCTAAGACCAAGGTGCTGGCAGATCTGGTGTCTGGTAAGGATCACTCTTTGGTTCATTGATAGGCACCTTCTCGCTGAATCCTTGCATGGCAGAAGAGGCAAAGAGCTCTCTGAGCATTAATCCCATTCATGACCCAATTATCTGCCCAAGGTCCTGCCTCTTAATACGATCACACTGGGCATTAGGTTTTAACATGATGAATTTTGAGAGGAACAAACATTCTGGCCTCAGCACTGCCTGAACTCAAAGGACCCCGAATTCATACCCAGCTCTAGTTACTGAATTTCAGGAGCTGGCCTGCTTCCTTGTCCTTGTCAAAGTTTGACAGTTGAACCTGTTTTTTTCAGTCTGTGGAATGCATCTGAATCATGATGAATTTGCTCTAACACTCAACCTTTTTTCTTAAATAAGCAAAGTTAATTTCTGTTGCTTGCAAATAAAAGAGCCTCAACTAATATAATTATCTTGTGATTTCTCTCTAGTTCTTTAATATATTCCTTCTCTTCTGAAATAGATTGTTAGTTTCTTAGAGACAGGAATAATTCCCTCAATTTATTTGGTACTCTTCTTCTACCCAGCTGTGCTTATAGAACAAGATAATAACAGCTAAGCATTCATTCAATGACTACAGTGCATCCAGCCCAGAGCTGATGCTAAGAGCTGATGAAGATTAGCTTATTTAAACTTTGCAATAATTCTGTGAATAATTACTCTGGTTATCTCCAATTTTTACAGATGAGGAAACAGAGGCCAGAGGGTTGACATGGCTGTTGAATGCAGTAGGGACACCAACTCAGGTAATCTCATCCAGAAACCCAGGATTTCTCTCTCTCTCTCTCTCTCTCTCTCTCTCTCTCTCTCTCTCTCTCTCTCGGGGAGGCACTGGGAATTGAGCCAGAGTGCTTAACCACTGAGACACATCCCCAGACCCTTTTATTTTTTATTTAGAGATAGGGTCTCACTGAGTTGCTTAGGGCCTTGGCTAAGTTGCTGAGGCTGGCCTTGAACTTACAATCCTCCTGCCTGAGCATCCAGAGCCCCTGAGATTACAAACTTATGCCACTACCACACTTGGGTAAGATTCCAGATTCTTTCAGGACTCAGCACCTAATAGGTACTTAAAAATATGTGTATACTGATTTATGGAGAAGTACTAAGTATCCACAGAATCACCTGGGATGACCAGCTGGCCTTCATCACATAGGCAGGATTGCTCCTTCATCCCTCCACTGTGGATACAATGGTGTCATTTTAGGAAGTCACTATCAGTGACAAGTTAGGTGGTAGATGTCCTGATTGTAGAAAACCACTACAGCTCAGAAAGTGTTTCTTTCTCTCAGCTGCTACAAGCACCTCGGAGCCCTCAGAAACCCACTGTTCCTATATCAAACTTTTTATATGAGCTGGGTGCAATGGCGCATGCCTGAATCCCAGAGGCTCAAGAGGCTGAGGCAGGAGGATTGTGAGTTCAAAGTCAGCCTCAGCAACTTAGGGAGGCTCTAAGCAACTTAGCAAGACCCCATCTCTAAATACAATATAACAAAGGGCTGGGGATGTGGCTCAATGGTTAAATATCCCTTGATTCAATCCCCAGTACTAAAATAAATAAATAAATTCAATTTTTGGCATGAGTAGAAAACTTGAGACAATATGGCATTTTAAATGAGAACTCTATAACCCACTAGGGAAAAAATAGAAGTATTGTATAGAGAATCAATAATCTATAATAATAAAAACATTCATCTATTATTCATTTGTGAAAATCTTTACATATATATGACATTCTTTCAAACAACCCATTTCATGCCCACTTTACTGATAGTGAAACTGAGGCTCACAAATTTATATGCTTTGTTCTAGTATAACTCCCAGCCTTAGGGTGCTACATTTGGTCATCTGGGAATACACAATGTCAATCCTTAGAGCCAGATATTGCAAATACCAGTTATGGCTCTCCTTGTGAGCTTGCTACACATCCTCTCTCCCTCTTTCATTTGCCATTTAATTATGTGCTGCCCCATGACACTAGTGTGCTGCTCCGTAATTACGATTGTGTTATTTCTGTGCTATGCAGATTCATTGCAATTTTACTTTTCAAACCTTTTCTTTTATGTGCGGTACTGATAAGAACAGAATATTTCCATGACAAAACAGATTAACTGTCCAGCTTATGATAGTTTAATGTCAAGATGAGATAGAACTATGTACTAATGAAGAAAGGGTTGAATGGAATTAGACTTAATGATTAAATGGACTTTGCACATTTTTTTCTTTAAAAATCAAGCAATATGGGCTGGGGATGTGGCTCAAACGGTAGCGCACTCGCCTGGCATGCATGTGGCCCGGGTTCGATCCTCAGCACCACATACAAAGATGTGTCTGCTGAAAACTAAAAAATAAATATTAAAAAATTCTCTCTCTCTCTCTTTAAAAAAAAATCAAGCAATATATGAACTAGATTTTATATGATTTACAAATATTAGTGGTATGCAGAGGAATCTTTATTATATAATATTCATTATTTGTTCTCTTAAGCATAACAGCTTTGTTTGTTTACATAGGCTGAATGAAACAGAAACAGGTGTTGTTTTCCATAAGCTGAAGTTTAAGGAGTTGATCTCTCTCTCTCTCTCTCTCTCTCTCTCTCTCTCACACACACACACACACACACACACACACACACACAATGGGAGGAATTTGACCTCTTTTATCTACACCCATCCTAAAACCTAGAACAGTGTTTGGTATACCATAGTCAAATCAACACTCAAATATTTCCTGAGCACCTACTACATGCCAGAGAATGTTCTAGGTACTGGGGAGACAGGATTGAATAAAATAGAAATCCATGCTTTCATGGAGTTTATAGAGAACAGAGAAAATGAAGAAAGAACTGAAGTATGAGGAAAAATAAAACAAGAGTGGAGGAGAGGACCTCTGGGAGTCAGGTGGGAGAATCATTATTTCAAATAGGAAATGAAGGAAGACCTCATGGATAAATTACTCTTTTTTAAAAAAATATTTTATTTGTTCTTTTTAGATATACATGACAGTAGAGTGTATTTTGACATATTAAGCATACATTAAGTATAACTTATTCTAATTAGGATCCCATTCTTGTGGTTGTACATGATGTGGAGTTTCACTGGTGGTGTATTCATATATGAACATAGGAAAGTTATATCCAATTCATTCTGTCTTTCCTATTCCCACCTGCCTTCCCTTCATTCCCCTTTGTCTAATCCAATGAACTTCTATTTTTCCTTCTCCCTCCATTGTGTGTTAGTATCCACAAATTATATAGAACATTTGGCCTTTTTTTTGGGGGGGGGGGTTGGCTTATTTCAGTTAGCATGATAGTCTCCATTTCCATCCCGATAAATGACTCTTAAAGAGAAACCAAAGGAGGCAAGAGAGTAAGGCAGGTTGAGGTTGTAGGAGGAGAGTTCTTCTAGGCAGATGGAATTGCAAGTGCACCAGCCTTGTGTGCGAGAACAACTGCAAGAAAGTCAGTATGAACAGGGTAGGGTGAACTAGGGAGACGGTGGAAGAGAACAGATTTAGCAAGATGGCAGGGGCTAGATGATGCAGGACCTATTGACCACTGCAAGAGTGATTTTTTTTCTAAGAGTGAGAAAGAGAGACAATCTTCTTGAACAGATGAATGACATATTTGAAATTACACTTTTAAAGGATCACTCCAGCAATTACTGAAGAACAGATGATATGGGATAAAGGGCAGGAGCAAGGAGACCAGTTGGACTATTTGTTATAATACAGAAATGATTGGTGGCTGGACCAGGGTGACAAGTGTCACAGTGGCTGGATCATTGTGACAAGTGGTCAGGTTCTAGATGTGTTCTGAAGGTACAATGGACAGGACTTGCTAATTGATTTATTGTGGACTGTGATAGAACTAAAAAATGACTTAAGTATTTTTTTTTCTTTTAAGCTTAAGTTTCAATGCGGATGTAGTTGCCATTAAACAAGATGGGGACCACCTCTAAAGGTGCAAATCTGGGGGGGATATCAAAAGTTGGGTTTTGTAGAAGGTAAATTTGAGATTTCTATAACTTATCCAGGTGAGGACATTGAGCAGGTTGCTGGAGTTCAGGGGAACTATACAGACCAGAGAGATGAATTTGGAAATCATTAGCAAATTATTAGAATTTTTTTTTTGGTACCAGAGATTGAACTCAGGGGCACTTGACCACTGAGTCACATCCCCAGCCCTATTTTGAATTTTATTTAGAGACAGGGTCTCACTGAGTTGCTTAGCACCTTGCTTTTGCTGAGGCTGGCTTTGAATTTGTGGTCCTCGTGCTTCAGCCTCCCAAGCCACTAGGTGTGCGCCACCACGCCCAGCTAAATCATTGAGATCTTAAAGCATGAGTCAGGATTAGATCATGAATTATTGGAAATATGTAATGAATAGATAGACCCAATTTCTTTTGCTATGACAAATAGTTTATATGCAGTTGCATGTAGGCGAACAATGTCAAAACAATGCAGCTGTGTCAGAGGAAGGAAAAAGCCTTCAACTTGGTTGCTGCAGTTAGGGGCCCCTTTAGCTTTATTTTAAGAAAATGCAAAGTGAAGTTCTGCACTCAGGGCTTCATCTCAAAGAGGTAACCCTCAGCTTTGCATAGTTCTTGCCTCAGGCAGATTGCCCTTGTTTCTGGGCCCACTTTAATGGCAACTGCACTGTTTTAGAGTTCCACTTCCATCTGCATTGTCTCAGCTCTCTCAAGCCACAATTTCCTCTCTGTTACTTTCTTGCATTTTTAATATCCCTTGAGGCATTCTCTAGACATACCAAGCAGCGTGTCTGAGCTGTTCAAGTCATCACCTGCTAAATTAATTTTTTAATTTTGTTAATGCTCTGCTTATAAAGTTGCATAAATTTTGAGTGTTCTGTCCCGACTCTGTTATTTTTCTATAAGCCTTAGTTTTAGTGTGTGATTTTGCAAAATGAGAGATTTTCCAGGGTTGGGTATATTATTTTATATCAGAATGCTTGTATACATGGAGTTAGCATGCTACTTCTGGCCACATCTTTCCTGGCATTTTCACGTTTAGGAACTATACCTTTTCTATCAGGTACACATGCCCTTCCCTCCTCCCTCAAAAGAAAAAAAAAAAAAGAAGAAAAAGAAAAACCCAGAGGTGTGCACATGACCCAAGCTAGCCAGTCAGAATACACTACTTGCCTGCCATGCTAATTCTTTCACGGATGGACCCATGATCCAATGATCCAGCAGAGCCAATCAAATTATTCCTAGAGCAATCAGGAGGGAGAACTCTGATTCCGGAGTTTTTCTAGACACTATTTTCCTTTAAAATGATGCCATTACAGAATATTACTCAGCCTTAAAAGAGAATAAAATTATGGCATTTGCAGGTAAATGGATGGAGTTGGAGAACATCATGCTAAGCAAAATAAGCCAATCCCAAAAAAACAAAGGCCAAATGTTTTCTCTGAAATGTGTATGCTGATCCATAATGGTGGGGGTGAGGGCAGGAAGGGTGCAAGGGAAGAATGGAGAAACTTTGGATTGAGCAGAGGGGAATATGATGAGGGAAGGGGACACGGGGTGGGGGGAGATGGTAGAATGAGATGGACATCATTATCCTAGTTACATGTATATTTGCACGAGTGGTGTGACTCTAATCATGTACAACCAGAGAAACTGATTGTGCTCCATTTCTGTACAATGAATTGAAATGCATTCTGCTGTCATGTATAATTAGAACATATTTTTAAAATCTTGCCATTACAAAAGAGGCACAAATTAACAATTCAGTAAATTATTCATCTTTCATGCATTTCTTCCATTCTTATTTTCCTGGAAGATTCCCAGTGATTTTTTCCAAGACTTAGTTCAGTTATCATCTTCTGGTGAAATGTGTCATGACCTATCCCTTCAAACACACCTACCACACAAAGAGATGTGAGCTTCTTACTCATTCCCAAAGCACATCTCTTTTATAGCATTTTACACATCTCTTTTATAGCATTCTTGTGTAACTCTGGTTTTTGGCATTCTTGAAAACAGAATTGCCTTATTCATGTCTATAAACCCAGTACATAGTAGATACATAGTAAATGTGAGTTGAATGAATAAAGATATGATTTTGATAGAATATCTGGCTGATTGCCTTGTGGACACATTGTGTCACACACACACACACACACACACACACAT
This sequence comes from Marmota monax, assembly GCF_021218885.2. Lineage (NCBI taxonomy): Eukaryota > Metazoa > Chordata > Mammalia > Rodentia > Sciuridae > Marmota > Marmota monax. Next base: position 1,948,890 of record NW_026694092.1, read on the forward strand.
ACACAAATTCTGAAGGAATATAGGATTTTCAATAGGTAAGAATTTTGATCCAAGCTTAAAACAAACAAACAAAAAGGCACTTTGTGTTAGCTTTCTGTTACTATAACAAATACCTGAGATAAATCAGCTTAAAAAAAGGAAAAAAAGGCTTATTTTGACTCATGGTTTTAGAGGTTTCAGTCCAAAATTGATTGGCCCTATTTCTGCGGGCCTGTGGTGAGGCAGGCACATCATGGCAGAAACACGTGGCAGAGCACAATGCTTAGTTCACGGCCAAGAACTGCAGGAGAAGAAAGAAGAGGCCATGGTTTCACTATCCTATTTGAGATCATGTCCCCAAAGACCTGAAGACCTCCCACTAGCCCCACCTTAAACACTCCATCACCTCCCAATAGTGCCACAGGCTGGGGACTAAGCCTTTGAGACATGGGCCTCTGGCAGACACCCAAGATCCAAGCCAGAGCACATTTCATTGAGATTAAACTTGAAACTAGGGCAGCAAGAGTGAATGCAGAGTAGGGAAGACTTTGGAAAAAGTGAACAAACTAAATTGGAAAAGTAACGCCACCTTATAGAATTATAGAGGTACAGAAACCAAAGAGTGGTATTATTCAGTAACAGGTATAGATAAGGAAGAAAAATAAAGGAAAAGAGAAGGGAAAAGATGGAAAGTATAGAGGTGGAAAGGGGAGGCGGAAGTATGGATAGTAGACCTTTCAGTTTTGAATAAAACTTAATTTTCCACCATGTCAGTCCATATGCTGGGCTATTGGGAAGTGGAAATGAAAAACTCACAGTCCCTATGAGTCTCATTCTGGGGGAGATCTAGGTTTATAATGGTGGTGAGAAAGCAAATGGGATGCCGAGAAGGGGGTGCATGTTGCCAGGGGATAGATTAATTTTCTGAACAGACAAAACCTTCCCATCTTTTTCCCAGAGTTACAGGAAGTATGGCAGCTGAAATGTTGTTCCTAAGTGGACAAAATGCTTCATCTTTTCCCCCATTCTTGTTTCTTTCTCTCCAAACTATAATCTCTCACCCTATCAAAGGGAAAGGAACATGCTTTTGGTTCCAGTTTTGATATGATGCAGGCAGGGCTGCAGAACAAAATGACCTCTGCCAGAAAATGCCAGGTCCCAAGGCAGAATTGCCCAGCCTTGATTGCTACAGGTATTACATCTTCTATAACCCTGACACCATAGGGCCCCTTGGCTGTCTCCATGAAGCATCACCACCCAATCCAGCTTGGGTAGAGCTTTGGCTGTTCTTTCCACTTCAATCAGATTAGAGGGATTCCCTTGGTGCCAAGCTCCCATTATTTGCCCATAGCACTTTTCCAGGACCCAGGGATATCCCAGGTCTCCTTGCCACAAGAAAGAGGATCCTAGGAGGTGCAAGTCGCTTGTGTTTTGGCTCTGGCGGGTAATATGGGTATTCTGGGTGTAGACACCAACCATGGAAAGGTCTGGACATCACCATATCCAGCTGGCAGGTGGAAAGCATGTCAGATAACCAAAGGGACATGAAGGGGAGCAGGTCCCTACAAGGTAGGGCCCTGGAAGAGGGACGATCTGGGGAGAGGAAACATCTACAGAAGAAGATACACCTGGGATCTTGAGGAGCTGGCTGCCCCTGTCTCTGGGCTGGGTGGGTTCCGACACAACCACCAGGGGGACACCGAGGATGGGGTAGGGGGCGAGTGGAAGGTTGTACGGGGCTAGTGGGGCATCCTGGAGCCAGCTTGGCACGACCCAAGGGAGGGGCTTGGCAATGTCGTGTGTAGATGGCATGTGGAAGGTGTGTTGCTTTCAGATGAAGAGCCTGAGGATGGAGGGACCTGGGGTGGCTGGGAGCTGGAGAGACCCAGGACGGAGGCTCTGGTCCTGTGGAAGCGGGAGGTTGTCTTGGAGGGGCTGGCTGTGCCTGGCTCGGCTCTGGCGCCGCCGCCTGGGGGCGTCGGGCAGTGAGCCCTGTGGATCGGGGCGACGGGAGACCGCCTCCCTGCGCTCGTCCCGGTACCTGCTGGGGGCGGGAAGGAGAGGGGCACAGGGCGCCGAGAGGCGGGCGCCGAGCGTGTGAGTCACTTCGCTCTCCTGGGTTAGGAGCGGGACTTCGCCTTCCTCCCGGGGTCTGCATTTCTGCTCCAGCTTTCGCGGCTCCCCGCTGCACCCCGATTCCCCTCCTGAGGCCGGACCAGCCGCCTTTCGGTCTAGGTGAGGGCCAGGTAAGTTTCTCCTCTTTTGATGCCTCCTGTTTGGGTGACTCCGAGGAGGGGGACAGCGCGGAGGAGGGTCTTCCAGCCTGTGTTCTGTGCCTTTGCTTCCTCGGTCTGATTCTCTCCATCGGAGACAGAAAGTTAGATTTTAAAAACGCAACAGAGAATATCAAATTCATGCTCAGACCCCAGACAAACCAAACTCCGGAGCCATATTCTTAATTTCCCGGGTACCTTCAAATGTTCAGATGTGACGTTTATGGGGCTAGGAATGTTTGATTTGTTTTGTGTTTCCCTCCTCCCCCACTTTCTTGATGGGTGATTCTTAAAGGTGGGGACCGGAGAGCTCCAGGGCTGAGCTGGGATCCTTTGCCAGGGCGGTTTCTTCATTCTCGGCGAGGAGGCAGATGTTTTACTGTGGCCCGAGTTGGGATCTTGGAAGAGCCCTCTCCAGCTCAGCACATGCCAGGGCTGGAAGGTAACTGCAGTTGTTGCATACCTATCTCGTCACCATTGATAGAATCTAAATGTTATCAGGGACACTATCCACGTGAATGCCAGGATAATGTTGAAACAATTCATTCAAGGACTCGATTGTATATTTTATTTGTAACATATTACATTTCAGGAAAATGTTAGGAGACTACTGCTGGTCTTATTTATTTATTTTTCTATTTCAGAAATGCTTCAAAACCTATTATTTCCCTTACAAGAAATATCAATGATAACCTATTCTGTGTCTTCTAAGGACTAAACAATGCAAAGCTACATGTTAGTTTTTCCTCTACCAGTATATGTGTGTGTGTGTGTGTGTGTGTGTGTGTGTGTTGCTAACACTAACTGATTTGAGGAAAATCAATGTGGGGAGGAGGTATTTTCTCCTATCCCTGTCCTTAAACAGTAGTGTTTCTTTGACCATTAAATAGTCATTAATTGTTGTGTGTGTGTGTGTGTGTGTGTGTGTGTTGCTTAAAAGTAACAGCAGAGAGAACCTCCTAGAATATGTGAATTTTGGGCTCATGTTGACAACTGATTGCTTTATAATCAATATTGTTTGGTCTGCTGCAATGTTAACAGGTGGTTTTAATTCACAACACAGAATTATTCTGTTCTAGAAAATATCCCTGCTGATATGAGAGGGAAATAGCCCGCCCCCCCCCCTGCTCCACTACCACCAAATAAAACATGTCTTTATCCTGCTTTGTGGGAGAAAGATGGGCAAGGGAATCTTTTCTGGCAGTTGATTAGTCCCTGATCATAAATTGCTCTTTCTGAACTGTCATCTGGTCTGTGATCATAGAAAATACCCTTCCCCGTCCTGGGAAGAAAATTAATGAAACTTTAGACTTTTAGTCAGGTCACAGGGAGAGTTCTTTAGAGTTAACTGGAATCTTTGCTTATCCTCTTGCAATGCCTTCCCCAGGAGACTCTCCTAAATGAGTTACATTTCCCACTTCACTAATGTCACAGCTTCTCTTCTCTGCATACCTATGTCATAGCTCTTACCATCTTGCTTCTCTTTGTTTACACATTAATTTTGCTCAGAATAGCAAAATTTCTTTGGGGGGGGTTAGGTCTTATTCATATTTATATTATTGGAACCTAATGAAGTAGGAGGTCTGTTGAAAAATGAATGAATGAATAAATAAATTTGGCAGTCCAGACCAGGTTTACTATTCCTTGAATACCATCTGGGCAAGATTTCTTTTTCACTTCTAAAAGATAATCCTTTTAATTCAATGGTACTCAAAGTGTGGATCCTCAGACTACAGTGTTCTAAATAAATGAGAGTTTTCCAACATCTGTATATTAATTGTGAAAGTATTGTGACTTTGCTGAAAGTAATAAAACATGAACCAAAAGGGTTTTTAGTAAACAGAGAAGTTGGACAGCAGGTGATCATTATGGTCCCATAGTGTTAGGGTTCTGGGTCAGTGCCTTATCCTCATGGTTTCAAAATGGCTCCAACAGCTCCAGACATTATGTCTTCACCCACATCAAAGACAGGAAACATAAGTAAAAAAACAAAAACAAAAACAAACAAAATCTATTATTAAGTTAAAAAGAAAAAGATAAGAAAGAGAGCGTAGAAAAGCCAGAGTATTTCCCCTCATGCAACTTTTATCAGAGAAGAAATGTTTCCCCAAAGTTCCTTAACAGAGTTTCCCTTTTATCTTATTGACCAGATCTGGGTCACATAGCTGCTCTTAGTGGCAAGGGAGGCTGGGAAAGTAGCAGGCTTTTCAACTTCTACAGTGGAAAAGGTGGTCAGAGAGAGGGAAGTTGGAGATGGCTAGAAAGCTAACCAAAAAGACTGTCTTGAAAATAGGTTCTATTTGAATCTGTGATTGTATCAATGATTAGACCACAAAAAAATATTGAATATTAATCAAGGTAGCAAAAGCACATCCAGATTTTCCACTAAAGTGTATAGTATTTTAAGGTCAGATCATCACTTTTGTGGAGTGTGTGCTATGGTTTGGACAGAGTTTAAATATGTCCCCTAAGGCTTCATGTGTTGAAATTTAATTATCACTGTGTGATGTTAAGAGGGTAAAAACTTAATCTGACTATGGTGTTTAGGGGTGGGCCCTTTGGAAAGTGGTTAGGATTAGATAGTCATTGGGATAGAGCCCCCATGATTAACTCCAGGTGGCTTTATAAGATGACAGATACCACAGCACACATATGTGCGTGCACTCCTTGCCTGTCTCTTGCCACCTTAGGATGCTGCCAATAAAAAGGTCATTACCAAATGCTTGCCCTTAAACCTCCAGAACTGTAAGTTAAATTTCCTTATAAGATTACAAATTTCCTTATAAAATTATTTTCCTTGTAAAATTACCCAGCCTCAGGTATTTCATTATGGTAATGCAAAACAAATTAATATTGTGTGTTAACTTTTAGAAACTACACACACACATACACACACACACACACATTCTCATACAGTTTCCATTTTGTTAAGTATTAGTCAGAACTTGGAACAGATTAAGCATTTAGTAAATTGTTGTTTTGTGAGTGGACTATTGAGTTTGGGAGCTCAAAACTTCACAGGGGCATGGAAAAGGTGGCAAGGGATTAACAATAAATAAATGGTTCAGCACCTATGTCCTGGCATGCTGGTTTATAGAATTTAAGAGTCATTAATTTGGATCCTAAGAACCTTGAGAGCAACTTAATGGGTGTGTGTGTGGGGGGGGGGGTGGCAAGAAGAACCTAAAGGGAAATAATGGGTACTGACAATGTAGGTCAATAGATTTTCTTTGGGGGCATTCTCTATACCTGTACTATGGAAGATGTATCACCAAAAAAATAAAGGTTCAAGGTGATCCCTAGCACAACACAACAAAACAAAAACCCCAAACAAATGAGAAAGTTGATATATGAAAAAAGTATATGTAATTGCCAGCTTTGATTCTTAACTTTCTCTTTGCAAGTAGAAGTCCTCAAATATTTATAGGAAGAGCCAGGTTTGGGAACATAATGGTGGGAGATCAGATAAGCAAATGTCAAGAGATTGAAATTTAACAGTTGCAGGGTCCTATGTCTTAGATTTCTTACCAGTCAAGAGATTGGTAGAGATTATCAGTGGTTTTCAAACTTTGTTACACATTAAAGATCACTTGGAAGGCTTTTAAAAATCCAGATTTATGGGTCGATTCTCATACCACTTAAATTGGAACCTCTGGGAATAAGACTCAGGTATCAATATTTTAAAAACCCCCTAGATGATTCCAGTATGCCCTTGAGTTTGGAAACTATTAATTGGCCAAGATTGCCATACAAAGTGCCATAGATTAGATGACTTAAAGAACAGAAATTTATTTCCTTAGAGTTGAGAAGATTGGAAGCCCATGGTCAAGGTGTCATCAGGGTTGGTTTCTTCTGAGGTCCTTCTCCTTGGCTTGTATGTGGCCACGTTCTGTTTGTGTCCTCACAAGATCCTTCCTCTGTACATGTCTGTGTTCTGACCTCCTTTTCTTATAATGACACTTGTTATATTGGATTAGGGCCCACCCTAATGATTTTATTTTCACTTAGTCACCTCTTTAAATGTCCTGTCTTCAAATACAGTCACATTCTGGGGTCCTGGGGGTTTGGGATTCAACATATAAATCCGGGGGACACAATTCAGCACATAACAGGAACTATTGGTTAAGTATGGCACTCCTCTATCTTTATTGTGCATACAGGTCACCTGGAATTCTTGTTCAAATTCAGATTCTTATTTAGTAATTCAAGGTGAGAATCTGCAGTTTTAACAAGTTTCCAGTGCTGCTAATGCATTCACAGATTGCACTTTAGGTAACCTAGTCTAGTGGTTCTCAAACTTTGACAGGCATTGAAATCACCATGGAGAAATTGCTAGAAGCAGTTTGCTGGCGTCTGGTCTCAGAATTTCTGATCCTATAGGTTTGGGGTAGAGTCCAAGAATTTCTTTCTTCCTTCCTTCCCCCTTTTTTTTTTTTGGTGTGTGTGTGTGTGTGTGTGTACCGCAGACTGAACTCAGGCACTTGACCCCTAAGCCATATCCCCAGCCCTATTTTGTATTTTATCTACAGAGTCTCACTGAGTTGCTTTTGCTGAGGCTGGCTTTGAACTCGCAATCTTCCTGCCTCAGCCTCCGGAGCCACTGGGATTATAAGCATGCATCCTGGTGCCCGGCAAGAATTTGCATTTCTAACAAGTTTCCAGGTGATATTGTTGTTGATAGAGTAGGGATGACAGTTTGCAAGTCACATATCTCTGACATTTTGACACTTTGTGGTATTGGACAAGTCAAGGTCATTACACATATCATTGTATGTTTGCTATCCTAATTGCTGATGGTATCACATTTTTCTTTTGCCAAGCTCAATTACTTTTTCTGCCCATAGGACAGAGGATGAGGAAATGGGAGAAAAATGCAGTATTGGGATTTCTTTTAATCTCTTACACAAATATAGATGGATGAATACAGAGGCTACATACCACCCCATTTGTCTCTATTCATGTTTATTCTTCAATCACAGAGCTAATCTGCAGCTTGCTCTTCTCCTAGCTCAAAGATGATTTTATGAAACTGGTTGAAAGCTTCCCATATCTGATTTTTAAAAAGGATTAACTACTCTGGATATTGTATATCACAAGGGGCACTGGAAATTTCTCAGAGCATGCTGATTTTAAATTATTTCTCATTTAATCACATTGTTATTTCCACAGGAGACCCATAATGAACTACATCAGATGGTATCCCCTCTCCCAAACAACTGGAGATGAGGAAAACATGTTGCTTGCTCTTTGAGTGTTAAACTAGTAAAATTCACATCTGTGGATGTTATTAGCCACCATATATATACATATATATGTATATATATACACATACATATATATGTATGTTTATGCATATATACACATATATAGCATTTATGTATATATTCACACATGCACATATGTAGATATGTTACATTTTTCTACTTACTCAACTTAAAGCATTTTAAGTTTTTTTTTTTTTTTAGGGGGGGGTGGTGGTGGTGAGTACCAGGGATTGAATTCAGGGACACTCAACTGAGCCACATCCCCAGCCCTATTTTATATTTTATTTAGAGACAGGGTCTCACTGAGTTGTTTAGTGCCTCGCTTTTGCTAAGGCTGGTTTTGAACTTGTGATCCTCCTGCCTCTACCTCTGCTGGGATTATAGGTATGCACCACCGCACCCAGCTTTTTATGTTATTTTTAATCATTATTAATATTCTGTTATATCTATGAGATATTTTATCTTTATATTTTATATATTATATATTTTATGATATATCTCTAGAATATTTCCATTTTAAACATAAAATATATTGAATTCATAATCCAATAAATATTTCAAGCAAAGATATAATCAGGTCTCTTGATACCCCATTTACTCTGGTACTGGATTAAAGAATGAATCTTGCTAAAGTACTTCCCTTACTTACAACTTTTCGTGAAGTTATGCCACAGGGCCTCTGTGCAGAATAGATTTAGTGATGCCATGGAGTTTTGAGTTGATCCTAGAGGCTTTTCCACAATCTGGGTGGGTTTTGCCAGCAATTGATAGTGCACCTTATAGCCCTGGCCAGGGGAAGAGGTAACCTGTCATATTTTTCTCCTGAGCATCTGACCCACCAGACAAGCGCGGTTGTAAAGACTATCACAGGTTATCACAGCCCGATGCCATTGAACATTTGAATTGTGTAACAAAATCTGTTTCTTCTGATTTCATGCTCAGTAATCAACCTTATGATGCCACATGTTCATTGCCTTCAGGGAGAGGATAACCTGGTCAGGGTGTCTGGTCTGCCCGACAGTTATATTTTTCATTGTAAATTACTAAACCACCATTCTGGCTTGAAACACTTAGGCGTGTTGTGGGTGTGAGTCAGCACCCAGCACCCTGAAGCCTGATAAATTCAGGGATGCTGATAAGATCAGTTAATCTGAGCTTTGGCTTGATGCCAGATCCTGATGCTGATGACTCACTAACGTGGATTCAAACCAGCTAGCATTTATTAAGCATTTTCTGCATACCAGGAATGTTGCAATTTTATTTGTATCAACTCATTTAGTTATATTAGCTTTGTGAATTAATGTTATTTTCATTTTACAAGTCAGAAAACTGATAAGTAGGTTAAAAACTTGCTCCAACTCAGATGGCTACTATGATAGAGACTTTCAGTTGCCATCCAGTATCCATTCTCACTTTCTGCCTTAGGGACAGTTTATTCCTGGTAGTGGTGCATTTGTCAAATAGTCTATGTTATGCACCATCTCTTGCACCCAGGTGTGAACCTCGGACAGAGTCTTGCCAGAGTGAGATAAATGTGTTGGATTGGTGCTTCTAGGAAGGTTGATTAAAGGGAGTTGACTTGGTTGGGAGGAAGTCCTTTTGATCCTCTCTGCTTCTTTGTTTTGCTAGTCTGCAATGCATGCATGATACCTGCAGCCATCTTGGACCATGGGATGACCTACTGGATGTAAGGTAGCATTGAAAATGTTGGAACAGTAAGGTAGAAGAAGAAATCTGGGCCTTGGGGGCACTTCGGAGCTACTGTGTCAGCTCTAATCTAGAACTCTTTGTCCACTACAGGATTAATTGTGATTCTGTTAGCAGAGAGGGAATGTAGGGATAGTTATTGGGTAGGCAATGGACAGTGTTTCCACACTATGTTCCCAAACCCAAATATTTCAACTGTGATAGATACACATGTTTAAGTTCCATCTCTGACATTTATTATGTCTACTGGACACCATGTGTGCCTTACTGCACATTCTTATAATTCACCGTTTAGTCAAGCCATTGGTCCAGTAACCAGTTTCATGTTTGTGTAACCCAAGAGCACCTTGCCTGAGCCTCACAGTGAATATCTCACTTTTCCACCCAAGGACTTCTTTGACATTTCAACATGGAGGCCTGTTGGAAGACTACAATGCTCACACATGTGCATTATGAAATTTGAGGAAGTTAAAGGCCCAGGAGCCAGTGCTTTGCTAATATGGGATGGGAGCTGGAAATAGATTTTTCCTTTCTTCCATATTCGGCCAGATAATTCTTAACTGCATTTTGTAAATTACTAGGCCACCACTCTGGCTTGAAACACTTAGGCGTGTTGTGGGTGTGAGTCAGCACCCAGCACCCTGAAGCCTGATAAATTCAGGGATGCTGATAAAATCAGTTAATCTGAGCTTTGGCTTGTTTCTATGAGATTCTCAGAGGGTGTAGGCAAGATTAAGTCCTAGTTTTCTACAGTTGGAGCAAACTAAAAAATATACTCCTATATTGATTTTTCTCTTCCTCTTCCCTTTTCCCAATTTCCTACTCCTATTCCCTGGAATCACTTCCTGACTTGCAAACCTTTGTCTCAGGCTCTGTATTCCAGGAGAACCCTGGTTAAGACTGTGTAATCTTGGGAGCTGGGGATATAGCTCAACTGATAGAGTGCTTGCCTTGCATGCACAAGGCCCTGGGTTCAATTCCCAGCACCCCCCCCACACACACACACAAAAGGCTGTGTACCCTTGAATTAAACTCTACTGGTAAAACTTTGGCACTTGCTTATACTTTTGTGTCCCTTATATGATGACACAGCATATTACCTTTGGTGTACAAAGATGACAATACAGCTAGGTGCAGTGGTGCATGCTTGTAATCCCAGCAACTCAGGAGGCTGAGACAGGAGGATCACGAGTTCAAAGCCAGCCTCAGCAACTTAGCAAGACCCTGTCTCAAAAATAAAAGTAAAAAAAAAATTAAAAAAGGGCTTGGGATGTGGCTGAGTGGTAAAGGGCCCTTGGGTTCAGTTCCTGGTACAAAAAAAATATGACTATCCATTATGAAATAGGATAATATCAAGTATCGATATGGATGTGGATCAACAGAAACTCTTATACTGTGTCAATGGGAGCGCAAATTGGTATCATTTTTATATAGCTCAAAACCAAACAATACTAAACAATACAGCATTGGGAATCATGTATATTTGATAAGGCAAACCAAAAATTTAAGTTAGTGCTGGGGAGATGGGTGGGATAAGGTACAGAAGATGCACTGGTGTTAGCAATGTTTCTAGGTCTTTGAATTGGGTAACGGGTTCATAAAGTCTCTATTATTATCCTTTATGACTTATTAAATATGATAGAATTCTTTTGTGCCTCTCAGATATTATATAATTTTAAAAAAATGAAACTCCCACCGACAAAGATGCTGGACTAACAAAGGGAGGCCTCTGTGAAAGCCTCCTCTGGCCCTCACTCTGACTCTAATGGCTTTCAGAGTCCGTATCCTCCATCATGTAATGCATTTGGCTGCTTTGTGTTACCAAGTCCATTGTAATCAACCAGAAAAGCAGGATAAATGATTCAGTTTTCCTTATTGCCCTTAAGGGTCACGTCCTCTAGTACAAGTTGAAAAGAGCAGTTTTGTGTCCTCTCTACTGCTGTGTCTACCTGCCTGTGGTTCCCATGTGTCCTGAAACTGCCCAGTGCTCTCTGCTTGCTCTGCATAATCCACCGCTGTTTCACAGCTGGTCTCAGCCCAGCACTCATGGTTGCATACCACCTCATTTTTATGGCACACATGCGCAGATGTGTGTTGGGAGGTGGTATAAGGGTAATGAGTATGAGGTCATGACATGACCTTTTTCTTTATTGTTTCCAAACCCCACTCCTTGCTTTCCTTACCAATGCTACCACACAAGTCAATAAAGTTGTGTCAGATTTTAAACTTCAGGCCAGAGTTTATAAATTTTAAAACACTTTTGTGCCCTGGAAATATCAATGAAACCTATGGCTTCCTTATCAGAATGGTGGTTTAAATGCATAAACATCAAACACTAAATTACAAAGGAAACAAATTGTATTGAAATACAGTTATAAGTACTGTGGCTCATGCCTATAATCCCGGAGACTCAGGAGACTGAGACTGGAGGATTATAATTCAAGGCCAACTTCAGTAATTTAGCGAGATCCTGCCTTAAAATATAAAAATAAATAGGGAATATAACTCAGTGGTAAAGCACTCCTGGGTTTACCCCAGTCCCCCCACCAATACAGTTATCAGAATCTTAAAAAAATCAAATCAAATCTTAGTTATAGTAATATATATACTTCTTTATTGACTTATTAAACAACAGGATCTAATGACCACCCCAAATTTAAATTTGAAATGAACATAAAGGATATTTTGTGACATCTACATTAACTATATTGTGATATAAAAATATCTTGTGATTTCTATTGGTGATAATCATAGGTGCTACTAATACTATTGTTATTTGTCATCTACATTTTATGATTGAAGGAAAGAGATTAGTGAAATAAGGATGTAATTTTTTTTCATTCAAGTTCATGGACCTTTTTTTTTAAAAATTTGTGGGGGTTTTTTAAAATATTTTTTTAACTTATAGATGAACACACAGTGTCTTTATTTATTTATATGTGGTGCTGAGGATCAAACGCAGTGCCTCACACATGTAAGGCAAATACTTTACTACTGAGCTACAGCTCCAGCCCCAAGTTCATGGACTTTCTAAATTCTATCCATATATCCTTGGGGGTCCACAGATTCCTGGTTGAGAACTTTGCTCTAAGGAAGGCAAAGGAAATTACAACAGATGAGAGAAATAATTTTACAATGAATACCAAATATAATCTAATCCACATGCCACAAAAAAGGTACTTCACTCCATTGCTTCGTGCAAGGTGGAGGAGGCGTGGGTTTTTTCTAGTTCCTGTTCTTACCTCATGGGTCCTCTCTTTGAGAGAATCTTACCCTTCATCTATCCACAAGTACTTTTCTGTGCTTCCATTAGAAAATCCTGCATTCCTTCTCACAAGAGTTAGTCTTACCCTTGGATTCATTAGACTCCCTACTCCATCATATTTTCCCATCAAGATCTGTTGTAGAATAGTTCTCCAGCAGCTTCCATAGAAGAGCATAGGCTGGGCTTTGGCTCCCTGAATCTTTTCTCCTTCTGAGGCCTTTACATTTGGGTGAGTTGTAGTGAGCAGAACCCAGGCACCCCTGTAAGTCTCCACTAAAAACACTGATTCTCAGAGATAGCACAATTTTAAAATGTAAGGAAAAAGAAGTATTTTCGTGACTGCCCCATAAATTAAAACACTGGTCAAGCACACAATAAAGCTAGTACTGTACGGTTGTCATGCAGTTCAGGTATACTTTATTTATTCCACACCCCTTTTCAAAAGGGCTCATTACTGAGCTCCAGATCTTATAATGGCCATTCGCTGAGCTACACAAACACTTGGCTCCTATTTGAAATTTTTACTTGTACAAGCCTGATTTGGTGTTTAGATAGTGTCATTCGTATCTTCCACAATATCTACTGATTGATTATTTGATTGATAGATTATTTTAGTTATTTTTCCAGAATTAGCAGTGGACAGCTAATATACTTTATTTTTGGAACAGTTTTGGTTTACAGAAGAAACTGTGAATATAGTACAAAGTTACATGCACTTATATCCATTTTACTCTGTTATTAACATCTTACATAAGTACAGCACATTTTTTAATGTTAACGATGCAATATTGATACATCATCATTAACTAATGTCCATGCCATTCAGATTTCCTTATTTTTTAACCTAATGGCCTTTTACCATTCCAGGATCCCATGCAAAATACCATGAGACATTTAGTTTTTGTGTCTCTTTAGGTTCCTCTTGGCTGTGATAGTTTCTTGGATTTTTCTTGTTTATTGATGATCTTGACAATTTTGAGGAGTACTGGTCAGATATTTTGTAGATTGTCCCTCAATTGGGACTTCCCTAATGTTTTTCATATTAGACTGGGGCTATGTGTTTTGTGGAGGAAGATCACAGAGGTAAAGTACCATGTCACCACATCATATCCAGGGTGCCTACTGTCAACATTATCAACCACTGTTAATATTTATCTGGATCACCTGGCTTAGGTAGTGTTTGTCAGGTTTCTCTACTGTAAAGATTCTCTCCCTTTCCCTCCTGCTTACCAAGTCACCGGGCATAGCTCTTACTTAATGAATGAGGACTTGTTATACTTCCTGAGGGTGAAGTGTTTACATAAAGTATTTGGAAGGTTTCCACACTGGTGGTTTGTTTATTCTCTCTTATTTATTTATTTACTCATCTATTCAATCACTTATTTACATCAGTATGGCTTGATGGTAATGAATTTTTAATTAAATAATCCAGTCCTATTTGTGCCCAGTGGTATAAATTTCTATGACTAACTGTGACTAGCCCTATGGTTCCTAAGCACTGAAAAGAGCAAAATGAATAGGTACACATGGAAATTCGTTCATTATTGATCTATTTGTTTATTTGACTTTCCAATTTTTTGTCTAATAGTTCAAATAAACAAAAGAATAATTCAGTAACATGGTACAAAATTCAACCATTAAAGAGCACACAATGAAAATTAGGACTACTGTCCATTTTGTGTCTTTGTGTCTCTCTTCAAAAGCAACTATTATGAATATTTTTCCAGAAATTTTTAATGCACATATTAGCATATATCTATCAATCTACTTCTTTAAACTCTAAAGATAAGGTTCAGGAAGGGATCACAGGGCAATGAAGGGAAAATAGGAAAGAGGAGGACTAGAACTAACCAAAGAATCATAGACTTCTTCATCAGTATATTTGCTTGGGAAACAGTTCAATTTTCCCAGAATTTTTTGATTAAATTTTTCCACATCTGTGGGTTTTAGCCTTTGCTTATCAAACAATGTGAGGACATTAGTTGAGTTTCTAAGTTGAAAATAACCAAATCTCTGCCTCGTTTAAGGAGAGGGTTTATTAAAAGGTATTAGATAGTTATGATGCTTAATTTTCCCCACTCCAACCATGCCTTTTGGACATATGAGTTTGTAGTTTTGAGGATGACTATGTGATTTGCAATGAGCTGTTAGCCAACAGATATGATGCATGTAGAAGTATGAAAAAGTATTTATATTTGTAAATTTCTGTTTCTGTTCTTGCTTCTCCATCATCTCTAAGAGAACATGCCAAGGCTAGCCTGCTGGAAGATGAGAGATGTGTGCAGAGCAAAGTCATGATAATTGTCACAGCTGAAGCTATCCTAGATTGGCTGACAGCCACTTGACCCCTAGATATGGAGGTGAGCTGAGATACAAGAGCAAGCCTGGCCCAGGCTATCTGAGCCCTACAAATACAGAAACTAATTTTTGTATGTCACTGAAATGTGAGGATTGTTATGCTTTGTTATTGTGGCAATGAATAACTCATACTGATAATTTATAGGATCCCTGAGAGGATCAAGAACCTCATTTGGGGGCAAGTCAGCCAGTAGTACTGCCAATTATGCCATAAGATATTTCTAGCAGAAACTTAACTTTTGCTGCCTTGTAGTGCTTAGCACCTCTGATGCTAGAATCTAGGTATCAGAATCAACATACTGCTTGCAAGAATCAATGATTTTCCTCATGAAGTTAACTTTCTCTTTCCATTTATTCTGTGGATGATTCTGACTCATGTAATCTAAATCACACCTGGAACTCTAGCTGCAAGGGAGTCTGGAAAACATGTTTGTGGTTTTTTTTCTGTGTGTGTGTGTGTGTGTGTGTGTGTGTTTGTGGTGTCAGTGGTTGGTTTTTTAGCTTTCTGGTCTCTGCAGGACAAGAAACCCTGATAGAAGGGGTCTGGAGAAAGTGTGAGTGAGTTGCTCTCCACTATCTGCCACAGAGGCCTAGAGAAAAGACCTTAACTTTCTGATCCCCTGTGGGCCTGCCATCTTTGCATGGAGACAAGACAAGGTGTTGACACTCTCACAACTTGGAATCCCAGGGGAGAAACCCTGGACTTTAATCCCTGATTCCATACTTGCCTTGATAGTCTTAGTTTCAGAAAAACAGTTTGGTTCTGATCTTGTTGACTAAGGGTACTCCCTGACTTTTCCTTTGTTGGCATCTGGCAAAATGAGTAGCATGTGAATAATTCCAAGTGAAACAACACTTGAATTGTATTGGCCACTGTTATAAAGTGGCTTGACCTCATTTCATTTTCTATGTATATGAGAGAAAAGTTCCCAGAAAAGGCACTAAGAGAAGTATTCACATGCTATTCTGAAGCGAGGATATGAGGACGAAAGAAATTCTTATTTCTGTCCATGTCTTATATTCATATACCAACTCCTTTGACCTAAAGTAACTAAATACCTAACAGGTGATATTATTGGGCTGATCAGTTGTAAGCTTACCCTGGCTTTCCAATCTCAGTCCTACCACAAGCTAGAATGGTCTTCTTCACTGTCTGGAACACATAACAGTAACTGATTGATAGGAGACATTTCCACCAAATGAGAAGGTTTTGGGTGTAGGTGTATTTATTTGTAAAGTGCCAGTTGTGAGATTGGCCACATGGAACTTTTATTTGTTGTCTATTCTTTCTCTGTAGATCTTATTCCATCTAAATATTTGCTGACACATTCTAGTGATCTTTTTGTGTTTCAATTTAATAAGCAAAAACATCCTACTGCTAACACTAAAAAAAGAAAATAAAAAGATTGTATTTCTGCAGTATTTTAAAAAGTGATTTTTAGTACATTTTGGTGAAAAATTCTGTATTCGGCAGTGTAGCCAATATCTGGACCCTTGACTGCTTACCAGTAAAAGTAGAAGTAAACCCATTGGAGTATGCATATATTTCAGAAGAGCATACAGTCTATGAACATTCTCAACAGTGACAATGTGACCAGAACATTACTTGGAGGATCAAAATATATTCTGATGTTGCCAACATGCTACTTGGCCCTTATGGCTTTGTGCATTCAATCATTGGGTTTAATATCCCTTGTGTATTGATGAAAAATGCAAATAGGAATAATAGTCTTTTCAGCTAACTAGGAGTTTGTGGTAGCCATTCATTCTTATTGTTATTTTCTGAAAGAGCTTTCCTTGTATGTTACCAGAAATATTTGTGACAAGTTCTGAAACATCTGCTCAATAAAGATGTCAAACTGGAACCAAGACTTTGGCCATGGGAGAGCTATCTCTACCTATACCTCTCACTGTATTTCTTGCCACTGCCCTCCAGAGACTCTTCTCCTGCAGACAACTGGTAGACTTATTGGCCTCTGATGATACCATGTGCATTTACACCTTTGCTTCCTACTTTTCCCTGCCTAGAGGATCTCCTTGGCTCTCTCTGGGCATTTATGATCTACCATACAAGGTCTAGACCAAGGGAAAGCCTAGCTCTAAAATCCAGAATTTGCCTAGTTTGCTCAGCCTTTTCCTATTGCTTCCTTCTCTGCACTTGTAATGTGTGTTTACTCTTGGCATCTAGGTAGCCCATCTATGGCCCCAAGATGTCTACTCACAGCTAGTAAACTGTTAGTTTCTGGGTGATACAAATATACTGACTTGTGAGTCTCTATATCCCCAGCCCCTATAGCAGTGCCATATGGATCCAATCTGTCTCCAGTTAATGGGATAGGATGCCTGAAACTTATACCATAAAGAGACAGAGTTGAGGCAGCAATAATCCTTGCATTTCCATGGAACTTCCTGCCCAAGTGGTCCTAACTTCTGACTTTACTCTTACTTTTAAAAGGACAACATAATCCCTTTGTTACAAAGGGTCACACGATTTCTTTACTGTTTCTCTCCACTTATAGAAAGGAAAGTTTTCTGCATTGGTCTTTTTTCTCAAATTCCTCCTTGAATTTTATGTGCATGGGGTGCTAAGGCATTGCGGCGTTTGACTTGTGAACTTGACTGATTCTCTCATTTAATCTTGACAACAATGTTAAGAGTTAGGTGCCATTTTTATTCCTTTTTAGAGATAAGGCTGCTGAGGCATGGGAAAATCAAGTAACCTAATGTCACAAACTATTAAGTGGGGAAACCAGGATCCACATCAACACATCTGGCTCCCAGATCTATGATGTGAATCTCTACTACACTATACCACCTTTCCAGAGACCCAGGTGTTATCTATTAGATAATCCTGAAAACATGAGAGTTTCCTGGATCAGAAAGTAAGCAAATGAAGAAATACCAATCCTGGAAACTCTTCCATTATTCTCACTGTGCTACCTACCCAAAATTCTAGAACATCCTCTTGGCAGAAAAATCAAATTGGTGGGAATCAGGTATGATACTTCCCCAAGGCCAAAAAATACAGAATTTCAGAACCATCAATGTCATTGAGATTAGATTTGGTCTACAAGCAAATGGAGAGCCAGAATGTGAATCCATACCAAGTATAGTGTAGGGGTTGGAATTCTGCTTTCACCACTAATTGGTTATAACATGGGTATCACTTGACCTATCTTACCAGACACAGTAAATAATAAGTGTTAGCCCTTACTTCTCTACTACAGTGTTTTCCTAGCATCTATCCTTCCTTATGACAAAGCATGGTGTGATTAGCTTTTACATCTACTAGGAAGTTGCCTGCCTCTACTTCATTGGATTAAATAAACATGTCAGTAAACATGAGAGAGGATAGTGAGAGTGAAATAATGGGTACCCAAAACATCTAGGTGGACAGGGTGACTTTGTTTTCTTTGTTAATGGAAGAGTGAGTTGGAAGAAGAGGAGTGAGTCACTCTGGCAATGAAACGCTACCAATTTAGGATTTAATTTATAATTTTATGACTGTTGCTTATTTCCTGTTATTCATTCCTTATTCATTGGAGGAACAACAGTCCCATTTTGGCTTTTTTAGTTTCAGAGCTGAGACATCCACTTGGAAACACATTAGCCAATCCCCTACCCACCATCACAACCTCATCCTCATCTCAGAAACCAAGAATCAAATTTCCAAAGTTGTTCAGAAGTTTTGGATGTATAAAAACACATGTTGGAGGCTGGGGTTGTGGCTCAGTGGTAGAGCACTTGCCTAGCACGTGTGAGGCACTGGGTTCGATCCTTAGCACCACATAAAAATAAATAAATAAATAAAATAAAATAAAGGTTTTGTGTTCATCTACAACTAAAAAATTTTTTTAAATTTTAAAAACCCGCATGTTGGCGTGTGTTTTCTCTTTTGGAAGCACTTCCTATGAGAGTTCAGCATGGGGTTATTATAGAGGTGATGAGCATCAAGGTATCTGCGGCTATATCACTCCCTCTCTCTTAAAATGATGTCAGATAGATAACCTCTAGGATGAAGATTCTCAAATTTTCTAGAGTTATGACATTAAAGTATTGAAGAAAAAAATTTCATATGGAAATAAAATGGATATTTTAGGACTTATAATTAATGATCCATTTTATTATTTTAATTTTTGTTTGTTTTTTGGTACTGGGGATTGAAACCAGGGGTGCTTTACTGCTGAGCTACATCCCAAGTCCTATTATTATTATTATTATTTTAAATTTTGAGACATGATCTTGCTAAATTGCTCAGGCTGGCCTTGAACTTGAGATCCTGTCTTCTCAACCTCCTGAGTTGCTAGGATTATAGGTGTATACCACCACTCCCAGCCCTGATGATCCATTTTAAAAGGGAGAGTTTAAAATAATAAAACAAGCAAATGTTAATCTATAGGAAATGTGGATTTACTTTATGGATTATTGTCTTTTCATTTTGTGTTGTGACCTGGGACTACTGAAGGAAATTTTTCTTTTTTGGTGCTAGGAGTTGAACCCAGGGCTTTGTGCATGCTAGGCAAGCACTCTACCAACTGAACTGTATCCCCAGCCCACGGAATTTTTCATACATACACATTTGTTCTTACATGTGCCTCCTGGCAGTGCCCTTTATTACCCCTGGAAACAAAGGCACTTCTATAGTGTAATTTACGCTTCTGTAGTGTAAATACGTCAAGTTCTTTAGCTCTCAGAGATGGATGGAAAGGCTGTATTCCCTCTGCCTTTAATAAGTCAGGAACATGTTTATTTGGGAGTGCTGGGAATCCATTTCTTCCTCTCTTATGCCTGAGGAGCCCTGGCTGCTTTTCCATGTGTCATATATTTATCATGACTGTCTCATGTCTCCTCACTTAGCTGATCACACACATAACAGATTTTCTTTGTCACCTCTGCTTCCTAGTAACTAACCTACTACTGCCTCTCTCTAATCCATTTCATCCTCAAACTGTGGACAAGGACTTCTTTCTCAAAACCCACATAACAGCCAGGTGCAGTGCCACACATCTGTAATCCCAGTGGCTCAGGAGGCCGAGCAGGAAGATCACAGGTTCAAGCAATTTAGTGAGGCCCTCAGCAACTCAGTGAGACCCTGTCTCTAATTAAAATATAAAAAAGGCTGGGGAGGGCCTGGGGCTATAGCTCAGTGGTAAAGGGCTTGCCTTACTTGTGTGAGGCACTGGGTTCGATCCTCAGCACCACATAAAAATAAATAAAGATACTATGTGTTCATCTACAATGAAATAAATACTAAAAAAAAGGAGGGGGCTGCTGGGGATGTGGCTTAGTGGTTAAGCACCCCTAGGTTCAATCCTCTGTCTGGGGGAAAAAAAAACCCCAGCTAACAGAAATCTGTTTTATTTCAGTGTTCAGATAACACTGGGGAATTACAATGTAGAAAGGAAATGTTAAACTTGGAATCACATATATTGTGCTTTTAGTTCATCGTCCCTTCCCCTTTGTAGGGAGGCCTACTGTCCTCATTCTCCTTGCCTCTTGTCCTGCAGCCAGGTGTCAGAGGCCTACCTGTCCCCCTTCCATAAGAGCTATTGTTTTCATATCTTCAATTCTTTCCTTTCCTCCATACTAGAGGAAGCAAAAGCCCTTTATACTCATTATAAGTTTTGCCTAATGGATCCTGGGCATAACAAAGACATTGTTCTACATTCTTCTACAGAATCCATTGCTCCTCATTTGGCAATGTTCATTCATGGTTTCTCTAGTAGTTCAGTCTTGATCATGTAGTAATCTTACCTGCTTGGCTACCGAGGCTCTCCAAAGTGGCTCTGAAGATTTCAAACCCAGCATTTTTGTCCCCTGGTCCAATGGTTCACAAAAAGTGACTATGA
This sequence comes from Marmota monax, assembly GCF_021218885.2. Lineage (NCBI taxonomy): Eukaryota > Metazoa > Chordata > Mammalia > Rodentia > Sciuridae > Marmota > Marmota monax. The sequence continues at coordinate 1,969,585 of NW_026694092.1, forward strand.
TAAACTTAATATTAGTGACTGAATTCAAAGCTTCTGGGTTTATTATAGTCAATCAAGTATTCAGTCATATGTTCAATGAGTTTGTGTTAAGGATCAGATACTCAACCGGAACCCCAAATATGATTTGGACACAGGTCTCACTTTCAAAAAGCTTCTATAGGGCCTGGGGATCTAGCTCAGTTGGTAGAGCACTTGCCTTGCATGCACAAGGCCCTGGGTTCAATCCCTAGCACCACACACACACACACACACAAAAGCTTATATAGCCTCTAGGGAAGAATTGACATAAACATGAATAAAAATAAATACAAGGTAGAAAGTTCTTTGTACCTTAAAATGGTCTGGAGAAAAAGTGCATTTATATCACTTGATAAGCAAGACTGTATAATTTGGCTGACTGCTACTTTCTAGTAGCTGCATAGGGCATTGAAGTTCAGCTGTACATCTTTGGATCCTGACAGACTTGGATTCAAATCCTGCCTCAAAACTGACATATAACTATATGATCTTGGGATGTTCACTTATGTTCACTGAACTTCAGTGTCCCCATTTATACAATGATGGTAATAATGCCTCAGAAGGTGGTGGGGATTCAATAACACATATAGCATATAAAGTGCTTGGCACATAGAAGGTATCTAGAAGATGCCTCTCCTTCTCCCGTTGCTCCATAAACTGACCAAATAGATGTAAATTCCCTAATGTGTGGATACTTTTCAGATAGCACATAGAAGAAAGAAATCACACCTTCCAATGTGAAGATATAAAATTGTAACATTTTGAAACATAAAATAGCAGCATAGTATCTCTCGACCTCTATCCTACCTTATTTTCTCCCTAGCACATATCATTTGAAATGTTGTGTATTTACTTCTCTGCTTACTGACTATCCCTTCCCTCCCAACAGAATTTATGTTGCTCAAGAGTAGGAAATTTGTCATTTAGTTTGTGCTATATAACTGGGATCTAGATCAGTGCTTAGCATATAATTGATACTCAATAAAATATGTTAAATGATTATTATAGGGGTTAAGACACATTTTAATAAAAATTTAGTTTTTTTTCCTTTTCTGTTTTTTTTTTTTTGTAATACTTGAGATTGAACCCAGAGGCACTAAACCAATGAGCCACATCCCCAGCCTTTTTTTGTATTTTAGAGACAGGATCTCACTGAGTTGCTTAAGACTTCACTCACTAAGTTGCTGAGGCTGGCTTTGAACTCATGATCCTCCTGCCTCAGTCTTTCAAGCTGCTAGGATTACAGGTCTGCACCACCATGCCCAGCTTCTGTAGGATTTTGTATTAACTTAAAAACTTTTCACAAGTGGTCCATCAGATACTGAGGTTTTACAACTGCATTGAGTCAGTTTTAGTCATCTCTTCGTTGTTTTTTCATTTATTATTTTCCTTGTGTTTTATTTGCCTGGCTCCAGAATACCTCTTTATTCCTGAACCTGATCAATCTCTTTCAACTCTGGTAATTTCTTTTTGAGTGGGGTGTCTATGATTTTACATTTTTATTTATTTATTTTTTTGGTACCAGGGATTGAACCCAGGGATGCTCAACCACTGAGCCACATCCTAAGCCCTTGTTATATATTAAATTTTTTAAAAAAAATATTTACTTTTTAGTTGTAGTTGGACATAATATCTTTTATTTATCTATCTATTTATTTATTTATTTTTATGTGGTGCTGAGGGTCAAACCCAGGGCTTTGCCCATGCTAAGCAAGTGCTCTATCGCTGAGCCACAACCCGAGCCCTATATTTTTAAAAATTTTAAGACAGGGTCTTGCTAAGTTGCTTAGGGCCTCGCTCAACTGCTGAGTCTGGCTTTGTTTGAACTTGCAATCCTCCTGCCTCAGCCTCTGAGCCACTGGGATTACAGGTATGCACCACTGTGCTCAGCTTGTCTACCATTCTTAAAGATTCTATCTTCCTATACATCCTCACGGTCGAGTTGAATCAGTCCAGGCTGATTTCACATTTCTAATTTCCAATCTGAGTTGTTTTGTTTCTCTCTGACTCAGTGATTTCTGTGTGACAGCTGCTTTGTCATATTTTTACCAGTAGGTGCCAGTATCTCATGAAATTTATGGAGACATATTTACCACTTTTGGAGGATTATCTGATGGAAAAACGTTCTTCCTATTGTGAAGAACCAGACAATGATAAAGGATCAATGATCAATGGGACCTGTTTGAACTGTTGTATTTAATCTAAATAATGTTATGTTCTCAAATGCCACTTCTGAATTCAATTATTAATTATCATGGGCTGGGGATATGGCCTAGTTGGTAGAGTGCTTGCCTCACATGCACAAGACCCCAGGGTTCAAACCCTAGTACCACAAATAAAAAAAATGAAAAAATTCTTAATTATCATAAATTACCAAGAAACCATAAATTATAAGAAACCAATTTTCGATCTCTTGGTGAAATCCTGGATGAATTCCTTTACTAGTATGTGTTCTCTGACTGGCATGGACTTTTTAAAAAACCTTGGTGCTCTTTGTTTTATTATATGACATTCATATCAGAAGAGTTAAACCCTTAGATTTTAAGTTTTTACCCTTGAATTCTTCCATGAGACCCAGAAACAAACTGGCTAAGGAAACAGACCCCTAACTGAATTCCAAAATTGCTAACTGTTCAACTTAAAGCTCCAAAGGGAGTTTAAGAAGAGGAAAATGGGGTGGGCTAGGGCTGGGGCTCAGTGGTAGAGCACTTGCCTACCATGTGTGAGGCACTGGGTTTGATTCTCAGCACCACATAAAAATAAATAAATAAAGAAAATAAAGGTCCATCAATAACTAATAAAAATATTTTAAAAAAGAAGAGGAAAATGTGTGCCAAAGGGAAAGATGGTGGGTCTATTCTTATCTCCAAGTTTTCCTGAAGTAACTTGTCATCTGTCTTACTAGGACTGGTCCTCATGACAAATGGAAGCAGGTAAACCAAGACAGTGCAAACTGATAAAATACCTGTTTGAATGAGTGTGGGGGAGATGGTTTTATGCAGTTTTACAAAACTCTTAGAAGTCACAAGTACTCTTTCTGTCTTGTCTCTCTGCTGGATTTCCATATCCAGCTTCCATCAACCACCTTAACATTTCTTGGGAGTGAAAAATGGTCTGAAAAGATGGTTAATCCATGAAACAACTTTAAAATACTTCTGAAAATAGTTTCAAAGAAGATATAATGGAAAAGCTGAGGTCCTATAGGTCTCGCTCACACCTTGTGTGAACCAATGATAGAAAGAAGGATTTGATTCTATGACTTAAGGATTGTACGGATCTTGCAAAAGGGAAGTTAAAGCATTAGATATATACTTGCTCAGAATCTTCTCCTGACTCCATGACACTTCCATATCTATCTATCTATCTACTGCCTGCACAGAGAGAATATCTGGTTTTCTGGGACCTGAAGCTTATACCATTTAAATGGCTACCATTAAGAAAAGGATTACAAAATAAAGACTTCATATATTCAACCTGACTAATCCACCTGATTTACTCACTGCAGTTCTATATTCCCTTACACCAGGGGTCAGCAAGTTACCTCCTGCAAGCTAAATCTGGGTCACTACCTGTTTTGGGATTGGAACACAGCCACACCCATTGGTTTATGGATTGTCTACCTTTACGCTATGATGGCTGGGTTGAGTGATTGCCATAGAGACCCAAAACCCTTGAAAACTTAAATATTTACTCACTGCTCTGTTATAGAAAAGATTTGCCAACTCCTTTCTCATACCATGGCTGTGTGGTCTGGCCCCACTTCTTTCTGAGCCAGTTCCAAAGGATCTAAAATAACCATTCACTGTGTTATTGGATGGTTCAAAGGTCAGCAGATTATATTAAGTAGCCAGATACTCATGTTGCTTCTTATTTTATCTTTTAAATTTTAATTGACACATGATGTTTAATTGACACACGATTTATGGGGTACAGTATGATAATTCAAGACATGGATACAATGTATAATGACCAAATTAGGGTACCTGGCACATCTATCACCTCAAAAATTTATCCATTCTATGTGTAGGAAACCTTCAGATTCTTCTTTTCTAGTTATTTTAAAGACCATGGAGGACCCTACTGTGATTTGTGGAAGCTAAAAAAGTTGATCTCAAAGAAGAAGAAAGTCAAATAATAGTCATAGAAACTAGGGTCGGGGGATGGGATAGAGGTTAGATAACAGGTATTAAAATACACTTAGGAGGGCTGGGATTGTGGCTCAGTGGTAGAGCACTTGCTTTGCATGTGTGAGGCACTGGGTTCGATTCTCAGCACCACATATAAATAAATGAATAAAATAAAGGTCCACCAACAACTTAAAAAAATACACTTAGAAGGAATTAGTTCTAGTGTTCATATTGCTCTTTTGATCTCATCCTCTGAGAAGTCCGAAATCAAATTTAATCCTCAGTATAATGACTCATCCCTGAGTCCTAGCACAATTATTTTTTTTCCTTTTCTCATTAAATTTCTGTTTTTGTCTTCATCTTAGTGGTAGTGATTTTTTTTTTAAATTTGTAAGTTACCTCGTTTCTCATTATTCCCTGGTAAGTAAACATGATTCAATATTTTCATTCAGTCAGTTGTTTAGACTTTAGAATATATGAAATAAGACCAGAATTTGCCATTTTAAAAGCCAGCTGCAGTTTGTGCTTGTAACTCTCATAACAGAATTTATCATTGGGGCATGTGAACTTTTGTGTTCATGGAAAAAAATATACCACTTCAATGCATCTCTTAGCTATGCAGAGGCAAGAGCCAGCTATCCAATTATACATAAAAATGTAAAATGTTGTCTTCTTTGGAGTTGCATCTCTGAAGGATTATTATGCTATTAGTGAACTTTTCTTATGTTTTTGCTTCCTTTGAAGGGAATATGTTATAGGCCCAGGAATTTGTGGGCACAAGGACAAGACAGACACCTCTAATCTGAGGAAAACAGGCGTTTTTTTCTTCAGTAACAGGATGGCATGCTGGGTAGCTAAAGATGAAGGAGATCAGTATAAAACTTCTGGGAATGGGTGTGAACTGTAGGTTCTAGGCAAAAAAAAAAAATGTCTTATGAACGAGTTCTAAAGTTTTCCTGATTAGTGTAGAAATTACCCTCTGTTTATGACAAAACTTCAATAAGGTTCATAAAACAATAGCCTAGTATTTATTCTGCTTTGATGAGAAATGGGCAGGGCAGTGTCTGCACTGGATAAAATACTGTTGAGTAAATTGAAATGAGGAAGCAACATGTAAAGGAAAGCAACATTGTGGAGGAAAAGATGGATAGAGGTGGTCTGGGAGGATAGGAGAGGTGGTTCTAGCAGAAGGTAAGATATATAGCCACCTTAGAGAAACTCATAAGCAGTTGAAAAGGTTATTTTCTTTGGCTTAATCAAAAGAGGGAGCACATAAAAGCATTTTCAAATATAGTTATTAGAATGGCTTTTGCGTTATGATTGAGACACATGAAAAATATACCTGATTGGGTTTTTTTTTGGTGGGGGTACAAGGGATTGAACTGAGGGGCACTTGACCACTGAGCCCCATTCCCCAGCTCTATTTTGTATTTTATTTAGAGACAGAGTCTCACTGAGTTGCTTAGTACCTGGCTTTTGCTGAGCCTGGCCTTGAACCCAAGATCCTCCTGCCTCAGCCTCCTGAGCTGCTGGGATTATAGGCACGTGCCACTGCACCTGGTTCTGATATGGTTTTGATCCTTCTAAAGAAGAAAAAGTTGACAAGAATTCAGAAGTCAGGCTGCACAAGGATTATCTGAAGGAAGTTACCTGCAAAAGGAATTGGAATTCAGGGTTGACTTAGTTAAGTCAAACAGATAAATTACTTTGGGGTAAAAATCTGAAACCAGGAAAGACCAATGCCCCTCAAAAAATCTTGTTTGAATATCTCTTGTTTTCATAGCAAGTATAAAAAGGCTGAGGGAATCTCTTAGAATCTCACTCTAGCAGATCCTGTGTCCTTGTAACCTTGCACATCCTCTGACCTATATCTAGACATAATCAGACTATCAAAAGATAAAGACAAAACAAGAGTCACAGAAGCAAATAACATCACGTACAAGGGATCTTCAATAAGATGGAGTAGCTGATTTCTCAGCAGAAACCATGGAGGTCAGAAGGTAGTGTGTTGATATATACTTTTTTTTTTTTTTTTTTTTTTTTTTTTAAATTTTTTTTTTATTGGTTGTTCAAAACATTATAAAGCTCTTCACATATCATATTTCATACATTAGATTCAAGTTGGTTATGAACTCCCAATTTTACCCCAAATACAGATTGCAGAATCACATCGGTTACACATCCACATTTTTACATAATGCCCTATTAGTAACTGTTGTATTCTGCTACCTTTCCTATCCTCTACCATCCCCCCTCCCTCCCCTCCCATCTTCTCTCTCTACCCCATCCACTGTAATTCATATCTCTCCTTGTTTATTTTCCCATTCCCCTCACAACCTCTTATATGTAATTTTGTATAACAATGAGGGTCTCCCTCCATTACCATGCAATTTCCCTTTTCTCTCCCTTTCCATCCCACCTCATGTATCTGTTTAATGTTAATCTTTTCTTCCTGCTCTTCCTCCCTGCTCTGTTCTTAGTTGCTCTCCTTATATCAAAGAAGACATTTGGTATTTGTTTTTTAGGGATTGGCTAGCTTCACTAAGCATAATCTGCTCTAGTGCCATCCATTTCCCTGCAAATTCTATGATTTTGTCATTTTTTAGTGCTGCGTAATACTCCATGGTGTATAAATGCCACATTTTTTTTATCCATTCATCTATTGAAGGGCATCTGGGTTGGTTCCACAGTCTAGCAATTGTGAATTGTGCTGCTATGAACATCGATGTAGCAGTATCCCTGTAGTACGCTCTTTTAAGGTCTTCAGGGAAAAGTCCAAGAAGGGCAATAGCTGGGTCAAATGGTGGTTCCATTCCCAGCTTTCCCAGGAGTCTCCATACTGTTTTCCAGATTGGCCGCACCAGTTTGCAGTCCCACCAGCAATGTACAAGAGTACCCTTTTCCCCACATCCTCTCCAGCACTTGTTGTTGTTTGACTTCATAATGGCTGCCAATCTTACTGGAGTGAGATGGTATCTTAGGGTGGTTTTGATTTGCATTTCTCTGACTGCTAGAGATGGTGAGCATTTTTTCATGTACTTGTTGATTGATTGTATGTCCTCCTCTGAGAAGTGTCTGTTCAGGTCTTTGGCCCATTTGTTGATTGGGTTATTTGTTTTCTTATTGTTTAATTTTTTGAGTTCTTTGTATACTCTGGATATTAGGGCTCTATCTGAAGTGTGAGGAGTAAAAATTTGTTCCCATGATGTAGGCTCCCTATTTACCTCTTTTATTGTTTCTCTTGCTGAGAGAAAACTTTTCAGTTTAAGTAAGTCCCATTTGTTGATTTTTGTTATCAACTTTTGTGCTATGGGTGTCCTATTAAGGAATTTGGAGCCCGACCCTACAATATGTAGATCGGAGCCAACTTTTTCTTCTATCAGACGCAGAGTCTCTGATTTGATATCTAGCTCCTTGATCCACTTTGAGTTAACTTTTGTGCATGGCGAGAGGAGGGGATTCAGTTTCATTTTGTTGCATATGGATTTCCAGTTTTCCCAGCACCATTTGTTGAAGATGCTATCCTCCCTCCATTGCATGCTTTTAGCTCCTTTATCAAATATAAGATAGTTGTAGCTTTGTGGATTAGTCTCTGTGTCCTCTATTCTGTACCATTGGTCCACCCTCCTGTTTTGGTACCAGTACCATGCTGTTTTTGTTACTATTGCTCTGTAGTATAGTTTGAAGTCTGGTATCGCTATACCGCCTGATTCGCACTTCCTGCTTAGAATTGCTTTTGCTATTCTGGGTCTTTTATTTTTCCATATGAATTTCATGATTGCTTTATCCATTTCTACAAGAAATGCCGTTGGGATTTTGATTGGCATTGCATTAAACCTATAGAGAACTTTTGGTAATATCGCCATTTTGATGATGTTAGTTCTGCCTATCCATGAACAGGGTATATTTTTCCATCTTCTAAGATCTTCTTCTACTTCTCTTTTTAGGGTTTTGTAGTTTTCATTATATAAATCTTTCACCTCTCTTGTTAGGTTGATTCCCAAGTATTTTATTTTTTTTGAGGATATTGTGAATGGAGTGTTTTTCCTCATTTCCGTTTCAGAAGTTTTGTCGCTGATATACAGAAATGCCTTTGATTTATGCGTGTTGATTTTATATCCTGCCACTTTGCTGAATTCATTTATTAGTTCTAGTAGTTTTTTTGTAGACCCTTTTGGGTCTTCTAGGTATAGAATCATGTCATCTGCAAATAGTGATAATTTTAGTTCTTCCTTTCCTATTTTTATGCCTTTAATTTCTTTCGTCTGTCTAATTGCTCTGGCCAGTGTTTCGAGAACTATATTGAATAGAAGTGGTGATAGAGGGCATCCCTGTCTTGTTCCAGATTTTAGGGGGAATGCCTTCAATTTTTCTCCATTGAGAATGATGCTAGCCTGAGGCTTAGCATAGATAGCTTTTACAATGTCGAGGTAAGTTCCTGTTATCCCTAGTTTTTCTAATGTTTTGAACATAAAGGGATGCTGTACTTTGTCGAATGCTTTTTCTGCGTCTATTGAGATGATCATATGGTTCTTATTTTTAAGTCTATTGATGTGGTGAATAACATTTATTGATTTCCGTATATTGAACCATCCTTGCATCCCAGGGATGAATCCAACTTGATCATGGTGCACAATTTTTTTGATGTGCCTTTGTATCCGGTTCGCCAGAATTTTATTGAGGATTTTTGCATCTATGTTCATCAGAGATATTGGTCTGTAGTTTTCTTTCTTTGAGGTGTCTTTGTCTGGTTTCGGAATCAGGGTGATGTTGGCCTCATAGAATGAATTTGGCAGAGCTCCTTCTTTTTCTATTTCCTGAAATAACTTGAAAAGTATTGGTATTAATTCTTCCTTAAAGGTTTTGTAAAACTCCGCTGTATACCCATCCGGTCCTGGGCTTTTCTTGGTTGGAAGTCTTTTGATTGCTTCTTCTATTTCATCTATTGTTATTGGTCTGTTTAAGTTGTGAGTATCCTCCTGACTCAGTCTGGGCAAATCATATGACTTAAGGAATTTATCAATGTCTTCACTATCTTCTATTTTATTGGAATATAGGTTTTCAAAATAATTTCTAATTGTCTTCTGTATTTCTGTAGTGTCTGTTGTGATATTGCCTTTTTCATCCCGTATGTTAGTGATTTGAGTTCTCTCTCTTCTTCTCTTCGTTAGCATGGCTAAGGGTCTGTCGATCTTATTTATTTTTTCAAAGAACCAACTTTTAGTTTTGTTAATTTTTTCAATAGTTTCTTTTGTTTCAATTTCATTGATTTCCGCTCTGATTTTAATTATTTCTTGCCTTCTGCTACATTTGCTGTTGTTTTGCTCTTCCTTTTCTAGGGCTTTGAGATGAAGTGTGAGCTCATTTATTTGTTGGTTTTTCCTTTTTTTGAGGAATGACCTCCAAGCGATGAATTTCCCTCTTAAAACTGCTTTCATTGTGTCCCATAGATTCCGATATGTTGTGTCTGTATTTTCATTTATCTCTAAGAATTTTTTGATTTCTTCCTTTATGTCTTCTGTAACCCATTGATCATTCAGTAACATATTGTTCATTTTCCATGTGATGTAGGATTTTCCCTTCCGTCTTTTATCATTGATTTCCAGTTTCATTCCATTATGATCAGATAAAATGCATGGTATTATCTCCACCCCTGTATATTTACTGAGGGTTGCCCTATGGCATAATATATGGTCTATTTTTGAGGAGGATCCATGTGCTGCTGAGAAAAAAGTATATCCACTTGATGATGGTTGATATATTCTATATATGTCAGTTAAGTCTAGGTTGTTGATTGTGATATTGAGTTCTATAGTTTCTTTATTCAGCTTTTGTTTGGAGGATCTGTCCAATTGTGAGAGAGGTGTGTTGAAGTCACCCATAATTATTGTGTTGTGGTCTATTTGATTCTTGAACTTGAGGAGAATTTGTTTTATGAACATCGCAGCACCATTATTTGGTGCATAAATATTGATAATTGTTATGTCTTGTTGGTAAATGGTTCCTTTTAACAGTATATAATGTCCTTCCTTATCCCTTTTGATTAATTTAGTCTTGAAGTCAATTTTATTCGATATGAGGATGGCCACCCCTGCTTGCTTACGAGGACCGTGTGCATGGTATATTTTTTCCCAACCTTTCACCTTCAGCCTGTGTATGTCTTTTCCAATCAGATGTGTCTCCTGGAGGCAGCATATTGTTGGATTTGTTTTTTTAATCCATGTTACCAGCCTATGTCGCTTTATTGGAGAGTTTAAGCCATTAATGTTTAGAGTTACTATTGATATATGGTTTGTACTTCCAGCCATGTTTGATTATTTATCTTCTTTTTTTTTTTTTTTAATTTAGTTTGTTTCTCCATGGTTAGCTTTCCCCCCGCCCTCTGTCTTTATAGAGGCACTTCCCACTGATGGTTTTGGTTATTGTTTTTCATTTCTTCCTCGTGTAGTGTTTTGCTCAAGATGCTTTGCAATGCTGGTTTTCTGGCTGCAAATTCTTTTAGCTTTTGTTTATCATGAAAGATTTTTATTTCATTATCGTACCTGAAGCTTAATTTTGCTGGATACAGAATTCTTGGTTGGCATCCATTGTCTTTCAGTGTTTGAAATACGTTGTTCCAGGATCTTCTCGCTTTCAGCGTCTGTGATGAAAAATCCGTTGTTAACCTTATTGGTTTACCCCTGAATGTAATCTGCCTCCTTTCTCTTGTAGCTTTTAGTATTTTCTCTTTGTTCTGTATATTGGATATCTTCATAACAATGTGTCTTGGCGTTGGTCTACTGTGATTTTGTGTGCTCGGTGTCCTGTATGCATCTACAATTTGTATATCCGTTTCCTTTTTTATTTCTGGAAAGTTTTCTGTAATTATTTCTTTCAGCAGGTTACTCATTCCCTTGGTTTGAATCTCTGTACCTTCTTCTATCCCGATGACTCGTAGGTTTGGTTTCTTTATGTTATCCCATATCTCTTGGATGTTTTTCTCGTGGTTTTTAACCAGCCTTTCTGAGTTGGCTAGGCTCTTTTCAAGATGATATATTTTGTCTTCATTATCTGATGTTCTGGCTTCTACTTGCTCCACTCTGTTAGTGATACTCTCAATTGAGTTTTTAATTTGGTTTATCGTTTCCTTCATTTCTAGAATTATTGTTTGGTTTTTTTTTATAATCTCAATCTCCTGATAAAGATGCTTAACTTCTTCTTTTATCTGTCTATGTAATTCATTTTCAAAGTGTTCTTTCACTGTTTGGATTTGCTGTCTCGTATCTTCTTTAAGGTTCCATTCCATCTGTCTAAGGTATTCCTTGAGTTCTTTATATGACCATTTTTCTGCTGACTCTAGGTCCTCCTGAATATTTAGGCTGTCCTTCATTGTTTGTACTCCTTTTCTTCCTTGCTTTTTTATGCTGCTCATGTTACTTCTTGTTCTGTTTGACTGCTGAGTTACTGTTTACTCTTATAGATTTATTTGATGCTTGAGAGGAAAGATATTAGAAGGGAAGGGAAGAAGTCACTAAAGAGAATGAGAGTAGGCAGGTAGAATTCAAGGAAGGGGGAATAAGAAGATTGAAAAGAAATGAAAAGACAAAAGAAACAAGAATAACAAAGATTAGATAATAAAGAAAGAAAGAAAAGACGGAAAAAAAAATTTTAACAAAAATAATAGTGATAATAAAAAATGAAAATTAAAATTAAAAAAAAATAATAATAAAATTAAAAAAAATTAAAAAAAATAGAAACATTGAAAAAAAATTAAAGAACAACAACAAATAAAAATTGAAAATGAAAGAAAAAGAAGAAAGAAAAAAAAAGAAAAAGAAAAGAAAAAAAATGATAATAATAATAATAATAAATGCAGTCCTAGAGTTCTATTAACTTCTCTTCCAGTAGGTGGAGCTGTGCCCACTGGGCCAAGCTTCTCCTGTCAATAGGTGGGAACCATTCACTGTGCAGCAGCTCTTTCTCCTAGACTGGGCGGGTCTCCAATCCTGAGTGTCTAGGGCCTTGTCTTGTGTTTCCTCAAGCCAGGCCGTGCTCACCTGTGGTGCTCACCACAATACTGGCTACACGCCAGGTCTGCTGCTCCTGGGAGCCCTGTTTTCATGAACACCTGGGCTCACTCTCCCTGTTTGCCTCCCTCAGACCCTAAGTTTGTAGAGCTTGGGGCTGAGATCCCCCAGCGAATTTGCTTGCCCTCCTGTAGCCACGCCCCCGGTAGCTGGTGCAAGAGACCTCAGTTGTCAGCACTGGTGGGAGCGGTAGCCGGGAGTTCCGCGCCGCGAGTCCTGCGCCACTCCTGGTTCCCTCGGTCTGGTTATTGCGTTCACAGGAGAGCTGGGAGTGGCCCTTAAGGTTTCCCCCGCTGTGTGGAGAGAGATGGCTAGGGGATTACACACCTGTCGCGCTGGTTTCACTGCAGTTATCTCCTCCGCCCATGACGCCATTTCTCTGCCATGGTGATATCCCATGCAAATGGTGACCGTTTGTTCCCTTTGCCGGATGACCAATGCAACGGGTGGGTCCTGACTGTCTCTCCCAATCCCCGTTTCAGTCCTGTGGCCACTGCCTATGAAGGCTCGGTTGGCTTTTACCTCTGTAAGTTCCTAAGGGCCGGCCAATTATTTCAGCGGGATCGTTAGTGCTGAGTCACATGAAGCAGGCGAACCGGAGCTTAATTGCCTCCGATTCGGGCTCTGTGTGTGTGTTCTGAGGGGCCCAGCCTGTACACCCCAGATCCACGTCAGCTCAGCATTGCCTAGTGATCCTGAGCAAACAGCATTTAGACAGTTTACGGCTCCCTATGCCCTCACAGTTGAAGATGTCAGAGACTTGATCTCTCTGCGCCTGCCACCATGTTACATCTCCTCAGTAATATTCATGTTGCCCTTACAGCTTCCTGGTATAAGCAAGTTCTTGGGATTATACAAACTGCTGCTTCTGTTTCCAGTCCAGATTTCTAGAAATGAAACTCTGGGCCGCGCTGACAAGCGTCCGCGCTTGTCTGCGACCGTAGCAGAGCCGCCCTGGCAAGCGTCCGCGCTTGTCTGCGCCCGTAGCAGAGCCGCCCTGGCCTCCGCAGCTCTTCAGCCCGGTGCCAGGCCCCAGGGGCCCAAGCGGCTGCCGCCGCGGCTCTCCGTCCCCCTCCTCCGGAGCACGGGTCCCCTGGCAGGGGGGTGCAGAACGACCCCAGAGCAGGCTCTGCCCGAAGGTGCAGCGGCGAACAGGCCACAGAGACGCTCGAGGCTGCAGTCCAGCCTTCGGAGGACAGGGCTCGGCACGCAGCCCAGCTGCAACCTCTAGGTGCGGCTGCCGGACAGTGTATACGGAGCCATCAAGACAGCAAGCAGAAAGCAAATGGCGGCTCCCGCGGAGTGGATTTTCGGCACAGAAACCACAGCCCCGCCAGCAATCCCAATCCACAAACTCTCCCTGTATAAAAAATATTCAAAAAACAAAAAAAAAAAGGCGGGGCGCACTGAGCTTTCTTTGCCCCGGGTACTTACAATCCACTGCTGATTGCACATTCAGCTTCTCCGCCCGGAGCGAAGCGAAAGAGGAAGCAGATGGGAGCAAAGCGCCCGCGGCTCTGAGCAGCCAAGCGTCTCTTTTTCGATTTCTTTGTTCTTCCTGCTCCTTGGCAAAGTGGTCCACTACAGATTAACGGTGAAAGGAGCTTTAACAGACTGTGCGAAATCTCTATTAAAGCCGCTGCTTTGAGCACCACGCTCAGCACTTCAGCAACCCCCGTACGCAGCGGCCATCTTCCCTCTCAGTTTCCGTGTTGATATATACTTGAAGTGTTGAAAGTAGGAAAAAAAAACTCCTGTCAACCAAAAATTCTATATCTATCAAAACTATCCTTCAAAATTGAAGGCAAGTTTAAGGCATTCCCAGATGGATAAAAACTGAATTAATTTATCGATAGCAGACTTGCTCAAACTAGAAATATTAAAGGGAGTCCTTTAGGCTGAAATGAAAGGACAATAAACAGTTATTCAAATACCATGAAGAAATAAAACACAACAGGAAATTAACTACATAGATGAATATATAAAAGGTAGCATAAATACATTTTTGTTTGTAACTCTTTTTATTCTATCTGAAGAAATAAAGCTTGCCAGTAAGAGTTCAATCCTCAGTACCTAAAAAAAGAAGACAACAAAATTATTGCTAGAGATGAAGAAATATGTGTGTGTGTGTATATATATTTTTGGTAATTGAACTCAGGGCACTCGACCACTGAACCACACCCCCAGCCCTATTTGTATTTTATTTAGAGACAGGGTCTCACTAAGTTGCTTAGTGCCTCACCATTGTTGAAGGTGGCTTTGAACTCACAATCCTCCTGTCCCAACCTCTGGAGCTGCTGGGATTACAGGCATGTGCCACCACACCCGGCAAGAAGCACATTTTTTAATGATAAAATTGTCAATCCATCAAGAAGATGTGACAATTAAGAGAGCAAAAGATGGCAGAAAAACATGTGATGGGAGGTATTGTTGTGACCATTTAACAAGATATAGTCTCAGAAATGGTATCTAATTACATTCATGGGTTTTGGGGATGGGGACCTGGGCTCTTGGGGTCATTTTTAGAAAGTGTACCTGCCAAATCAATGTACATTTTGCCATATATTACCTTGAACCCAGACATGTAAGCTATCAGTTTAGTCCTAATCAAAACACATAAGCCCTTACAGCAGAGAATTTTCTCACTAAAGGTAGAAGAGGGCAGAAGGGAAGGCCAGGGAGATTCAAAACAGGAGAAGGCTACAATGCACCATTGGTAGCTTTGAAGGCAGAGGGGACTACATGAGATGAAATATGATGGTGTTCACAAGCCAAGGGAGGCTGTCAGCCATCAGAAGAGGAGTGGGGAACTCAGTTCTCCAACTGCAAGGAAAGGGATTCTGCCACCAACCTAAATGAACTTTAGATGAAGCAGATTCTCGCCCTAGAGCCTCTGGATAAGAGCCCAGTGCAGCCAACACCTTGATTTCAGTCCTGTGAGATTGAGCAGAGAACCTAGCCAGTCCACCTGGAATTCTGACCTTCAGAATTGTGAGGTAATAAATGAGTATTGTTAGAAGCTGCTGTTTCTGGAAATTTGTTACAGAGCCATAGAAAAGCAATATAGCAGATCAACAGAGTACCAGTATAGAATCCCCTGTTAATTTATTTTTTACGTGGTAACTAAGGATTTACCACTAAGCTACATACCCAGCCATTTTTATTTTTATTTAGAGACAGGATCTCACTAATTTGCCTAAGCTGGCAAGTGAAAACATCCTGAGACAGGATCTCCATAAATTGCCCAGGCTGGCCTCGAACTTGTGATCCTCCTGCCTCAGCCTCCAGAGCACTGGAATTACAGGTGTGTGCCACTGCATTTGGCTTCTGTGTTAATTCTTATCTGTCTTCTTACCCTGATCACATGATTAAGGTACACAGCAAATGTATATAAACCAATGCTGTCTGGGGCAAGAGATGGGCCTGGTAAATTCAGGGATTTCCCAACCCAGACAAAATCTGTTTTATTATTGCTTCAAAAGGGGAATGAAGGGAAGGGAGAGGGATGGGAATAGGAAAGACAGTAGAATGAACTGGACATATCTTTCCTATATATGAATACATGACCAGTGAAACTCCACATCATGTACAACCACAAGAATGGGAAGTGATACTCCATGTGTGTATGATATGCCCATTACACACCCTACTATCATGTATATCTAAAAAGAACATATAAAAAAACCCATTATGTTCTATCATGGCAGCAGTTTGGGCTGTAATCTTGTGCGGGGGGATAGAAGAACCAAGGCAGTATTGGGTAATATGTGGGAAGGGCATATATGATCCAAGTGCACAACTTCAACTCTATTTTCACAGTAGCACATAAGGATAAGATGTATTTTCATGGGACCTGTAGAATCTGCAGGATCTAATTAGGAGATCTTTTTGGAAAATGAATAGAGAAATTTATCTAGGGATGTCCTTTCTTAACTGGTTTTCCCTCACTGAGAATATCCCTGCATTAAACACAGGTGGCAAAGACAATGTGTTAGTCGCCCTGCGGCCCCACCAAGTCCTGCTCTCAGGGGATGCATCTCTTCAATAGTAGCGGCCTCACCTTGTGCTTCCGTATGAATCAGTGCAAGATGGGCTTTAATACCCACTTATTTGCATTGAATTTTTCATTCTTTGTATTATCTCATCCTATTGTTCATAAGGTTGTATGCTTTGAGGTTTTGAGTGGGAAACAAAGATACCAAGACAGGAGTTTGATCCTTAATCCTCAAAATAAGAACTTCCCATCTCTATTATTCTCTCTCTCCTCTTCCTCCCTCTGCCTCTCCTGCCTCCTCTTTTGACCACTTGTGGTTTTTTTTTTTAAGTTTATTTATTGGTTCTTTTTAGTTATACATGACAACAGAATCCGTTTCTATATTATTATGAATGAGGATAAAATACAATAGATTGTAAAATGACCTGGCATTCAGGGTAAGGAGCCCCATTCAACCACACCTGGAGGCAAACTCATAGACATATTCAGGAGCACTGTCAAGGCCCATTTCAAATGTAAAAAAACCTTGAGGCTCACTTCTGGGAATATCTCCAGTCAAGTCCTTAGTCCCAGAGGTGGAAAACAGAAGGTGGGGGTGACCCCAGATGGAAGTTAGTAAAAGGGGGATGGAAGTGAACCTGGATGGTGGTCAGGATACCTTTTCAATACCTATTTTACATAGATTTTACTCCATGCTATAAACTCCTAAGCTACACACCATAAGGTTTTTCTGCAATCAGGCCCCCTCCCACATGGCGGGAGTTCTATCTTTTCTGGCTTAAATAAATCCTGCTCCATGTACTCGTGTACTCTTCCCTTCTGTGATTGCCTGTGGATTTTTTTTTTTTTCCCTTCAACATTTGTGAGACGAAAACCCAGAGGAAATTGGTGAAGCGGGGAATCTAGTCTCATCTCAAAACTCAGGTTTCAATTATACAATCTCTATCTCATTTTCATGCTCAAAGGCTAACACTCACTTGGGCTTTTTCTTTTTTAATCAGCTAAGCTCAGGAATTTTCAAAGATTAATTATGACAAGTTACTGTGAAATAGGAACACAGACCTTTTGGCAATTGCCCTTTCATCCATATGAAGGTTGAACTTTAAACAATTGACTAAGTAATGTACCTTTCATATGAGCCTGCATTTATGCAAACCTTTTATTTTTTTTTTTGGCACCAAGTTTTTGAGGTTGCTCTGAGACATAATTAACCCATTCCATAAGAAGATCAGTTACCTTTTAATTTTTTTTAGTTATACATGGGCACAATATCTTTATTTTATTTATTTATTTTTTATGTGGTGCTGA
This sequence comes from Marmota monax, assembly GCF_021218885.2. Taxonomy (NCBI): domain Eukaryota; kingdom Metazoa; phylum Chordata; class Mammalia; order Rodentia; family Sciuridae; genus Marmota; species Marmota monax. The sequence continues at coordinate 1,987,098 of NW_026694092.1, forward strand.
GGATAGAACCCAGGGTCTCACATGTGTGAGGCGGGCGCTCTACCACTGAGCCACAACCCCAGCTCAGATCAGTTTCCTTTCTAACAGGTTATTCCCTTGAGTATAAACTTATTCCTCAAGGTTGACTTCTTTCCATGTTTTAGTATCATCTTTGGTCCAGCTGACTTACTCTGTTTTGCTGGTATTGGTGTCGAATTATCTGGGGGGAAGACCTGTGTAGGACAGGAACAGGGCCTCACTTGAAACGGGACCAGGAGAGTATTGCTAAGAGGACAAAAAGAAGTGGATAGACTTAGATTATTTTATGTGCTGTCCACTGTCATCCTAGGTGTGCTGGCCAAGTACCATCAATTATACACATGAATGCAGTCAATCAGGTCGGAGTGCCCTAAATTCCAGGTGAAAGTTCCTTAAGTCTGAGGCATCTGTGTAAAAGGTAAGATGTGCTACATTTCCAAAACTTTGTGTCTAAAATCTTATTTATGGTGTGTCACAAACTCAATGCCTCTGTAGGCAGGACAGGTATATAATAGAAGATGATGTCAACTATAATAAACTGGGTGTGTGTGCTATCTGAAGGGGACAGTCATTCCCCAACCCCTGTCTAATGTTGCCACTCAGATTTTGTGACCAGCACTGCCTCATCCTCTGACTTTTTGAAAGAGGAAGCAGATGCATGAATTATTTTATATGAATTTTCCCCATTTATAAGTATTGTTTCAAACAAACTTAACACAACAGCCATGACAAAGAAAGCACTCCTGTAGGCTGGATTTACCTACTAGATCAGTTGATGACCTTTGAAACCAAGGGTTTCATGTTATCTCACTTTCCTTATTAGCACTCTCACTTAGAAGGTGTACATATTGAGTATACAAGCACTTTTTTTTTGGTGAAGGATAAGTGCATAATAAATGATATAATTTATGTAAGAATGACATCTTTTATATAAAAATCAACCTAGGAGTGTGAAGTGGGCCTGGAAAATTTAGAGGAAGTCAGTAATGAATAATGTGACCACTGTGTATCATTTATTAAGTTATGTGGTGACTCTGGGGAAAGAGGTCTGATAACCTATAATGGAACACTAATAAGAGACTTTGAAAAACCTGGCTAAACCCCAATAAAAAGGTAAGTGACAGAGTCTGGGGAAAGAAGTCATTCCTGAAGGCAGTTGGGTCCATTCTTCAAGGCTGTTTCTGAAAATAAAGCTTTAGGGAAGGACACAGAAGGATTTTGCTAGTCTTGCTGGCAGTTTGTGCGGTTGCTATGAATTGATGGTTAGAATTAGATGAATTTGTTGCCTAAACCAATTGGAGTTTCTGTTTGTTTTAAATTGGGTATACAATATATCATGCTCTGCAGCAATATTTAAATAGAATTTTAAAAGGACTAGGCCCAGTGGTGCATGCCTGTAATCCCAGGAGCTCCGGAGGCTGAGGCAGGAGGATCGTGAGTTCAAAGCCAGCCTCAGCAACTTAGTGAGGCCCTAAGCAACTCGCTGAGACCCTCTCTCTAAAGAATATCCAAAATAGGGCTGGGGATATGGCTCTGTGGTTGAGTGCAATCCCTGGTACCAAAAAAAAAAAAAAAAAAAAGACTTGGTTATTAAACATGTCAGAGGGATCACTAAAGCTCATTGTTATGGTTTGCATATGAAGCAGTCCCCAAATGCCCATATGTAAGTGCAGGAATGTTAGAGGGTAAAGTGATTGATTGAATTGCGATAATTGAATAACCTAATCAGTCCATGCTAATTTGAATGGGCTGAGTGGTAACTGTAGGCAGATGAGGTGTGGCTGGAGTAGATGGGTCACTGGTAGTGAGCCCTGGAAGTATTGTTCTTCTGGTGGCTCCTTCCTTTCTCCCTCGCTCTGCTTCCTGGCTGTCAAGAATGGCGCAGCACTCCTCCATCATGCCCTTCTGCCATTATGGTCAGCCTCATGTAAGGCCCAGAGAAATAAGACTTGGCCAACTGTGGGCCAAAACCTCTGGAACCATGAGCCAAAATAAACTTTCTCTCCTCTAAGTTGTGCATGTCAGGTATTTTGGTCAAAGTGACACCAAGCTGACTACACACTCATCAACTTCAGGAATTCTCTGCTACAACCCTCAGCTTGTGCCAGAACAGTCTCAGAGAGAAATGGAGAGTGTCTGATTACAATTTTGTAGAGTACTACGTGATACCTTTAATCCCTCTCTGATCATGAAATTCATTGTCGAAGTTAATATAATAATGTTGATTGAGGTACATAGATCTTCCTCATAAAAAAATCTGGGAACCGGGCTGTGGCTGTGGCTCAGTGCTAGTGCACTTGCCTGGCATGTGTGAGGCACTGCAACTTAGTGAGGGCCAAAGCAACTCACTGAGACCCTCTCTCTAAAGAAAATCCAAAATAGGGCTGGAGATATGGCTCTGTGGTTGAGTGCCATCCCTGGTACCAAAAAAAAAAAAAAAAAAACAGAGAGACTTGATTATTAAACATGTCAGAGGGATCACTAAAGCTCATTGTTATGGTTTGCATATGAGGTAGTCTCCAAATGCTCATATTTAAGTGCAGGAATGTTTAGAGGGTAAAGTGATTGATTGAATTGCGAGACCTATAACCTAATCAGTCCATACTAATTTGAATTGGCTGAGTGGTAACTGTAGGCAGATGATTCTCAGCACTACATATAAATAAATAAAATAAAGATCTAACAACAACTAAAAAAATATAAAAAAAATCTGGGGACCATAGAAGAAGCTATTGGTGCCCTGCTATGTCCCTTCAGTGTTCAACCAGACATGCAAAGGACTGCTTATTGAAACACCTGCTACTGCTACTCTTTGCTTGAGGACATTTTTTGTTTTATTTTTGTGGCCAAGGAGGTAAACTCAACTTATATTTGTAACAGGGGTTCACTTGATGCTTTGAGTATATCCCTTGTGGCTTTGAAACTTAGATTTTTTTTCTTTCTCCCAATCTTCTTTACCCTAAACTTCTCCTCCCTGATTTTCTCCTTCCTGATCTTCCTCTAATCTTATTTTCTCTGAATCACCTCTATAAAAGCCCCCTTTTCCTGTGGATAGGCAAAATCACAGCCTTTGGGACAGAAGTCCCCTGTATTTCTCCTTTGCTAGCAAAGCAATAAAACTTCTTTTTCCTTTTTCTCAAACTCTGTCCTCATTAATGGATCAGCATCGGGGAAAAGGATTGGGATTTTGGCAACATATTCAGGGCAAGATGGCCAGAAGTAGCCTTTAACCAATGACTGGTAAGGAGTTTTTGGATAACCAGTTCCCAGGTAATACTCATCTTGCTAGGCCAGGGACCACCCTGGGAGAACCACTGTACTAAAAGCATGAGTCACGTCCAGGACCATTTTAGAATTTGATCATGTATGGCTGGGGATATAGCTCAGTTGGTAGAGTGCTTGCCTCACATGCATAAGGCCCTGGGGTCAATCCCCAGCACCCAAAACAAAACAAAACAAACAAACAAAACCCAAAAAAACAACATTTGATCATGTATTCTTTTGGTAGAATAATTTTCTAAAATCTATTTTTAGTTATACCTCCTACCCATGGAAGTCAATTACCTGAAATAACTAGTAGGGGGAAAAAAACTTTTCATTTATATTTTATGTTAGCTATTCCCTTCCTGTGATTTTAATTTTCTTGATGCTAAGGTTAACTGTTTTGGTAGGACTAAACTAGTATTAAAATTCTTTAGTGCTACAAGTTTTCTAATATTCCAGAAAAATTCAATAGCATTATTCATAAATCTCAGCAGGTCGTATGGGACTTCTTCCACAAGTAATCTTTATAATAATGAACTCTTCATAAACATAAACACAAATTATTTCATCCTGTTGATAATGTCAGCATTTTAAATTAAGTACATATGTAAATTATATGGCATTTTCTTCTCTGTGATCATATATTTCTTTAAAGGGAATAACATCACTTCAGACTTAATTTTACCTGCTGTCACTTCCTACCTAAATGAGTCATGTCAAGTACTTTATGCCACTTCTCTTGACAGTTACCTGAGAGTTGCTATTTTCATGCATTCTGGTGCTTTTACTCCTCAAAGTTCCTTGATGTATTCTGAGAAAGAAATTATATTGATTGATTGACTGATGAGAATAATTTGTGGGATACTGTTGAAAGCCATTGGTGTTTACCCTTGCCCTCCATCTTCTTATCTCTGAGAATTTCCCACAGATGGTTAATGTTATCCTGGGCCTATTTATGGTGTAACCCCATTTTCTGCCAAGTTCTTGAAAACCAGACATTCACTCACCTCTAGTCCTCTAGTCACTTCTAGGCTCTTCTGTTCTCTCCCCCATTGCTGATTTGTTTTATCCTTTTCCTCTGATAAAACTAACCTAAGGATTTGGGGTGTGCCCAACTTCTGAATCTTGGATATAACAGGGTATAGAGAACATGGTGGCAGACCAACCCAGTACACAAACTTACACCACCATGTTCCTGTTGCCAGGCACCGGGAATTTCCCCTCAGGCCTACCTTACTGCTTATCTCCCTGCTCCTTCTGCTTTCTCTCCCTTGCTCTCATCCCCACCTCCCTTTTCCCTGGCTTCCTTCCAGGCCACCTTAATCTCTCTCTGTTTCACAGTGGCATTCAGCTCTCTTTTCTGGCTCTCCTCCAGTTAAACTTTGAGCAAGGGTCCTCACATTTCTCCATTAGAAAGTTAGTCAAGGCCTATCATCAAAGTATAGGATTTTTCTAAATGAAAGCGCTAGCTACTTCTGAGGTGATTTGGATCATTCCCTTAGAGAAGAAGTGGCTGTGGTCAGTATTATTTTAAGTACCAGTTTTTCTTCTGCTCCATCTGTCAAAAGAAAGACAATAGGGCTCCTTGCTGCTGAGAGTATTTGTGTGGCCTGGCCCAGGTTTAGAAAGGAAAACTAAGGTGACTTAGAAAATATGTTGTTGCCTTTTGTTAAAGAAAAAGCTTTAAGGGGCTGGGGATGTGGCTCAAGCGGTAGCGCGCTCGCCTGGCATGTGTGCGGCCCGGGTTCAATCCTCAGCACCACATACAAATAAAGATGTTGTGTCCGCCGAAAACTAAAAAAAAAAAAAAAAAAATTAAAAAAGATTCTCTCTTTCTCTCTCTTAAAAAAAAGAAAAAGAAAGAGCTTTAAAATGATGCTTGTTAAGATAGGAAGGAGGGCTTTGTTAGAGGAGACTATCACAATAGGTATGGGAGAAAGGAAAGTGAGAAATGAAAGATGGAGATCAGGCAGAGATACATAACAGGCTTGGGTTTCAGGACTCCTAAGGGGCAGGTTCAGGAATCAGAGCCTGGCAGGTCCTAATGTAGGTGGTGAAGGGTTGGGTTGGTATGAGGAAATAGTGAGCTTTTCTGAGAAAGGCCCTAGGGCGGGAAAGTGAAAATTTTCTTAAAATGGCGGTGGCACTTAAGATGGCTATCCAGATGCTAAACAATGACCTTACAATGGGGACCTCTGGAATGGATTCTTGCAGTGGGAGATAGATTGCCCTCCATTCTAATTCCAACAAGGACAAGTGGGGATTTAAAACCAAGAAGCAGAGCAGGAGTCTGTGGATGGAAAATGACTAAGAGGAAATATTAGGGGTCAGAGTGATTTTTGCTATGCTAACTCAATATAATTTTTGTGGAACACAGGCAGGGAGATGAGGTATCATCATACATAAGGCTTTTGTCTGTGCCCAACTTCTGAGGGATTTGATCCTATATTGAGTGTGGTCAGATGCCCAGGGTGGGGGAGTTTCAGTAAACTGACATTGCAAGATTCTTACTTAAATTGGATTCAAAAGGACAGAGAAAGAAGCCCAAGGTCAGGCCTAATTGAGCAGAGGGCTCAGAGGAGCCTGATTAAAGTTTGGCCAAGAGTCTTTCTCAGTTCTTCTTGCTCAAGGAGTGTGGTAAGTCCAATTCTTGTTTATTCACCTTTTGTCCACTAAGGATCAGCTGAAACTTGTAATCCCAACTACTCCAGAGGCTGAGATAGTAGGAGTTCAAGTCTGAGGCCCCTTGGCAACTTAGTGAGACACTGTTTTGAAATAAAAAATAAATAAAAAGGGCTGTGAATGTAGCTCAGTGGTAAAGCAACCCTGGATTCAATCCCCAGTATCTCCCCCCCCCCCCCCCCCCGCAGCCCTCCATAAATAAAAGAAAGGAAAGAAAAAAGAAACAGAATCAACTGGACCAACAGTTCAGATTAGTTAAAAGAGGATATTTGCTGGAAGGTACAAGCAATTGGGCATTTACTAATGGGGATTTCCATGAGAACAAAAAGGAAAACCAAGGCTAAGAGTTGATATTCAGTTTCTGAGGTGAAAGCAACTTCATTTGGTAGAGTGAGGACAAGAGTGACAATTTGACAAAGTTCCTGGTTTGCAGGGTTTTTTTTTTTTCCTTTTGGGGGCGGGGTGCTACCAGGGATTGAACTCAGGGGCACTCGACCATTGATCCACATCCCCAGCTCTATTCTGTATTTTATTTAGAGACAGGGTCTCACTGAGTTGCTTAGCGCCTCCTCATTGCTGAGGCTGGCTTTGAACTCATGATCCTCCTGCCTCAGCCTCCCAAGCTGCTGGGATTACAGGTGTGTGCCACTGAGCTGGGCTTCAGTTCAGTGGTATGATCTTAAAAGTTATCAGAAACCTGTACTTTAAAGTACTTGTCAGAGTCTTTTCCCATGAATCTCTTTGAAGATGAAGCACATTGGACTGTAGCAGATTGTCAATGCTCTCAGAAAAGAATTAGAGTAAAGCAATGACTCTATGTGAATGATAAAAGACTTAAAAATGGCCACAATTAAAGATCTGATGGGAGTTCGTTTGAGAATAAAATTTGGTAATTTCTGAGATACGCAACAAAAAATAATAACTGGAATTATGATCATTAGCATTGTACCAAGATGTATCCTGAATAGCAAGGGTAATGACATGCTTTTAGAAATTGTATTTAATTTCTGAAATACAGATCTGACCTGGGGCGGGTTATTCATCACTTCTGACTTGACAGTGTTTCTCTGTGCAATTTAATGTATTGAATAAACCTTATTATTTCTAATATTCATTTTATAAGGTGAAAGAACAAATCCTTTGAAATCTTGCAGGGATCCTCTGGGAAATCTCAAAGTCTGTTCAAGAACAAGAAGATTTCAATTAAGATTTGATTTTGAGATGCTGCCAAAAGGTTTGAATACTTGATTAAAGAGGATTACAGATCACTATGAAATAATACTTAGGTTTTCTTAAATAATCAAGAATACTACAGGATGTGGGGAAAAGGGTACACTTGTACATTGCTGGTGGGACTGCAGATTGGTGCAGCCAATTTGGAAAGCAGTATGGAGATTTCTTGGAAAGCTGGGAATGGAGCCACCATTTGACCCAGCTATTCCCCTTCTTGGTCTATTCCCTAAAGACCTAAAAAGAGCATGCTACAGGGACACTGCTACATCGATGTTCATAGCAGCACAGTTCACAATAGCAAGACTGTGGAACCAACCTAGATGCCCTTCAATAGATGAATGGATAAAAAAAATGTGGCATTTATACACAATGGAGTATTAGGCAGCACTAAAAAATGACAAAATCATAGAATTTACAGGGAAATGGATGGCATTAGAGCAGATTATGCTAAGTGAAGCTAGCCAATCCCTAAAAAACAAATGCCAAATGTCTTCTTTGATATAAGGAAAGTAACTAAGAACAGAGTAGGGACGAAGAGCAGGAGAAGAAGATTAACATTTAACAGGGATGAGAGGTGGGAGGGAAAGGGAGAGAGAAGGGAAATTGCATGGTAATGGAAGGAGACCCTCAGGGTTATACAGTGGAGGGGGTAGAGAGAGAGGAGGGGAGGGGAGGGGAGAGGTGGGGAGGGGAGAGGGTGGAGGATGGGAAAGGCAGCGGAGCACAACAGACACTAGTATGGCAATTTGTAAATCAATGGATGTGTAACTGATGTGATTCTGCAATCTGTGTATGGGGTGAAGGTGGGAGTTCATAACCCACTTGAATCAAAGTGTGGAATATGATATGTCAAGAAATTTGTAATGTTTTGAACAACCCACAATAAAAAATTAAAATAAAATAAAATAAAAAAAGAATACTATAGGGGCTGGGGTTATGGCTCAGCGGTAGAGCGCTCGCCTGGCACGTGCAAGGCCCTGGTTTGATCCTCAGCATCACATATAAATAAACAAAACAAAGTTTTTTTAAAAAAGAAATTTTATTAAAAAAAGAGTGTTATAAAGGATAACATAAGGCATAGGAAATTATTCTGGTAACACACAGAATCTTGTCTTCCCAGGAAAACTTTAAAGGTAAGCAAAAACCTTTTACTCCTCCTTATTAGTAGAAAAATAATAATCCAAGGAAGATTTGTTGTTCTAGTTTTGCATCAATATATTTTTGACATTAAAGCTCATTAAAAAGAAAGAAAGAAAAAACAACTTCAAAATAAATCCATTGAGAAATTAGCCAGCTAGTTTATGTGAGATAACATGTCTTTTCCATAAACCTCTAAAAGCATTTATTCACTTTTTTTCTGCTGTATTTTCCTTTTCCTCATTCTGTAGCAACCAGTTATTCCACCCTAGAATAAAATTACTTTCTTCTCTTGCCTCAAACAAAAACACATTCATCATATTTTATACATTTTCTTATCAAAACACATCCACCTTCCTCATATACTTTTAAAAAATGCTTTTACCTTGATATGTAATTTTATGGAAGCTATGCACTACATTTTGGGTAACTGGAGAGACATCTAGCAGCTGTCTGGATGACTCCCAAGCCTATATGAATGGACAAAGTATCCACTTCTATTTCTAAATAGCCTCTTTCCTCTTTTAAGTCTCAGGTGGGCTGCTTTTGGGTGTCCCTGAGTCCCCTGAGAACTTCCACTGGTAGACAGGTGACCTAGAGTTCAAATGGGGAGGGAAAAGTTCTAACAGAGGTAGGCTGAGGGTTGGAGCAGGTAGGGTTGAAATGGGACTTATCAAAGGATTTGAGATAATTCAAGACAAGATTAAAGGTAGTAAAAGAAGGAAGGAGAAATAGAGGTGATGGGAAGGGAAAAAATGTTGGAGGAGCCAGTTTGGGGGAGTTCTTGAATTTCCCAAAGAGGCCATTGAAGTTCTACATTATCCTTAGTATAAGTATGCCCAGAAGAAAGGAAGAAGACCAAGTCCATGGACCAAAGTTTCAAGAAGGGGGCTTTTAATTGACTGAGAAGCTCCCATGTTCTTAACCAATAGTACCTTGATAATAGAAGCAGAGATATTCGGGACTCAAACCCAATTTATATTCCTTATAGAGATTAGCCTCTATAAGCAGGAAAGCATAGGCCTCTAGAGCAGACTCAGAACCTTTTTTGTTTTGGTACCAGAGATTGAGCTCAGGGACACTAGGCCACTGAACCACACCCCCAGCCCTATTTTGTATTTTATTTAGAGACAGGGTCTCACTGAGTTGTTCAGCCCCTCACTTTTGCTGAGGTTGACTTTGAACTCACGATCCTCCTGCCTCAGCCTCCTGAGCCACTGGGATTACAGGTGTGTGCCACTGCACCTGTCCTCAAAATCATTTTTTAAATTAATGCAATATTGTTATATATACTAGTGGGGTTCATTTTGTACATAATCATACTTGCACGGAATATAATTCGCTCCAATTCAGTCCCCTGCACTTCCCCTATCCCTCCCCTCCTCCCTCCCCGTCTATCCCCTTCCTCTATCTTCCTTTTATTTTCATAGGATTCCTTCATCCCCACCCTTTTCCTCCCTTGTTTTGCTCTAGCTTCCACATATGAGAGAAAAACCTTAGATCCTTGACTTTCTGAATCTGGCTTATTTCACTTAATATGATGTTCTACAGTTCCATCCATCTACCAGCAAATGCAATAATTTCATTCTTCTTTTATGGCTGAGTAAAACTACATTGTAGACATATACCACATTTTCTTTATTCATTCATCTGGTTCTATGATTTGGCTATTGTGAATTGTGCTGCTGTACACATTGATTTGCTTATATCGCTATGTATGCTGATTTTTGTTGTTTTGGATAGATACCAAGGAGTGGGATAGCTGGGTCATACAGTGGTTCCATTCCTTAGACTCAGAATCAGAATCTTAAGAATCAAAATCTAATTCCTAGCACCACCAAAAAAAAAGAAAAGAAAAGAAAAAAAGTCAAAATCTATCTTTGCTAGAGTCAACAGATTTATTCAGACAGTGGTTCAGGAGTTGAACTCACTAACAGATCCCTATATAGTTATCCTAGAGTGAACACAAAGATTTCACAGGTACACTTGGGAGTCCTGAGAGAGAGGTCCAGGGGTTCAGTGATAAATCTTACCTCATCTGAGTCACAGCAGTATAACTGTCAAAGAAAAAATAATAAATCTTCAATGATACTTGTTAAAGAACAGTAAGAAAGTCTTTATTCAAGGGGAGACTATTGAGGTGGGTATAGAGACCATTTCAGTGGGGCTTGCAGTAATGGAGAGAGATCAGGCTTCCCTCCAACTACAGCATAGACAAGTGGGGATTTATAGCCAAGTGGCAGGGTAGGGGTCAATAGATGGAAAATAACCAAACATCAGGGAAATGCTGATGCTTACTAGACTAACTCAACTCAATACAATTCTTGCTGAAAGCAGGCCAGGGTGATCATTTCGTGATATATGTATGTATATGTGTGTGTGTGTGTGTATGAGTGTGTGTGTGTGTGTGTGTGTGTGTGTGTTTGGTACCAGAAATTGAAACCATGGTGCTTAACCATTAAGCCACATCCCCAGCCCCCTCACCTTTTTGAAAAAATATTTATTTTTTAAGTTTTATGTGGATATAATATCTTTATTTTATTTTAAAATTATTATTATTATTATTATTATTTTAGTTGTAGTTGGACATAATATCTTTATTTTATTTATTTATTTTTATGTGGTGCTGAGGATCAAAACCCAGGGCCTCACACATGCTAGGCAAGTGCTATACCACTGAGCTACAACCTTAGGCTTTAAAATTCCATCTGTGTCCTGTTATGATACATTTACTAAGCTATTTTATACCCCCTGAGTTCATATCAGCAAGTCTATTATTAGGAGAAGTTGATTCCAGTTTTAAAAATTTATTAGGTATGATTTCCTCAGGGATAATGAACGCTGGCCAAAATGTGTGGAATGACAAAATCAGAAAAATGAAACTATGGAGATATTTTCTAATTTCACTTTTATTTCTTCTTTGACCACTTGGTCAAATAAAAGTGTGTTGTTTAATTTCTATGAATTTGTGAATTTTCCAGTTTTCATTTTGCTATTGATTTCTAGTCTCACTTCACTTTTGTTGGAAAAGATATTTGACATGATTGCGTCTTCTCAAGTTTCTTAAGACTTGTTTTGTGACCTAACATATAATGTGTCTTGGAGGATTTTCTCTGTGCTTGAAATGAAAGTATATTCTGCTACTGTTGGGTAGGTCTTGTTATATAGTGTGATTCAAGAGTACTCTTTCCTTATTGATTTTCTGTGTGGACTTTCTATCCATTATTGAAAGCGGGATATTGAATTCTTCTACTATTATTGTATTGCTATCTATTTCTCTCTTCGTTTATGTGACTGTTTGGTTTTCATATTTATTTATTTATCTACTTAATTTTTTTTTGGTTGTAGATGGACACAATACTGTTATTTTATTTATTTATTTTTATATGGTGCTGAGGATTGAACCCAGGGCCCCACATGTGGGGGGCAAGTGGTCTAACACTGAGCCACAACCCCAGCCCTGTACTTTTTACTTTTAACAGAGACACAAAACATAAAAATTATACACATTAATGGAATACCTTATAATGTTTTGATGCGTTATAATTGTGTGATATTTAAATCAGAATAAACATATCTGCTCAAAAATTTATAATTTCTTTATAAAATGTTTATCATATTTGTAAGACCTGATATTTGGTGTTTATATATTTATAGTTATTATATCTCTGATGCATTGACCCTTTTATCATCATATAGTATATTTGTCTCTTATGATAGTTTATAACTTAATGTCTGTTTTGTCTGATTCAAGTATAGCTACACTTGCTCGATTTTGGTTAAAATTTGGATAGACTATTCTTTTCCAATCCTTCACTTTCAGAGTATATGTGTATTTAAATCTAAATTGAGTCTCTTATAGGTAACATACTTGGATCTCATTTTTAAAAAAATTCATTCAGCTACTCTGTACCTTTTTTTAAAAATGATTTTTTAAAAATATTTATTTTTTAGTTGTAGTTGGACTAAAATATCTTTATTTTATGTATTTATTTTTATATGGCACATGAGGATCAAACCCAGGACCCTACACGTGGGAGGCAAGTGCTTTACCACTGAGCCACAACCCCAGCCCCATACTCTGTGCCTTTTTTTGGGGAGTTTATATATTTATATTCAAAGTGCTTATTGTTAAGAAAAAATTAAGACTATTTTGTTGTTTTCTGTCTATCTTAAGTACTTTTTTCCCTTGCAGTTTTCCTTTGCATTTCATTAATCTTTATATTGACATGCTTTGATTCCCTTTCCCCCATTCTCATTTTCCTTCCCCCTCTTAACGTTTGTTAGGTATTGTCTTGTGGTTATAATGAGGCGTACATATAAAACATAGTTATGTAACAGAGCCCTTTTGAAATTAAAGACCCCAAAATGTTTCTTCCCCAGCTTCCTGGTTGTTCTTTTCTCAATTTCAGTGCAAGCTTAGAAACTTCCCCTAAAAAGCAGCAAGGTTTGAAAAACAGGAATTGTGACATATTTTCAGGCCAGCATAGCTTAGGTAAATCTACATATGCATATTTCCCTCCTTTTTCCCTATTGTACCCCTCTACTCTTACAAAAAAACTGTTCATGTCCCTAAGCCCCCAGAAGATGGGGATTTAAGACAGAAGGTCTGCTTTGAATAAATCAACTTTAGTCCACCAACCTCTGTTTTAGTGGAGCAATGAGCAGTAGAACCTTTCATTCCCAGTGAGAGTTGTAATAGTCTATTTTAAGCTGACGACAAAATTTCAATCACATACAAAAACTCTATTTTTATTTCCTTCCTGTGCACTTTATGTTATTGGTCTCAAAGTTTGCTTCTTTTTGTTCTGTATCCATTAACATTTTATAGTTCTTTTTAGCACTGTTGTCTTGCAAGTTTTATACTAGAAAAAGTGATTCACTTACCATGATTACAATATTATAGTAGTTTACATCTGCTTATATATTCACTCATATCATGTTGTTTTATACTATTTATATGTTTTTTGTGTTGCTGTTTTGTGTACCTTCATTTCAATTTTTACATTTCTTATAAGGCAGGTCTAGTGGTAATGAACTCACTCTACTTTTGTTTAGGAATGTCTTTACCTTTCTTCATTTTTGAAGGACAGTTTTACAATGTATGATATTTATGGTTGGTAATTTTTATCTTCCAGCACTTTGAATATATCATCCCACTCCCTTCTGGCCTGTAAGGATTTTACTGAGTAGTCTGCTGATAATCTAATGGGGGTTCCTTTGTATATGATAGGTCATTTTTCTTTTGCTGCTTTCAAAACACTTCTTGTCTTTGAGTTTTGACAGTTTGATCACAATGTGTCTCCAGGTGGATTCTCTGGGTTTATCTTATTTGGAATCTATTAGGTTTTCTGGATCTGGATGTCCATGTCAGAATTTATAAAGCTTTGGACATTATTTCTTTGAATCAGCTTTCTGCCTCTTTCTCTTTCTTTCTGTCTCTTGTATTTCCATTATATATATAGTCAGCTTGATGGTTTCCCACAAGTCCCTTAAGCTTTATTCACTTCTTTTCATTCATTTTCTTTTCACTATTCTGAATAATTTTCAATAACCTGTGTTTGAGGTCAACGATCCTTTCTTTTTTCATAATCTTGTCTGATGTCAAACCTCTCTAGTGAATTTTTTCAGTTATTATGTTCTTCAACTTCAATATTTCTGCTTGGTACTTTTAAAATAATTTCTATCTCTGTTGAAATTCTCACGTTTCAAATGCATTCTTCTTCTTTTCTTGTCAAGCATTTTATGATGCTTGAATTCTCTGTCAGGTACATGATGTATCTCCATTTTACTAGAATTAGTTTCTGGAATTTATCTTTTTTACTTTTCTGGATCATATTTCCTAGTTTCTTCCTTTTCTTTCACTCTTTGTGTTGGTATACATTAGAAAAAGCAGCCATCTCTCCCAGTTTTCATGGACTGATCTCACACAGAAGAAAACCATCATCAATCAATCCCACCAGAGATTCAGGGGATTTCTCAGTCCTTCATTGTAATCCAAACTACTGTCTTTATTCATAGCAGCCCCAGGTATGGATGGCAAAATGGCAAGAAAGCAGCTCCCTATAGTATGCTATGTCCTGACAGTGCTCTGAGATGAGCAAGACAGAGTCATGTTTTTCCTGAAGCCTTTGGAAAAGTTGGATCATTGGATGCAACATCCAACTCTTTTCTTCCTCAAGGAGATTCTGGGATTTCAGGCTTTTGCCCACTTATATATACTGAACCAGGGAAGGGGATGTGGCAGGTGTTTGTGTGCTAGTTCAAACTACCATCTTTGCACTTCGGGGCCACCCAGCCTTCTAGAGTATACTGGGTATCATCAAAGCTCTGAAACAGGTGAGACAGATGCTCCTTGGGCATTATGTTACAAAAGTTGTAACATCAGATGCATGGTTCAATTTTTTCAATTCCCAAAGAAAAGATGGGACATGGAATTTTCCTTCCCATTACATGGTTTTATGGTAGGAGTAGAGATTATGGTGAGAGAGTGTCTTGAATTTTCCTACAGGCTTTGATGTAGCTGGTTTCTCATTCCCCCAGGGTTCAGTGACCTCTTAACTAATTTCGGAAATTCTCACAAAGAAAATTTGTGCACGTATTATTGTTGAGTCAGTGCATCCATGGGGAAAAGGAACATCTAAGATTTCCTATTCCAACATCTTACCTTTCTAAATCAAGTCATTTTAATTGTACTAGAGAAGTTTACTGTTCAAGTAAATTCAGAGTTTTTTTTTTTTTTTTTTTTTTTCCCAGTGCTGGGGATCAAATTCAGGGCCTTGCACGTGATAGACTAGTACTCTATCATTGAGCTACACATAAAATACATAATCACTTAATGTGTATACCCAAATTTTCATATCTCAGGTTTTCTTAAGCTAAGATTTTTTTTTTTACATTTAGATATGGAATTTTAAATCAAGGTACATCTATTGTTATATTTGAGTTGGGAGGAATTTCTTTTCTCTAAAGAATAGACCATTATGCAAGTTACAATGTAATAGTACTCAGAGAGTCCTTATTCTTAACAATAGATTCACATTTTAGGACTATGTCGAAGGAAGGCCATTTATATATAATTTATTCATAACCAGCTTCATGCTAATTTTTGAATCTCTGCTTCTTTCTAAAGAACTGTACCATTTTAGAGGTTCAGGACACTACATTTTTATTTTTTAAGAAAATCAAGCAATTTAATAGATTCTTGATGTGGAACTTGTAAATGATTTTTTTTAAAAAAGAAACAAGATTTATGGGGGCTGGGGTTGTGGCTCAGTGGTAGAGAACTTGCCTAGTATGTTTGAGGCACTGGCTTCAATTCTCAGCACCACATATATATAAATCAAATAATAAAGGTCCATTGTCAACTAAAAAAAATTAAAAAAGACTTATTGAGGTACAATCTATGTGCAGCAAAATTTCCCAAACTAAATTGCATATTTGGTGAATTTTTCCTAATGTATGAGGCTAAGTGCCATACCTTTGTGTGTGTGTGTATGGTAATGGGGATTGAGCTTAGGTCCTTGCTTGCCAGGCAAGCACCCTACCACTGAGCCACATCCCCAGCCCAGTCCCAAAAGTTATTTCTTGCCAGTTTACCGTCAATGCTTTTTCCCCAGCCCTGGGTAACTATTGATTTGATTTCTTTCATCATAGAGTTTTTTTTGAGGGGAGTGGGGGTACCAGATATTGAACTCAGGGGTGCTGAGCCAGTCCACTGAGCCAGTCCTATTTTGTATTTTATTTAGAGACAGGGTCTCACTGAGTTGCTTAGAGCCTCACTTTTGCTGAGGCTGGCATCGAACTCGCAATCCTGTCTCTGCCTCGAGAGCCACTAGGATTACAGGTATGCGCCACCGAGCCTGCCCAGTATTTTCATTTCTTTTAGGTAAATACTTAGTAGTAGAATTCCGTGTCTAAAAGTGTAGCTTAAAAAGCAATAGCTAAACTATTTGCCAAATGTTGGATGACCATTTTTCATTCCCAGCAGCAATGTATAGGAACTCATTTGCTACCAGAGGGTATGGGCAGTCTTTTAAATTTTAGTCATTCTACTAGGTGTATAGTGGCAACACATTATTGTAACCTGTCGCCCGTGCGTGCACCAGGGATTGAACCCAGGAGCACTTAACTACTAAGCCACATCCCCAGCCCTTTTTATATTTTATTTAGAGACAGGGTCTCACTGAGTTGCTTTGGGCCTTGCTAAGTTACTGAGGCTGGCTTTGAACTTAAGATCCTCCTGCCTCAGCCTCCCAAGTTGCTGGGATTACAAACGTGAGCCACCATGCACAGCCACATTATTGTTTTAATTTGCTTTTCCGTAGTGAATAATAGAGTTAAGTATCTTGTCCTGTGTTTATTGACCACACATTTATTTGATGAAGCATTTGTCTAAATCTTGTTCATTTAAAAAAATGGGTTTCTTTTTTCTTAGTTTTGTATAGTATGTGTTTTTAAATTAATATTTTGGATAGGAATCTTTTATCAGATACCTGGTTTGAAAATGTCTTCTCAGTGACTTGACTTTTCATTTTCTTAAGAGCATCTTTCTAAGAATGGAAGTCTTAAATTTTGACGAGGTACATTTTATCAATGCTTTTTTTTTTTGTTTGTGGTTTGTGCCTTTTGTGTCTTAAGAAGTCTTTGCCTAACCCAAGGTCACAAAGATTCTCTCCTGTGCATTCTAGAAGTGTTATTTAATTTTAGCACTTGTATTTATGTGTATGACTCATTTGACATTGATTTTTGTATATAGTATAAGGGAAAATTTGAGATTAATTTTTCTCCCATGTGGGTATACAATTGTTCTAGCACCATTTATTGAAAATTATCCTTTTCCAGTTGAATTGAATTGCTTTGGGACATTTGTTGAATGTCTGGACTGTCTAGGTCCCCAGCGAATATGTAAAGTAGTTTCTGAACTCTAAGGACTTCATTAATAACTCACCTTCACCACCACCAGTATATGGTTTACTCTGTTCACTATTCTAATTCTGTATCTTATACATATTTCTTTCATTGCACAGACATAATCTATTGCAATTATCTGTTTACATGACCGCCTTTCCAGATAGCCTATTAGCTCTTTGATGGCAAGAACTGTTCTCTTCATTTATGTTCTGATGTGCTAACACCAGGCATGTAATAGGCATCCCAAACATAATTTATTGAAACAAATTGAATATGCAAATCAGATTCAAATGTCAAGTAGTTTTCCTATATGTCCATAACTGGTATTATTTTTGCAAAGTCCAAGCCAATTTACTCACTTTGTTGTCATATATATGTATATATACATGTATATGTATATATATGTATGTGTGTATATAGATGTATTGGCACTGGGGACAGAATCCAGGGGTGCTTTACCACTGAGCTACATCCCCAGCCTTTCTCATTTTTTTTATTCTGAGATAGGTCTTACTAAGTTCTTGGGGTTGGCCTCAAACTTGAGATTTTCCTGCCTCAGTTTCTCAAATTGCTGGGATTACAGGTGTGTACACCATGCCTGGCTATTATCTAATATTGCTACATAGCACAAATGTCAATTTTTTTTCCTGTCATCACAGACAGTTTAATTCTGACTATTAGGATAAGATTTTCATTTTAGAATCTGTTCTTTGACCTAATAATAAAACAGTTCATTACAGTTGCTATACTAAATGCTAATATGTATTACCTTATTTGATCTTTATAATAATGAGGCCACCATTATTATTATCCTTTTTTTACAGATGATGGAACAAAGCTAGGGGGTTAAGTAATCTGTCCAAGTCACACATGAACAATGACAGAGAGGATGTAGGTGGCTCTTAATTTAAATACCACATTATAATTATTGCCTGGCTTCATTCATGAAGGTTAAGTTGTAAATTAACTTTCACCTAGATAAAATGTAAGTCCCAGGGATCTGAGATATGGTACAACATCTTTGGTGAAAAATCAGGTGCTAGATTCATTGTCATTGAGTAGACATGCAGTTATATTCTCAGGCAAAATTGTGTTATATATTTCTCAGTCACATAATATGAACTCTTTTACATCTTGCCAAATGTATTATAGAAGGTATTGTTATGTGTTATTTGGCTTGACATTTCCCCTTCATAAAGACATTCCTTTGGGCATGAAAGCTATTTCTCCTTCTAGAACCTTATTTGAAATACAAATGCCACACAGAGCCAAGGCCCTCCTTATCAGCTAATATCTTATTTATTTACACATTACTTTATTAAAGGAAACTGGAAATTCATCCAAGTATAAGGTAGAGCATCTTTTTTTTTTTTTTTTTTTTTTGTGGTGCTGGGGATTGAACCCAGGGCCTTGTGCATGTGAGACAGGCACTCTACCAGCTGAGCTATGTCCCCAGCCATAAGTAGAGCATCTTGAGACTGATGAGTCTTACAAGCAAAGAAAGCCTAAGAGTATCAAGAGTTTGCATCTCAATTTTTTCCCAACTCTACTAGGAGCCCAGATCCTAACCGTTCCTAAATCCAATTTTTCTGATAGTTATGAGTTTCAAGCCAATTTTCTGTAATCTCAGGAATGGTACTTCTTATCATTTTCTAAAACTGAGCTGTTCTTGTGGATAGCTCTTTTTCTCAATATACCACTGATCATCTTTGAGAATTTGTCAGCACCTTTCTTCTTTACCTCACCAGCCTCTGAGATCTATATTTTTAGTCATACATTCATTATAATAATTATGGCAGTATTAAGAGTAATAGCAAAAGCTGAGTTTAAATAGCATTTGCCTTTTTCTGGTTGACTCATAGTGCATTATCTTCTTTATATTCACTATAATTGTGTGAAGTAAGTTCTTTTATCATTCCATTTTATAGTTGAGATATTTAAGGCTTAAATGTGTAAGTCCCTTGTCAAAGGTCACGTGGCCAATAGTTGATAGACAGGGCATGGAGTTAGTTTTGTTTGACAGAAGGATGAATACTTTTAATCATTTCATCATAATGCTTCACAGAAACCCCCAAAATGCCTCAGAAATGGGACCAGTTTGTCAGCCAAGCAGAAGATAATATTAGTAATAATCACGATCTTTATATCACATCTTGTTATTCATAAAGCACTATCAGATCTATCATGGGGATAGGATTTGTGTGCTGATTTCTTTTCCTATGAAATTATATCTACAGATTAGCAAGAATTTTAGGAAGACTTTAGGAGTATTTAGAAAGTGTCTTCTTCAAGAGTAAGAAGGGCAATCTGATAAAATGACCTTGGGATGAGTAACAAATTCAATTTCTTTGTAGTTACTTTAATAAGTTACCTCTTTACGTTACTTTGAAAGAGAACATTAATTTTTTAAAATAAATGATAGGAGAAGTAACTCAAGAGGAGATAATTAAATTTATTTCTAACTTTTTTGATTTAGTGTAAGTTCGTTTAGAATGTTTTGTCTAGGATAGATTCTTATGTTCCTTGAATATTTGAATGGTTCCACCTGAAGATGAAGTGGTTGGTCTCTGAGAAGCTTTATTAAGATTTAAAACAAACAAACAAAAAAACCTCCAAGAATACCTGTTAAGAGTTCAGTAGTGTTGTGTTCTAATGCTGACCCTTCATTGCCTGCTTGAAGCTTTTACTTCAATTATTTAAAAGGTGATTGGATAATGACGTTAGACCTTTTTACCTCTAAAATTTGTTGAGTTTGACTCTCTTCCTGATGGTTTTTAGATTTATATGATGTTTGTTTATCTTAATATTGAAGAATACCATAGAAAAGTGCTTCTCAAACTTTTTGGCCTTGTGCCTTTCAGAAATTATTGAGGACCCTGAAAAGCTTCTATTAACATTTACCATATTAGAATTAAAATTGAGACATTTTGAAACATAAGAATGCATGAATAAATGTTCCATTGGCCATCAGAGTGATGATATCATCACGGGGTCATATAGCCTCTGGAAAACTCCACTGTACATTCAGGAGAAAATGAGAGAAAAAATGGTATTACAGGAATAGTCCTGAATTCAGTGACTCCTTGGAAGAGTCTTGGGAATCTGGGGATCTTGTATGATATTTAAGAACTGTTGCTGGGTTGGGGATATAGCTTAGTGGGAAACTTGCCTAGCTGCAGACCTGGGCTCAATCCCCAGCACTGCAAAAACAAACAACAAACAAACAAACAATTACTTAGTGCTGTAGAACTTATGTATTTAATTTCTTTATAGATGAAAGCAGATTAACATTCAGGGAGTCTAGTTGACCATTATCTGCCTGCTATCCCTTCTTGGTCGCACCCTCAATTGCAGGGTAATGTATTAACAGGATAGGCCTTGTCTAAACATTATTGTATAATGGTGCTATTTATCTGTTCTCTGCACATTAAAATCTAGACCCAAACTATTGGTTGAAATACTTTTTTGTTAACACCCTGAGGGGTTCCTTTCAAGTCTTATGTTAATAATTGAAGGATTAATTTGAAAAAGATGAACACACATTGTAAAATAAACCAAATAGTGTGTACCAAATAATTTGAGAAAAATCTACCTACAACAAATTTTAAAAATAATGTAGAGTATGGTTCCTAACATTAATTTCCAATCATGGAGTGTAAAAATGAATGAAACCTTCAACAAAATGTATGTAAGGAAATGTCTCTGGTTCATGTAAGGAATTCTCTTCTCTTTTAGTCATTCAGATTCCAAACCATCCATTAATTCTCTGCTGTGAACCCACTCTTATCTCTCAGTAGACTTCTTCCTTCTACATATAAAGGATTTCCCCTCCCCTCCCCTCCTCTCCCTTCCCCTCCTCTCTTCCCCTCTCCTCCTCCTCCTCCTCCTCCTCCTCCTCCTCCTCCTCCTCCTCCTTCTCTCTCTCTCTTTTCTGGGAATCAAACCCAGGGCCTCATGTTCGGCATGAGCTCTACCACTGAACTATGACCTTAACCCATGCTTTAGTTAGTCTTTCTTTTCTGTGACCAAAATACCCAATGAGAACAATTTGGAGAAGGAAAAGTTTATTTGAGGTTCACGGGTTCAAAGGTCTCAGTCCATAGATGGCGGACCCCATTGTTCTGGGCACAAGGTGAGGCAGCACATCATGGGAGAAAGGCCCAGCAGAAGAAAGCTGCTCAGTTCATGGCAGGGTCAGGAAGGAGAGGGAGATATAGAGGTAGAGAAAAAAAAATGAAAAGACCATAGGGAAGATGCACCCTTCCAGGACACAACCCCAGTGACCTACCTCCTCAGTCCAAGCCTCACCTGCCTACAGTTAGCACGCAGTTAGTCCATTCAAAGTAGGATGGAATGATTAGGTTACAGCTTTCATAATCTAACCATTTTACCTCCGAATATTCCTGCATTAACACAGGAGCTTTTGGGGTACACCTCATATCCAATCCATAATACTTTATAAAGGATTTGTATCTGTTTTAGAGGATCCTCATTCTAACTATAATTACTTTGAGTTCAAACTTGAAGTCCAGAGTTCTCTACAACTAAAATTTATTGTTCTGATTACTTTAATTTGCTAGTATGCATATTTATTAATGCTAAATTTAATGAAGCTCACTGTCTTTCAAAACCACCTGTAGTGACTGGAGAATGACAGTCTCTCTACTCTAATGGGGTGGTAGAAGCATGATGGTACAACTTGGCCTTTTGTTGGAAAAGATAAATTTGAAGTTGAATATCTCTGGTTAAAAAAAGTCTTCTCCAGGGCTGGGGTTGTGGTTCAGAGGTAGAGTGCTTGCCTAGCAATTGTGAGGCACTGGGTTCAATCCTCAGCACCACATAAAAATAAAGATATTGTATCCACCTATAATTAAAAAATAAATATTTTTAAAAAGTCTCCAATGCTAAATCAGAGAAGTTAATGTTTTTGTCATTCATGCACATCTGTGGTTTCTTATTGTAAGCTTGTGTGAGTCTTTGCCTAGAATTATTTTTCTGGCCATGGTTGTATACTTCACATTATAGAGACAGGAAAAAATATATCCAGGGACTTAAAGCCTACAAAAGGAGCTCAATGAATAATGAAGGGTGGAAGTTTGTGGATAGATACCTCAGCTCCCTCACTCTGGGTTGAGACAATTCTGAGACTTGTTCTCTACAAACTCCTAGGTAATCCCAATGGAATTGAGCACCGGGTGTCCACAGCAGAAGCCTGCTCATTAGTGAACCTTGTATTGACTTTCTTCCCTTCTCTCACTTACTATTGGTGTTCCCTCAGGGCCACTTCTCATTTGTACTCAAACCCTTGTCTTAAGTCTGTTTCTAGGGTATCTTGAACTAAGATACATGCCAGCCATAAATGTGATTTTCTCTTGTATGTTTACTTATGCCCTAGCCACATTAACATGTTCTACTTCCTGTAGCATCAGTGGTCAGTGTTAATCCAGGGCTAGTCACTGTTCCCATGGTAGCAGCCAGAGCTTACAGTCAGTAGTGTCCCAATAAATTTTTAACAGCCAGCCTCAGAAAAAGAAGTCTTCTTTTATAGGTTTTGCTGACTACTGCCATGTATGTACTCCTACCATAACTGATTTCAAGCCACCAAAGTGATGGTCCTGAATGTCAGGATGAGAAGACATATGCGTAGTTGATTCTCATGAACCTATATAAGTTGGTTTAGCATACCACTGTTTACAGGGCTAAGCTGGTACAAGCAGGGCAGTTACAGTGATGAATATTTGAGTGGAATTTCTAATAATGGAGCATAAATATAATCTAATCATATCCTCATGCTTTAAATGAGGACCCTGACTGATGTTTAGGGGGAGGAAGGAATCTGTTTAATATCATGTTGTTAGTTAGGGAAATCAGAAATCTGGTCTTAGTTCTTGTCCATCGATGCAGATGACAAGGAGCAGCATGAGGGCTACAAAGAGGATCTGTTTTCCCAGGTTCAGTGGTAATGGTGAAAGGTGTGTTGTTGGAGGTGTAGGATCAACTAGGAATAGGGTTAGGTAGGAAAACTGTGGCTAGTGCCTTATTGGTTTGCTTTTCTGATCTCCCTTCCATCCTTCAACAAATATTTATTGATGGTTTATGACATGCCTGGAACTACACATTCAACACTGATGAATGGGTGGCATTCATCATCCACTTTACGTACTAGAAATAATAAAGATGCCTAATAATTAACTGCAAGTGTACTAAGTATTAAGAAAAGGAGAGCTGGGCATGGTGGTGCATGCTTGTAATCCCTGCAACTTGGGAGGCTGAGGAAGGAGTATTGCAAGTTTGAGGCCAGCCTCAACAACTTAGCTAGGCTCTAAACTATTTAGCAAGACCCTGTCTCTAAATAAAAATAAAAAGAGCTGGGGATGTGGTTTAGTGGTAAAGCATCCCTGGGTTCAATCCTCAGTACCAAACAACAAAACAAAACAAAACAAAAACAGGGAAAGGGGACTGTGTAGTAACAGAAACTTAACCTTGTCTGGAACTTCAAAGAAAGGATTTTGGGGAGAGCAAACAGACTTGTGGCTCAGAAAGACTTGCAGAGCTAGATTAAGGGCAGGAAAACAGTGCTGGAAGTACAGTAAACTAGAGAAAAAGGAAAGAATTATCAGAGAGAATGATTACTATATATGATTGTAACAAATATTTTCTTTCCTATTCTGGGGTAGAATGGGTTTGGGCAGTGAAAGATGGTAAGTCGTTGACTGTTTTAACCAGGGTTGAGGTGTGCTTTAGTTTATGTTTTTAGAAAGATCACCATAATTATGGAGTAGAAAAGGATCCAAGCTTGGGCTAAACCAGGACAGTTGCTCTGACGTCTTTTAGGATCTCATAAATGTCTAATGGGTGATTGCTCCAATAATTCCATAACCCCCTGATGGTTTAGCTTAGCAATCTGATAAGTAGATATCCTATAAATATCACCTATGATGTTTTAATCTTATTTATACTCATCATTTTAATTTCTAACCTTTATACTACTCTAGTAGGTATTTGGTAATATAATCTGAACCTTATAATACAATGATAACTATAAAAACACTAGATGTCATCCTGAGTTACTTCATGAATATTAACTCATTGAATATGCCCAGCAACCCTATACTCATCCTTATTTTGTTAAGAAACTAAAAGCACAGTGAAGTCATTTGCCCTGTGTTACAGGGATAACAAATGGAAGAGCTAGGATTGAGACCCAGGCTGTCTTCACCCCAGTGTCTGAGTATTATCCCCTGTGAAAAAATCACTTTGTATAATTTATGACCCAGGTAGGGAATTAATTGTAATAACTCCAATTATTGAGTTCTCTATTGAAGTAATTCTCTTCAGGTATGCAATTTGCCAGTTTGACTATATTTGTTTTGTAACTTTTATACTGGATTGAAATAATTGAACTTTTTAGTTAATCAGAGTCCCAGAGTACCAGGCTCTTTATTTTTTCCTCTTATTTACTTAACAAACATGTTTGTTATGCATTGTTATAAATGTGCCACAAATACTAATTCATGACAACCCAAGGAGGTATGTATTGCCATTATCTGCATTTTACAGGTGAAGAAACAGGGGCACCAAAAGTTTGAATAAGACCAAATATAAATAAATGAATAAAATAAAGGTCTATCAACATCTAAAAATTATTTTTTAAAAAGCTAATAAACTAATTGGGCTGCATACCTAGGCACTCTGGCTTGGAGGCCTTGATTTTAACTTCTAGACTGTACCATCTTTCTTACCTAGAACAGTTTCTCTTAGTCTCAGACAATTCTAATTTATTGAATAATAATGAAAATTTCATTTTTGTAGACTAAATATTCCTAATCTTTCCTTGATAGTACAATTTGACACAATATATATTAACACACTTGAACTCTTCACATAAACTACTAGAAGGTTAGTTTTATAGCCTATAGATTCCCCCCCCCAACTTTATGTGGAGGTATAATTATATATAACATTGCTTATAATTAATGTTTCCAATCTGATTAGTTTGAACATATGTATACACATGTTTAATTTCGCTACAATCTAGGTTAAAAAATATATATATATATATATATATATATATATATATATATATATATATATATATCCATCACCTCTTAAAATTTTCTGTGTCCCGTTAGTTTTTATTTTTATAATAAGGACATTTAACATAACATCTGCCCTCTTAATACTTTTTTTTGGTACCAGGGATTGAACACAGGGGCACTCGACTATTGAGCCACATCCCCAGCCCTATTTTGTATTTTATTTAGAGACAGGGTCTCACTAAGTTGCTTAGTGCTTTGCCATTGCTGAGGTGGGCTTCAAACTTGCGATTCTCCTGTCTCAGCCTCCTGAGCCACTGGGATTACAAGTGAGTGCCACTGCACCGGATTCTTAATAGGTTTTTATTTACATGTATCAGTCTGTTTTCTGTTACTATAATGAAATACCTGAGGTTGTGTTCTTACAAAGAAAATGACTTTTTTAATTCATAGTTTTGGAGGTTGAAATTTGAAATGACATAACCCTGGCTCTAGTGAGGGCCCTTTTGGCTGTGTCATTTCATGGCAAAGATGGCACCATGATGACAAGAGTGCATATTGCCAGAGAAGAAGTCAGAGTGAGAGGAGAAGTCAGTGTTGTTCTTTTTATAACAGCCTTCCTGCAAGAATGAATTCTCAGTCTCATAATAGCTACCTTAATCCCTTCAGAGAGCAGCATGCCTTGTGACACCCCCCCCCCAACACATACACACCTTTTTTCTTCTTTTTCTGCTGTACTGGGGATTGACCTGCAGGGCCTCACACATGCTAGGCAAGCACTCTACCACTAAGCTACATCCCCAGTCTAATTTTATTTTAAGACAGCATTTCACTAAGTTTCTCAAGCTGGCCTCGAACTTGTGAGCCCCCTGCTTCAGCCTCCTGAGTAGCTGGGATTATAGACTGCACTACTGCACCTGGATAGGTCCTTCCTCTTAAAGGTCCCACCACTTCTACACTACCACACTAAGAAACAAACCTCCAATACCTAAATCTTGAGGAATAATCTCGAATCATATGTAAGCCATAGCAGTATACAATACTATATTGTTAACTATATGTAGCCTATAATTTTTTTTCTCTAGGGAAGACTTTTTTATTGATTATTTTTAGTTATATATATAACATTAGGATTCATTTGGATATAATTATAAAAGCATGGAACATAATTTGCTCTAATTCAGTCCCCATTACTTCTGTTTTCCCTCTCCTTCTCCCTCCCAGTTCCCTTTCCTCTATTCTACTGATCTTTCTGCTATTTACTTACCGGGTTTTTTTTTTCTTAATTAATTAGTGTTTTGTGGATGTACCTGATGGTGAGATTCACTGCAGTATATTCATATATGTACATAGGAAAATGAGGTCAGATTCATTCCATTGTTCTTTCCTTATCCTGTCCCTCCTCCCTCCCCCTCAATCCTCTTCATCTAGTCCACTAATCTTCCATTTTGATGGAATCCCCTCCTCCTTTTCCTTTCACCCCCTCCCCCCTTATTTTGAACTAGCTGCCACATAGCAGAGAAAAATTCAACCTTTGACTTTTTGGGTCTGGCTTATTTCACTTAGCACAATAGTCTCCATTTTCATCCATTTACCAGCAAATGTTATAATTTCATTCATCTTTATTAGCCTGTAGATTTTTAAACTTCCTATGGACCCAAGAAGGGAAGAATCATCATAGAAGTTCCATAATTTGCTCCTTGATTGATTTATATATGTCTTTCATTTCCATATTAGAATTGATATGTTAAAGCCCTATCTAATTTTGTCCTGACATATAAATAACAACAAAGAATCATATATTCATTAAAATATTATATTTAAATAGGAATTACAATGTGACTTCTACTAACATTTTCATATCAAGTATATTCAAACTAGATAATAGAAATCAACTTTAAAAATATGTATGTAACTTATAAATGGAGCTGTAAAGGCTTGTAATTAAGGAAGACCACTTTCTGTGGCTGTCATCCATCAAAGAACCTCTTTGTCATTACAATTTCTCGAACAACCATTTGGCAATTCTGTGCCTTGATGGGCTCAGGTCATTTTAGCTTTAAAGAACATTCTAATTTTCAGAACATTTTAAGGTGCATACGTCTCCCCCCTCCCAACTTTCTGTATTGCTTTCACTTCATCACTGTTGGCTTTCTTATCTCTAACCGAAACTCCAGGCGGTGCCTCAGTAACTAGAAAGGACATGATGCAGAGTTGCAGAGTAAATATTTCTGGTTGAGCTTCAGCTCAGTGAAATGCAGCCTTTTCAGTGCTGTCATAAAAGCTAGCATGACTCACAGCCCACATCTTATTTTCAGAGGTGACTAATGCTTCACAGATGTGTGATTGTTTGGCATTCCACAATTACAAAGAATGCATTTGTCCCCCATTTCCTGGTTTTAATTCATTCCTTTCTCGGCAGTTTCATCCTTGACCTTGACAAGGTCCCCCTTGAAGATATAACTGTTTTTACCACTCAGATTACTAGAACAACTTCCTGGCTGGCTTTTGTTTTTTCTGTGGTTATTGTTAAACAAACCACTGGAAAACATGAACTTCTTGAATTGAAGGACCACCTGAAATTTTGAGAAAAAGCAAATCCACCCAACCAAGATGTCATTTAATTATTGAGCAAATATTATTGAGAGTCCTAGGAATTGACTTGGCATTAGATATTCTAAGATGAATATCTAATGATAAATACTTAGTGCCCAACGTAAAGGGCCTGGATCTTTTGAAGTCTGTGAAATCAGAGTGAAATTACTTGGAATAAATACTTGGATGTTCTAATCAACTGTATAAATTCAAGAGAAAGATAATCAATCAGTACTTATTAAACATTTGATATAAACTAGATGTCTTGGATGAATTATCTCATTTAATTCTTACACAATTTGGAAAGAAAGGAATGATTCACACATTTTACAGATGAGGAAACAGAATGGGAAAGGTTAAATAATTTGCTTACAGTTACATACTTGGCAGAGCTGGGGTAGAACATAGGTGTGTGTGATCCCAATGTCTGTGTTCTTTCAACTGCATAACCTTATGTATTTTGTTCCATGGATTTCCATTATTCGAGTTTGTCTTTTCACATTGAAAAAGTAAATCCTAATGAGAAAATTAAAAAAGAAAAAAGGGAAAATAAAATGAACAAGCAAATATAAGACCAAAAAAAGGGGATTGGAACAACAGCTATGGCTATAAGGTTATGTAAAGTTACATAGCATCATATGAACTACTGTGTACTAGGATTGAGATGGGAAAGCACAAAGGTTCTGAAAATTGGAACTTTAGTGACCATCAGGCTCTTTTACATAAGGAAGTTTTGCATCATCCACTATTTCATGGCAGAGGACCAGCCAAATATTTCAGGTAATTCCAATGACAGGAAATGCACATACAATTTGAGATTGTTTACCCCATTTTTGAACTTCTGTCTTGGTAAGAAAATCTTCCCAATAACCACAAATACCAAATACCTGTGGTTTCTATTTATGGATTCTAGTTATGTTCTATTTGTGTCCCTGAAACAATATAGAATTCATTAATTGAGTAAATGTTTTTGGACCATGACCTAAGTGTGAGTTATAGAAAATTCTTGACCTGCAGGGGAAATCTGCTAGTTTTCTCTACTGGTAGTATTCTGGTTCCTGTGATAGTTTTAAAAATTTCTTTTGTGTGTCTTGTGAAATTGGTTAATGTCAGTAAACCTCTGATCTGCTTGTTTTTGGACCTGGGCTCAGTTGAAATCCTTGAGTGTTTTTTTTTTTTTAACCCCCTTTTTTGCTTTGCTTTTTTTTTTTTTTTTCATTGCTGGAGTTGGAACCCAGGGCCTGGTTCACGCTAGGCAAGCACTCTACCACTGAGTTATATCCCCAGTCAGAGGGTGTTTTTCTTTTAAAACCAAGATCATGACTCATACTCTGGTAGAGTTCTTTTTTGTTGTTGTTGTTCTAAGTTAGGTATATATGACAGCAGAATATATTTCAATTCATTATACGCAAATGGAGCACAACTTTTCATTTCTCTGGTTGTACACAATGTAGAGTCACACCATTCGGGGGATCTTATATGCACCTAGGGTAATGCTGTCTCATTCCACCATCTTTGCCACCCCTATGCCCCCTCCCCTCCCCTCACTCCCCTCTGCCCAATCCAAAGTTCCTCTATTCTTCCCTTACCCCCCTTCCCCCACCATTATAGATCAGCCTCCACGTATCAGAAAAAACATTTAGCCTTTGATTTTTTTGGACTGGCTTATTTGCTTAGTACGATATTGATATTCTTTAACTCCATTCATTTACCTGCAAATGCCATAATTTTATTCTCTTTTAATGCTGAGTAATATTCCATTGTGTATCTATGCCACCGTTTCTTTATCCATTCATCTATTAAAGGGCATCTAGGTTAGTTCCACAGTTTAACTATTGTGAATTGAGCTGCTACAAACACTGGTAGGCTTCTTAGTAGCCAAGTTATTGGAACATTAATGGGCCTCTCACCATTCTGACCCTACTACGTGGACCATGAGATATTTTTTCCCCATGTGTTGATTCAATTGAATATAAAATGATATAGAGACAATTAAAACGACAGCTAGCCCAGATTTGGTGACAAAAGGTTTTCTTGAGTCCACAGACATGAGAACTAAGTTTAAAAGAGGGTAGCCAGACAAGGTTGGATAGACAGTGGGGATGGGGGTCAGGGCTATACATAATGGCAGGGAGGCCTATGAGAGCATGACATGTTTGAGCAACTATAAAAGTTCCACTATGTCTTCCTGAATTCTTATTTTCAAATTCATTGAGGTATAATTTATGTAGAATAAACTTTGTCCATTCAAACTAATGATGCAATGTAAGTTTTGATCCATGTGTACACTCAGGAAACAATTACCATAACCAAATATAGATTTTTTTTCCCCCAATTTCCTAATGACACTTTCACTCCATCTTACCCTCCATTTTCAGCCCTGTGACAACAGGAATCTGCTTTCTGTCTCTGAAGATCAGTTTATCTTTTCTAGAATTTTACATAAAAGAGATTATACAGGATGTACAATTTTGTGTCTGACTTTTTTTATTCAGCAAAATGATTTTGAGGCCCAGTGTGTGGTGACATAAACTTGTAATCTTAGCTATTCAGGAGGTCAAAATAGGAGGATCACAAGTTCAAGGCTAGCCTCAGCAACTTGGTGAGACCCTGTCTTAAATTATAATATTAAGAGGACTGGGGATGTAGCTCAATGGTAGAGCAATTGCCTATTATGTGCGAGGCCCTGGGTTCAATCCCAAGTGCTGTCAAAAACATATTTTAAGATTTATTTTTATGTTATATATACACCAGTCATTTGTTTCCTTTTATTTCTGATAAGAAGTTCCTTGTGGATATGCCACTTTTTATTCATCCCCACTGGCCTATTGATGGCCATTCAAATTGTTTCTAGTTTTGAGCAGTTATGAATAAAATTGATATAAACATTCATGTACAATCTTTGTGGGGACATATATTTTCATTTCTCTTGGCAAAAACGCTAGAAGGGGAATAACTAGGTAGCTTGGAAAGTGTCTAAAGGTGTTAAGAAACTGCCAAAAATTTTCCAAAGTGGTTATACCATTTTGCTTAGCCATGAGCATGTATAAGACTTCCAGTTTTTCCAAATTCTCCTCAACTCATGGCAGTGGTGTTTTATTATGAATGGTATGTGCTAGTATGTCATTATGGTTGTTTTAAATTTAATTTTATTATTTTATTGGCACATAATATTTCATATATTTATGAGGTACAATATCATGTGTTGACTGATGTCTACATTGAGTAATGGTCAACTCAGGATGATTAGTGCATCTATTACCTTCAGCTTCCATCATTTCCTCATGGTGAGTACATTCAAATTCCTCTCTAAGTGTTTTGAGATGTGCAATGCATTATGGTTAACTATAGTCAGTCTACTGTGCTGTAGAACACCAGAATTCTTCTACTAACTGTAATATTTTTAATTCGCATTTTCCTAATCTCTAAAGATGTTGGATAGCTTTTCATGTGTTTATTGGCCATTTACATATCTTTTTTTAATGAAGTGCCAAATCATGTATTTTGCCCATTTTTAATTGGTTATCTTCTGCTAATTGAGGAATAATATTTTTGTATTTCTACCTAAGAAGGATGTTTATATATATATATATATATATATATATATATATATATATATATAATGATTTATATACATATGTATATATAAACTATATAAAATGTATTTATATGTATATGTAAAAATAATATAACATATAAATTTTTCCCAGTCTTTCACTTGCCTTTTCATTTTCTTAATGGTTTCATCTGATGAGAGAAAGTTTTTATTTTGGTAGTCTAATTTATAAATTTTTTCTTTCATGATTCATGCTTTTGATGTCAAGAAATCTTCACTTAACTCAGGGTTACAAAAAAATAGTCTCCAGTGTTTTCTTCTAGAAGTTTTGTGTTTTAGCTTTCACATTTAAGTCTATCATCCATTTCTAATTTATAGCATATTTTATATATCATATTATCATTGTTATGCACAACATATTATATATTGTCTATATCTATCATGATACATTACTATATATATCATACATATGTTATATGGGTATGTATAAATGTAAGTAAGAGCTAAGGGTTTTTTCTTCCCATATGAAGATTGAATTGTGCAGGTACCATTTGTGAACAAGATTGTCTTTTCTCCATTGAATTACCTTGATGAACTCTATAAAAAACCTCTTGACCATACATTTTGGGTCTATTTTTGTCTTTTAAATCTGTTCCATTGATCTAAAAGTCTATCATTTTATTATACTGCCTCTATTACTATAGTTTTATAATAAGACTTAATATCAGGTCAGATGTCTTTCGACTTCTCTTTTAAATCATTTTGGGAATTGCAAGAGATGAAGACAGAGTTAGTCAAGGTTCAGATAACACAAGGTATTTTTAGGCAGGCTACAGAGCTATGTCCTGAAACTAGTGAACTATTAAAGAATTGTTTATGTAAGAGCAACAAGGTTATATATGCATTCTGGAAATCATTCTAGGAAATTAGTAGAGAATACATTGGAGGGTCCAAACTGTTTATTTGTACATTTCTGATACCAAATGTTTGGGATTTTCCTCACACTAACCAATATTTCAAATCTCTGGATACTAACTGACTGTCCTATAATTCAATTCAATTCTGACCCTAGCTACCTGGAGTATCACACACCTCAGCATTTAAGAGATCAGTCTCACAAGACTACACTCACTTCAGATGCAATTTGCAAGTCTGGGCCATCTGTACTTCTGACAGACCAGCTATAAAGTGGGGGATTCTCATAATGCCTTCTCTACTTTTGATTTGGTAGGAAAACTTGCAGAACTCAGGAAGTGACTTTACTTACTCACACCAGTTTATTATAGCAGAACTCAGGAAGTGACTTTACTTACTCACACCAGTTTATTATAAAAAATATTACTCAAGCATACATGCCTGTAATCTCAGGTACTGGGTAGGCTGAGGCAGGAGTGTTGGCAAGTTGAAGGCCAGCCTTGGCAACTTAATGAGAGTCTGTCTCAAAATAAAATTTTTAAAAGGGCTGAAGATGTGGCTCAGGTATAAATCACTTGCCTAACATGCATGAAGTCCTGGGTTCAATCTCTACTATTCCCACCAACAAAGGTGGTGGGGGGCAGGGGGTACTACTCAAATGGAAGAAGTGTACAGGGCAAGGGGGATGGACAGTGCAGAGTTTCCATGTCCTCTGTCCTAGCATCATGATGTATTTATTAATCCAAAAGCTCCATGAAACCCATCATTCAGGGTTTTTTATAGAGATTCTATCATGTAGGCATAATTGATTCACCCATTGGTCATTGGCAATTAATTCAATCTCCAGCACCTCTCCTCTCCCCAGAGGTATGGGGTGGAACAGTGTTGAAAGTTGGAACCCTCTAACATACAATCAATCAACAAGTACATGAAAAAATGCTCACCATCTCTAGCAGTCAGAGAAATGCAAATCAAAACCACCCTAAGATACCATCTCACTCCAGTAAGATTGGCAGCCATTATGAAGTCAAACAACAACAAGTGCTGGCGAGGATGTGGGGAAAAGGGTACACTTGTACATTGCTGGTGGGACTGCAAATTGGTGCAGCCAATTTGGAAAGCAGTATGGAGATTTCTTGGAAAGCTGGGAATGGAACCACCATTTGACCCAGCTATTCCCCTTCTTGGTCTATTCCCTAAAGACCTAAAAAGAGCATGCTACAGGGACACTGCTACATCGATGTTCATAGCAGCACAATTCACAATAGCAAGACTGTGGAACCAACCTAGATGCCCTTCAATAGACGAATGGATAAAACAAATGTGGCATTTATACACAATGGAGTATTACTCTGCATTAAAAAATGACAAAATCATAGAATTTGCAGGGAAATGGATGGCATTAGAGCAGATTATGCTAAGTGAAGCTAGCCAATCCCTAAAAAACAAATGCCAAATGTCTTCTTTGATATAAGGAGAGTAACTAAGAACAGAGTAGGGACAAAGAGCATGAGAAGAAGATTAACATTAAACTGGGATGAGAGGTGGGAGGGAAAGGGAGAGAGAAGGGAAATTGCATGGAAATAGAAGGAGACCCTCAGGGTTATACAAAATTTCATACAAGAGGAAGTGAGGGGAAAGGGGAAAATAATACAAGGGGGAGAAATGAATGACAGTAGAGGGGGTAGAGAGAGAAGAGGGGAGGGGAGGGGAGGGGAGGGGGGATAGTAGAGGATAGGAAAGGCAGCAGAATACAACAGACACTAGTATGGCAATATGTAAATCAATGGATGTGTAACTGATGTGATTCTGCAATATGTATACGGGGTAAAAATGGGAGTTCATAACCCACTTGAATCAAAGTGTGAAATATAATATATCAAGAACTATGTAATGTTTTGAACAACCAACAATTAAAAAATTAAAAAAAAAGAAATTTGGAACCCTCTAATCATGTTTTGGTTTTTCTGACAACCAGCCCTGATCCTGAAGCTACCCAGAGGCCCACCAAGAATGGCCTCATTAGAACAAAAGATGCTTCTATCATCCAAGCAATTTCAAGGGATTTGGAACTGAGGACAAGGACCAAATATATATTTATCACAGAAGCATATGATTAAAATAGTTAGGCTGTTTTAGTAATATAGAAGAGATGGTAAGGATATTATTTAGGTCACCAAGATAGAACAGTGCTGACCAATTGAAATTTCTGTAATGGTGGTACTTGGTATGGACTAATGTTTGTGTCCCCTCAGAATTGTTCTGTGGTGCCCTTATAGTCTAGATATGTACTAACTAATAGCCAGAAGATATACATTTCTACTGAGTTCTTGAAATGTGTCCAATGAAACTGAAGAACTGAATTTTAAATCTTACTTAATTTGAATCAATTAAAAGGCTACATGTATCTAATGGCTACTGGATTATATAGTGTGGAGCTCCAAGAAAGAATTGACTTCAGAAATAATGAGAAAGTTTTGAAAGAATTTCATCACTGATGGAGGTCAGACTGGGAATTCAATAAAGAAGAGAAAGAAGTTAAATATGAAACCCAAATTTCTGTGCATTGTGGTGAATTAATTATTTGACATCCTTATTACTTCTAGAGTATAAACTTAATGAGGGTGGGGCTGTTTGTCTTAGTCAATGTTTTATCCCTATCACCTTATATCATACCTGATATATAGGAGGCGCTCATTGAGTATTTGTCAAAGGATGGATGGAAGGGAGGGAGGCAAAACAATCTGATAAAGCACTAGCCACATTCAATATGATAAAGGATTAGTATGAGAAGAAAATCCAGGAGGAAGTAAGTAGTATCTCATATGTTCGGCACTGCTTATATATTTCTACTGCATTACATCATTTAATCTGTTCAATAATCCCCTGAGTTAGATATTTATTCCCATTTTACAGATACTCAAACTGAAAGTTGGAAAAGTTAAAGAAACTGAGCAAAGTGACCTTAACTAGGTGGTAGAGTTTCAAACTCTTGAGTTGGGACCAACTTACAGGAAAACAATACTAGCTCCAGGAGAGAAGTTTGGACTCTATACATACACTTTTTGGAATCAACAGTAAAAAGAAGTACTAAGGAAAGCTATGGGAGGAAGTCCAGAAAAGAGTCTTATCCTTAAATCTGAGGGTGAAGAAGGGCTAAGGAAGGGTAGGGAGTGGCCCCCATCTCAAGGACTAAATGTGGTCCATGTGTTTCATGGGTCTATAGCAAAAGCACTTTCTTGAACTGGGGACAGAGTCAGATTATAAGGCACCAAGGAGGGATTAGAAGAAGATACAACAATAGCAAGTGCAAACTTTTATTCTTTTTTTTTTTTCTTGGAAAGGGGATTGAACCCAGTAGTGATTAACCACTGAGCCACATCCTCAGCCCTTGTTATATTGTATTTAGAGACAGGATCTCACTGAATTACTTAAGGCTTCACTAAGTTGCTTAGGCTGGCTTTGAGCTTGCAATCCTCCTGCCTCAGCCTCCTGAGTCACTGGGATTACAGTCGTGCTCCACCACACCTGGCTATTAACGTTGCTATTTTAAGAAGGAAAATATTTGAGCTGGGTATAGTAGCTGCACTGTTGTAATCCCAGTGACTTGGGAAGCTGAGGCAGGAGGATTGAAAGTTTAAAGCCAGCCTCAGCCTCTGCGATGCACTAAACAACTCAATGAGACCCTGTCCCTAAATAAAATATAAAATAGGGCTGGGGATGTGGATCAATGGTTGAGTGCCCCTGAGTTCAATTCCTGGTACCACCCCCCCCCAAAAAAAAAAAAAGAATAGAAAATATTTGAGCATGCTTGTGGGAAATAAAAGACCATTGAGGTGGAGAAGGACCAGAGAGTGAAAATCCTGATGATGGATGTTGTGATCTATAGCAATGCTTCTCAAACTGTGATCAGCAGACTCATACCAGTCCATGAACTGTGAGTTACTACTTGTCCAATATAGTAAATTCCTCTATTTTTATTTCATTTTTTACAGTGTGGGGATGGAACCCAGTGCCTTGATGCATGGTAGGTAAGCACTCTACCACTGAGCTACACCTCTAGCCTCTGAGACAGTAACTTGTGATGCATATAGAAATGAAAAATAGAACTGGAGGGGTACCTTAGTGGTAGGATTCTTGCCTAACATGTGCAAGGCCCCTGGGTTTGATATTTAGCACCGATTAAAAAAGAAGAAGAAGAAGAGAAAAAGAAATGGAAAATAAATATTTAGAAATTAGAGCAATTTCTCAGGAGGAGCATAAGGCAGGAGGATCCAAGTTTGAGGATAGCTTCAGCAACCTAGCAAGACCCTATCTCAAAATAAAAAATAAAAAATAAAAGCACTGAGGAGGTAGCTCAGTGGTAAAGCACCCCTGGGTTCAATCCTCAGTACTAAAAATAAATAAATAAATAATTTTTAGCACAATTTGTTTTTTGGGGGGGCAAGTACAGGGGAGTGAACTCAGGGGCACTTGACCGCTGAGCCACATCCCCAGCCCTATTTTGTATTTTATTTAGAGACAGGGTCTCCCAGAGTTGCTTAGCACCTTGCTTTTGCTGGCTTTGAACTCTCAATACTCCTGCCTCAGGCTCTCAAGCTGCCAGATTTACAGGCATGTGCCACTGCAACTGGCCTTTTAGAACAATTTGAAAGAATTATTTGATAATTATTGATCTCAAATATTTAAAAACATGGGGCTTGTGTTTTATATGTCCTTCATCCATGATGGTTATTTTCCAATGCTTGACTTTGAATACGTTTTACAAAAATATTGGTCCTTAATGGATTGGATATTTTTTAAAGGTCCTTCATCACAGTATTAGAAGTATTGCTCTAAAGCAAAGATGCCATAGTGAGGTACAGAGAATAATTCTCAATGGTGTGAGAATATTATACAAGAACATCTGTATGTGACAGAGAGATTATGTGAGAGAGAGAGAAAAGAGAAAGAGAGATTGGATTGTCTTACTATTACTTAATGGAGAAAATGGCTTTGCCAGGCATACTTGATCTATTTGTCCAGTGGTTTCTTGATGAATAGGGATTCCAAAGAAAGTAAAGATCTTCTATTAAGATGACGAATTGCAATGATGTTGTCATTGGGTCTTTAGGATTCAGCATATTTAAAAGTGTTGTAATTCTTATGGCCTAAGTGGATTTATGTATTATCCTCCCTAACATTTTTGTTTGCTTATTTCTTTTTGCGGGGTTGAGGGTCAAACCTAGCTCCTCCTGCATGCTAAGCAAGTATTCTATTGCCCAGCCCCATCTTACTTAGTTTTAATTCAATTTACCCTCACTAAATGGAAAAGTAGATGAATAGACTTTTTCAAAGACAAAACAAATTGGTGTTAATTCTAATAAAAATGTACAAATGAACAGCAGGAAATCAACAGGGAAACAGTTGTTCAACTGCTAGCACAGGCTTTTAGTCACATTATGAAGAACCTGCATTAACAAGATAGTTCAGTTTGACAAGATGGCAGCTGAAAAACATTCACGTTAACAAGAAGTTTCTTTGTCATGAGGATGCACTGTCAGTGTAATTAATGCCCTAAGTGTATTTTATGTCTAGAGAATGATTAATGATATTAATTAAGCTAGCAAATCAAAATTGGCAAGGCATTAAAAAAAACTTAAATGTCAAGTAAGTAAAGAGAAATGTCTAGAATTGTTTTCAGAAAGTTTCAAGTCATTTGGTCCTACTCCAGTACCTTTATTAATTTCATCAAATTGAGTAATAATTATTTAGAAAGTTATTTTGGTATTTCTTACAAACAAAAGATAAAAATCCACAAATTAGTGGGGAAATATTCATGCCTCTTGACTTTGTAAAAATGGCTAAGATAACCAGGCACGGTGGCACACACCTGTGATCTCAGTGGTTTGGGAGGCTGAGGCAGGACTGGTAGCAAGTTCAAAGCCAGCTTCAGCAACTTAGCGAGGCCCTAAGCAACTCAGTGAGACCCTGTCTCTAAATAAAATACAAAATAGGGCTGGGATGTGGCTCAGTGGTTGAGTGCCCCTAAGTCAATCCCTGGTAAAAAAAAAAAAGTTAAGATAATGAAACATGCAGTGTTTAATTACTGTTTTAAAAGGCATAAGAAACAGTTGCAAATTAGAAGAAGCATATGAAAACCAAGAGCAGGGTTAATACGTACATATTTTTGTTAACAACAAATCCTTTTTTAAAAGCCACCAAAATTGCTGTAGGGCACTCTAAACCCTATCCCCCCACGGAACAATTAAGTATAAACTATCAAAATCAACTTTTTCAGGATTCTGGGATACATTTCAAAACCCACAAAAACCTGGAAAGCACTTAATGAAGAAAGAAGCTGCGAACATTTGGTAAGATAATCGGTGATTTAACTTACTTGCTATTTCCTGTTCCCACCAGCTCAGTGGTGGCTAGAAAACAAGGACCCCTGTACCTGCTGTCGTTTAGTACTAGAGAGTGCAATGTAGGCTTACTCTCATAAAATTGTGTCTATGGTTAAAAACCAAGTTGATCAAAGACTTAAATGTAGTCACCCTGCTAAGTGAAAAAAGCCCGACATGGCAAGAAAAATACTGCATGACTCACTTAGATGTTGAATCTTAAAAAAATGTCAAATATATACAAACAGAGCAGAATGGTGGTTACATATTAAATGATTTTAGTTTTATGAAGCATCCACAATAGGTAACTCCATAGAGACAAGAAAGAAGACTTATGGTTGCTAGGGGCTGGGGAACAGGAAGAATGGGAAATGACGTGTTGGGTAAAGGGTTCCCTTTGGAGATGAGAAAAAGGACTTAGGTGGTTGTGATGGTTGCCCAATTTTGTGACTGTACTACAGGCCACAGAATTGCCGTCTAAAATGTAGAATTTTATGTTAAGTGAATTTTACCACAATAACAATTAACAAACAAACAGTGAGAAAGTGAGAACAAGGAAGCAAGCATGAGAAAGTGTTAATATTTAGGAGACTATGGGAGCTCTTTGTACAGTAGATGGTGTCACTGTTTTCAAATACCCCTTTAGCTTCCCACATTCCCTATTGCAAGCAGCTACCATGCTCATACTGGCTGAAACCGGAAGAAAACACTATAATCTATAGTGCCCAAATTTGTTTTTATGGGAAGGGAGAATGAGACATGTGAGTCACTTTCCATTCCAGTAACTGATCATCTCATGAGTCTTCAGCCACAGAAGCTACATTGCTTTTTTTGACTTTGATTTTAATAGAAAAGCATCCTAGAGATCTAAAAGATTCTCAGTAATGAAGAGTTTATGTTCTACAAATAATAAACAACTCTTCTCATGTTGCCACTGCCACAAAATGAAAACCTTTAGTGTCTAGATTTTAAATATTTTACAATTATTTCATTAACCATGCAAATTTTTTGAGGGGGGTGTGGGAGTACTAGAGATTGAACTCAGGGGCACTGGACCACTGAGCCACATCTCCAGGCCTATTTTGCATTTTAATTAGAGACAGGGTCTCATTGAATTGCTAGGGCCTCATTACATTGCTAAGGCTGGTTTTGAACTCATGATCTTCCTGTCTTGGCTTCCTGAGCTGCTCAGATTACAGGCATGCACCACTGTGCCCAGCTTGATCTGGATCTTTAAGGACCCAAATCAATTTGCCCACCATAAAAGGGAAGAAGCTGGGCTAAAAGTGGAGGTGCAGGATAAGAAGGAAAGGTACATATTATTTAACTTAAGCATAAATTATGTGAAGTGTTTTTGTTGTTGTTGTTTTGCAGTGCTAGGGATTGAGTCCTGTCATGCATGCTTTACCATTGAGCTATATCCCTAATCCTTTTTATTTTTCATTTTGTGTCAGGGTCTTGCTAAGTGGCTGAGGCTAGCTTCTGGTTTGTAATCCTGCCTCAGCCTCCTTAGTAGATGATGTGCCGATACACCCAGCTATACATGAAGTTTGTGCAGTGAAATATATGCATATGAAATATATCATTATTTCACCTTTAGGCAAGACCCAATTAGATATTTTTGAAGCTACTTTCTCAGACTGTTTTAGAAATATGAACCAGCCTGTTGCAATAATCTATTATCACTGATTTAAAGTGTCTGCTCCTGAGAACTGGGTTTGCTAGCTTCCTTGCTGACCCAGGTGCCAGAGGTCAGCAGGTATGGTTGCCTGAATAGTTATTTTTCCCTCATTTTTGGACATTCTTCTTCCCTGACATGCTGGCATTTACAACAATTTTTTTTAGTTGTTGTAATTAAGATCTTTATAAATCAAAAATTAGACTTAGCATTTCCTAGGGCACAGAACATTTAGCTGCAGATTTTATTTTTTAAGACAGTTTGAATATGTTGTAGTAAAGAAGTTAATTGTCAGACTGAGAGATCCCAGGAGTGGCTGCTCTTAGAAGTCAAGAAAAGATGGAAGAAATTCAGGGTAGAGTGCTGTTGGATTCTTTAGCTCTCTTCATTGGAAAATTGTATGGGTGGTTAAATGTAATTAATTTCCTGTTCAGTGATTTTGACATTTTATTTGCATTATGGGTAAAGCATCTCAGATAGTTTATATTTTCAGACTCTGGGAATTGAAGTAAGGATGTTTTAGATGTGAAAATACCCACTCTCTTTTCTCTCACTTTCTGGCCAAAATGTCTGGCAAAACCGGATCTTGCTCTGTAAGTTGAGTTTTCATGAAATGTTTATTTTCAAATGTAACAATAGATCCTATTAATTAAAGCCATATCTTAAGTCTTGCTTGCCACTGTGAATTGTGGCAATACTTTTTCTCTATAATGCAGAAAATGGCTATTTTTTTTGCTATCTTTGGAAGCTTCATTCAAATGTCTTTATAAATCAAAGTTTTCTAATTTTGGGGAGCTTAACCACTGAGCCACATCCCCAACCTTTTTCATTTTGTATTTTGAGATAGAGTCTTGCTAAATTGCTTAGTCTTGCTGAATTGCTTAGGGCCTAAATTGCTAAAGTTGGCTCCTGGAGATCCTCCTTCCTTAAGCCTCTCTAGTCCCTGGGATTACAGGCATGTGCCACCATGCCCAGTATAACATATATCTTAAACAACCATTTAAAGTCTCTAGAAATGGTCTTAAAGACAACAGCAAATGAAGAAATATTTATTCAATAAAATCTATTAATACTTAGTGATAATGTATCAATTAAAAAAGATAAATAGAAGGAAGGCCAATAGAGTAGAGGAAGGAGGTGAGGGGGAGAGAGAGGAGAGGAAAAGAGGAAGTACTGGGAATAGAAATGGAGCAAACAATATTATGTCCATTTATGTATATGTCAAAATGAACTCCACTATTATGTGTAATTCTAATGCACTAGTAAAAACTAAATAAAAATAAAATAACAGTAAAAAAAAAAAAAAAAAACAGCGAGAGCTGGATGCAGTGGCGAATGCCTGTAATCTCAGTGGCTCCAGAGGTGGAGGCAGGAGGATTGTAGGTTCAAAGCCAGCCTCAGCATGTTAGCAAGGCGCTAAGCAATCCGTGAGACCCTGTCTCTAATAAAATACAAAATAGGACTGGGGATGTGGTTCAATGGTCAAGTGCCCCTGAGTTCAATACCTGATACCAAAAAAAAAAAACACAAAAAACAAACAAACAAACAATAAAACAACAACAATAACCTGTGAGAGTTAAGATTCTGTAGTATTTGAACTGAGATTGAGTCTGTCTTTCTCTCCTCCTACTTTTGCAAAATGGAAACTCCCACAGGGACTTGTGCAACAAAGAACATAGAAATCCTTCCCCCTCTACCTTCTATTAGGGCTATTTTTAGGGGAATTCAAGACACCAGCATTTTTTATCCTGCCCCCAGCCACTTGTTGCTATAGCAAATTTCTGGGTAGTGTGGCTAAGAGATCGGAGATTGCTATCCAAAGCTCAGTCTTTGTGCCCAATCCCAATCCAATAAGGAGGACACAGTTTTGAGAAAAAGGAAAGACATTTTATTGCTTTGCTAGCAAAAGAGAAACCCAGGAGACTCCTGTCCTAGAGGCTGTGAATCTGCCCATCAGGGGGAACAGGGGTTTTTAAAGAGGTGATTTGAAGGCTACATTCCACGTGTTCTCTGGAGTTGTAATTCACTTGTTAATTTGGGAGATAATAATTTCTGAGATCTTCTGGGTGCCATCCTCAAGTCTGTGGTGGGTGTGTGCTCAAGGACATAACTCTATAACTCTGCCTAGGATGGGGAAGAAAGGTAATCCTGTTTCCCTGAGGAGGGAGAGAGATTAGGGAGGAGGACAGAGAGGAAGAGAAACATGTCCTTTTAAAAAGAAATTGCAGACCGGATGGGTATACAGCAGAATTTTACAAAACCTTTAAAGAAGAACTAATACCAATACTTTTCAAGCTACTTCAGGAAATAGAAAAAGAGGGAGAACTTCCCAATTCATTCTATGAGGCCAACATCACCCTGATACCTAAACCAGACAAAGACACTTCAAAGAAAGAAAACTACAGACCAATATCTCTAATGAACCTAGATGCAAAAATCCTCAACAAAATTCTGGCGAATCGGATACAAAAACATATCAAAAAAATTGTACACCATGATCAAGTAGGATTCATCCCTGGGATGCAAGGCTGGTTCAATATACGGAAATCAATAAATGTTATTCACCACATCAATAGACTTAAAGATAAGAACCATATGATCATCTCGATAGATGCGGAAAAAGCATTTGACAAAGTACAGCATCCCTTTATGTTCAAAACTCTAGAAAAACTAGGGATAACAGGAACATACCTCAATATTGTAAAAGCAATCTATGCTAAGCCTCAGGCTAGCATCATTCTGAATGGAGAAAAACTGAAGGCATTCCCTCTAAAATCTGGAACAAGACAGGGATGCCCTCTCTCTCCACTTCTGTTCAACATAGTTCTCGAAACACTGGCCAGAGCAATTGGACAGACGAAAGAAATTAAAGGCATAAAAATAGGAAAAAAAGAACTTAAATTATCACTATTTGCAGATGATATGATTCTATACCTAGCAGACCCAAAAGGCTCTACAAAGAAACTATTAGAGCTAATAAATGAATTCAGCAAAGTGGCAGGATATAAAATCAACACGCATAAATCAAAGGCATTCCTGTATGTCAGCGACAAATCCTCTGAAATGGAAATGAGGACAACCACTCCATTCACAATATCTTCAAAAAAAATAAAATACTTGGGAATCAACCTAACAAAAGAGGTGAAAGACTTACACAATGAAAACTACAGAACCCTAAAGAGAGAAATAGAAGAAGATCTTAGAAGATGGAAAAATATACCCTGTTCATGGATAGGCAGAACTAACATCATCAAGATGGCGATATTACCAAAAGTTCTCTATAGGTTTAATGCAATGCCAATCAAAATCCCAACGGCATTTCTTGTAGAAATAGAGAAAGCAATCATGAAATTCATATGGAAAAATAAAAGACCCAGAATAGCAAAAACAATGCTAAGCAGGAAGTGTGAATCAGGCGGTATAGCGATACCAGACTTCAAACTATACTACAGAGCAATAGTAACAAAAACAGCATGGTACTGGTACCAAAACAGGCGGGTGGACCAATGGTACAGAATAGAGGACACAGAAACCAATCCACAAAACTACAACTATCTTATATTTGATAAAGGGGCTAAAAGCATGCAATGGAGGAAGGATAGCATCTTCAACAAATGGTGCTGGGAAAACTGGAAATCCATATGCAACAAAATGAAACTGAATCCCTTTCTCTCGCCATGCACAAAAGTTAA
This sequence comes from Marmota monax, assembly GCF_021218885.2. NCBI lineage: Eukaryota > Metazoa > Chordata > Mammalia > Rodentia > Sciuridae > Marmota > Marmota monax. The sequence goes on from NW_026694092.1 coordinate 2,031,200, forward strand.
TTCAAAATGGATCAAGGAGCTTGATATCAAATCAGAGACACGCCGTCTGATAGAAGAAAAAGTTGGCTACGATCTACAGTCGGTGGGGTCGGGCTCCAAATTCCTCAATAGGACACCCATAGCACAAAAGTTAATAACTAGAATCAACAAATGGGACTTACTCAAACTAAAAAGTTTTTTCTCAATAAAAGAAACAATAAGAGAGGTAAATAGGGAGCCTACATCCTGGGAACAAATCTTTACTCCTCACACTTCAGATAGAGCCCTAATATCCAGAGTATACAAAGAACTCAAAAAATTAGACAATAAGAGAACAAACAACCCAATCAACAAATGGGCCAAGGACCTGAACAGACACTTCTCAGAGGAGGACATACAGTCAATCAACAAGTACATGAAAAAATGCTCAACATCTCTAGCTGTCAGAGAAATGCAAATCAAAACCACCCTAAGATACCATCTCACTCCAGTAAGATTGGCAGCCATTAGGAAGTCAAACAACAACAAGTGCTGGCGAGGATGTGGGGAAAAGGGTACACTTGTACATTGCTGGTGGGACTGCAGATTGGTGCAGCCAATTTGGAAAGCAGTATGGAGATTTCTTGGAAAGCTGGGAATGGAGCCACCATTTGACCCAGCTATTCCCCTTCTTGGTCTATTCCCTAAAGACCTAAAAAGAGCATGCTACAGGGACACTGCTACATCGATGTTCATAGCAGCACAGTTCACAATAGCAAGACTGTGGAACCAACCTAGATGCCCTTCAATAGACGAATGGATAAAAAAAATGTGGCATTTATACACAATGGAGTATTACTCTGCATTAAAAAATGACAAAATCATAGAATTTACAGGGAAATGGATGGCATTAGAGCAGATTATGCTAAGTTAAGCTAGCCAATCCCTAAAAAACAAATGCCAAATGTCTTCTTTGATATAAGGAGAGTAACTAAGATCAGAGTAGGGACGAAGAGCAGGAGAAGAAGATTAACATTTAACAGGGATGAGAGGTGGGAGGGAAAGGGAGAGAGAAGGGAAATTGCATGGTAATGGAAGGAGACCCTCAGGGTTATACAGTGGAGGGGGTAGAGAGAGAGGAGGGGAGGGGAGGGGAGAGGTGGGGAGGGGGGAGGGTGGAGGATGGGAAAGGCAGCGGAGCACAACAGACACTAGTATGGCAATATGTAAATCAATGGATGTGTAACTGATGTGATTCTGCAATCTGTGTATGGGGTGAAGGTGGGAGTTCATAACCCACTTGAATCAAAGTGTGGAATATGATATGTCAAGAAATTTGTAATGTTTTGAATAACCCACAATAAAAAATTAAAAAATAAATAAATAAATAAATAAAGGCATTGTGTTCATCTATAACTAATAAAAATATTTTTAAAAAAGTTAAAAAAATAAAAAAAAAATAAAAAGAAATTGCAGCCAGGCTCAAAGGCATGTGCCTGTAATCCAAACAGTTTGGGAGGCTAAGGCAAGAGGATTGTGAGTTTAAAGCCAGCCTCTGCAACTTAGTGAGGCCCTGAGAAACTCAGAGAGACCCTGTCTAAATAAATTGGGAAAAGGGCTGGGGATGTGGCAGATGTGGCTCAGGAGTTAAGCACCTCTGGGATCAATCCCTGGTACCAAAAAAAAAAAAAAAAAAAAAGCACAGTGGCAGAGCAGCAAGGGCTATAGCATAAAGTGGAACACTGTTATAATTCCTTCTTCCTCTCAGGCCTCACTCATGGAATGGAAGCTCCACTCTCGGTGTGGCATCGTTGAGTATATTGGGACCTGATCATCCTTGCATGGGTTGTAATCCATGTGTGGTCCACTCTGACAGAGTCAAGCTGAGAAGACCCAAAGCTACTCTTTCCTTTTACAGGTACTTAGCTCCTATAATAGGGGTGTTACTCTGAGAATATTGTGCCATTGTCCCCTGGTCCCAGCTCTAGAATCAAGGCTCAGAGATTTTGTCTTTGGAGAGAAGCAAGCCATAAAACAAAGAACTCTGAATTTCATGACTTTGTTTGCAATAAAGAATGGAAAAGTTCAAGGCTAAGGGTAGTCTCAAAAACAGTGAAAGTCTAGTGGAAAGCAATTGCCCCAAGACATTGTTAAGAACAATAGAGCAGTCAGCCAGTAATTCTGGAGTTAGACAGGTAGGCTTGTCAGGGAAAGAGACAAAGGGAGCTCTGTCAAACCAATGTCAGCCCAGGGTGACTGTGGTCCTACTCAAGTCTGCAGTCCTGAAGGAATAACATCAAAGGTTTTACATTGCACTGGGGGCAGGATAAACTTCACCAAAATAATCCAGCTAGTCAATAAACAGGCAATTGATAACAAACACTTGGAGAAGGGGGCCAATACCCAGAGTTGCTACAAAAAATGATGAGATATGCGAAGAAAAGGAAATTATGACCCATGTACACCAGAAAAAAGCAGGCAACAGAAACCGCCTGTGAGAGCATATCTCATATATATATATATATATATATATATATATATATATATATATATATTTTTTTTTTTTTTTTTTTTGGAAAATGGAAATCCTTGATAATATATTGCAACAACTCTTGGTATTGCCCCCCCACCAAGTACTTGTTATTACTTGCTTCTTTGTTTAGTGACTGGCTGGATTATTTTAGATGAGGAATTTAACAAACACCTCAAGGCTGTGATTATAAAGAGATAGAAAGTACAAAGCACCAAATGGAGGATTCCACCTCTTGCGTCCCCTTCTTCCTCCAGGGAGAAGTCTTTTCTACTGTCCTTTAATAAAGCTTCTACTTTCCACTCTAAAAAAAAAAGAACCAATGGAAATTCTGGAATTGAGAATTACAATAACTGAGATGAAAAGTTCAATAGAGGGCTGACCAGTAGAATGGCAAAGTGAATTTTCTGATAAGTCAATTGAGATAACCTAATTTAAGAAGCAGAAAAAAAGAAGAATGAAGAAAAATGAAAAGTTCTTCAGGCTGAAAGCAAATGTCTCTAGACAGTAATTCAAATCATAAATTTCAAAAAATAAATAATATTAACAAAGTACACTGGTGAAGATAATTATGCAGCTACAAAAGACCAGATTAGAACATATTTATTTTCTTTAACTGATTTAAAAAGCAATCACATAAAATAATATGTGTATAATATATTGTATATATAATATATACAAGTGTAATATATTTTCAAAAAATAAAGGGAGTGGATGTGAGCAATGTCATACTGAATTAAGGAAATGACCCTGGATAGTAACTTGAAACCACAGGAACAAATGAAGATGACTAGAAATGGCAAATGAAAAGGTCAATATTATTTATTATTCTCTTGGCTTCTTTAAAGTACATAAGATCATACGGAATATTAATTATGTCAATGTATTTTTGGATTTATAGAATTTATTGATTTAATATGTATATCAATAATACCATAAAAAGGACAAGTTAATAGCTCAGTGTCTCAATGAATTAACATAAATTAGAGATTGTTTTTGATGAGATATGGTATAAGCCCTACAGAAACCACTAAAGAAGTAAATCAAGAAAATATAGTGAAAAAATAAAGGAATTAAAATGCTGCTTGAGAAAATATTCACTTACTGCAAAAGGAAGTAGTAAAGGATGAATATAAGAGCAAAAAGGACATGTGAGGGGGCTGGGGTTGTGGCTCAGTGGTAGAACATTTGCCTAGCATGTGTGAGGCACTGGGTTCAATCCCCAGCACCACATAAAAATAAAAACAAGTAAGTAAAGGTATTGTGTCCATCCACAACTAAAAAAATCTTTTAAAAAAAAGGACATGTTAGATATAGGAAACAAAAAGTAAAATAGCAGAGGAAAATTAACTGTATCAGGAATAATATTAAATGCAAACAAAAGACAGATTATCTGACTGAATTAATAAACAAAATCCAACTATAGGTGTCTCAAGGAGACATACTTTAGAGTCAAAGCTAAAAATTCATGGAGCATACACCTGCACTACAAGCTACTCAGGAGGCTGAGGTAGAAGAATTGCAAGTTCAAGGCCAGCCTGAGCTACTTAGTGAGACTGTGTCTCAATATAAAAAATAAAAAAGGGCTGGGGATGTAGGTCAATTGTAGAGCACCCCTGGGTTCCATCACCAATAAACAAACAAACAAAAAAGGATGGCAAAAGATAAACCATAGAGACAGCAACCACAAGAAAGCTGGATTAGCTAGACTAACGTCTGAAAATGAGTATGTTAAAACTAAAAAAAATGCTACTAGAGATAAAGAGGAACAATCCGTCCAGAAGATAATCAAGATAGTAATACTGGCATAAGCATGGACATATAGATCAATGGGATCAAATTGAGTACTGAAATATATATATATATCTGCTTGTTGGCAAGAGTACCAACACAGGTCACTGGGGAAAAGGCACAGTCCTGTTAATAAATGGTGCTAAGAGCTAAAACCATAAAACTTTTGGACAAAAGAAACAAAGGAATAAGTCTTCATGACCTTTGTTTCTGCAATTGGTTCTTACTTGACACTGAAAGCACAAGCATCAAATGACTTAATTAGAAACACTTGGAGGATAATAAGCATTATTTCTGGGTGTGTGTGTGTGTGTGTGTGTGTGTGACAGGTTGTTTCCAAAGGAGGTTGATGTGTTAGTAATTGTACTGAGTAGGGAAGATCCACCCTCAATGTGGGTGGGTACTCTCCCATCAGCTGGGGCCTGGGTAGAACAAAAAGGGGAGAAAAAGATTTTTCTGTCTGACTCTCCTGGAACTAGGACACTCTTTTCCTCCTGCCCTTGGATATCAGAACCCAGGCTGTCCAGCCTTGGGATTCTAGAACTTATACTAGCAAACCCCCAGGCGCTCAGACCTTTGGCTGCAGACTAATTGCACCATTGACTTCTTTTCTGGGTCTTAGGCTTTTGGACTTGGACTGAGCCATGTTACCAGCATTCCAGGGTCTCCAGCTTACAAATGGCTTGTTGTGGGACTTCTAAGCCTCCTCAGTTCCTTAATAAATCTTCTTATCTATCTATCTATCTATCTATCCACCTGTCTACCTACCTATCCATCCTATTGGTTCTATTGGTATTGGTTCTTCTCTGGAGAACCTAGTCTAATACATCTCTCATATTGCAGCAACCCTAGCTCATGCTTATTTTTTATTTTTATTTACTTTTGGTACCTGAGATTGAACCCAGGGGTGTTTAACCACTGAGAAACACTTCCCTCAGCCCTTTTTATTTTGAGCGAATCTTGCTAAGTTACTGAGGCTGGCTTTGAACTCGAGATCCTCCTGCCTCAGCCTCCAGAGCCACTGGGATTACAGGCATGCGCCATCAGGGTTCTCATACTTAACTTTTTAAGTTTTATTTCTTTTGTATTGTTTAGCTTATGCTTGTGACATGACAGAAATGTTTCCAGTGAGAGTGAAGAAACACAGTCTTATGAGGACCAGACCTGTTTTATTTCCCCAAGTAAGTAGTAATGCTGACTCAGAGTTAAGTGATGAGGATATAAGCATTATGTCTTTATGAGAGGAGATTCAAAGTCACATTTTCAAAAGTGTGGATACAGGGCTAGGGTTGTAACTCAGTGGCAGAGCGCTTACCTAGCATGTGTGAGGTACTGGGTTCCATCCTCAGTACCACATAAAAAATAAATAAATAAACAAAATAAAGGTATTGTGTCCATCTACAACTAAAAACATTAAAAAATAAAAAAGTATAGATACATAGAGTAGATTATAGATAATAGAATAATTGTGGTCACTTTGTAAATAATTTATCATATAATATTACAACCATTCATTTTATACCTGTGCACCCTTAGAAAGAACCATTTTCTATCTATCATTAGTTAATCAAAATAGATAAATTATATTCTTCTTCATCCAAATTTGAGAGATGGATCTAAGTGCCAAGAAGTGTATTAAGTTCTGATTCTTCCTTATTTATAGGTACACATATTAGGTCATCTAAAACCACTTTCCTTACTTGTACTTAGGTTTGGCCATGCTTACTAGCTTTTATCATTTATTGATTCTTGGTATTAATTCTTGTTCTATAGGAGTCTTATTACGGAAGTTGGGGCCTAATCTGACATGATAGAGATTTAGGTCTACTTTTTCTTCTAATAGACACAGTGTCTCTGTTTAATTCCTAGGTCCTTGATCCACTTTGAGTTGAGTTTTGTGCATGGTCAGAGATAGGGGTTTGCATATGGATTTCCAATTTTCCCAGCACCATTTGTTGAAGAGGCTATCTTTTCTCCAATATACATTTTTGGCACCTTTGTCAAATATAAGATAACTGTAATTATATGGGCTAGTCTCTGTGTCCTCTATTCTGTATCATTGGTCTACCAGTCTATTTTGGTGCCAATACCATGCTGTTTTTGATACTATTGCTCTGTGGTATTGTTTAAGGTTTGGTATAGTGATGCCATCTGCTTCACTCTTCTTGCTAAGGATTTAACTATTAACTATTTAACTATGACTATTCTGAGTCTCTTATTTTTCCAGATGAACTTCATGACTTTTTCTATTTCTATAAGGAATGTCATTGGGATTTTGATTGGAATTGTATTAAATCTGTATAGCGCTTTTGGTAGTATGGTCATTTTAACAATATTAATTCTGCCTATCCAAGAACAAGGGAGATCTTTCTATCTTCTAAGGTCTTCTTTAATTTCTTTCTTTAGCGTTCTGTAGTTTTCATTGTAGAGTTCACCTCTTTCATTGGATTAATTCCCAAGTATTTTTTTTTTTGATGCTACTATAAATGGGGTAGTTTTCCTCATTTCCCTTTCAGAGGATTTGTCATTGATATACAGAAATGCCTTTGATTTATGGGTGTTGATTTTGTATCCTGCTACTTTGCTGAATTCATTTACCAGTTCTAGAAGTTTTCTGGTGGAATTTTTTGGGTCTACTAGGTATAGAATCATATTATCAGCAAATAGTGCTAATTGGAGTTCTTCTTTACCTATCCATATCCCTTTAATTTCTTTCATCTAATTGCTCTGGCCAGTGTTTCAAGAATTATGTTAAATAGAAGTGGTGAAAGAGGGAATCCCTGTCTTGTTGCAGTTTTTAGAGGGAATGCCTTCAATTTTTCTCCATTTAGAATGATGTTGGCCTGGGGCTTAGCATAGAGAGCTTTTATGATGTTAAGATATGTTCCTGTTATCCCTAGTTTTTCTAGTGTTTTGAACATAAACGTGTGCTATATTTTGTTGAAAGCTTTTTCTGCATCTATTGAGATGATCATATGGTTCTTAACTTTAAGTCTATTGATGTGATGAATTACATTTATTGATTTCTGTATATTGAACCAAATTTGCATCCCTGGAATGAACCCCACTTGATTATGGTGTACTATATTTTTGATATGTTTTTGTATTCTATTTGCCATACATTTATTGAGAATTTTTGCATCTATGTTCACTAGAGATATTTGTCTGAAGTTTTCTTTCTTTAATGTGCTTTGCCTGGTTTTGGAATCAGGGTGATATTGGCCTCATAGAATGAGTTTGGAATTACTCCTTTTTTTCTATTTCCTGAAATAAATTGAAGAGTACTGGTATTAGTTAGAACTCAGGTGTGTGTCCATCCAGTCCTGGGATTTTCTTGGTTGGTAGACTTTTGATGTCGTCTGTTAGTTCTTTACTTGAAATTGATCTGTTTAAAGTGTATATCATCCTGATTCAGTCTGGGCAAATTATATAACTCTAGAAATTTGTCAATACCTTCGATATTTTCTATTTTAATGGAGTACAAGTTTTCAAAATAATTTCTAATTATCTTCTGTATTTCTGTAGTGTCTGTTGTGATATTTCCTTTTTCATTACATAATGTTAGTAATTTGAGTTTTCTCTCTCCTTCTCTTCATTAGCATGGCTAAGGGCCTATCAAGTTTATTTATTTTTTCAAAGAACCAATTTTTTGTTTTGTCAATTTTTTCAATTGTTTATTTTGTTTTAATTTCATCTCTCATTTCAATTATTTCCTAACTTCTATTTCTTTTGGTGTAGATTTGTTCTTTTTCTAGGACTTTGAAATATAATCTTAAGTCATTTATTTGTTGACTTTTTCATCTTTTAAGGAATGAACTCCAGGCAATGAACTTTTCTTCTTAGAACTGCCTTCATAGTGTTCCAGAGATTTCAATATGTTGTATCTGTGTTCTAAACATTTTTTAATCTCCTCCTTGATATCTTCTGCAACCCATTGTTTATTCAGTAGCATATTATTTAGTTTCCAGGTGTTGGAGTAGCTTTTATTTCTTATTTTATCATTGATTTCTAATTTCATTCCATATGATCTGATATAATGCAGGGTAGTATTTTATATTTGCTAAGAGTTGCTTTGTGGCATAATATATGGTCTATTTTAGAGAAGGATCCATGTGCTGCTGAGAAGAAAGTGTATTCACTTGTTGAAGGATGAAATATTCTATATATGTCAGTTAAGTCTAAGTTATTGATTGTATTATTGAGTAGTGAAAGAAGTGTGTTAAGGTCACTCAAAATTATTGTGTTGTGGTCTATCTGACTCTTTAGCTTGAGAAGAGTTTGTTTGATGAACGTAGATGCTCCATTGTTGGGGCATATATATTTATAATTGTTATGTCTTGTTGGTGTACGGTTCCCTTGAGCAGTATATAGTGTCCTTCTTTATCCCTTTTGATTGACTTTAGCTTGAGGTCTACTTTACTTGATATGAGGATGGAAATTTCTGCTTGCTTCCACAGTCCATGTGAGTGGTATGATTTTTCCTAACCTTTCACCTTCAGTCTATGGATGTCTTTTCCTATGAGATGAGTCTCTTGGAGGCAGCATATTATTGGGTCTTTTTTTATCCAATCTGCTAGTCTGTCTTTTAATTGGTGAGTTTAGGTCATTAACATTCAGGGTTATTATTGGATGATTTGTATTCCCAGCCATTTTTATTTATTTTTGGTATTTAACTTGACTTGGTTTCCCCTCTGATTAGTTTTTTCTTTAGTGTAATCTCTTCCTCTGCTGATTTTCATCATTGTTTTTCATTTCCTCTTCATGTTTATTTTGTTTTAATTTTTTTTTTAGTTTTTTGTTTTAGTTTCATCCTGGTTTTGGAATCAGGCTGATATTGGCCTCATAGAATGAGTTTGGAATTACTCCTCTTTTTCTATTTCCTGAAATAAATTGAAGAGTATGGAATATTTTGCCAAGGATGTTCTGTAGTGCAGGCTTTCTAGTTGTAAATTCTTTTAACTTTTGTTTATCATGGAAGGTTTTTATTTTATCATCAAGTCTAAAGCTTAGTTTTGCTGGATATAAGATTCTTGGTTGGCATCCATTTTCTTTCAGAGCTTGGTATATGTTGTTCCATGATCTCCCGGCTTTGAGGGTCGTGGTTGACAAATCTGCTTAGATAGGAACTGGTTTCCCCCTATACCTGATCTGATTCCTCTCTCTTGCAGCTTTTAAGATTCTATCCTTATTCTGTATGCTAGGCATTTTCATTATAATGTGCCTTGGTGTAGATCTGTTGTAATTTTGCTCATTCGGTGTCCTGTAAGCCTCTTGTATTTGATGTTCCAATTTATTCTTCACATCTGGGAAATTTTCTGATATTATCTCATTGAAGAGATTGTGCATTCCTTTGGTTTGAAACTCTGTGCCTTCCTCTATCCCAATAACTCTTAAATTTGGTCTTTTGATGCTGTCACATAATTCTTGGATGTTCTGTTCATGGTTTCTTACTATCTTCACTGGGTGGTCAGCTTTATTATCTAGATTGTATACTTTGTCTTCATTATCTGATGTTCTTTCTTCCAAGCCATATAGTCTGTTGGTTATGCTTTCTTTTGAGTTTTTTATTTGGTTTATTGTTTCCTTCATTTCAAGGATTTTTTTTTTCAGAGTCTCTATGTCTTTCTTGAAGTAATCTTTTGCTACCTGTATTTGCTCTCTTACCTCTTTGTTGGAGTGATCAGTTTTTGCCTGTATTTGCTCATTTAGGTCATTCTTTAATTCACAGATCATTTTAATTATGAACCTTCTGAACTCCTTCTCTGACATTTCATCAACTTTGCTGTCCATGGGTTCTGTTATTATAGTGTCCTGGTTTGTTTGGGGGCACTAAACATGTTGTCTATGTGTTTTTTCATGTTGTCTATGTGTCTTCCTTTCTTGTAGTGTGGATTTGAGATATTACAGTTTGTACCCTATATTCTTGTAGTACCCATGCATATTGTCTGTACCTCACCTTGATGTTGGGCTCCCAGGCCCTGCTGGTGTCCCTCAATGTATGCTACTGCAACTAAAGATGGTGGCAGCAATAGCCGAGGTAACTCGAGATAATAGTTGAGGTGCCCCAAGATGGATGCAGTGTCTTACAGAGATGGGTCTGAAAGGGTGGGCTTTATACTGACTTTGGGATGCCTACTCTGAGATGCAGCTGCTTCTAGGCCCTGTCTTTTGTCAAAAAGCAGGGGCTACTTCATTGGGAATGCTATGGTGGTGTCTGCAGTATCCCAGGATGAAGTGGGTTAGGCTAGGGCTCCAGGTGGGAGGGGGTGACTTGGACCTACCCTGGGCCTGGATCCCACGTATGTCCGTTGTGGTCTTCTGGCCAGAAGAGGTGGTCCTGTGCCAGAGCCTGAGCTCCTGCAGGTGTCTGCTGGTGGCAGGATAGACCTGGATCTACTATGAGCCTGGGTCCCACACACAGGGTTGGTGTGGGAGGATGTGGGCCGGGGCTGGGCCCTCCCCAGCCCTTTTTAATTATTTATTTTTTTTGAGACAGGGTCTTGCTAAGTTGCTTAAAGCTAGCTCAGTACCTATTCTTGTGTCAATCCTCAGGTTCAATGTCAGAGGATATTCCTTGATTATCCCTGTAACTTATATCCCTTCACTGTATCTTAAAGTAACTTCTTTTTTTAAATGTAGATGAGTGGTTCTCAATTGAGGATAATTTCACGTTTTGACATTTGACAATATCTGGTGATACATTATTATGCCAAGGACAACATTAAAGAATGATCTAGTCTAAACTGTCAGTAATACTGAGTTGATCAACTCTGCTTTAGTTCATATACAATGAATTAGATATACAGATGTGTTTGGATATTCAACATCTGTCTTTTCTAGTAGACTTTATAATCCATAGGCATGAGATAATGTCTATTTTGTTTACACTTAGTATCTAGTATCTCAGTGCCTGATGCCAGTTAGATGGACAATAAATATTTGTTAAATAAAGGTTGAAATAATGGGCAGGAGGAAAGAAGAAAGGGAAAGCCCTTTGTAAGGAAGGTATACAAACATTTCAGGGTATAGGAGATACTGTCAATGTCCTGCCTGTACTTCATACAGCCTGTGCCATTTAAGTGCATATTTTCCTGACTTTCAAATGTCGGAACCTGTATTTCTTTGTATGAGGCCTTTTACTAGGTCAACAAAGCCCACTCTGTCTAAGAATATGACATCCCAAAATGATGGGGCATTGTCTGCCTCTGGAAGGTCTATTTTCTACAGCATTCCCTGAAGTTCTTCAGTAACATTAGTCTGTTTAATAATAAGCACTTTGTTAGCCTCCTTCTTTTCTCTGTCTCAATTCCTCACTCCCCTGCCAGAGTTTCCTGGAACAGTTCACGTGGTAGGCTGAATAATGACGCCCCCCATATGTCTAGATTCTTGCTCTTATAAATGATACCACATGCGGCAAAAGAATTCAGAGGTACAGTTAAAGTTGTTGAGATGGGAGAAATGTTCTACAATCAGATAGAACCTAAATGTAATCACACATGTCCACATAAAAGGGAGGTCCAGGTAGATTTGATGCAGAAGGAAATATGGCCACTGAAGCAAGATGCTAATGATTCTGGCTGTGAATTATAGCATCCATAGAAAACTAGTGTATCTTTTGGTACTGGATATACGTTACTGCTCTAAGAAATATCTAAAACCACACAAGTACTTTTGGAATTGAATAATGGCTGAGCACAGTAAAGAAAGCCAATATTGTCTTAGAGAATTCCTAAACTATCATACCCAGACAATTGATACATGAATATATGAATCTGATAGGTGTTGTGGGTAAAGGCTTAGAAGGAAATCAGGAACAAAATATTGGAAATTGAAGAGGGGACGGGTGTCCTGTCAGTGTTTGGCCCATACTAGTGCACAGAAATCTTAGCTGAATTGTACCCAACAGTTATGTGAAAAGTAGAACTTGAAAGTGGTGAATTTGGATATTTAACTGAGTAACTTTCCAAACAAAATATCAAAGTGTTGAAGACATGGACTCTTTCTCCCCTCACAACCCCCGCTTGCTGCTTATAGTAAAATGTTAGAAGAAGAACATAAAAATGAGGGAAGAATTGTTAAGCAGAAAGGAACCAGGATTTGATCCTATGATAAAGTCTCAGCCTATCCACATTCTAAAAGACATCGAAATGAAAGGATTCACTGTCAGGAAAGCATCCTCTGGAGATGAAATCAAGGGTATGACTAGACATCCTTTTGCTAGTGCCCTTGAGGAAATCGAAAGGTCAAAGTATTCAGCCAGGTATGGTGATGCACACCTGTAATCTCAGCCATTTGGGAGGCTGAGGCAGGAGGTTCACAAGTTTGAGGCCACTCTTAGCAACTTAGCAAGGCCCTAAGCAAATTAGTGAGACCCTATCTCAAAATAAAAACGTAAAAAGGGCTGGGAGTGTGGCTTAGTGGTTAAGTGCTCCTGGGTTTAATCCCCACTATCAATAAATAAATAAATAAGAAAAATATAAAAAGACCAAAGTATTCAGTCACAGAGGATGAATGAAGAGATGTGGGGTGTGCTTCTCAACAGAAGCAAAGAATAGAGATGGAATTTTCCATGAAGGATCTATGAAGGAACCTCCCGTCCAATGCCATGAATTCCCATGACTTGCAGGGAAGACCTGTAAGTTTTTGAGAATGTTATATCAGCAGAAACAATGCTAGCTTATATTGAAAGGAACCAATGGAGGATTCAATGAATGGAGGCTCTGAGGCTCCCAAAATTTAGCAAGGATAAAGGCTGATAAGACTACACAGGTGGGGCGGAGGTTGTGACTCAAGTGGTAGAGCGCTTGCTTAGCATCATGAGGCACTGGGTTTGTACTAAGTGTACTAAGCATGGGGTACACTCCTCATCACTGTTGAGAGCCACAGCCAAAGGGGCCCCAGCAAACTTCCAGCTGCCAGCAAACTTCTAGCTGCCAACTGATTGGCTCCTCTGCGGTGATGCTCATTGGGCTGTTTCCCCGCCCTTTCAGACTTCGGAGCTGCTCATTGGGGGACTTTTTTTTGGCTCTGCCCATGCGACCCAGCCAATCAGCCTCAAGAGCAGGAGGAGTGGGGGAGGTGGAGAGGCTTGTGGGAAGCTGGTGGTGGCAGTTGGGCTCTGAAGGTTTTTCCTGAGGAGCTGAGTGGTTTGGTGTGTGTGTTCTAAAAATAAAGTTCATTTCTTTTGACAAGTGTCTCCTGAATTGTGCCCAGCCAGACTGCGGCAATCACCACATAAAAAGAAAAGTAAAATAAAGGTATTGTGTCCATCTACAACCAAAAAAAAAAAAAACTACATAGGTCCAGCCGTGTACAGGTGGAGCATGCCTGTAATCCCAGCTGCTCGGGAGGCTGAGGCAGAAGGATGGCAAGTTCAAAGCCAGCCTCAGCAACAGCTAGGCGCTAAGCAACTCAGTGAGACCCTGTCTCTAAATAAAATATAAAATAGGTCTGGGGATGGGGCTCAGTGGCTCAGTTTCCCTGAGTTCAAATCCCTGGTACCAAAAAAAAGAACAGAGGTGCAAAACCGTGTGGCCATTCACTTAAGGGAAAGAAGATAACTTTGGAGGCAGATCTTAGTGCCTGAAGGCCAGAGCTATAGCCCCATGTGAAGTTATATGGTCCGTAGGATCAGAGGAAAGAGTCTTATGCCACAGAAGATTATGGCCAGGCCTTGAAACCTAATGGAGTTTTACACAGTTGAGTTTTTAAATTGCTTGGATTGGAGATTCCTTTCTTCCCTCTACTTTCTCCCTTTTTGAATGGGAAAGTTAATGGCTATAAATGAGCCAAAGCATAAGAAAAAAAAAAAAAAAACAGCTGGGCATGGTAGCACCTGCCTGTAATCTCAGTGACTTGGGAGGCTGAGACAGGAGGATCATAAGTTCAAGGCCAGCCTTCGAAACTTAGTGAGGCCCTAAGCAACCTAGTGAGACCCTGTCTCAAAATAAAAAATAAAAAGGACCGGGAGTGTGGCTCAGTAGATAAGCGACCCTGGGTTCAATCCCTGGTACCAAAAAATAAAAATCAAATAAAACAAAAATAAATTTAAAAAGCAGAAACACAAGATTAATGGAGAAGAAAATTAAAATGGAAGATTAAAAAAAAGAAGCAACATCTCTTGGTACCTTGGTGTTACCTAGGAAAGTCAAGAAAGATACATCTGGACTAAAACTAAGCATGGGGTACACTTCTCTATCAGCAATGTTTACCTGGCTCTGAGATGGGTATACATTTTTTTTTTCAAACAGGATAAAATAATGACCCTCATAGAGACATGGAATGAGCATGTATTAAAAGAGAAAGATGGTGATGAAAGAGAATCCAGAAAAATAGACATAGGAATACTGATCAGGCATGTTTAATGTGTAGATACAGGAAACTAAGAGAAGGTTGTAAAAGCCCTCAAAGAGAATAAAAAGGCTAGAATCAGATAACCTGGAGTGGTATCCTATAAGCAGGGCAACATTTTCCACTGAAGCACACATTTATTTCTACAGTATTAAGAATTCCCTAAAAATCATTAGAATGACCAGGTTCCTGTGATACGCATTTCTAGCCTGAGGCCTCCTAAGGGCCTGGTGGGCAGCCATGACACTTTAAAGCCAAGGATGTCACAAAGACTGTGACTAACCAATGAGGGACAGGAATTGGGGATATAATGGGCAGGAATGAGTGCTGGTGTCTTCAGAGACCCAGCCCACCTGTTGAATCAAGCAGAGCTGACCCAAGCCAAACCCAGAAACCATCATGTCAAGGAAAGAGAGCTCCTGTAGAAAGAGCCATCACACTGAAGACCTTGCTTCTAGACCTGAGATTCAGATACCTGTGAGCTACGTGTACCACCTTCTACGGGAAGAGCAATACACCCCATTTATATGTTCCTCAATGACCCATTTCTTCCTCACCATGCTTGATCGCCTTACTGACTACATCCTGGAGCTGGCAGGCTCCGAGGCCAGGACACCACAAACCACCCCTCAACGTGGGAAGAAAGAAGATCATAACTGTGAGCCCCCTCGTGTCTTCAACAATGTGTCCTTCTCTTTGTTCGATGAGATGCCTGGACCCAGGAGGAATGGCTGAAAAATGCGTTGAGGAGCCCAGCCTCAGAACCTCGGCTGGAGTCACGTCTCACAGCCGAGGAAGCCCCAATTTTGTCATCAACAAATGTTATTAAATAATGTAAATCCATTTCAATGGTTCTGACTCGGTTTCTGTCATGTTGAGTTGGAGGGGTTTGTGAGGCACCCAGGAGGGGTTATCCCAAGGAGGGTTGGAGGGGTGGCAGTGAGGGTCATTGTGAGGTGTTTGAACCAGTGATTTCAGGGGAGCAGTTTCTAATGGAGACAGGGCGGTCCCTGGGGGGGGAGCTGGCTGGGGTAGGAGGCAGAGAAGCTGTCCTTGTGGGCCCTGAACAAGGAGGACCCTGGGAGGCCAGGGGGTTGGCTGGGGCCTTCCCAGGCATGTGGGGTTCCCAGCAGGAAGCTGGTAACTGGGGAGGAGCTGAAAACCATGACTGAGGTGGGGAAGGCTTTCTTCACAGTAGAGAAAGTCTGAAGTCAGAAGGTGGCAGTGGTGGGAGTGGGGGGAGATGGTGGCACACCATTGGCATGAACTTAATGGGATGGGCTTAACATCATATGTTATTTATGTATCATCTCATTCTAAAAAATGACTTATGGTGTGGATTATTTGCTAGTGTAGTGAATATAATTTTCTCTCTCCTTTTATAGACATTGGCCTTGATATCTAAAACCTATGAGCTCACTTAAGCAGTTCTTAAGTGTTATTAATTATTAATGGACAGGCTTACTTATGAATGTATTACATTTATAATATGATCATCTATCCTAGTTTTGGATTAAAATTGTAATCATCAGAGTGATATTTGATAGAAGAGGAAAGAAATATCAGTGGCCAAATACATGCTTTAAGAGGTTTAAGAATAACCTATGTAGCCAGGTACAGTGGCAAATGCCTGTAATCCCAGAGGCTCTGGAGGCTGAGGCAGGAGGATCGTGAGTTCGAAACCAGCCTGGGCAATTGGCAAGGCCCTAAGCAATGTTAACAAGACGCTGTCTCAAAACAGAAAAAGGGCTAGGGAATGACTGGTTAAGCGCCCCTGGGTTCAATCCCCAGTACCAAAAAAAGAAAAGGAATAAGCTCTGTAATTCTGTTATGAGTAGTGGACACAGAAGTACATAATACTTTGTAAATTTCATGCTCTATACTAAGTTTTAAAGTTGTGGTGTCAATTTTAATAATCTATCCCATTGTCTGTGAGTGTTCATATTGAGGTTTTCACTGATCATCGGGTTCTCAAGAGACTGCTGGCCTTTCACAGAGGGCTGCTCAGAAGCTACCAAGTTCACTTCCCAAAAAGAATCAGGAGACCCAGATTTCAGATCCCCGTGCACCACTTTCTGGCCACATAATCTTGGACATTTATTTTTTCCTTCTGAGCAGCAGTTTGGTCATGTATGAGATGAGGCATAAGAGTCCCTCAATCTTGGGTTTTTCTAAATATTTCCACTCATTTGGGAGACAGTCATTCTGAGACCTTCTGGTACCATCCCAAAGTCTGATTACTTCATTCCTGTGGGTGTGTGCTCAAGGACAGATAGCTCTGCCTAGAGTGTGGAAGAATGGTACCCTGTTTCCCCTGAGATTAGGGAAGGGGAGAGACTAGGGTGGAGCAGAGACAGAGGAAGTAAAAGAAACATGTCCATTTTAAAAACAAGTGGTAGTGGCAGAGCAGCAAGGGCTATATTCGAAGCATAAAGTGGGTCACTGTTATATTTCCCCATTGTCAATTTCTACATTCCATTTCTATGGAAAAATGGGCGACAACATCTCTAAGCTGCTTCCTGCTAAAAGAAGGTGAAATTTGGGGAAGTAACCCAAAGTCCTTGCTGTGTATCAGGTGAGACAGGGACAGTTAAGGGTATTCAGCAACAGAGCAGTCCAGAGGTCCACAGTGGCAGATGGCAGGTGGACAAAGCATACATAGGGCAGGGATCACACTAAGATAACAATAAACAGGACAGCAAAGCATTACTTTTTTGTAAACAATCAGCACAAAAGCAATTGGTATTTTGGCTAGTCTCTGGAAATTAGGAAGACAGTAACTCATAAGCATATTAGTGAAAAACTATCAATTTACCAATCAATATAGGAGATTAGGAAGATTTGTAGGTCTATGAGGTCAAGCTCAAATTAACTCAGGACAAATTTGAGGCTCTTGAGTTCTTTATGATCATTATTATTAGGCACTCCCACCATCTCTCCCACTGGAGAGTTCACCAGTGGTGTCCTCTCCACAAGCCCAAATCAAGGGAAAGCTTCCTCACCATCTTCACTCCCAATTTGCAGAATGCACAAAAGGCCTAAACTTGGTGGTCTCATGCCTTCCCAAGGGCTGATTCCTGCTCTGACCTCTTTTCTTCCTGAGAATAGGTTTCCTTGTACTTTTGGAAGGGGCATTTGGCAGGGTGCTAGATTAGGATGATGACTACTCTGTGCCATGTGCCATGTGGAGCTGCAGCTCACAGAGAACAAGTGAATTACAACTCCAGTAGAGAACACGTGAAAGATAGCCTTTGAATCCCTCTTTAAAAGCCCCCTGTTCCTGCTGATGGGCAGAATCACAGCCTCTGGGACAGAAAACCCCCGTGTTTCTCCTTTGCTAGCAAAGCAATAAACTTTTTTCTCAAAATAATAATAGTAATAACAATAAAGTCCAAGCTTTTGCATGATCTAAAAATCTTAGAATTAAAAAAATCTTTAAAGTGACATACTATAAAACTTCTTTACTATGATTCAATTAATAAAACATGAATTTATATTTCTCATAATGTTTTATTTGTTTATTATGGTATTAGAGATTGAACCCAGGGACACGTTGCCACTGAGTTAGATCTCCAGTCCTTCTTATTTTTTTTTTTTTGAGACAGAGTTTCACTAAGTTTCACTAAATTGCTGGCCTTGTGATCTTTCTGCCTTTGCCACCAACTCAGGTTGCTGGGATTACAGATGTGCACCACCACACCCAGCATCCCATAATCTTAAAGATCAAAAAGATGTAATGCCAATTAAGTGATTAGCAGACATTCATAATTTTGGAAAAACACACCTAAATAGCATAAAAATGTATGGTTTTATTAGACCTGGTGCTGATAAATAAGAGCAGATATAGGTTTGTTTCATTAAACCTAAACTATCTTGTTTATCAAAGACTTACATAAATTATGTGCATTTGAATTTAGACGGTTGTGAGCTGGTTTCTGAGAGAATATATATTGTTTAAATCTATCAAGTTTAAAGTTATTATAGTTCAATTTTCTTATTAAAGTGAATTTTTGAAATATTTAATTTATATAACCAGTTATATATCTACATATGCAAATCAGAACAGAGCTTCATGAATTTGAGAAACTTAATAATCTGTCAAAACCATCCAGAGGTAGGAAAATTTAAAATACATAATCAGAGGTATCAAAATGCATAAATGCATTCTACTGTCATGTATAGCTAATTAAAACAAATAAAGACATTTAAAAATATATATTTCTGAATGGCAGAGACATGGAGGCACAGAGAAATAGAGTTTATAGCTTCAGCTCTGCAATTCAATCATGGGTCAAATGAAAAAAAGCAACAGCAAAATTTCCTGGTCCAGATACAAAAATAATTGTTGTCCCAGAGGGTATGCATTTCTTAATTGATCTGACCTTAAAATAGACAAATAGATAAATAACAAAACTGACAAACCAAATACACTGTGTGTCTCATCCAGCAAAGACTAGATTTCTATAAATCATTTACAGAGATCTCCAGATGGTCAGAACCTAAAACCAGATTTCCAACCATTTTGTCAATGAAGAGAATAACTTATTAGCCATTTGAGACCAAAAACTAGACATATAAAATGAGTAGGAAGGAAAATGAAATGAAAAATTCAACATTGAAATTATACCTAGAAAAAACAAAACTGACAGAGTTCTGTTGTGCTTTGGATACACCTAGAACAGGCAAGAAAAGACACTCTTGGGCCTTACTGAGCCTGAGGATACATCTCTGTTACTAAAGTTTCTAGGTGAATCTACTGGGAATATCAGTAGGCCTCAAATACAGTTTAAACGGTATTTTCAAACAGAGTAAAATCATGGTACTCGTGCAGATATGAAATGGAAATATTCTGAAAGACTCTTCTTAACTCACGAGGGAATTGACAGATATTATACGCAGTTCAAAAAAGAATCCAAAAAACAGACATTGAAATGTTTTTCATGGGGGATAGAGCTCAGTTGGTAGAGTGCTTGCCTCACATGCCCAGGCCCTGGGTTCAATTCCCAGCACAAAAAAAAAAGAGTTCAGATGGAGAAATGTTTATCATGAATATTTAAGTAACTGTATAAATGGAGGCAAAATTGTTTTTATTACAACATGAGAGAGCAGATAGACCTCTCCCAGACAACATGTTCAACATGTCTATCAGTGACCCAGATTTCAAAAGGGATGGGAAAAAGAATAAAGACAAAGTAAGGCTAGAATAATCAGAAAACCTAGTATAGTGTGCTCTAGGTAGAGTAATGTTTTCAGTGAAACATGAATTTGTACTAGAATGTTAAAGCCCAATAGAAAGTTAGAATTCCCACAAGAAGAGAGTCCCCTAAGGCCACTAACTTCCTATTATGGGCATTTGTAGACCGAGGCCTGATCAGGGCCCAGTGGACACCAGTGATATCATAAAGTGTAGGGTGTCACAAAGGCAGGTTCTGACCAATGAGGGACTGGAACACACTGATATAGTGAGCAGGACTAAGCTTTGATGTTTCAAGAGGCCCCGGCCACTGGAGAAATCAAGCACAGCCTGTGGTAGCAGAAGCCATCAAGCATCATGGCTGGAAAAAAAATACCATCAGAACTACAGGACTAAGAAGCAGACCATCTACAGATCCATCAGAACAGAGCTGCAGTTCCCTGTGACCCACGTGGACCGCCTCCTGAGACAAGATCACTATGCCCAGCGTCTAAGCTTTTTTACACCCGTTTTCCTGGCTGGTGTCCTTGAGTACCTAACAGCTAAAATCCTGGATCTGGCAGCTCAGAAGGCCGAGAGCAACCGCAGGGCACACATCACCCCGGATCATGTGAAGAAGGTGCTGGAACAGAACCCGCAGCTCTGCCGCCTCTTCAAGGCTAACACCAAATCCCTGGGAACTGACAAGGCCTACAAGAGTAGGAAGTAATGGTGCCTGGGTCTCCAGCCCTGGTGGGACTTCCATCAAGTGTCTCACTCAGCTCCAAAATCCCATAGAGGAGGGAGCCTGTGCTGTTGTCATCATCATTAAAGCGTTTAAGTCAAAGCTTGTGGATGTGACTCCTCTCAGTTTCTGTCATGTTGAGTTGGAGGGGTTTGTGAGGCACCCAGGAGGGGCTATCCCAAAGAGGGTTGGAGGGGTGACAGCGGGGGTCAGTGTGGGGTGTTCGAATCAGTGATTTCAGGGGAGTGGTTTCTAATAGGGACAGTGCGTTCCATGGTGTGTGGGGGGGCTGGCTGGGGTAGGAGGCAGAGAAGCTGTCCTTGTGGGCCCTGAACAAGGAGGACCCTGGGAGGCCAGGGGGTTGGCTGGGGCCTTCCCAGGCATGTGGGGTTCCCAGCAGGAAGCTGGTAACTGGGGAGGAGCTGAAAACCATGACTGAGGTGGGGAAGGCTTTCTTCACAGTAGAGAAAGTCTGAAGTCAGAAGGTGGCAGTGGTGGGAGTGGGGGGAGAATGTGGCACACCATTGACATGAACTTAATGGGATGGGGTGTTCACACAAAGATGGAGGAGGGATGGAGAAACCACAAGGAAATGTCTGAAACAGGAATGATGAGGATGCTAATTCATTTATTCTTTATTCATATTCTTACACTCTGCCTCATTTTAAAAGAGGGCTTATGCAGTGGCAGGCCACGCTCTGGTTTCCTCTGTGCTCCCTGTGCCTGGTGCAGACTCACCCTCCCTGCCTCTGTGGAAACAGAAGCACTTGGCTTGGCCTTTGGCTAATTCCCAGGAGCAGCCTGAAGATGGAGACAGTGTCAGGGCTCCTTGGACGCTGTGCATGTAGAAACCCAAGAAGCCTTTCTTGTCACATAATACCCGCAGGTCCTCACACAGCAACCTCATGGTCAGGACATCCACCCCACAAAGCTGTGATTCCACATAGAGCCATGAAGCACTCCTTGGCCAAGTTCATCTCTTCCTGCACTGCTCATGCAAGTAGCAAGCAGGCCTCTCCCCAGCGACTGCTGGTGGAGGGTCCCCTTCAGCTGATCACATGGTAGGGACACCATTGCCCCTCTCTTCCCTGCAGTGAAACATCTCAGTGTCCAGGGCCTGGGTTTCTCCTAGTCCTGTGTCCTTTTGTGGAGAATGAGTGCCTCTAAGATGGGCAATGTCAGGGAGTAGTCTGAGTCACACTCTGGTGTGTGAGGTGGCACTTGGAGTTTAAACCTGAATGAGCCCTTGCTGGTGGGCCCTCTACAGAGTCAAGGGGCTTAGAAGATCAGCAGTGACACTACTGTCCCTTTATATATTATGTTCAGTTGTGTTTGTGGTGTTCACAGGAAACATGGGGACTCTGACCAGCATGGCAGCAGGCTAATCATCATGCCAAATGCCCCTTCCACGTGTGCAAAGAAATGTATACTCGGGAAGAAAAGGGGTGCAGTGAGAACTACTGCCCTTGAGAAGGCATGAGACCACCCAGGTTTAAGCCTCTTGTGCCTTTTTGAACAATGGGTGGGTGATGTGAGGAAACCTTCCCTGTAGCTCGGATCCTGTGGAGAGAGAATGCTAAAACCTGACCGAAGAGAGGCTACCAGCCAGGTCTGTGGTCACGTCACTGTCAGGACCTGCCAGGGTCTGACACAGGCCAACACAGCAGAAATTATCATCCGTGACAATGGATGAGCCCAAGAGTCAAGTCTTGAGGGGAATTTAGAATAATATTGCCATTGCCTGGGGAAATGATGCCTTTTGAAGCCCCAGGTCCCCTTACCACCGTGACAGATCCTGAAGGATATGACCAGAATCTGACAGTCTGAAATTTTGAAAAGGGCCTTTCTTACTCCCAAAAGATGATTCTAAAAAGAGCAATCCTTCTACTGAATTCCAATATACTGTTATGTAATTCACAAATCACAAAGTGCCCAGGTCACATTCCTATTCAGCTTCATCAGGAATACAGTGTTATTTTAGAAAGAAAATTAATTGGCTATCCACATTTAAAAATCAACATGTTTTTGGCCAGGGATGTAGCACAGTGGTAATATGCTCACTTGGTAAGAGCGAGGCCCTGGATTTGATCCTCACCACTGCAAAAAAAAATAATAAAAATTAAAATAACAAACTGAATAAATCAAAATCTAAAAATAATTTAAAGATCTAAATTTAAAAACGCTAAAAAAATCAAACAAAATCAAAAATCTCAATTTGAAAATCTTAATTTGTGACTTCTCTTGGGAAATCACAGGGCCTGGGCATGTACATGGCTCACATCAGACAGAAATGATTAGCTGCTGCCCCATTAAAACTATCCTCTGTTGGTTGTAGCCCATACCCTTCCCTCTTGTATCCCATTGTTAACTCTGCTTATTTATAGTACCTGCACAGCTCCAAATACTACTTGAATTCATTATTCCTGCTGGAAGTTAAATCTAAAGCCATGATGTTCAGAAATATTCTTATTTAACCAATTAATAAAGTTACATTCTCCTCAAACTGTCTCTGATATAAGACTGGTATTTTCTGTGTTTCTCGTTCTATCCAATTGTTGACAGATATGTGATCCTATTGTGCATGACTAATATAAAGGACATCTTTGAATCATCACTAGAGTTCAACAGCACCCAGACTGGTGTACATTCTCCCCAACAAGAAGATTCCACTTACTTAAATATGTGACAATCTCAGATTTCTATAAAGTTTCCTAAATGGTGTTGCTCAATTCCCATACTTGTTGGAGTCAATCTTACTTGTTGTTGATGCTCGTTCCTGTAGTGTATCCTGAGAAAAATGCTTTGAGATAGAACGTGTTAAATGTTCCCCTTTGGGAAAAAAGAATTCAAGTCTTCAATACTGAGGTATTAGTATTTCTCAGATTTCTGCCTTTTTTTTTTCTTTTTTTGGTACCTGGGATGGAACCCAACGGTGCTGTACCACTGAGATACATTCCCAACCTTTTATATACATGTATATTCAGTTGTAGATGGACACAACACTTTTTATTTTATTTGTTTTTATTTATTTATTTTATGTGATGCTGGGGGTCGAACCCAGTGCCTCACATATGCTAGGCAAGCACTGTATCACTGAGCCACAACCCGGCCATTCCCAGCCCTTTTCATCTTTTGAGATAGGGTCTTGCTAAATTGCCGAGACTGGCCTCAAACTTTTGATCCTCCTGCCTCAACCTCTGAACTTTTGTATACTGCTTTTGTGACCGTGGACAAATCCTGAAATTATTTTTCATAACATTGGAATATTCAATTTACTTTCTTGTACTGTTTTAGGACTGTGATTTTAAATAGAACAAAAGTCAGTGAATAGGGTCTGCATTTAATATTCTTTTAGTGTTTGTCCTTTGAAGTCCTTCAAGGAAGTAAAAGATTGGTTTCTCTTAATATTCTAGAATAACTGGGGGTGAAATGTCTCTAAACTTCTTCTGTTAAAGCAAAATGTACCAAAGAAGGCAGGTTTGATATTGTGATTGTGAGATATTTGAGTTCTAAAATGTAGGATGAAAGGAATCTACCAACTCAACTCTGGGCGGGGCAGTCTTCATGACAGGAAGAGTCAAAATAGTGAAAGGAGAGGGAGAATACTACTCTGAGGGAGAATAACACTCTGTTCTTGCAGTCTGATTTACCTGGGTTTCCATCAGCCTTCCAGGTTTTAAAATGAGGTTGAAAAGTATTTCAAAGATCTACTCAAGATATATGATTTGCCATGTTAAGCTTCTCAGTTAAGCTTTCTGGAAATTCTAACTATCCACTGACATGGTCGTAAAGGTGGTTATATGATAACATGAGAAGCTTGTGTTCAAGAGTCTATTCTCTGAAGTACTTGAGGTCCTGTCCTTTTTCTTGAATTCTGAGACTGGACTTTTTTGAAGACTTTTTTTTTTTTTGGTACTGGGAATTGAACTCAAGAGCACTCAACCACTGAGCCACATCCCCAGCCCTATTTTGTATTTTATCTAGAGTCAGGGTCTTGCTGAGTTGCTTAACACCTCATTTTTGCTGAAGCTGTTTAATTCGTGATCCTCCTGCCTCAGCCTCCTGAGCTGCTGGAATTACAGGTGTGCACCACTGCACCTGGCTGAAGACAAATTTTTTGAAGACAAAATTTCTGTCTTGCAGCTGATTGTAGGATTTCAGGGAAGCATCAATATATATCAAAAACTCTCTGGAGTTGACAGAAATGTAAAATGCTTGTGGTTCACTTATTCCAGGTAAAATAATATTTAATTGCCACAAGTAAAAATTCTGTGGGATAACAACAATAATAATATAACTGAAGAATATAAGGAGAAAAGGAGAAGAATATAAAGCCACAAAGAGTTTTTGTCAAAGTATCTATAAACAAAATGATTTAGCCTATTTTCTGTTAAGTATGGATGAGTGCTAAGCCTCTGTATTTGAATGAGCCTCCAGAGATAAATTTGATATGCTTCTTTAGTTGAAAAGTAATGACCTAGAAAATGCTAGATGCAAACTAAAATAGTCAGATTGCAACCAAACATTTAGAAATAAAAACTGAAATTATGCTTTATAACACTATAGTGTTATTGAATAATATGAGGGAAAGTCCTTCCAGGACTCTGATAAATAAAAACATAAAATTGACAGTGAGATTCTAACACTTATATAGATTCTTCCCTTACAAGACAGACTTTCTAAAATATTTCTGTTAATAATATTTTCCCTCCCCTAATTTTAACATAACACAATGTTTACACATATCAAGTAGCACATTGTACCCCAGGAATATGTACAATTGGTATGTGTCAACCATAAATAAGGTAAATTTTAAAAAAAAATTAACACAATGCAGACTGATAACCTCTTTGGATTAGAAAATTTTTTTTCCTTGTACAACTCAGAAGTATCATCATCAATGGACAGTAAATTTTTGTTATTTTCCAAGGACTGATGGGAAATTTTAAAAGATGTCTTGAGTGAAAAATATATTTCAATGCATTATTTTATTTTTCATTTTAAGATTCTGTTAGGGAAAGATAAAAATAAAATTGCCAGGATTTAAGTAGGATTGTAAAAACCTGAGAATGTGCATGGTTGTAGCTCAGTTATCTGTTTCTCAAAGTGGTACTGCAATAAATATTTAAATAAACACTAAAGTAGTAACTTATTTTCTTTCATTTAAAGATAGAAATCTGGGGCATATTAAAGTGAGAATGTGTTGCAAGTAATTCTATTGCAATATGTAATCTGTACTTTGGGGGCAGATTGTAAAGAAAATAACCTATAGAAACTGAGGTTGGACTCCCTGACATCCAGGATTATCAGTGTATAAATTTGTGTGCTTTTTAAGCCACCAAGGTTTTAGCAATTTACTTAAGCAATGTAGGAAATGAATACATTTGCAAAGTTATCTTGTACAATATATTATTAAAATCAAATCCATTCTCTAATAAAACTTAGTCTTTTTCCAGAGCAAATCAAATTTTTAGGTTGAATTCAAGATCCAAAATGATACTTAATTCTAAAGAAATCACAAGCTGTTTTTGAAAATTTATGCATTAGCTAATGAAAATTGAGTCAGCTTTGACAATTTTAATACAAATTTGTACTCTTTTTCAAATTCTGTTCTGTGAACTTTCCAAATCTTTTGATACCTGCTCAATTTTGTCTTTTGCCAGTCTCTTTCCTCTTGTGGGACAAAAAGCCATTTTGCTTCAGAACAGAAAAATTTTACTTTTTCTCTTAGTAAAACATAAACCTTATCTGGAGACTCCTTAGTAGAATTTCATTAACACATACAAATTATAACATTTAAGCCAAGCAACTTCTATTTCATGGAGAAAACTAGAGGTAGATAATTGTGTACTGTTTGTGATTTTTCTCAGATAGCTCATGAATATATCTAACTCAGTTTCATTCAGCTACATGCATTTCTTTGAGTTTTTGTTTGTTTGGTTTGATTTTTGCCAAGGGGTGGAGGGTACTCAGGATTGAACCCAGGAATGCTCTAGCACTGAGCTACATTCACAATCCTATTTATTTATTTATTGATACTGGGGATTGAACCTAGGAGTGCTTAACCACTGGGCCACATCCCCAGCCCTTTTTATTTTTTATTTTGAGACAAGGTCTTACTAAATTGATGAGGCTGACTTTGAACTCAAAGTCATCCTGCCTCAGCCTCCTGAGTCCTTTTCATTTTTAAAAGTTCTAAATTCCTGCAGTGTTTCAACTTTTAAGTGATGAAGACATTCGTTGAATGTTCGAAAAAGAATTCAAATTGTTTAAGCAAATTTATGATATTCACATCTTAAACTTGTTGTAGAAACAATTCTAGATCATTTTATTAGTAAAACTGTATAATTTTAGGAAAAATACACCCAAGAAACATAAAAATATGTGATTGCATTACACTTAGTATTGATAAATTAGGAAAGACATTATTATTTTCATAAAATCTGTATTAGGGTTCTCCAGAGAAACAGAACCCATAGGATATATACATTTCTGGTTATATATATTTGGAGATTTTATATATATATATATATATATGTAAATATATATTTACACACACACATATATAATCATACACACACACACATACATATATATGAAGAGCTTTATTATTGAAATTGTCTTACTTAGTTGTGGAGGCCAAGAAGTTCTACAACCTGAAAGCTTGAAACCCTGGAAATTTGAAGGTATAATTCAGTCTGTGTCTATAGGCCCTCAAACCAGGAATGCCTATGTATGAGGCCAGGAGAAGATGTGTTGAGAGCCATCTGTGGGCTGTGTGTGGACTGCATGGCGCATCACAGCCTAGTGAATAGGATAATCTAGTGTCTGGAACTTCCGGTGGACATTTCCTCTGGCTGACTGCCTAGACACATGGTGAGCCCTACTCAAGCTCTGCCCAAGGTCCCGCACAGCACCAGAGATGGGGTGACCTGCTGTAGCCTCATAGCCCCTCTGAGATGGGTGTAACCTGCCAAGATACCAGTCAATCTGCTGACTGCAAGATGTCACAAAGCAAGATTCCACCTCTGAAACCTTACCCCTGCCTCTGATGTTCCCCCTTAACTAAACCACAGGAGCCATTTTCTAGTTGTCCAGCTCCAGCTCCTGTTGGACTGAACCTATCAGGGCTTCATCTTTAAAACTATCCTTTCTTTTTGTCTTTTGTTCTTCTCTAATTATTCTAGACTTTAATTTCTCAGGAGGCTTATCCCTCTGAGCAGGCAAGAATTCCCTTTATCACCCCCATGATAAAGATGGATGTCCCAGCTTAGAGAGACTGAATTCTCCCTCTACCACCTTCTTGTTCTATTTGGGCCCTCCATGGATTGGATGATGCATAGTCACATTGGTTAGGGCAATCTTTACTCAGTTTCCTGATTCAAAGACTAATCTCTCCTAGAAGCACCCAGAAATAATGTTTTACCAGCTGTCAGGGGATCCCTTAGCCCATGCAAGTTGACAGACAACGTTAACCATCAAAAAACACAAAATATGGCGGTGCCGGTATTTAGAGCGCAACGGCTGACAGGCCAGGTCGCCTTCGCTCGCCTCTGCGCCTGCTCTGCGCCTGCTCCTCGGCCCGCTGTTTTCACCTCGCCGGCGCCGGCTGAGCTCGCCCCCCCCCCCCCCGCCCGCCCCCCCCCCCCGCCCGCAGACAGGTCAGAGACCAACAACAGCCCGGAGTATGCTTCATTCTTCGCGGTCATGGGCGCTTCGTCCTCCATGATCTTCAGCGCCCTGGGTGCCGCCTATGGCACTGCCAAGAGTGGCACCGGCATCGCAGCCATGTCAGTCATGAGGCCGGAGCTGATCATGAAGTCCATCATCCCAGTGGTCATGGCTGGGATCATCGCCATCTACGGCCTGGTGGTGGCAGTCCTCATCGCCAACTCCTTGAATGATGGTATTAGTCTCTACAGGAGTTTCCTCCAGCTTGGTGCAGGCCTGAGCGTCGGCCTGAGTGGCCTGGCAGCTGGCTTTGCCATTGGCATTGTGGGGGACGCCGGTGTTCAGGGCACTGCCCAGCAGCCCCTGCTGTTTGTGGGCATGATTCTGATCCTCATCTTCGCTGAGGTGCTTGGCCTCTACGGTCTCATTGTGGCCCTCATACTTTCCACAAAGTAGCCCCTCAAGCTCACCAGTCACAGAACATGATGTAAAGACCACCCCCTTCTCATTCCAGAAAGAACAGCCTGACAACACGCATGGGGAGCCGCCCCCTCCTCCGTAGTTGGTCTTGTAAATGTGCAGTGTCCTAGTGCCCATCGTGTGTTGCCCCGCCTGGCCCGGCCCCTTCCTCCCTGTGCTGTGGACATTGGCCCACTCATCTCCCATCCAGGCCCCCGACCAGTGAGGATGCCAGCCTCTGGCCCCCGCCCACCGCCCTAGAGGGCTCTGTGTATAAGGATGAATTACAGTTGTAATTTTTCTCTTCACTGGATGTTTATTTATAAAAGATTTGACCTATTCATGTGTCTGTGGAGCAACCCTCGTCTCCCAACTATATAGTACCCTTTAGGTAGAGTGTTGCCTTGTGAGGTCCCCCTTGCCGAGACTCCTTGGATGGAACCGCCCCTTGCGACCGGTGTCCAGGTCGGGGGCAGAACGCCAGCCACCAGGCCCTGGCGCCCAGCTGTGTCCAATAAAGTTCTCGGATGTGAAAAAAAAAAAAAAAACAGAACACAAAATATTAAGCTAGTCTTATTTGCTAAAGATTTGCATAAACTGTATGACTTTAAATTATTTAAATAGTTATAATTTATAATTGGCTAGTAGATATGTAATCAGGATAAAGCTCCTTTAATTCAGCAATTTTTATGAACTAATATATTAATATCATCCAGAGGTACAAAAACATTACATACTCACAAACATATAGGCAGAAAAAAATAAAGCTTGTAACTCTAGTTCTACAATTTTAGGCATAGTCAAAAGTAAGCACCAAAAGAGAAAACACTGGTTTAGATATTTTAAAACATTCTTTTCCCAAAGGATACAAGATTCTTAATTGATTTGAGCTCAAGAACAAACAACAAACAAAAAGACTGGAAAACCATATTTTCTGTTGTTTTTCACCCAACAGAGATTAGGTCTCTGTAAGCCATGAATTCATTTAGAGAGATCTCAAAATCATCAGACCCTAAAATGAAATTCTCATCCATTCTACCAACATTGGAGAACAATTTGTGGGTTATGAATGTATCTAAAATAAAACAAACACTAAGTTTATTTAAACTTAAAATTAAAACTAAAAAAAACAGAGTCAATGATATTCTTTAGGTGATCTGGATTCCACTGAAAGAGCCGAGAAATATATATATGTTTAAACCATGCACAAAGTGTATTTGTCATTGAAATTTGCTTGGAGGGGCTGGGGATGTGGCTCAAGTGGTAGTGTGCTTGCCTGGCATGCATGAGGCACTGGGTTTGATCCTCAGCACCATATAAAAATGAAATAAAGATATTTTTTTTTAAAAGAAATTTGCTTGGATATGGTAGGTGAATATATCAGGCATTTTGGTTTGACATCTGAAATGAGTAAAAGACAATTTTTAGAACAGGGTTAAATCATGATACTCATTATAGGTATGAAATGAACACATGTTAAAAGGTTTTATTTAATTCATGAGATAACTAAAAGATGTTGTAACCATTTTAAAGGAGAATCCATAGAGCAGGGACAAGAATATTAATCAATAATATTAAACTATGCCCAGAGATCAAAGCAAAGGCCTTAGGATGGAGCCTCTGTCCCAAAGTTTGAACTGTAGGCCCAGAAGGCAGAGCTTTAAGCCACAGAGGATGATTTTCAGGGCTTAAAACCTAATAGAACTTGTTAGTTGGGTTTCAGAATTGCTTGGGGCCACTGACTCTACTTTTTACTTTTTTCTCCCTTTTGGAATCAGGCTATCTATAACTTTTATCATATACCTGCCCCACCATTCTATTTCAGAGTATACAACTTGTTTTCTAGTTTAACAGGTCCACAGATGGAAAATAATTTTGTCTCAGGTTGTATTACATCTAAGTCTCACTCATACCTGATTAAATCATGACATTTTGGACTTCGGATTACTACTAAACTTGGTTGAGATTTTTGGAATTGATAGAAAGGGGTGAATATATTTTGCATGTGCATTGGATATGAATTGCTGGGAGCCAGAATGGACTTTGCTAGACTGGATAATGGCCCTGAAAGGCATCTAATTTCTAACCCCTAACCCTGTTAATGTTACCTTATGTGGCAAAAAAAAAAAAAAAAAAAAAACCACTGTAGATATGATAAAGGGAAGGCTTTTGATATGAGGAGATTATCTTGGATTAAATGGCCGAGCCCTAAATGAACCACAGGTATCCTTATGAGGAAGGTAGGGAAGATTTGACACTGAAGAAGATAATGTGACTAATGAACTTGCATGCTACGTAATTGTCTTTGAAGATGGAGGAAGGGCCACAAGATACGAAATACAAGGACTATCACTCAAGGAACTGAAAACACAAGCAAATAAGATTCTCCCCTTGAGCCTCTGAAGGGTGCAGCCCTGTTAATAACCAGACTTCAACTTAGTGAAATGATTTTCAACTTCTGACTTCTAGAACCACAAGACAATAAATGTGTGTTGTTTTAAACAACTGACACTGTGGAAATTTATTATAGAAGCAACTAGAAACTAATACACTTCCCAAATAAGCTTTTAACTAATCCTTGTCTCAACATCTGTTTGTAAGGGAACTTGCTAAGGATACAGGATGCAAACTAAATTTTCTTGTTTCTCCTGGTTTCCCATCACCTTCCTGTTGCATGGAACATGTGATCATGTTCGGAGAGGGGTTAGAATTGTGAAAAACTGTATAAGGCTTGGCAGGATGAATGAGGTTTTTGGTGACACTTTAGTCAATAGTGAATCCCTCTGAGAGACTTTCACTGTGACTATGATGGAGTAACTGGCATTGGATGAGCTCCTGTGTATAAACAACTAAAAAATTGGGGGAAAATATATGACCTGTTTTTCAGGCATTGTACAACAGGAAGGACAATGCAGTGATTTCAGAGGAAACTTACAAGGTAGCTCAGCCATCACACTAGAGCTCTGCCTGGGAAAATGTTATAATGAATTCAAGGAAGTGAGCTGGATTCCAGGCAGAACACAGTACAGTGGTCCTGCTGAACTAAGAAGGCAGACACTGGAGTTCAATAGACCTGAAAAAGCTGGGATTTGCAAGACACGGCATTAGAAAGGAAGTTGCTATACAGAGCAAGATCTTCACAAATCCCTCCGTGGTGCATGCCTGTAATCCCAGGGGCTTGGGAGGCTAAGGTAGGAAGGAGCCTCTTCCAGCCCCCATCTCTTCCATGACACATTGATGAAACCTGGAGGTCATTTCACGCATGCGCACACATGCACAGACTCAAGGGCATACCCAGGTTAAAATTGACCTTCCTCTCCTTTGTTCCTTTTATAGTATGTTCATACATTTTTATCGAAGAAAATACCACGTGATGTTCAATATTTCATTTCTTTTATGGGTCTATCCTGCAGTTCCACCTTCATAACAGATCACCCAAAACTTTATGGTTTAAAATAACAACTTTGGCCAGGTGTGGTGGCGCGGGCCTGTAATCCCAGCAACTTGGGAGGCTGAGGCAGGAGAATCGGGAGTTCAAAGCCAGCCTCAGCAATGGCGAGGCCCTAAGCAACTCAGTGAGACCCTGTGTCTAAATAAAATACAAAATAGGGCTGGGAATGTGGCTCAGTGGTTAAGCGCCCCTGAATTCAATCTCTAGTATCAAAAAGAAAAAAACACCACCACCACCACAAAAACAAAACCAACTAACCAACCAAACAAACAAACAAAACAACTCCACAAATCCACTTGGAGGTTTTTCAGGAGTCTTTGGCTGAGGGCTGAGGGCCACACATGTCTGCTACAGGTTTGAAAGAGGAATAAAGTTATTACTAGTTAGCCAGTGTTGGGGAATGTTGGAGCTTTGGTGCAGCAAGAATAAAATGACCTTGAAAATACCTTGTTAATATCCTGGACATCCAGCCAAGACTTTGCAGAAGCCTTAAAAGTAATGACTATGCCCCTTCTTTGGGATTCCCACGGTTGCTAAAAATAGACATGACTGTGGTACTATAAATCATCTTAGGAAAATAATTTTCTAAAAACTTCACTTTCTTCAACTCAAGATGCAGTGCAACACATGCCCCAAGAGAGCCTTATTTATTACGTAATGCTCAGTGCAATGCAACGTTAAATAGTGGACTACCACATTGGAGTACCTGGGTGGGGCTGGGGATGTGGCTCAAGCGGTAGCGCGCTCGCCTGGCATGCGTGCAGCCCGGGTTCGATCCTCAGCACCACATACAAACAAAGATGTTGTGTCCGCTGAAAACTAAAAAAAAAAAAAAAAAACAACAACAACAGAAAAAAAAACACATCCATGGAATACCTGGGCGTATCTTCTGGTTCTACCATTTACTAATTGGGTGACAATGAGTAGACTATTGTTTGTTCATTCATTATGTGGAAATAATAATATTAGTACATACCTAATAAATGTGGGGAGTTTTAGGAGATCATATGCAAAGCATTTACAACAGAATATAGCACATAAGGTGTTAGTTGTTATTATTTCATATATATTTCTCAGATCCTTTAAGCATAGAGTTTTCCGGGTGTTGAAAAGTCTGTTAAAAGAATGAATGAATCACCTTCAAAGCACTAGTGGAAAAAGTATATCATGTCAGAAAACCTCTTAAATGTGCTTTAGAAGATGAAATTGATTACCTTTCCCCTCCTGATCCCTGCTCAGCTGTGCAGATACTGCATGCGTCTTGGAAAAGCTGTCCACCACAGATAAACATTACTCTGTGCTACTGGGTGTGTTCGATGTGTAAATAGATTGTGGAAACACGGGAGGCTGGTTTTTCAAGTTCCTAGCACTTCATGAGGGTCAGGTAGCCCAGGATTGTACAGTTTGTGTGTCTGAAAGAACAGCAAGTCTACTGAACAGTCTAACCTTCAGTCTGAGGTAAGGCTAATGTGTTTGTGGGTCCCCAGTGTAGTATCTGCTTTCTTGATTTTTGTATTTTGTGTATTTTTTCAAAGGGTTTGGGAGAGGTTTACTGGTCAGGAAGGAAATTATTCCTCCCATCATTTGATATTGGATTTTACAATGAAAAGAGAAAGGGAGAAATACATGCAGCAAGGACATTTTGACCATCAGCCTGCTATAAGTTTGATGAATTGTGATGAGAAAGAGAGGTATCTTTTTGTTATGAGCACTTAATTTAATCTACAAAGTGAAACATTGCAATAGATTCTACTGAACACTAGTGACAAAAGATAGAAGTTCACAGCATAAGTACTATGTCATTTTGCCAAGAACCTCTCACACTTCTATGTATAAGACAAGACAGTCATCTTGCTCTGTATTTCTTTCAATTATTAGAAATTTCAGATGTTGCACTTAGCATTATTGAATCTTATTTTGCATTCAGTTCCATTTTAAAAATTTTAAAATTTATTCTATATTTTCTATTGCTGCAATATAGTTGTGCATAATGGTGGGATTTGTTGTTACATATTCATACAAGCACACGATATCAGTTCCATTTTTGATATGGATGGACATCCAGTATGGATAGATAATCAGTAGAAAGGTTTCAAGTTTGAAAACCCTGGAATAATCTCAACAAGAATGTGATATTTTTAACAGCAGGAGATGAGATATTGACTATGAATGTAAAGATGCATCAGGGTTTAAAAATTTCTCTTTAATTTAGATCATTTTATTCTGCAATGCAGTCTCCCTTATTTAAGTGAAAATATATTTTTTCAACATAATGTATCAAACTAGAGAAAACAGGAGCTATATATTTAAAGCATTCAAAATAGAAAATATACATTTAAAATAAATACTGCTTAAATATTAGCCTCCTTATAAAGCTTTTTTTCCCTTCTTTTTATTGTACCAGGGATTGAACCCAGGGGCACTTTACTACTGAACCACATCACCAGCCCTTTTTAGTTTTTAATTTGCAGGTAGGGTCTCACTAAGTTGCTGAGGGTCTTGCTATAAATTGCTGAAGGTGGCTTGAACCTTCCATTCTCCTGTCTCAGCCTCCCAAGCTGCTGAGATTACAGGTGTGTGTCATACCACCCAGCCTTATAAAGCTTTTAAACACAAGAATTAAGTGTTTGATATTTTCAACTTATGATGAATTGTTTAGACAACAGCTTAAACACAACACTATTAACAATTCATACTCCATGACTTAAGTACCATTCAGTTGGACTCTAGTGAAATCCTTAAATAGCTCTCTACGTCCCTTAGTACATATATGCACATACCCACACGTACATATATATTTACATATGGGTAACTAATATCAGGAAAGTGGATAAGAGGAAAGGTGAGAAAATGTCTTATTGGTCTTTTCATTGTTGAATCATATTGTTTCTATGTATTTATGAGATAATAAAATTCTCTGCTAGGGCTGGGGCTGTAGCTTAGTGGTAGAGCACTCACCTAGCACGTGCAAGGCACTGGGTTCGATCCTCAGCACCTCATAAAAATAAATAAATAACATAAAATAAAGGTATTGTGTCTAAATACAACTAAGAAGAAAAAATTAAAAAAAGAAAAAAGTCTCTGCTAGAATGAGTTGTCTTTCAATTTATTCAGCTTTGATAAAAGTTTTCTAATAACAGGTTTAATGAATACAGTTATTGGGTTTCTACCACTTTGTGTCTTGGAGCACATTTAGTACTTTTGTTGAAACCACTTTCTTATAATTATTTAGAGCGTTAAGGGAAGGGAAGGGAAATACAGCTTTAAAATGTGTGAAATGAGCAGTTTGTTTAAGCTAAGCTTTGTTACACAATGACATATGTTGTGACTGTTTTGCCAGCATATGTAAACTCTTGGGTAATCATCTTTCATATGTTCTATTTCGGATTTACTTCTAACTATATTTTTGTACATCCCATATGTTGCTCGGGTGTGCTCCCTCGCTCTCTTTTCTCTTTCTCTCTCACCACCGCCTCCTGCACACATTCACACATTTTAGACGATTTCCCAGACCTCTTTAACTTCTCTGCAGCCGGGTTCAGTTCCTGCTGGTCTCTTTCTGTGTATCTTATCATCATTTCCTTAAACCTCTGTTTCTCCATATCTTCTGATTATGTTTTCTCCACATCTCCCATCATGCCTAGCCCACGGTTCTGATTCTACTAAAGACAGCACTAAAGCAAGTGGATCTCATTGCTTCTGTCACTTGCAGAGTTGGTAGCTGTAGTGACCACCTTAAGTTCTGGAAGATCATCTGGAAGTAGTGCAAAGCTCTTAGAGAAACAAATGTGATAAATACACAGTATACTGGGATAGGAAATTCACCTGATCTGGTTTCTCTTGCTTTTCAGAAAAAAAAAAAAAATATATATATATATATATGGTAACTAATACTTCCAAAATTTCTCTTTAAAATTTTGCTTCCTTGGAGATTCCCCCATGTTATGAAATCTGTCTTGATCACTTTACTGAGATTATACTTCTAAGTATCATCTATATATAGTGCTGTTAGGAAATGCTTTTCCAAATCCTTATCCCTTTTGTCTCCTTTGCTTTAGGTAACACTTATGATCAGCTCCAGCTTCTTGAATTTTCTCTTTATTTGTTGTCCATTACTCTATATTATTCATTCAACTATTTTCTATCATTTTTCCTCATCTCCTTTTCCTCTTCTCTTACCTACCTGTGGGCTTCTCCTATAGGTTTAACATTCAGCTCATAACCTGTTACTTTTTTGCTTTGCCTGTGATTTCTCATCCAACCTATAATTTTAAATATCACCTTTAAGTGGATGCCCATCTCCAGATTTTATCTTTTTTTTTTTTTAACCAGGGATTGAACCCAGTGGTGCTTAACCACTGAGCCACATCCGCAGCCCTTTTTATATTATATTTTGAAACAGGGTCTCACTGAGATGCTGAGGTTCTTGCTAAATTGCTGAGGCTGGCTTTAAACTTGCCATCTCCTGCCTCACCCTCCCGGGCTGCTAGGATCAGAGGCGTGCGCCACTGTGCAGACTCAGATCTTATCTTTCCATCTGTTTTATGTTTTCCCACCTACATGTCCAACTGTTGCCTGATCCGTGTCTTAGCCAACTCCCTGCCTTTCGTATTGAACCACTTCCCCTTTTTATCTATGTTTCTGCTAATGGCATTGAAGATCTTCTGTTTTCTCACATTTGAAACCTTAGAGCCCATTTGCTTCTAACTTTTCCTTCATTCTCAGTTCCCAAACTACTACCAAGTCCTTTCATTCCTCCCATCACAGTATACCTAGCAGCCATCCTCTCCCATTTCCTTTTTCTGTTATTTTTTTTCTTTTTATTCTCTATTTTTTTTTCATCCTTTCCTCTCTTGATTCCAAAGCTACTGAGAATTCAAGCTCTTGCTCAGACCCCACTTCCATCAAATTTCACACCTCATGGATATCTTTTTTTCCTAAACCCTGCAAACAGAATCATGGGGTGTGGGAAGAAAGTCAAAGACCAAGTTCAAGTTCTGATTCTACCATTCACGGCCTCCTGTGTCCCGTTAGCCTCAATGTCCTATCTCATACAGCAGTGGCAAGGTATAAGTAAGATCATGGAAGTGAAATCATTTTGAACTAGAAGCACTATCTAAATATGAAAGCAAGATTTTTTAATTGGAATAACTCAGGGGCCAGTCCCAAGGCCTCAGGTCTTAACTAGTAAGTAATATAGTGTAGGAGTTGAAAGCATGAACTTTACAGCCAGATGACTTGAGTTTGAATCACAGTTCCACTACTTATCAGCCATGTGAAATCAGAAGCTTTAGTTAACTTCTTTGTTCCCTGAGTTTCCTTTTCTGTAAAACGGGAATATTAATAGTTTCTACTCATGGAAGTGTTGTAGGATTCAAAGGTTGAATATGTAAAATGCACGGATTAATATGTAAATTGCATTTAATATGTAAGTTCAATATGCAAATTGATTTGTAATTAATATGCAAAATAAATGGTGTGTACATTTGATAAGTAAATTACATTTGATATGTAAATTAAATGGGTTAATATGTAAAATACAGATGTAGAGCAGGAGCTGGCACATAGGTGCTCTATAAGAGGTGGTGGGGCCGGTGACACTGGGTATGAGTATGAGGTCAAAGCCAGTTATCAGAAGTGAGCCACAGGTGAGGTACAGTTAGAATGGAAATGATGAACCACAGGGTGGACACCTCTGCCTAGCACAATCTCTCCTTATTGAGATCCAAAATGGTCTTGTTGTGGGAGTGTGGTGGCACAGTTCTGTAATCTCAGAGACTTGGGGGGCTGAGGCAGGAGGATTGCAAGTTTGAGGCCAGCCTCAGTAATTTAGTGAAGCCCTAAGCAACTTAGCAAGACCCTATCTCAAAATATAAAATGAAAAGGACTGGGAATGTGACTCAGTGGTTAAGTACCCCTGGGGTCAATTCCTGGTAAAAAAAAAAAATCTTTTCATTGGGGTGGAACTGAGCAAAAGCACATTGATGTGGCCTGAACATTCAGAGCAACCATGTGGAGCTTAAGATTGGGCCCATCCAGCCGAGCAGTGGCACATGCCTGTAATCCCTGAGGCTTGGGAGGCTGAGGCAGGAAGATCATGAATTCAAAGTTAGCCTCAGCAAAAGGGAGGCACGAAGCAACTCAGTGAGACTCTGTCTCTAAATAACATACAAAATAGGGCTGGGGATGTGGCTCAGTGGTTGAATGCTTCTCAGTTCAATCCTCAGTACCAGGAAAAAAACAAAAATGAAAACAAAAAAACCAAATGGGCCCATCCAGATACATTTTTTTGTTTAAGGAAAAAAGAATGTTAAGTAGTTCACTCTTTACAATCATGAAATGTGTCAGTATGCCATGGAATCAAAATGTCAGTATCTGAATATCCAAATGTTAAGAAAGCAGACATGTTTGACCTCTTTATTCTATTCTAGAAGTTCCTATCTTTAACAAGCATAGATTTCTAGCATTTTAAAGTGCAAGAGACCTTAGAAATGCCATTATTTTCAATTTATAGGACCATTGACCAGAGTACATACTTTTACAAACACATAATGTTCTCTTGAATAAGATTTTTTGTTTTATTTTTCATGTTAAGAAAGTAAAAATGATACTTAGAATCACCTAGGGGTTGTTCTAAGTGCTTTAATTTTTATTTATTTATTTATTTTTTGGTGTGTATGTGTGTGTATGTGTGGTGCTGGGCATTGAACCCAGGCGCTTGTGCATGTGAGGCAAGCACTGTACCAACTGAGCTATATCCCCAGTATTGCTGTAAGTTTTTAAAACATTTAATCTTTATAAGAACCTCATGCAATAGACATCATCATCCTATTTACATAAGAATAAATTGAGGATCATAAAGATCATTCATAGTTAATGGATAGTTGGATCAAGTTTCAAACTCAGCCCTGCACCAGAGTCCATATTATCAGCCATCCGGTGCCACCATCTCAGCACCTGTGTGCTCTAGCATCTGGGTGTGTGGGCAGGCTCTGGAGTCCTAAGTAGCTAATACTTGTAGTCTCAGTTTTTCTTAACAAGTGGCATTAAATAATAATTTTTCATAAGAGATAAAACAATAAATAATATTTATGTCAGGTATTTCAATATCCAGAAATGATAAGCAAGAAGAGTCTGCTTTTTCTTATCCATGATTCTATAGTTAAATATCAAAGGGCTCAAATATTGACACTTTCTATTTCCTAGACAGTATATTATACTGCCTTGTTCTGTGCTTAATTGATGCTGCTGGCCGTGAAGATATTTTCAAGTGTATGTTAGTTTTCATTTTTATCTTTGGTAATGTCTCAAAAGTTCAGGGTTTTTTTTTTTTTTTGAATTGATATTTTTTTGTTTCCGATTTTATTTCATTATTTTAAAAAATTTTAAATTCTCTTTTTTAATTGACATGACTGTACATATTTATGGGGTACCATGTTTCCTGTTTTAATTAAGTCTTGTTCATTTAAATGTTCTTTCATCTTAGTTTTTAAAAATTGTTTTTCTCTAAGCATAACCAAGTACAAAAATTAATAGGCTTTGCTTTATTTTCTTCTTCACTGAGTAAAAATATACTAAAAATCAAACTTATCTTCACTGAACCTTAATAACCTTATTCATTTCCAAGTAGGCACAGTACTACTTGTAACTCTTGTTAAAGTTTAATTTAGCAGTTTCCAGTCCTTACAACAGTTGACTTATCCAGGCTAATTTGGTTTAATCTTTCTAACAGAATGTCAGGATACACTCTGTTCCTACATGAAGAACATGTCCAGTTCATTTAAGGGTTGGTGGTTCATGTAAATAGACTTCAGTAGCATTTTCATTTTGCTGTTGTATAGTCAGAAATATTTCTAAGAGTATCAGGATTTGGGGAAAAACTAAAAACATGAATTTAAAATAAAACCTCTAAGGTAGATGTCATCCTAAAGCAAGTAAAATCCTCAAGACCAAACAATATAGTCTTTTTTTTTGGGGGGGGGGGTACTGGAAATTAAACCCAGAGGCACTCTACCACTGAGCATTTGTTTGTTATTTTGAGATGGGGTCACTAAGTTGTTGAGGCTGGCCTTTTACTTGTGAACCCCTTCCTTCAGCCTCCCAAGTCGCTGGGATTTCATGTGTATACCACTACACCTGGCTCAAGATCAAACAATATAATTTAAAAAATAATTTAACAGACAATGTTTTCTAATAATGAAAGTAGTAGACTCTACCAGAAAATATTGTTGAGATGGAGTGGCAGGTGTGTAAGGGGAGATAGAGAGAAATCAAATTTGGAATGTAGCCATCAAATAATGATGTTCTAGGGTTTAAAAATAGACTTTAAAGCTAAACATACTTTTATCTGGATTATAAAAATGAAAGTTCAGCAATAGCCCACTTGGTGAACACAGACCAAGAGAGATCATATCAAACACATTTGTTTAATTCAAATAGCAGAGTATTGTCAAATCCATTAAAATATCCTCCCAAGAGCTATATGCGGACAGCAATAATTTTCAGTCCCCTTGTGTGAAGTCACAATGAAATTAGTATATAATTAAATTTTTGAAGTTAATTTTGTTAAATTAAGTGATATATCAATTTTCAAATGAAACAGTAAATGCGTAGTGTAAAATAGATATTTTTCCAACTTTCAACAGATAACAATGTATCCAAAAATGTGCCCACAAACAAATGTATGATTTTTATGTTGCATGTTTGGACTAGAACTAAAAGTCTACTAAAAACTCAATTTGTGATGAAGAATCATTTTCCTCTAATTGAAAAACTAGGACAGGGGAAATGCTATTGATCTTAACTATAGGGAAATCTAGTTAATAACCTAAAAACAAAGATCAGGATCTGTTTTCACTAGCCATGTTTAAGAATGAAGAATTTGCTGTCTTTGTGGCTCAGTAGTAAGGCGCCTGCTTAGCACATGTGAGGCCCTGGGTTTGATCCTCAGCACCACATAAAAATAAATAAACAAAATAAAGATATTGTATCCATGCATAACTGAAAAAAATTTTAAAAAAGAATGAAGAATTTAACTTGCTTCAAATCATTCACAGCTTCTTTTATTTACTTTTGTTCACCAGTGCAGAGTTTGAGCTCTGAACATGGGAAGGTTGTCTCTAAATCAGTAATACACAGCAAACCAAACAGCTATTGATTTTTTTTCAAGTGAATGCCTGTCTGACTCTCACTGTTCTCCTGAGTAATAGTCATATGTTTGGCCTTACACTTAGGCATAACAGGATATGACTAAATTATCAGCTTCATCCCAACCTAGAGAGTCTTCTGAACAAGGATTAAACCCAAGAGAAATCTTCAGTTATATTGGGAAAAAAATATTGAACCTGGGTCAGCAAACATGGGCTGTAGGTCTACTGCTCGCACTTTCTGAAGATTTACAGTGACATAAGGAGTATTCAAGGGTTTTCTAGATAGCCAAGACATGTCTCCAAGATCCCCTAAGCTCACAAATTTCAGAACCTGGATTCAAACCAGGTATCAGGATCACCTTGGCTGAGTTAAGTAACTTCCAATAGTAACTTGCTGGAATATTTTTTCCTGCTACCCTAACTTTTACCTTTCTCTCTGGTTCTCAGGTTTATTCAATCTGTGTTGGTATCTATGAAACTGTCACTAGTCTGGCTTGGTCCCTATCCTCATACTGGTTGGCTTCCCCTCAATGACTTTTTGTTAAAGAGGACTTTCTCAGGATCCCTCATTATTACCCAAGGCTTCTACGTCAACTGGCTCCCTCAGTACTCCCATCCCCCAACCACCACTGACTGACTCCTCTTCCCAGTTTAGCTCCCCAGTTGGTCCACACTCAGGAGCCAAAGAACCTCAGCCCCTTGCCAGTCTCATTCCTCTCTACCCTCTCCATATTCTGAATTTTTTCTTTCCTCAGTCAAGGGAATCTGCTTTTGCCACAATTTCATATCCCCCACATTGCCTTAGAATATATTTTTTTTGATGGTGCTGGGAAATCGAACCCAGGAGGGTCTTGCACTGTGCGTTATGTTGTGGATTATGTTATATATTATATTGTTTTGTGTGTGTATATATAGGCTTATATATTGAATTCTATAGGACAGTATAGTGATCAAGAGCAGTTATTAGAGACAAATTATTTTAGCTCAAATTCTAGCTTCACTAATAAGCTGTGTGGCAGAGGGATTTAATCTCCATCTGCTTTGGTTTCCTTATTTGTAATATGGGAAGAATAAAATCAACTCAAAAGGCTGATAAGAGAATTGAATGAAAAGATGGTGAAATGAGATGGGCATCATTACCATAGGTACATGTGTGATTGCATGAATGGTGTGACCCTATTTCGTGTACAATCGGAGAAGTGAAAAATTGTGCTCCATGAATTGTACAATGAATCGAAGAGCATTCTGCTGTTGTGTATAACTGATTAGAACAAATTAAAAAAGATAAAAAAGGGGAAAAAAAGAATTGAACTAGTAATATATATGAATTAAGACCTTAGAACAGGACCTGATACTTTTATTTAAATGCTATGTAATTATTTTCTTTATTGTCGAGAGTCACGGTGAAAATGAGTTGACGCAAATATAATATTGAAGCAGGAAATATACAATCCAATATAAAATACAAAGAAGTGAATTAGCTTAGTTTCTATAACACGGTAAGAGACAAATTTGTGATTTGAACTCAGAGCTTCTTGACTTCCCAAACTTGAGTCTTTTTGCAAGTGTCCACTTGAATTCTCCATTGGAACCCAATTGGAAGTTTTTAAAAAATGGTGCCTGGCCTCCAAATTGGATTTTTTTTTTTGGTACTGGGAATTGAACTCAGGGGCACTCAACCACTGAGACACATCCCCAGCCCTATTTTGTATTTTATTTAGAGACAGGGTCTCACTGAGGCTGGCTTTGAATTCGTGATCCTCCTGCCTCAGCCTCCCAGGCTGCTGGGATTATAGGCTTGTGCCACTGTGCCTGGCTGCAATTTTTTTTAAAGAGTTTTAATAGATTTAATGTACACACCATACAATTAAGCCATTTAAAGTGTGCAATTCAATATCTTTTGTACTGTATTCACAATGTATTTATCACTGCAATCTAATTTTATAACATTTTCATCTTGGGGTGGGCCTGATAACAGGGTCCCTGAGGTGTTAATTTCAAGGCCATGAATTCTGTAGAAGTCTTGACTAGACTTCTAATGGTTTGTGAACCTTTTCTAAGACTCACAGATTTCATGATTTTTTTCTAAAGAGACTAAAATGTAGCCCAGAAAGTATTAAGAAACTTTAGACCAGTGTGGTCTGAATCTTTTGAGGTGCACATAGATCACTGGGGGCCCATAAGGAAATTCACATCCAGTAGGCCCAGGGTGAGGCTTGAGCTATTATCATTTACTATCATCATATTGATGATAAGAGTGCTAACTTTGGACCCAATGATGTCAAATGTTATGTGCTCTAAAAGTCCATTCTCATTAGCAGATCTGTGTTACAAAAATCACCTGTGCTCAATGATTATTACTATACTTTCATTTTGTCAATAAAACATTGTAGACATCTGTTAACTCAGTTGTTGCGTAATTATCTATGAAGTAGCTATGATTTTGGCCCTTAGTCCTAAAAGTCTAAAATATTTGCTAGCCAGTCCTGACTAAAAAAGAGTTTTGCCAACTCCTGCTGTAGACCATGGTGTAAAGTCCCCTTTGAGGAGCAGAAATGTCATCCATCTTATTCTCCACAGTTCATTGCTCATGTGACAGACATGGCATTACCAAGAATTAAATACAAGGGACAGTAAGCTGGCTGTATTTATGAATCATTCCTCCTCTAGTTGGAAAAATAGGTACAGGTGAGTGGGAGTCAAGTTCAGGATTAGTTTAAAAATAAATCCTCCTGGAGTGGCAAGCTACTCTCCTGGTGATAGCACGGGCAGATATCTATCAAGGAACTTGATTCTTTCTCGTCTGAGTCGTGTGTCCACAACCTTGGAAGCAAGATTCCCTGGGATTAATCTTCAGTCCAAGTTACAAGCTTGGTTAACTAGGTTTGGATGGTAGTTAGTGGAACTTATGGGTAGAAGTTGCATCTTCTCACACCAGCCTTTAAACTAGTTAAGATATTTGTTCAGGGAACTAAGATTTCAAAAGCTATGTGACCACGTATTTCATTTGTATTAAGGTATTTCTGCTCATTTTTTCCTGACATTAACTCACTTTGATCCCATATGGAAAAGACCTATTCTATATTTACTTCAGAACATGCATGACTTTCGAAATTCTCCATGTTTCAAGTAGGGTCCTGCACCATAATCCTCTAGAGCAGAGTTTCCTCCCTGATGTCCACTTTGATCTATTGTTTCCTTTGGTTTTGTCACTGACAAGTTTAGATCTCCTAACTAATGGTTAATTTGGGATCCTCCTTTTTGATACAAGAAGTTGCCCATTCTCAATACCCACCCCTCCTTCCAAACAACCCTCATTGCCACAAGACTCATAGGGGTGATCAGATTTTAGCATGCTACAGGGGAACAAGTACAAAGTTTGACCTGTAAATAATTAG
Source organism: Marmota monax (assembly GCF_021218885.2). Classification (NCBI taxonomy): domain Eukaryota; kingdom Metazoa; phylum Chordata; class Mammalia; order Rodentia; family Sciuridae; genus Marmota; species Marmota monax. The sequence continues at coordinate 2,075,875 of NW_026694092.1, forward strand.
ATAATATGCCAAAAAATTCCAAGATATGTTTTGTATTATTAGAAGTCTGGGGGGGGGCAGTGGTGGTCAACCTAAGGAAATTGTGATACTACACTGGATTAGGTTTAAGTTATTGATGTGGTGCAAGAGATTCTGGGTTTAGTGTGCTACGTTTTTGCCAATGGAGGTATTTGAAACTGTTTACCTGATTGGATAGTTGAAAGCTGAATGTAGCAAAGACCTACACCATTGAGTAATATCCTTGACTCCTGGCTCAATACACTCAACTAATTCTCCCATATTTTTTGTTTATCCCTCCTTGGTCTCTTTCATCATCTCCTTTATTCCTCTGTCCATTCTTTAAATATTGTTGCTTGTAATGGTACTATCCTTATTCCTTTTCTCTTCTGGGTGATCTCACTTGATTGGCTTCAGCTATCACCTAGCCCAGTGATTCCCAATTCAATGTCACTAGTGTAGATTTCTCTGATAAACCCTAAAAAGTTTATTGAAAGTTCCATATTGCAAATGCATTTTTGGACAAATCTTTATTAATGATTACTTAATAAGCACCTGGACCTCAATGCATCTAAATTGTAATTAATTATTATTTTTCTTTCACAATCTTTTTCATCTTGTCTTCTCCATATCTGCAAAGAGTATTACCATCAACATTCCAAGATTTTACCTCAGTTTTACTGAATCAGAATCTCTGGAAGTTAAACCTCAGGAATCTATTTGGGGAGAGGGGGTATCGTGGATTGAACTCAGGGGCACTTGGCTACTGAGCCACATCAATCAGCCCTTTATTTTATTTTATTTAGAGACAAGGTCTTACTGAGTTGCTCAGGGCCTCACTCAGTTGCTGAGGCTGGCTTTGAACTTTCTATTCTCCTTGCCTCAGCCTCCCAAGCTATTGGGATTACAAGCATGTGCTGCCGCATCCCACAGGAATCTATTTTTTTTAAACAAACCCCTTACATATTCTTATATGCATTAAAATTTGAGAGCCATGCTGGACTCACTCTCTTCCTTACCACTCATATCTAGTTGGTCACTGGTTCTTATTGAGATCATCCCCCAAGATCTCAAAAATGAACCTTATTTTCTGTCCCACTATCACTGCTTTAATTCCCAGATTTCCCCTGGCTCTCCTGCAGGTATCTCCTCGTTGTTTGTCTGACCTCCATCTTGTCCTTCAACCAGTCACCAAGGAGTGCTGTTTTTTCAAAATACAAATCTAAACTAGAAATCTGACTGTGTTATTCCTTGGTTTAAAAGCTTTCAACAGCTTGATGCCATAGGAGCAGTTTTTGTAGACTTTTTAAGGTCATGGAACTCTTGCTTCAAATAAAATTTGATCAGAAAATCCAACTTAGAGAACAGATAAAAACAGGCTTGGCTGCTCAGCCTCTCTTACTGTGTTTCCTGAGAAAACATCCTGCAGATAGAGTTTTATAAACACTAGATAAAATCCAGATGCTTTAGTGGATACCAAATTCCTCCCATCCCAGGATCCCCATCCTTTTAACTCTTCGCCATTAGCCCAGACCCTGGCCCTGGGGTTAGTCACTAATTCCTGGACTAGTTATGTGTTCTTGTGACTTTTCACATTTGCTTGTCTTTACAACCCAGAATCACCACTCTCTTCTCCCTTATTGTTTTCTTTTTGCTCTCAGAGCTAGAGTTATCATTTGTGACATTTTTATGTCTCCATGACAAAGTAAACAAAGCCCTTGAGAATGGGACCCATGCTTTCTTCATGTGTGCATCCCTTAGATCCAGAACAGTTTCTGACACATGGTTTATACATGCTTCTTCCATGGTTTTAGTGGGAAATAACAGAGTTGGGTTATTTGGTTTTTATTCTTTTCAGATTGAACATGCCCCCGTGAATGGAATACTTTTAAAAATAAGTGTATTGGGCTGGGGCTGTGACTCAGTGGTAGAGCGCTTGCCTCGCACACGTGAGGCCCTGGGTTTGATCCTCAGCACCACATAATAAATAAATAAATGAAATAGAGGTATTGTGTCCAACTACAACTAAAAAAAATATTTTTTTTAAAAATAAGTGTGTTAACCTTCAGCTCTCCTACCCTACTCTATGACTCTACTACTTACTGTTCTTTTCTTGTTCGGTGGCCAAGCATGATAATTAGCGGATATATGTATTGTATATCATGACATATGAAGCTGAGCTAGTATGGCTACAATATATTTTTGACAGAAATGACATTTGCTGGATTTTTTGTGTGATTCTCATGGGTTTTTTTCCTCCACATTTTTACTGGTGCATTATAGTTGTACATAATAGAGGGATTTGTACATGCACCATTTGCTGGATTTTTTTGGGGGGAGGGGTACTGGGGATTGAACTCTATGGATACTTAGGAATTAGGATGTGAAGACAGGAGGGGAGAATGTCCCAGGCAGTCTTGCAAGTAGGAAGATCTGGAGGTGAGAGAGATTATGGCTTCTTTAGAGAAATGAAACACTGAGTGTGACTAGGGGATAGATATGTGAGAGAGGGGTGCATAAGGGCCTGATAGTGAAAGGTTTGTGAACCATATTAAACAATTTGAGCTAATAACAGTAAAGAAAGTCAGGCACAGAGGTGCACACCTATAATCCTAGCATTTGGAAGGCTGAGGCAAGAGAATCTAAAGTTGGAGGTCTACCTTAGCATCTTAGTGAGACCCTGTCTCACAATAAAAAATACAAATGTCAGGTGGGGCATGGCTGGAGAAGGTGGGTCACCGGGTATATGGCCTAGAAGGGTGCATCTTCCTTGTCCCCTTTTCACTACTTCCTGGTGACCATGAACAGATCAGCTTTCCTTTGTTATACCCTTCTGCCATGATGCTCTGCATCACCTCAGGCCCAAAGCAATGGAGCTGGCTGATCATGGAACAAACCTCCAAAACCATGAGCCCAAATAAACTTTTCCTCTTCTAAGTTGCACTTGTCAGGTATTTTGGTCACAGTGACAAACAAACAAACAAACAAAACTAGAAATCCTATATGGAAGAACAAAATTGAGACAGAAAACTATGAGAACTAGGGTGTTACATAATTCACAGCATGTCTAAAACCCAAGCTCGTGATTGCCCACCCAAACCAGCATATTGCCCTTACCTCCCATTTCCCTATTGCTGTCAATGTCACCTGTATCCTTCTAGGATCAAATTCTTAAAATTATTTTTTAAGCCTCTGCCTCTCTTGTTTCTAACTCCAGACTACCACTACACCTTATTGCTTCTTAACATTTTTTAAACTCATAAATGATATAAAATTATAGGAACATGTTCAAAATAATGAACAATGTGGAAATGTCTTTTTCTTTCATCCCTTCTCGAACCCCTCCAATCTCTGGATGCAACGTGATTCACAGGCCAGTATGCGTCATGCTTTGCCTTTTCCTATGTATCTACATGTATTACATATGCACATATCTGTTGCATTAAACACACATGCATTTAAAAACCTAATTATCTTCCTATTTTCAACGAATAATATAACTGAAATGTTTTACACTTCAGGTGTGTTTTATGTATCTCGTTTAAATTACACCATCATATTGCTGTAACTTGAAGCTACATCAAAATTTCCACTCTTTGGTAAATATCTCAAAGTGTAAGTGCATCTTCTAATTTTTCTTTCATAACTTCCTCTCTTGGATTTGTTATTTAGGTTTTCTCCTAACCAATATTTTAAAACTAAAAATAGTCTTCACTTTAAAACTATCAAAATACCTGATGCCAAGATACAAACTAATAATATTAAATATCTTTTTCCAAACTAAGGATTCAGTAAAAGTTCACAGTGAACATTAGGCATTCATATGAATTAATGTCAGACTATAGAATTTTTTGAAATTCCATAAAATATTTAATAGCATCTTGTGGACTAATTTTATTCCATGGCGGCACTAAGATGCAGAAAATATGATGGTTATAAACAAGATCCCTGAAACCAGACTACTCTAAGTTACTTACTAACTGGTTGACTATGGACGAGTTATTTAACTTCTCTATGCTTCAGTTTTCTCATCTGTATAATGGAGATAGTATTTCATGAAGTGGGATCATTGAGCCATGTTAATATTAGCTGTTATCGTAGAATCTTCTGAGAATGCAGATCTTGAAGCATCAATATAAAATTTATGGTACTGTTAATTGGCCTTATTATTGTTTGGAGAATCAATTCCATGTGAAATTTGAAAACAACAACAACAACAACAAAAAAAAAACCTCAGCTACTACACTCCCACATAATATACCGTAGAGTTGCTCAGCGAGAAGAAATTGTTCTATTGAAAAAGAATGCCTGCAATTCCATAGCATCTGCCCTTGAGTCTTTTATAGTAAAAGTACAATTTTTTTCTCTCCCCACAGCATCTTTATCTCTATGATAGTTCCTACTTTTGACAGTCATACGTACTGATACTCTAGTTATAGTTTCCCTGCAGGATGACTGCTTTGTCTTTTTGAAAGACACCCTCAAGTGAATTGTGCATATGTTATTTAGCTTTTCTTCCAAACATCCCTCTAAGAATGTTGGAAATCCATCTAATTGTGTTGTCACACAGTAATAGGCAAAAAGGAAATTAACTTTTTTTTTCCTTACTTGGGATAAAACCCAGGGCCTCATGCATGGTAGGCAAGCACTCTATCATTGAGCTATATCCCCAGCTTTGAAATTATTCTTATTAATTTCATTCTAAGAGCACACCCATAAATATTCTGTTTTTAAAGCTCAATTTCAAGTACACAGTAAAGAGAAATTTTAAGATATACCCTTTCTTTTGACTCAAATATCACCCTCTATCATTTTTAAGTGTGTTACTCAAAATAGATGCTTTTTAAAATTTATATCCTTGTGTGATACTGTTAGAATTTTGTATTATGGCATTGTTTTTGATGATCAGGAGAGTTAATGACCTACAAAAGCTATCAATGCCCAAAGGCAGCTGAATGACATACAAGTCATGTCATCTTTCCAAACAGTTTAGCCCATTTCAGCAGTTACTGATCACAGGACAGAATCCACATGTGAAATGTTTAAACAGAGCCATTTAGGTAAGGAATTGAAGAATAAAATAAAATTAATTTCTCTCTCCTAATCTGACTAGTATTTACTGTGCACATTTAACTTTAAAAATGAGGATCAACTACTCATTTTGTTTTTCACTTATTTGAAGTATGTAGTGGGTAAAGGATTGTTCAACTGAGCCTATGAACTACCTGAAAAGAGGAATCAAAAGATGCTACATACTAGCTGGCATGGTGGTGCACGCCTGTAATCCCAGCAGCACAGAAGGCTGAGGCAGGAGGATCATGAGTTCAAAGCCAGCCTCAGCAACAGTGAGGTACTAAACAACTCAGTGAGACCCTGTCTCCAAATAAAATACAAAATAGGGCTGGAGATGTGGCTTAGTGGTTGAGTGCCCTTGGTTCAATCCCTGAGACCCCACCCTCACCCCCAACACCACACACAAAGATGCTACATACTTACATAAATTCATTCAGCCCAGATTCTGAGATTCTGGTTCTCAGTGCAAAGGCTCAGAAATTTGATTTGGTTGGCACACAATGAACAGGTGAGACATGGACTCAAACTAAACCAAGCATAGAGTTCCCTGTAGGCAGGACCAGAATATTCATTCCTGGAGTGAGAACTCTATGGAAAACCAACTTCTGGAAGGAAATGAAGTTTGAGCAAGAGGATTTCATTGTATGATTTGAGTGATTAATAGTATGAAGATTTGTCAGACAGTGATTTGTTTCATCACCCAACATAGAACATGTGTTATAGAGTACAAACAAGTTGTTTCCCTTTAGAGACCTGGAAATTTCTTCCCTGGTTGCAGTCCATATGTACACCATTAGCATCTAGCTCCTTAGATCTTCTTTAACTAGGTCCAAGCTCACTGTCTCTTCTCCCCCATCCTGTGTTTCTTTTAAAGGACTGTATTATCATCAAATAGATTCCATCTTACTGAATTACAATCACAGTCCAACCCTGCCTTCTGGAGGAAACATCCTGATTTTCTTGATAAAGTTTTGGCTATTTCTGATCTTGGCCACTCATTTACAAACCCATTAGCCTATTCATACAGATACATTCAGTGCTTAACTAATTGAACTCTCAGAGGACAATTTTATTTCTTATATTCTTTCCATCTTCTCTGTCATCTGTATGTGCTCCCCTTCCTCTATTCCCCTCACAGGGCAGACCTTTGGATTTTTAGAACAGAGACTAGATTTTACAGCCAAAGGCAGGGATAACAATTAGCATCATTCAAACATTTTTTATAGCTCTCCACTCCTTGAATAATTGCTAAATATGATTCTGTAGAGTACTCATGTAGGACCTTCTAAATCTGATATTTCAGACATAAAATATTTCTTAAGTAAATCCGGCTGTAATGATAATATATTCATTGACTGGGTTTCCAATTATTTTTTCCATGTCAGCATAAAATCAAAGAGACACACAAAGAATGGAAAGAATCAATCGTGTTCTTTATGTGAGGAGACAGCAGTTGACAGTGATGCACAATCCAAACCATTAAATTTTCTGAAGTGCCCCTGTTGCTCTTAACCTTGCTTCTTCCTGTTTGTTTCAATCTTGGGGCCCTCTGATCCCTGATGCCTCTAAGGCTTTAGATATGGAAGAAAGATTTAGAGTAAATCCAGACAGTCTGCAATGACTTGGGCAATTTCCTCCAAGGTGGCTACCTCTTGGTCTGTAGGAAACAGTTCAATTTTGAGTCATTTCAACAACATTTTGGTTTGGTGCTTACTGTATACAAAAAACAGGGGATTGGAAAGTTGGGAAGGCTCTGGACTCGAACCTGTCCTTTCAGTTGTTCTGAGATTTTGAGGTCATCCTGATCTTATGGCTATTGCAAGGCCCCAGAGCAGTCTTTGAGTGGCTATCTGGTTATGTCTGCAAGTCTGGCAAGAGCCAAGCAAACCATGTATAACTCGCATGTAGAATGTAGTTCATAGACCTGAGGAGAGACTAAGGGATAGTATGTTGGGATGATGTTCAATCACAAAATCCAACAGATCACCCTAGGAGTCATCATCTTTGAGGAACTGCACAGAGGGAATCCAAATCAATAAAATGTGCTCAAAAGTTAGTGATGAGAGACAGGGCCTGGTAAGCTTCTTATGTTCACAAGGGGGTAATTTTAAAACATCTATTTTGTAGTTCAGTAGTTGCCCCCATATAGCATCCCAAGACTTCCATAATGGATGCCTGAAACTGAGGATAGTAATGAACCATATATACACTAAGTTTTTTTTTTTCCTGTCTACCACATAGTACCATAGTTAATTTGTCCTTCTATGTTTTATGACCTATGTCTTATGCCTTCTTAAAACATATGTTTTAAGCCTCATTTGTATCACTATTTTTGCACTCTGAGGCCATTATCAATAATCATTACTTGAACATAAACACTGCAATATGGATTAACAAGATGGCTATTAAGTGAGTAATGGGCAGGTAGTATATACAGTATGGATACACTGAACAAAGGGAGAAGCCACATCCTAAGCAGGACAGAATGGGATGGCACAAAATGTCATCACTCTATTCAAAATGGCACACGATTTAAAACTTCAGAATTGCTTGCTTTTGGAATTTTTTTATATTTTCAGACTGAAGTTGACTTCAGGTAATTGAAACTGCAAATGAGCGGGGAGATATATATATATATATATATATATATATATATATATATATATATATGGGCACAATCAGGAGCCACTTGTCAAAAGAAACTAACTTTATTTTTAGAACCACACACGCCAAACAAAACAGCCTCTCAGGAAAAACCCTCAGAGCCTCAACTGCCACCACCGGCTTCCCCCAAGCCTCTCTCTCCCACACAAGCTTCTCCCCACATCCCACAATCCTCCTGCTCTTGAGGCCGATTGGCTGGGTCACGTGGGCGGAGCAAAAAATGTCCCCCAATGAGCAGCTCCGTGGTCTGAAAGGGCAGGGAAACAGCCCAATGAGCATCACCGCAGAGGAGCCAATCAGCTAGATGTTGCTGGGGCCGCTGTGAGCCAATCATCAGCCGGCAGCTGGAAGTTTGCTGGCAGCTGGAAGTTTGCTGGGGCCCCTTCGGCTGTGGCTCTCAACATCTCCCCCTCTCTGTTTAAACAACAAGCATGTGGCTTAGGGACCGTGCCTGCCTTAGGTTGTCCAATAGTACATATGGTCCTTACCCGTTAGGTTGGTACCATTGCAATTGGATCTTACCCGTCACTGACTACCGATCCAGTATATAGCCACACCTGTAGAGAGGTCTTTGTACCAGCGGGGGGGTGAGGTTCTTTGCCTCACCTCTGTTGGCCCCCAAATTTTAGCTGGACGATCATGACAAGCAGAAGGGAGGAAGATACACTAAGCCAATTGACGGCTCCTTTTGGAAAAATTGTACCATCAATGACATCATCAGCAAAAATACCCCAACACTACCACAAGTCGCTGCACCAACAGATAGTTCACAATGCATACAGGTGAGTTCACAATGTGTCCAGGCAAGTTCTGAAAGCAGTTCAGTGATGGCTATTGCAGAAGCTGTAGATTGGTTTTATCTTTGACTTCACCAGCACTGGAATGAAGATAGGAATTCTGGCAATAATGGCTAAAGAAAAAATTATGTAACATTCCAGAAGGCACTAAAAGAAAACAATTTTCTTAACAATTTACATTGTCTTCACCGGCACTGGGATGAAGATAGGAATTCTGGCAATAATGGCTAAAGAAAAAATTATGTAACATTCCAGAAGGCACTAAAAGAAAACAATTTTCTTAACAATTTACATTGTCTTTAAGAGAATTATTAAATATAATGAAAAGGAAAGGTGAAAGTAAACAAACAGATCTGTTAACCTTCTTTTTTGTTTACATATTAAAACAATCCTCAACAGTTGTTTACCCAATTTAAATTAAACCATATAAATCACGTGAAAAAAAATATTTGGATCCATTTTATCATGAGTGCTCATCATATATGATATATGGACATACGTACATTCAAACATATAACACAAAACACAAGTGTGCACACATAATATAATACATACAACACATAACATTATAGTAAAGGCCTTATAACTTTTTACAGGTGAAATCTCCATTGCAATGTTTAAAAACTCTATAGTCAAAAAAAATAGAACTGATCAGCAAAACATTAACCTAGGTCTGTAAGAGCTCAAAAAACAAAATAGAACTTCATGATATGGCAAAGGGCAATAATAAAATAGATATTGAAAAAAGCATCCTGGTTCTGTTGCAGATGTAAGAATAGCCAAACTGGAGTTTTGGATATCAGTTGTTATGGATTTGAGCCAAGTCATCTTCTTTTTGGTCTGTAGAAATCGCTTTAGTTAATCTTTCTGGAATCCAAATCGGCTGCTGTTCTCCCTGTGGAAACATATAAACACACCCCAGACTCCAGACAATCACTGGGTCAGGACCTTGGTTAATCTCTCTGGAATCCAAATCGGCTGCTGTTCTCCCTGTGGAAACACACAAACAGACCCCCGACTCCAGACAATTACTGGGTCAGGACCTTTCCATTGTCCTGTTAGAATATCCTTCCAAAGTACCTTGGGCTTATGCACATTTTTTGGACACATATGCCTTTCCGCAGCACTAAGTCCTGATGAATCCAAATTTAAAAAGTTTAGAGTAAAAAGGGTTATTTTAAGTTTATCTTTGGGGAATATATACCCCTTCCCAATTCCTTCTTTTTGCTTTAATAAGTACATTTTAATAGTTTGATGAGCTCTTTCAACTATGCCTTGTCCCTGTGGATTGTATGGGATTCCTGTTATATGAGTAATGCCAAATGTTGAGCAAAATTGTTTAAAAGAGGTAGAAGTATAACCAGGGGCATTATCTGTTTTTAACTGTTTTGGAACACCCACAGTGGCAAAATTTTGTAAGCAATGAGCTATAACATCTTTAGTTTTTTCTCCGGCATGAAGGGAGCCCATCAAAAATCCAGAAGAAGTATCAACTGTAATAGGCAAATATTTTAATTTTCCAAATTCTGGCAAGTGTGTGACGTCCATCTGCCAAATATGGTTAGGTATCAATCCTCTAGGATTGACTCCAAGATTAACTTGTGGTAAAAAGGTCACACAATTTTGACATTGTTTTATTATTTGTCTAGCTTGTTCCTTAGTTATTTTAAAATGCTTTTGTAAAGTATTAGTATTGACATGGAACTTTTTATGAAAATTTATAGCTTCTTCTAGTGTAGAGAAAATATGTATGTCATGTGTAGTTTTATCTGCTAAATCATTGCCCAAACTAAGGGTTCCAGGCAATCCTGTATGTGCCCTGATATGTCCTATGAAGAATGGATCTTTTCTGTCCCAGATTAGACTTTGTATAGTGGAAAGCAAAGAGAAAACAGTAGAGGAAGGGGAAATCCTACCAGCATCTTCAAGGGATACTATAGCATTAACTATATACTGACTATTGGAAAATAAATTAAATACAGAATCTTTAAACATCACAAAAGCTTGTAATACTGCATTAAGCTCTACCTTTTGAGCTGATTGTTTGGGTACTAAAAATGTAAAAGTTTGATCAGGTGTAACTATTGCTGCTGTACCATTATTTGATCCATCAGTGAATATATTTGGAGCATTCATGATAGGTGTTTTTCTTGTCATTTTTGGAAAAATTACAGGATGCAATGACCAAAAAGACAATAAAGGATTAGATGGTAAGTGGTTACCAAATGAAACATTAGATTTGCACATGATTATTGCCCAAGTATTTAACTCATTAGCTAACTCATCAATTTGATTCATAGTATATGGAGTAATAATTTTATTGGGAGAAATTCCAAACACTCCCTTTGCTGCTTTTATTCCTTTGAGTATTAATTGTTCTACAGCCTCAGGATACCTAGTAAGAATAGTGTTAGGAGAATAAGATAAATGTATCCATAATAATGGAACTTCTTGCCAAAATACTCCTGTAGGAATATTTTTTGTTGGTAGTACAATAAATAATAAAGGCAAACTTATATCAATTCTATCCAAATGCATATTTTCCATATATGTTTCAATGATTTTTAATGCCTTTCTTTCTTCAGGTGTTAACATTCGGGGTGAATTTGGATCTGATGGACCTTTTAGGATATCAAATAAAGGTCCCAACTCTCCTGTTGGTATACCTAAATAAGGCCTTATCCAATTTATGTCTCCTAATAACTTTTGAAAGTCATTAAGTGATTTGAGTTGATCTACTCGTATTTGAATTTTTGGTGGACGGACCATGGTTGAGGATAATAGAACTCCTAAATAATTAATTGGAAAATTTATTTGTACTTTATCTATTGCTATCTCTAGGTTATAATTTTTTAATAAGTTTGTAAGTGTGGCATAACATTCTAGCAATGTGTTTTTATCTTTGTGTGCTAATAATACATCATCCATATAGTGAAATATTTGTAGTTCAGGATTTTGATTTCTAAGTGGCTGGATTACTTTGTTAACATAAATTTGACACATAGTTGGGCTGTTAGCCATCCCTTGAGGGAGTACTTTCCATTCATATCTCTGATCAGGACCTTCATGATTCAGTGCAGGGATAGTAAATGCAAAACGTGGACTATCCTCAGGATGAATTGGAATTGAAAAAAAAAATCTTTAATATCTATAACTAAAACATACCAGGTTTTTGGCAAAGCAGACAACTGAGGAATCCCCGATTGAGCAGGTCCCATAATAACCATCTCATTATTAATGGCTCTTAAATCTTGCAGTAATCTCCATTTACCAGATTTCTTTTTGATGACAAAAATGGGAGTATTATGGGGAGATACAGAAGGTTGTATATGTCCTTCTGCTAATTGTTGTTTGACCAGGTCATGGGCTGCTTGTATCTTTTCTTTAGTCAGGGGCCACTGAGGAACCCATACTGGTCTTTCTGATTTCCAAGTAATTTTTATTGTCTCAGTGGCCCTTTCTGAAAATCCAACCCATGTCTGTCTGTTCCTTGATCTATTTGTATTGGTGCTGCTATACCTTGTTCTTGTTTTTCTAATCTTTTTCCTTTCCTAAAACCTTGTCTAGTCATAATAGTGGGTGCATTTTGGTTGATGTTATTTGTTAATGTCAAACCTAATTGATCTAGGACATCTCGTCCCCATAAATTTATGGGAAGATGATCCAATACATATGGCTGTATAGTTCCTTCACATCCTTCAGGATCCTTCCAATATAATACCATTGCACTTCTATGGGGATTAGTTGCCACTCCTAGGCCTCGAAGCGTTTGAGTGGCTTGTTGTAATGGCCAATGTTTTGGCCATTCTTGACGAGAGATGATGCTAAGGTCTGCACCTGTATCCAGTAGCCCATTAAATTCATGTCCTTGAATATTTAGTTTTAGCATGGGGCGAGAATCTAAATTTAAAGAAAGCATAGCCCAATCTACACCTGTGGAGCCTAATCCCTTGGAACCTCTTTCTACAGTACGACTGGAAAATTTATCATGTAGGCTGGGTATTATTAGTAACTGTGCTATTCTATCTCCTGGTGAAATTACTGATATACCCTTTGGAGAACTGGCTATAATTTTTATTTCACCTTCATAATCGGGATCAATTACCCCAGGACTTATCATAAGTCCTTTTAGAGTAGAAGAGCTGCGTCCCAATAATAAGCCTACTGTTCCTTTGGGAAGAGGTCCTTTCAGCCCTGTGGGAATGATTTGAACTCCCATCTCTGGAGTTAGTACTGCTCTGGCGGAGGTGCAGATGTCCAACCCTGCGCTCCCTCTGGTTTGTCTGATGAGGGATCTGATGGACAATGTGTCCTGGGCACTACCCTGATGGGGTTGCTGGGTTCCTCCAGTGCTCTGTATATTTGTGGTTTTGGGCCCCGGAGCATTGGGCCCCCCTGTCCATTTTTTGGCAATGGAGCCCGATGCCTTTCTCCACGATATCGTGGATAAACACCTGGTCCTTGTTCGTTTTTTGATAATGGAGTACCCTCTATGGTGGTTTGAGAACGGCATTCATTAGCCCAATGTCTCCCTCTACGGCATCGTGGGCAAATACCTGGTATTCTACTCCTTTGATACCTAGTTTTGTTAAACCCTCCTCCAATGGGGCAATTCCTTTTAAAATGTCCTGTTTGTTCACAATTGTAGCATGTTCTTGGCCTGGCATCTAAAGCCTGTTTTACTGCAGCTGCCACAATTTGCCCTTGTTCATTAATGTCTCTGGCATTTAAAGCCTGTTTGACTGCAGCTGCCATGACTTGCTCTTGTTCATTAATGTCTCTACATAATTTAATATATGTGTTTAAATCTTCATGTTTCCATGGTCTAATGATATCTCTGCACCAACAATTCGCTTGCTCATAAGCCAGTTGTTTTAGTAATGGCATTGCTTGTTCTGTATTTCCAAAAACTCTGGTAGCTGTTTGAATAAGCCTATCTACAAATTCAGCATAAGGTTCATTAGCTCCTTGTATTACCTTAGATAACTGACCTTGTAAACCTCCATGTCCTTGTAAAGTCTTCCATGCCTTAATTGCATCTACAGCAATTTGTGCATATACACCAGGATCATACGCAATTTGTTGCTGCTGATCCTCATAAGGTCCCTTTCCTAACAACATATCTAGATTTCTCTGAGGATAACCAGCTGCTGCATTTCGCCTAGCCGTCTCCTTGCAAAATTCCTCATTGGCAACCTTCCATAACAGGTATTGTCCTCCATTTAGCACAGCTTTACACATATTAGCCCAATCTGCTGGTGTCATGTTCAAGTTGTTAATGGATTCGACCATGCTTACAGTGAAGGGTGCTTGAGGACCATAGGTTGTTACAGCCTCTTTTAGCTGCTTCACTGTTTTGAAATTTAAAACATGGTAAACTCGCTGCCCTCCTGCCTCAAATACAGGGCATGTTAATATTTGAGATCTTGTCTCAGGATCCCAACTATCAACTGCGGGGGTTGGGGACCTCCCAGCATATGGAGGTGGCCTTGTTAGTTGGACACTTACGTCCTCTGGTGATAGAAAGGTGTTAGTAGCAGTCTCCTGTAGAGGTGGTGCTGTTGGTTGGACAGTTACACCTTCTGGTGATAGAAAGGTGTTAGTAGCAGTCTCCTGTTGTAACTTTCCCCCTGATGGCTTTTTCTGTTTTACACTTTCTTTCTCTGTCTGACTAGCTTGAGAGGCCTTCTCTTTTACTTGAATCTTTTCCTCTGTCTGACTAACTTGAGAGACCTTCTCTTTTACTTGAATCAATATGTCTTCTCCTTCCTCTACCATTGTCTGAACTGAAGGCTTTGGACTAAGCAAACAAGATACGAACGTCCACAATGGCAATGTGCCAACTGGCAGAGTCCCTGGGCATTTCTTTTCTATTCTTTTTAAATCTTCACCATGATGGTTCCATTGTGATGTATTTAACAACTCCTCCTTAAAAAGCCATGGGCTACATTTTTGTATTGTATCAACGTATGCCCTGACTGTTCTTGATTTTACTGAGATGCCTCCTTCCTCTAACAATTTACTTAACACTCTTTCAGTTTGTTTTTTACTAATTTCTGATCCCGTATTTCTACTATAATACAACCCAACAAGATGACGCCAAACAAAACCGAGACAGAATGAAATAAAAAGGGAACAACAAAAAGTCATTATAGCCTTTCTATCCTCCTGACATGTGCATCCGTCCTTTCTCCCTATCTGTTCCTCAGACGTAAATAGTTTTTCCTCAGATGTGAGCGGTTTTTCTTCTGTCTCACTCATCTCCAGGGACAGGCAACTTAAAACAAAAGTGAAGCAAAATAAAAGAGGAATCTTAAAATGGCTACCCATCCTCTCGCCCTACCCTCAGGGGCGAGCAGTTTCACTTACCCTCAGTCGCTCCCCGTGCGAGCCACCAAATGCCGCAGTCTGGCTGGGCACAATCAGGAGCCACTTGTCAAAAGAAACTAACTTTATTTTTAGAACCACACACGCCAAACAAAACAGCCTCTCAGGAAAAACCCTCAGAGCCTCAACTGCCACCACCGGCTTCCCCCAAGCCTCTCTCTCCCACACAGGCTTCTCTCCACCTCCCACAATCCTCCTGCTCTTGAGGCCGATTGGCTGGGTCACGTGGGCGGAGCCAAAAAAGTCCCCCAATGAGCATCTCCATGGTCTGAAAGGGCAGGGAAACAGCCCAATGAGCATCACCGCAGAGGAGCCAATCAGCTAGATGTTGCTGGGGCCGCTGTGAGCCAATCATCAGCCGGCAGCTGGAAGTTTGCTGGCAGCTGGAAGTTTGCTGGGGCCCCTTCGGCTGTGGCTCTCAACAGATATATATATATATATATATATATATATATATATAGATAGATAGATAGATAGATAGATATAGATATAGATATCATATTATATATATTACATATTTGTGATAATTATATATATATTACATATATATATATACTACATATTTGTGATAATTCACAAACAACTGCATAAATCATGAGAAATAAAGCCCTTCTTATGAGTAAAACATTACCCAGTATAGGGGAAGGCCCTGTGTTCTCCTCTGTGATTATATGAAAGTAATCAGGATCTTGAATTTCCCCTGAATTTACCTATATTTATACTACTAATGTATGTAGTTCTAAATTAAATAAAATAAAAGGTACAAGATATAGCCTTCATATTGCAGTCATTCTGCATGAATTCTTCTGTAAATGAAGCATTTTCATTCATTGTTTGTGAGATCTATTTAGATTGATACATAGTATGTATTTATACTTGTTTCACCAGTTGTGCTTTTTATGCCTATGGCCCGAGTTTGGTGGGGGGAGAGAAGGAGGGAGCTGCTTAAAGGGTCCTGACCTGTCGTGGACCATCCAGGATGTGCATTTAGTGTCCCAAAGTGGTGACCCAATCCAGCTTCAAGAGTGATGATAGGATCTGGCTGTCAGAGGAAGCCAATTATAATAGAAGAAACTGAATTTGCATGGAGGGCCTGGAATCAACTCAATGCCATTTTGTGGTTTAAAAAACAAAACATGAAATAAGTATTTAATAAATGCATGTTTGCTGATTTTAAAAATGTTGTTTGTGTTAGGTACATTGGTATTTCAAAAATTATGTTGTTTTACAAGTGCTGTGGGGAAAACTGCCTAATTAATTTTTCTCTTTTGTTTCTTCCACCTTTTCAGTATTTTAATCATTCTGTCCCAGGGGATCTGAATCCTGCTTTGCAGCTTTCTGAAGAACCCAAGTTGAGCATCATTAGTGAAATTCAGCCGCTGTCTGACTACACATCACAGTAAAGCTTTGGAAATTTTTTTCTTTTTTTTTAGTTAAAACAATAATGACTTTCTTGGAACACAATTCCAGTAGAGTCTGTTTTCTGTGTATCCTGGAAGACTATCTAGCCACCATCAGCAATTCTGCAGAGACTTTATAAAAACTACTTTCACCAAACTTGAACTGAGTGACTCTGAGTTGGCCAGGGGGAACCTCAGCAATCGTCCACATCATTTCACCCTCTGGAAGATTCAACCAGTGAGTCCTACTCACAGCTGCCACTGAAATATCATGTCTAAGAATTCGGAATTGATCAATCTGTCATTCTTATTAGATCATGAGAAGGAAATGATCCTGGGAGTCCTAAAGAGAGATGAATATTTGAAAAAAGTAGAGGACAAGAGAATAAGGTAAGACCCTTTTATCATTTCCTCCCTCCTTGACTGTTTCCTGTTTGAAGCAATTTAAATCAGAAATAGGGTAAGTGTGACCACATTGGAAGCAGATGTTTGTCAGGGACGTTATGGGTTCCCAATAGTGGACCAAATATTAGAAAACATCTTCGGTATTTCAGCAATTACTAAAATAGGAACATGAACTCCATTGAATCATATGGTGTTAGTGAGAGCGCTCATTTGCTAACAACATCATAACTAATACCTAAGAAGAACGATACTCAAGTTTGTTTAACAACCCTGGTATGTATTTGTTGTGTGACTTTGAGCAAGTTATTTGCTATGATTTGGATCTTGACTATTCCTCAAAGGCCTATATGTTAATGTCATGGTCCCCAGCTTGGTGCTCATGAGAGGTGTTAGAAACTATAAGAAATGGGGCCTATCTTCAATAGATGAATGGATAAAGAAACTGTGGTGTATATACACGATGGAATATTACTCTTCCCTAAAGAAGAATGAAATTATGGTATTCGCAGGTAAATGGATGGAGTTGGAGAATATAATGCTAAGTAAAGTAAGCTAATCCCAAAAAACCAAAGGCCGAATGTTTTCTCTGATATGAGGATGCTGATACATAATGAGGATGGTGGGGGGGAGCATGGGAGGAATGGAGGAACTTTAGATAGGGCAAAGGGGAGGGAGGGGAAAGGAAGGGGACATGGGGGTAGGAAAAATGGTGGAATGAGATGGACATCATTACCCCAAGTACATGTATGAAGACACAAATGGTATGAATCTACTTTGTGTACAACCAGAGACATGAAAATTTGTGCTGTATATGTGTACTATGAATTGAAATGCATTCTGATGTCATGTATAACAAATTAGAATAAATAAATTTTAAAAAATTTTAAAAAAGAGAGAGATGTGGCCTAGTGGGAGGACTTATGTCACTGGGGTTGTGCCCACAAAGGGGATTGTGGGACACCAATCTCTTTTTTTTTTTTTTTTTTTTGCTTTCTGGTCACCGTGAGGTAAATAGGCATCCTCTGCCACATGCACCCACTATGTGTATTGCCTTGTCAAAGCCCAAAAGCAACTGGACCAAGCCACCATGGGTGGAAATCATGAGCCAAAATAAACCCTTTCTGTTTTTAAGTTGATTGTTTCAGATATTTTGTCATAGTAACAGAAAGCTGAAAACACATTACTCAATTTCTTCATGCCTTGCTTTCTCATCAGTAAAACAAAGATAATAAGTCAAGCGTGGTGGCGCATACCTGTAATTCCAGCAGCTCGGGAGGCTGAGATAGGAAGATCATGAGTTTAAAGCCAGCCTCAGCAATGGCGAGGCCCTAAGCAACTCAGTGAGACCCTGTTTCTAAATAAAATACAAAATAGGGCTGGGGATGTGGGTCAGTGCCTCTGGGTTCAATCCCTGGTACCAAAAAAAGAATAGTACCTCACAGGATTGTTGAAGAAAGGTAATTATCAAGAAAGATGATACACGTGCAATGCTTGGTACCTGAGTATTCAATAAACATGAGTTATTATTTATTTGTAATGCCTTTCTCAGGTCAGTCTTATTGGAACTTTGCCTTTACCCACACCTGGGAGAAGAAGAAAGGGATCTGGATAGTGAAAAGTTCCCATGGTAACTCCCGAGTCAGTTGAATTTATTGACATAAGTTTCTATGTGAATGGAGTTGAGCAATATGAATACAGTTGGGTTTCACATACATTTTAGGCAGGGCTGATATTTAGTTGGTTTCCCAGGTATGACCTCACCTGTGTGTCAGCCAGCATCCACTCTGATTGGTTGCATCATCTGCTCTGAATTGTCATATCATCATTATGATTAGTTGCAATACCCATTGTCATTGGTTGCTGCCTGTACTGGTTATTACGCCTCACCCCAGAAGAGAGGTTATACATAAAAATTAATATAAAGAAATTCCCTCTTCAATAACTGCCAACTGTGCATGGTGTACTTTTTTGGTCTTTTGTGGCTCCCCAAATAATAATCTGAGTCTTATATTTATTATTTTATTTTCTGGTGCTGAGGATTGAATCCAGAGCCTTGTGCATGATAAGCATGATAAACATAAACTCTGTCACTGAGCTGCACCCCCAGCTCATGAAACTTATTTTACTTGAGGATAAAACTTGTCATAAAATTATCTTCACATGTTACAAAAATATTCACTATTCCTGAAGCAAGTAGGATCCTTAGAATTGGAACTACATCAAAATATTCTTGACTTGATATTTATTTCATAGTTAAAAGTACAGAGACTTTATTTCTACTTTTCCAAGATATTCAACCAATCTTATAGAAACCAAAGGTTTTGATTAAAATTATTGTCCTTTTTCGAGGCCTAGAATTCAAGTGCAGTTAATTATTGTAAAGAAATCAGGAATTGTATTTTTGGCATTAGTGTAGTCTAGTTGCAAAAGTGAATAAATTGTGTAATGCACTGCAGAAAGTGACATTGTTTATGGGGGATGATGTATTAACTTATTGGTGACATTCTCAGGGAAATTAAAAATCATTCCCTAGGAAGAAATAATTTAATACCAGATCCTGGGAAGCATTGAAATATAACAAATGGGATTTTATTCAGAATATTTGTTACTGTCATTCTCAATAACTTTTTGAAATAATCTATTATACTCCCTCTTCTCTTTTCCCATTTTA
The DNA here is from genome assembly GCF_021218885.2 of Marmota monax. NCBI lineage: Eukaryota > Metazoa > Chordata > Mammalia > Rodentia > Sciuridae > Marmota > Marmota monax. Next base: position 2,095,269 of record NW_026694092.1, read on the forward strand.
TTTTTTCCTTGTCTTCTTACCAACTATAAATGAATAAAGCCAATTGTGTAATTTACAACAGAGCTGTCAAGAATACCATCACTAATTTCCTGGATTTTTCAAACTTTTGAGAGTAGCAGAAAAAAGGCTTCTATAGATCCAAGAGACACTTTTATAGAAAATAGGTGTTTTAAAGCTATGTTTTTTCCCCTTCTTTAATAATAACAGTGGCTAATATTTATTGAGTGTCCTGTATAACTGCATTAGATATGTTGTCTCATTTTGGTCTGAGCTCTCAAGACAGGAGCTTAGGCTGGGTGACTCAGACTCAGCCACCCTTAATGGCCTCATGTATTGAGAAGTCATCCCAAAGTGGGTGGCAAGATGTTTAGAGTACATGCTGTTGAATCACACATCCAGAATTCAAATCTTAGATGCATCATGAAATCTTTCGATTACTTTAGACAAGAAGCTTCCATAGATAAATCTATTTCCCCATCTGACAAAATAGAAATAATAATAGTAGTTACCTTATACGGTTGGCTTTAGGATTAAATCAGTTGTCTTTAGGTGACTGGTGTTTCCCATAGAGCTACAAGTGACAGGCAACTCTCCCCTGCGTCCCCTTCTCCCTTACAGATTTCTCTGAGAGTACTTCAGAAGTCACTTGTACACAAGTGTACATCTCAGAATTATTTCTGGAAGATCCAGCCCAAAAGACTGTAAAGCTTCTATTACTAAAGATATTGCTATTTAACAAAGTTAGTTTTAAGGGAAATATACATATAATAAGTCTGGGGGGTAACATTAAAAGTGAGGATTTTTGGTTTATTTGATTTACAAATTAAGATGTTCCCAGCAATTTTTATCATAGTCATTAGGGTTTAGATACTGGCAAAACAAGAAATGAGGCACTACATTTAAGCACCTTGGTCAGATAGTATTACTTTCTGTTTTTGTTTTTTTTTAATCCTTTATCCTTCTCTGATTCTTCCTCTTTTTTTTTTTAGAGAGAGAGAGAGAGAGAGAGAATTTTTCTGAATATTTATTTTTTTTTCAGTTTTCAGCGGGCACAACATCTTTGTTTGTATGTGGTGCTGAGGATCGAACCTGGGCCGCATGCATGCCAGGCGAGCGCGCTACCGCTTGAGCCACATCCCCACCCCTCTTCCTCTTTTTTATTGTAAGTTTAAATACAACCTAAATCCACTCAGTGCAGCTTAATTTGGACTCAATATGTCTGCATGATAGTGAAACTCTGCAAATACTTTTGTATCACCTGCTTTCTACTGGTCCATATTGGACTCTTGAGAGAAGAGCAGATTGATATAAAAGAACAGAAGACTTCTCGGGGTATTCTGCTATAGAATCCAGAGATTCTGTGATATTCAATTGGAGGAAAACTATACCCTTATTTTTATCAGCCTTAAATGAAATTCAGCATGTCATTCAGTTATGAATGTAGGCAGAACACCACAGTAGTATTAACTGTATCTCTGACTTTGTCACCAGGAGAGGTGGTAGAAATTAACATATCACATTGATGATGTAACAAATACTTCAAAATATCATTTATGTTCATCACTACTACAAAATCATGGCAATTATTATGTCTGCCAAGGGATTTTGTTATTTAATATGAAAATGAAGTACCTATTATTGTAGAGCAATTTAATTTAATTTTTTTTTCTTTTTGTCCACTCTTAGGAATGGAATCCAGGGCCTTACACATTCTAGGCAAGTGCTCGGCAAACACTGAGCCATATTCTCAGTTCCAATTTATTTTTTAATATTTTAATACTGCATTTCAATATAATTAAGTTTCTTTGTAAACCTGTGTATTGTATAATATGCAGACAAAAGCATGATTCTGAGATCAGGGTCCTTAAGCTTCACCAGGCTAGCAGAATACTTCATGGCACCAAAAACAGGAAGGTGCCCAATATAGAAGCTCACAGGGGAAGACAGATATGTAACAAACTAAAGAAAATAAGCACAAACTAGAGGCAGAACCCAGAGGTTAGCATAGAACACACTGTCTTTGGGGATTCTATTAGTCAGGACTCTCCAGAGAAACAGAACCAATAGAATGTAGATAGATAGATAGATAGATAGATAGATAGATATTTAGAATAATGGAGAGATACATGGACAGGTAAAAGTATTTATTATAAGGAATTGACTCATGTGATTGTGGAGGTTGAGAAGTCCAGTTCCAGGAAAAAAAATGGCATAGTTTCAATCCAAGTCCACAGGCCTGAGAACCATGAAAGCCAATGGTGTGAATTCCGGTCCAAGTCTGAAGGCCAAATGCAAGAGAAAACTGATCTCCCAGCTTGATTGTCAAGCAGAGAAAGAGAATTATTTATTACTCAGCCTTTTATTCTATTCAGCTCTTTACTAGATCAGTTGAAGTTCACTTATACTGGGGAGGGCAATGTACTTTATCTAGTCTACTGTTAATCTTATCCAGAAACACTGCAACAAGAAATATCCAGAAACAATGTTTAATCAAATATCTGGGCACTCAGTGGCCCAGTTAAGTTGCCATATATACTTAGCAGGAATATATATATATATATATAATATCAGTAAAGGGACTATTGCCATATAGTCCCTTTATTACACTTTTTTTTTGGGGGGGGGCACTGGAGATTGAATCCAGGGTCACTTAATCACTGATCCACATCCCCAGCCCTATTTTTTATGTTTTCTTTTTCTTTTTTGAGACAGAGTCTCACTACATCCTTAGGGCCTTGCTAGGTTGCTGAGGTTGGTCTTCAATTTACAATCTTCCTGCCTCAGCCTCCAAAGTCACTGCAATTACAAGTACGAACCACTACTTCTGGCTTTCTTACACTTTTGTGAATTTTATAGCTAGTACTGGCTTTGCATTCCTATTTCCTTCTCTCTCTCTCTCTCTCTTTCTATCTATCTATCTATCTCTATCTCTCCCCTTACATCTCACCACTTGTGGCTATTCCTTACTCTAACTTTGCCAGATCAGACAGGGAACTTAGTCTTTTTTACTTCTTATCCTCCCAAACCATCAACACAAGGAATGTAGGTGTGTAGCATGTTTTATTGCAGCAGTAAACTTTGATGCTTCCCATTTCAAAAATCGTTTCCACCATGCTACAGAGATATAAATTGATATCTTGTGGAAGTTGAAGGTAATGTAATTATGAATGAGATACAAATTGAAGAATTGTTTGAGCTTGACTTCAAAATGAGAAAAAGATTTCAAAATTGTCAAATAATTATAGGTCAGCTGTATTTCAGTTCTCTACCATAACATGCAAAATTGCTTTCAGATTCTGCTAATCAGTTTCAGAATGAAATAGAAGTCAAGTAATTTTTAAAAGAATTATAAAGATTACAAAGAAGAATCTTACTCCACTAGTCAAGAAATTGGAGTTTAAAAAGCAGTAGGTTGATTATGTGCTTGTGTGTTTATTTGAGTAGATCTTCCTTTGAAATGAAAAAACTGGAAGAAGAAAAAATATAAAAGTTGTATCAAATTAATGTTTTAGACCTTATGCCCAGATGTTATCCACAGTCAACAAAACCACTGAAATGTGACATTATTTGAGGTGGGACTGGTTGCTGGAGGCTCATGAAGATACTCCATACCCAGAAGATACAGAGCAACCCTGATAATTACCTCCAGGCATAAGGGCTTTGGGCTGGGGGGGATTCACCTGCCCGCTACCATTATATTCTAGGTTCATCCAAATATACATTATTTTCCTTCAGACCAAGCAGAAAGGAGTCATAGGAGACAACTAGACACAGGGTTTAACTGTTAGAGGATAAGATAATTTTAAATGTTCTCTGTGGGAAACAAATCACTCAGATTTCTTGATGGCTCTAATGCATCAAAGAAAGAGGGAAGAATTGTTACAAAGAAAATTGAGCTATCAATAGTAATTGCAAATGGAAAAAAATATGGACAGTTTGTGACTATAAAACAGAGATCACTGTTGATTGTATCATATCCTAGATTTTTCTAACTGAAAGAACTCAGACTAACATAAAATATATATGACTCATAATATCTACTCCAAAAATTCCCATTAACACAGTTTTAATGCACTTGATCTCCTACACCTAAAAACAAATACTATTCAATGTCTACTTTGTGGTATTGGTTCATTTAAGAGTTCTTCAGCTTATAAATAACTATTCACTTTAGCAGTTCATTTGTGGGTTTTATTCTCTCTAAGGGGATGTCATTTGCATTTGGCCACCACACACAAAAATACAGCAACCTTTACATTCTCTTGGGTACCTAATCTTGGGCTTTACTTGGTGGCAGACCCTCTTCATTGCTTTTACAGCATACATTTCTACTTTCCCTCCCCATTCAAACTTGCTTTGCTCAGCTCCAGCAAGAGATTTTTTTTTTTTAATAATTAGTCATACTTAGACGAGGATTCCTCTGGCAACTGTAATTGATCTTCAGGTGGGCATGCGACCCAAAACAGGCCAGTTAGAAATGGGTCTAGTTTTTATTAAAGGTTCTCTTTCCCACTGGACATGTTCAAGAAAGCATGTTATCCCAGTTATTACTGAGGACGAAGGCCAGTGATTGAAGAAATTGAGCCAAAAGAATGGTTAATAATTATTGTTAGCATTTTTTTGTTGTAGTTACTGGGGATTGATCCCAGGGGCACTCAACCACTGAGCCACACCTCCAGCCCTTTTTATTTTTTTTTTTGTTTTGAGACAGTGTCTCACTGAGTTGCTTAGGGCCTCACTAAGTTCCCAAGGCTGGCTTTGAATTCTCGATCCTCCTGCCTCACTTTCCAAGCTGCTGGGATTACAGGTGTGCACCGCCATGCCAGGTTATTTGTTAGCATCTAGAATCTATCACATTTCTGAAATTCTTATTTAAACCATATAATATGCTTCCTTATTATTTATAGCAATTTCAACCAGATTCTCTGTTATATGCAGTTAAAAGCATCCTAAAATCCCCAGGAGTCAGAATTAACCAACATTTGTGCAGTATCCTTTATAGGCTTAGTGCTATTTTGGGAGGGGGAGTCAGGTTCTAGTGATCTAATCAGGTCTTTGCACATGCTAAGCACATACTCTACCACTAAGCTACATCCCTAACCCCAATGGTTATTTTTATTGTTGAAATAATGGAAATGAGCTGAGATACAATTTTCATGCTTATTGGATCCATAAAGAAGTTTGTAGTTATAAATCATGTATTTATTTGATCATGTATCTGTGGATCATGTATTTATTTATTTATGTATTTATTAATGGAGTAGACCGGAGGTCAACAAATTTTCTACATTAAGGGCCTAAGAGTAAATATCTTAGGCTCTATGGGCCATATGTTGTGTGTTACAAGTACTTTGACATTGTAGTATAAAAGTAGCCATCGAAAATATGTAAACAAATTGCTATGGCTGTATGCCAATAAAGGTTTGTTTACAAAAACAACAGTGCGCTGACTTTTGGTGTTGATGACAACACCTTGGTAGGTCTAGCCTTGGGAATAGCTGGCTACATTAGAAACCCCCAATAGCTACTTAAGGGGGAAGCAGAACCTCTGTTGTCCAAGAGATTCTTTTCTGGGGACAGCAGGTAGTGGGGATTGAATCCAAGGAACTTTACCACTGAGCTATATCCTTAGCCCTTTCTTTTTTTATTTTGAGACCAAGTCTCACTAAGTTGCTGTGGCTGGTCTCAGATTCGTGATCCTCCTGCCTTAGCCTCTGGAGTTGCTGGGATTGCAGGTGTGTACCACCATGCTTGGTTAGCCCAAGAAATTCAATGGAGTTGGACTATAAACAGCTCTCAGAGATGGAACATTTGCTCCTTGTTAGACCACAACGCAAAGAAAAGACCACCGACTCCAATTGAAATCCAATTAAAGCAAGCTTATAATTTTGATCAGCTGGGCTATCTCTCCCAAAAACTGCAGGAACAGAAGACAGCACCCCCCGCCAGCTCTCTAGGAGCACAGCTTTATAGCACAGAAAGTTACACAAAGGGGGGTTTGAGAACTTACAGATAACAAAATTTTGACAAACATAGCACAAAGGCTAGTTAATATTTTAGCTGGCCCCAACATCAGAATTTATGAGGGTCATTAGAGCTTCAAGAGAGGGTCTTATCTGGTCAGGGAGAGCCAGGCATGGGTGAGTTCAAGGCATGGGCAGGCATTCCAAGCAAGTTTAGAAATCTCAGTAATTTATAGTAAAGCCGAAATTAGCTTTTCATACCTTTGTGGTGAGATGACTCCCAATCTTAAGAGGGAATTAGACTGGGTTTATCACTCCTGTCTGGGAGGTTTGATCATTTCACAAAGTCCCACCATCTCCAGATTATGCCTCACCCAGTCTGTAGTAGCACATGTCCTGATACAGCTTAAATGTGTTTCATTGTCTTTACATGGGAAAAAGAATCTGGATGTCTAGAAGATACCAAGAAATAGAGGAACATTCTGCAAAACTGCAATAGACAGGTTATAAATTCATTTGTATAATGATGTAAGAACTACGAATAGTCCCATTTACAGATGAGGAAGCTGATGTGCAGTTAACTTGTCCAAGGTCACTTTATCTAGTAAGTGCTAGGACTGCAATTTGTAACCTCACAGCCTGGCTTCAGAGCTCAGATTCCACTCTTGGACCACTTTGAATTTCTGAGAAATTTATCAAACTTTGTTGGGATAGGAGAGGCCAAAATAGAGATAGTAAGCTATCCAATGCTTCCCTTGCATCAGAGAATGTATTACTCAGTTCACACATATATTCTTGTTTAATCCCCAGATTGTTCCTGAGGTATAAGTTATTATAATGTACTATAGCTATGGCAACTGAAATTTGAGAGATTAAAAAATTTGGGGGGGCAGTTATCAGGGATTGAACTCAAAGGCACCCGGCCACTGAGCCATATCTCCAGTCCTACTTTTTTTGTATTTTATTTAGAAACAGGGTCTCACTGAGTTGCTTAGTATCTCACCATTGCTGAGGCTGGCTTTGAACTCACGACCCTCCTGCCTCAGGCTGTCGGGCCACAGGAATTTCAGGCATGTTCCACTGCGCTCGGCTGAGAGATTCAAATTTTCGCCCAGCTGGGAAACATCACAGCTGAGGTTGTCTCATTCATATCACCACCCTTTTCTCTATGCTGTGATGTTTTACACGTATTTAGGCCCTTTTGAATGTCCGCCCATGGCCTTTCCAACAGCTGTCACAGAAATGAAACTAAACAGAAAAACATTTCCTTATTTTGGTATTTACTGACAGTTCTGACCTATAAGCTGTATGACATTATCCAAAGTTACTATGACTTTTTTCAAACAATAAAAAGGAACAAAAGTTCTTCAAGTTCTGTTATTCTTTATGCTGATGGAAAACCCAAGTACAAGTGTATTGTTGTGTTCTACACAGCTGGTTTCACAGAAGTGGGCCACTATGCAAGCCAAAGCTTAGCATCATCAAGAGACCATAGACCCCATTCTGGAAATTAGCATTCACCTTATGGTTTTGTCTTTAATGTGGTTGATTCCTTCAGTTCAGTCCTAGAGGAAGAGAAGGAAGGAGAAATAGAAGGCAAAAGTATATTCAAATTGGCTATTTGGAATCCTGCAGAGAAGCTAAAGATTGGGTTCAAATGGATTTGATGTGATTCTAGGAATTATACATTCAGCCTGGAAGTCAAGGAGAGCAATAAGTACCAAGCAATAATATCCTGTTAGTACTCCACAAACGTTTGATCTGCAGAATTATTTGTTTTTCCAAATCTTATCGCACTGCCGCTAAGAACAAAATTAGTTTGACCTTCTCAAAAACCCAAAGACCCACTGTCTCCATAAAACACCAGGAGAACTATTGGAGCAGACTTCTAGTTTGGTAAACATGTTGTTTTAATCCTAATAGAATTGCCACAAAGCTTCTTCATAGATTAACAGAAATTCCCAGCATGAACATACTGGTTCCCTAATAGAACTCAAACACTTAATGAGTCACAGAGTAAATGAAACAAAAAAAAAAAAATCAGCTCTGCCTTAAATGAATTTAAAACTTTGGGGAGTTTTCCTACCAAGATCTTACTAATTTCAGTATAAACATATATATAGGAAACTTACATATTTTGATTTTGCAGCATTTTCCTCCAAGTAATTTTTACTTCTGGTGCTTACTATAGGCACAGGACCCCAAATATCTGATATTTGGAGACATATCAACCATTTGATTATCCAAATAAATCAACTTATACTTGCTCAGCCATTTTTTGTTTGAAACTATATGCCACTAATAGTCATAAGTAAGTTTACTACCTATCTAGGTTTTATGTATTTATGTATCTATATCTATGTGTGTGTGTGTGTCTTTATAGAGATCTATATTATTTCATGCTAATATTATTTGTATTATTTCAAAGATATAGTTAGACTGTAGAGAAACATAGAAATAATCTGTCAATATCTGTATTTTTCAAATCTCTGTGTACACACACACACACTCACACACACACACACACACACACAGTCTATTTCTAAATATCTTTCCCTCTTCCCCCATATTCCCATTTTAATATGTTTCCCTTCTTTTTTGTTCTTCTGTAGCCAGAATTGGCATAGAGGACATGACTGTAGGCATCAGGGGTTAACTTGTACTCATAGCCAGTAAATTTCCCTTCTTTTTTACTATAAATTGCAAAAACATAGAATGATCCACCTTATGTTATCTAGAATGTGACTAAACGTTAAGTCTGGGAGGGAGAGTGAACAAGATTTATGCCCACCCAAATATAGATCAATTCATAAGGAAATAAATAATATCAATTATATTTTTAGGAAAATAAGTATTTAATTTCTAAATAAATAATATAAGCAAAATTTTCACTAATAAAAATGTCACTTCACGGGGCTGGAGTTGTAGCTCAGTGGTAGAGCACTTGCCTGGCATGTGTGAGGCCCAGGGTTTGATCCTCAGCACCACATACAAATAAATAAATAAATAGATAGATAAATAGATAGATAAAAATAAAATAAAATGAAAGATCCATTTACAACTAAAAAGTTTTAAAAATGTCACTTCTTACATTGCAGATTTCAGGCAGGTGATCGTTTTATATTAATAGTAATATTATAAGAATTTCCCCCAATTAATTAAGAATTATTGTTTAATCACTTTTAATCAGTAATAAGATTAGGCTGACATGAGTTTAATAATTTTTCTAACAATTATTTTACTACAGAGCAATTAAGCATAACTGTTGAACATTTAATGTAAATAACTAAAATTAATAAAACTTTTTAAACAGCAAAGGATTAAAAAATTTTTTTAGTCGTAGTTGGACACAATACCTTTATTTTGTTTATTTATTTTTATGTGGTGCTGAGGCTCGAACCCAGGGTCTTGCACGTGCAAGGGAAGCGCTCTACCACTGAGCCACAACCTCAACCTCAAAGGATTTTTTTTTTTACACTGCTGGAGATGGAACTCAGGGCTATACACATGCTAGGCAAACGCTCTAACAAAGAGCTATATGCTCAGGCAAGAATTGCACTAGGATCCAAAAAGGACATCAATGTCTACAATATTTTATATATCCTAAAACCTCTACCCAATTAAATAATCTTTTAATATCTTCTGATATATTTTTCATCATAAAAGTTATAGGCTTATTATAGAAAATCAGAAAATTATATAACCTGAACTTTTAAACCTCACATAGATTTCCTCTTCTCTGAGATAGCCTTCACCTGTGTTGAATTCCTTCCTAACACATTTATGTATTTATTCATAGTTTTTTGTAATTGGAGCCATACTGCATATATATAATTTTATATTCTCTGTTTTTGTTTGATATTATTTCATGAATAGTTTTCATATCATGAAAAAATAGTGATGCACACCTGTAATCCCAGTGGCTGGGGAGGCTGAGGCAGGAGGATCACGAGTTCAAAGCCAGCCTCAGCAACTGTGAGGCGTTAAGCAACTCAGTGAGCCCTGTCACTAAATAAAATACAAAATAGGGCTGGGAATGTGACTCAGTGATCAAGTGCCCCTGAGTTCAATCCCTGGTATCCCCCCCCAAAATTTTTTTTGAGGGGAGCATCATTTTTATTGGCCAGCTATGATTTCGTAAAGTAACAGACTTATCTTTCTCATGTTATTTTATGAAATGTATATAAATATATATAAATTTTATGCTATTTTATGAAATCTTTAAGATATACATACATATATATAAAGAACATGCATATGCGAGGTTTTGCTTAACTGTTTTATTTCCATGAATGTCTTTATTCTTAAATCTTTTGTCTTAATTATGTTTTGATTCATATTTTGTTTCCTTTAGATTGAGAAATTGTGTGTCAAGAATGTTATGTCAGTTTCCTCTTAAGTGTTACATTATACCTCTGATAACATCAGTCTTATTTCTATAAATCTGACTTGATAAAGAGGCATTCTATGTTAATTTGCATTTATATGATTACAGAGTTTTTAAATGATTGTTAGTCATTTATATTCCTTCCTTCATGAGTTTTTATTCACTTCATTTGTCCATTTACTATTGAATATCAGTGTCATTTCAGTATTAATTTATATGAGCTTTGTTTCTCGTATAGTTGGGAAATTCATTTTCCAAGACTCAGAAAAAAATCATTGAGCACTTACTATATGCAAGACATAGGGAATGGAGATGATACTTTTCAATTTAACAGAAGCAAAATTGTATCTTATTTAATTGCACACTTAAAGTCTCCATTTTCCTACAGATTCAAATCAAATTGATATACTATTGTGTAAAACAGAAATAATTGACATCTTTGATAAACTATCTACAACTAGTATTTTTAAGACAAACTTTGCATACTTTTTTTTTAAAAAAATTATAGTTGTAGATAGACACAATACCTTTATTTTATTTATTTATTTTTATGTGGTGTTGAGGATGGAACCCAGTGCTTCACGTGTGCTAGGCAAGCACTCTACCACTGATTCACAACCAAATTTTGCATTCTTTACTTCTGTAATAGTGTACCGTTTTTGATTGTAGAAATTAGGACAAGTTTTGCTGTGTCAGAAAAATCAAAATAATAGTAGCTTAAATAATACAGAAGTTTCTTTCTTTCTTTTCTTCTTTTTTTTTTTTTAACCTGGATAAAGTCATGAGGAAACCAATCAGGTCTGGTTATGGTAACTCCATGCTAATCAGAAACCCAGGCTCCTTCAAAATGGTTGCCTGCCATCTTCAACATAGGCTAAGTTTAAATAAAAAAAAATAAAGAAAAAAACTTATTTAAGGAAAATTTTTATCCAGAACTACTAGAATAGATGTTGAGACTATCACAGTAGGGAAGAGAGATTGGACTTAACTTTAAATATGGCAGAGACTGCTGGGGATTTATAACCAAAAGCAGAATGAACAGGTCAATGGACAGAAAATTCCTAAGAGGAGACATCCAGGAATGGGGATTCTTGCTAGATTTACTTAACAGGATTCTTGTTAAAACTCAGTTATGAACCAACAATAAAAAATTAAAAAAAAAATAAAATAAAAAAATAAAAAGAAGTTTTGGCAAATATTTAAATCAGCAATGTTATTTAATATCCATTTTAATGTAAATTAATTAAATTTTGAAGATGACATAAAAAAAAAAAAAACTCAGTTATGCAGGCCAAATACAGGGACCCAGGACAAGGCCTCTCTGAAAAGAGGATTCAGAAAATCTATCTAAAGTTTGGTCAAGGAGAAAGTCTTTGTCTACACACCTTATGGTCAGAGTGGCTGTTCCAGCTTTAGTCATCTTGTCCTTGTTCCAATAGGTAGGGAAATGGACAAAGAACAGAGGAAAAAAGGTATGTTCTTTTCCCTTTAAGATGTTTCTGGAAAGTTTCATATAGGATGATACTTACATCAAGTTGGCTAGAATGTTGCCATACTTACTTGCAAGGGAGCTTGCATATTTAATTGGGAAATGTAGCCTTTACTCTTGGCAATCATATGACCAAGAAACATATATCTTGTATTGATACAAGAGTAGCAGGATCCCAGATATTTGAGAGGCTGAGGAAGGAGGATTATAAGTTTGAGGCCTGCCTGGGCAATTTAGCAAGGTACTGTCTCAAAAACAAATAATACAATAAAATAAATTAAGGCTGAGGTTGTGGCTTAGAGGTAGAGTGCTTGCCTAACATGCGTGAGGTACTGGCTTTGATCCTCAGCACCACGGAAAGTAAAATAAAGACATTGTGTCCACCTATAAGCAAAGAATAAATACTTAAAAATTAAATAAATTAATTAATAGTAGGAAGATATCGGGAACAACCAGCAATCTGATAAAATGGAGAAATGGATTCAATTAAGATCATGCATCTAGAGTAGAACACTTAGAAGATAGAACATCAGACAATGAAGACAAAGTATTTCAACTGGAAAAGAACATAGACAGCTCAGCAAGACTGTTAAGAAACCATGAGCAGAACATCCAAGAAATATGGGATAACATTAAGAGACCAAACTTAAGAGTCATTGGGATACAGGAAGGTACAGAGCTCCAAACCAAAGGAATGAGCAGTCTATTCAATGAAATAATACAAGAAAACTTCCCAGACTTGAAGAATGAGACAGAATCCCAAATCCTAGAAGCCTACAGGACGCCGAATGTGCAAAATCATAAGAGATCCACACCTAGACACATTATAATGAAGATGCCCAACATACAGAATAAGGAGAGAATTTTAAAAGCTACAAGAGAAAGGAAGCAGATTACATTTAGGGGCAAGCCAATCAGGATAACAGCTGATCTTTCAACACAGACTCTGAAAGCTAGAAGATCCTGGAATAACATATTTCAAACACTGAAAGATAATGGGTTCCAACCAAGAATTGTGTATCCAGCGAAATTAAGCTTCAGGATGGAGAATGAAATTAAAACCTTCCACGATAAACAAAAGTTTAACGAATTCGCAGCTAGAAAACCATCTCTTCAAAACATCCTAGCCAAAGTATTACAGGAAGAGGAAATGGAAAATAACAATGAAAACCAACAGTGGGAGGTAGGACAGTAAAGGGGGGGGGGGAAACAATCAAAGAGGAAAACAAACAATGTTTAGTAACATAAATAAACAAATATGGCTGGAAGAACAACCCATATCTCAATAATAACCCTAAATGTTAATGGCTTAAACTCACCAATTAAGAGACACAGGCTAGTAGAATGGATCACAAAACAAGACCCAACAATATGCTGCCTACAGGAGACGCATTTGATAGGAAAAGACATACATAGGCTGAAGGTGAAAGGTTGGGAAAAATCATATCACTCATATGGACTTCGGAAACAAGCAGGCGTGTCCATACTCATATCAAATAAAATAGATTTCAAGCCAAAGTTAATCAAAAGAGATAAAGAGGGACACTACATACTGCTTAAGGGAACCATACACCAACAAGACATAACAATCATAAATATTTATGCCCCAAACAATGGTGCAGCTATGTTCGTCAAACAAACTCTTCTCAAGTTCAAGAGTCTAATAGACCACCACACCATAATCATGGGAGACTTCAACACACCTCTCTCGCCACTGGACAGATCTTCCAAACAAAAGTTGAATAAGGAAACTATAGAACTCAATAACACTATTAATAACCTAGACCTAATTGACATATATAGAGTATACCACCCAACATCAAGCAGTTACACTTTTTTCTCAGCAGCACATGGATCCTTCTCAAAAATAGATCATATATTATGTCACAGGGCAACTCTTAGACAATATAAAGGAGTAGAGATATTACCATGCATCTTATCTGATCATAATGGAATGAAACTGAAAATCAACGATAAAAGAAGGAAGGAAAAAGCATACATCAATTGGAGAATGAACAATAGGTTACTGAATGATCAATGGGTTATAGAAGACATCAAGGAGGAAATTAAAAAATTCTTAGAGATAAATGAAAACACAGACACAACATATCGGAATCTATGGGACACATTGAAAGCAGTTCTAAGAGGAAAATTCATTGCTTGGAGTTCATTCCTTAAAAAAAGAAAAAACCAACAAATAAATGATCTCATACTTCATCTCAAAATCCTTGAAAAAGAAGAGCAAAACAACAGCAAAAGAAGTAGAAGGCAAGAAATAATTAAAATCAGAGCTGAAATTAATGAAATCGAAACAAAAGAAACAATTGAAAAAATTGACAAAACTAAAAGTTGGTTCTTTGAAAAAATAAACAAAATCGACAGACCCTTAGCGATGCTAGTGAAGAGAAGAAGAGAGAGAACTCAAATTACTAGCATACGGGATGAAAAAGGCAATATCACAACAGACACTTCAGAAATACAGAAGATAATCAAAAACTATTTTGAATCCTTATACTCCAATAAATTAGAAGATAGTGAAGGCATAGATAAATTTCTTAAGTCGTATGATCTGCCCAGATTGAGTCAGGAGGATATAGAAAACCTAAACAGACCAATATCAATTGAGGAGATAGAAGAAACCATCAAAAGACTACCAACTAAGAAAAGCCCAGGTCCCGATGGGTATACAGCAGAATTTTACAAAACCTTTAAAGAAGAACTAATACCAATACTTTTCAAGCTACTTCAGGAAATAGAAAAGGAGGGAGAACTTCCAAATTCATTCTATGAGGCCAACATCACCCTGATACCTAAACCAGACAAAGACACTTCAAAGAAAGAAAACTACAGACCAATATCTCTAATGAACCTAGATGCAAAAATCCTCAATAAAATTCTGGCGAATCGGATACAAAAACATATAAAAAAAATTGTACACCATGATCAAGTAGGATTCATCCCTGGGATGCAAGGCTGGTTCAATATACGGAAATCAATAAATGTTATTCACCACATCAATAGACTTAAAAATAAGAACCATATGATCATCTCGATAGATGCGGAAAAAGCATTTGACAAAGTACAGCATCCCTTTATGTTCAAAACTCTAGAAAAACTAGGGATAACAGGAACATACCTCAATATTGTAAAAGCAATCTATGCTAAGCCTCAGGCTAGCATTATTCTGAATGGAGAAAAACTGAAGGCATTCCCTCTAAAATCTGGAACAAGACAGGGATGCCCTCTCTCTCCACTTCTCTTCAACATAGTTCTCGAAACACTGGCCAGAGCAATTAGACAGACGAAAGAAATTAAAGGCATAAAAATAGGAAAAGAAGAAATTAAATTATCACTATTTGCAGATGATATGATTCTATATCTAGCAGACCCAAAAGGCTCTACAAAGAAACTATTAGAGCTAATAAATGAATTCAGCAAAGTGGCAGGATTTAAAATCAACACGCATAAATCAAAGGCATTCCTGTATATCAGCGACAAATCCTCTGAAATGGAAATGAGGACAACCACTCCATTCAAAATATCTTCAAAAAAAATAAAATACTTGGGAATCAACCTAACAAAAGAGGTGAAAGACTTATACAATGAAAACTACAGAACCCTAAAGAGAGAAATAGAAGAAGATCTTAGAAGATGGAAAAATATACCCTGTTCATGGATAGGCAGAACTAACATCATCAAAATGGCGATATTACCAAAAGTTCTCTATAGGTTTAATGCAATGCCAATCAAAATCCCAATGGCATTTCTTGTAGAAATAGAGAAAGCAATCATGAAATTCATATGGAAAAATAAAAGACCCAGAATAGCAAAAACAATGCTAAGCAAGAAGTGTGAATCAGGCGGTATAGCGATACCAGACTTCAAACTATACTACAGAGCAATAGTAACAAAAACAGCATGGTACTGGTACCAAAACAGGCGTGTGGACCAATGGTACAGAATAGAGGACACAGAAACCAATCCACAAAACTACAACTATCTTATATTTGATAAAGGGGCTAAAAGCATGCAATGGAGGAAGGATAGCATCTTCAACAAATGGTGCTGGGAAAACTGGAAATCCATATGCAACAAAATGAAACTGAATCCCTTTCTCTCGCCATGCACAAAAGTGAATTCAAAATGGATCAAGGAACTTGATATCAAATCAGAGACGCGCCGTCTGATAGAAGAAAAAGTTGGCTACGATCTACAGTCGGTGGGGTCGGGCTCCAAATTCCTCAATAGGACACCCATAGCACAAAAGTTAATAACTAGAATCAACAAATGGGACTTACTCAAACTAAGAAGTTTTTTCTCAGCAAAAGAAACAATAAGAGAGGTAAATAGGGAGCCTACATCCTGGGAACAAATCTTTACTCCTCACACTTCAGATAGAGCCCTAATATCCAGAGTATACAAAGAACTCAAAAAATTAGACAATAAGAGAACAAACAACCCAATCAACAAATGGGCCAAGGACCTGAACAGACACTTCACAGAGGAGGACATACAGTCAATCAACAAGTACATGAAAAAATGCTCAACATCTCTAGCTGTCAGAGAAATGCAAATCAAAACCCCCCTAAGATACCATCTCACTCCAGTAAGATTGGCAGCAATTAGGAAGTCAAATAACAACCAGTGCTGGCGAGGATGTGGGGAAAAGGGTACACTTGTACATTGCTGGTGGGACTGCAGATTGGTGCAGCCAATTTGGAAAGCAGTATGGAGATTTCTTGGAAAGCTGGGAATGGAGCCACCATTTGACCCAGCTATTCCCCTTCTTGGTCTATTCCCTAAAGACCTAAAAAGAGCATGCTACAGGGACACTGCTACATCGATGTTCATAGCAGCACAGTTCACAATAGCAAGACTGTGGAACCAACCTAGATGCCCTTCAATAGACGAATGGATAAAAAAAATGTGGCATTTATACACAATGGAGTATTACTCTGCATTAAAAAATGACAAAATCATAGAATTTACAGGGAAATGGATGGCATTAGAGCAGATTATGCTAAGTGAAGCTAGCCAATCCCTAAAAAACAAATGCCAAATGTCTTCTTTGATATAAGGAAAGTAACTAAGAACAGAGTAGGGACGAAGAACAGGAGAAGAAGATTAACATTTAACAGGGATGAGAGGTGGGAGGGAAAGGGAGAGAGAAGGTAAATTGCACGGTAATGGAAGGAGACCCTCAGGGTTATACAGTGGAGGGGGTAGAGAGAGAGGAGGGGAGGGGAGGGGAGAGGTGGGGAGGGGGGAGGGTGGATGATGGGAAAGGCAGCGGAGCACAACAGACACTAGTATGGCAATTTGTAAATCAATGGATGTGTAACTGATGTGAATCTGCAATCTGTGTATGGGGTGAAGGTGGGAGTTCATAACCCACTAGAATCAAAGTGTGGAATATGATATGTCAAGAAATTTGTAATGTTTTGAACAACCCACAATAAAAAATTAAAAAAAAAAAAAAAAAAAAAGATCATGCATCTTATGGATCATATTTGTTTATTACTCAGCACAAATATCTTCTTTATGTCAAATCTAAAAGTAATTGTCAATGATGGTTTTCAGTGAAATACATAAGAAAAAATAACATATAAAATAAACATTTATAATCATCTTCAATTAATTTCAAATAAACATGGTGACTTGATTTTCTGTATCATGATACCGACTTGGAAAACCGCTAATGGTGTTTTCTTTTATATTAACCCTCATCTATAAAAATATGAATCCCTATAAACATCACCTAAAAATGTAAAATGAGAAAAATTCAGTATTCATTGCTTTTACTGTGCATGCATTCCCCTTCCTTGCAGTATTTAAAATAATCTAGCTGGCACAAATTCAATTTAGAGATAAATTTCAGCTATATATCTATAAAAACTATAACTGAAACTCTCTGGTGTGTGCCCATATTCAACAGAAGTGGTTTTTAAAGAAGTTTTCAAGGGCAGCATGTTCCTTTGAAGTATGTATTTTTTGTATAAACACCCAATTTCCTTCCATCCAGTCAATTCTGTCATTGCATTGTCATTGCAATCATTTTTAAAAGCCCAGTATTTTATCCATGTTGTTCCTTAAAGAAATAGAGCTTTCTTCCTTTTTGCTATCCTCATTCTATCTCCACCTACACTTTTTTGGAGCAATCTGTCATATCGATGACAGGACTTTCTGCTGTTTTTGCTACTCAGGAAAGATATTCTTTGGGTTTCAGATGACAAAAACACATCCTTGTTCCTTGGTGGGCCCTGATATTGAGATAATAGTTGTCTTAAGATAAGTCCAGGTGCAAGACTGGGTTGCTGATTACATAGATCATCAGTTTCTGCAATGACTTTAAATTGAGAGTTAACAAACAGCCAAGTATCAAATAGCAATGATTCCTAACTCCCTTACAGTTGTGATAAGCTGTTCTGTTGAAGGATTTATGAGATCTTTGTATTAGGTTCCCCCCACATAGACCTTGAACTCATGATTTGTTTGCAGGTGATTCATAAAAAAAAAAAAAAAAAGACCACAACAAACCAAAAACTAGTAGAGAAAGCAATAGGGAAAGGGAAGAGGCCAAGCAAGGGTGAGATGTCAGGCAGAGCTTGACAGAGGGATCTTGAGCACAACTTCACAGAAGCAGATAATATTTGCTGACTGGACTCCATCATCCGCTCTAAAAAACATTTAGAATGTCATTGCCCTTTTGCAATATACATGAGTGCATTTAATATCTTTGAAAAGTCCATAATGATCCACTGATTCCTCTCTTGGGTTGTAAGGGATTAGTTAGGCTCTTCCTTGTGTGCTTTTAATTATTTCCCCTCAGTCTACCACTTTTCAGTATTATTGCTCTTTTCGTTTGTTTGCTTTTTTGTGCGATTTTGCTGTAGTCAGCTGCCTGTCTATTCATATGATTTTTGTGACACTTCCTGGTATATTCCTATGAGCCAAGCTTTTTAGTGTCAAGAAGTGCTTGGTGTCATCTGCAGACATGAGAATTTCATAATGGCCTCTTAAGATACTGTTTAAACCTGAAATTAGCATAATTCACAAGATTTTTTCTTTCTTTCTTTTTTGGTACCAGGGATTGAACCCAGGGGCACTTAACCACTGAGCACATTCTCAACCCTTTTTATTTGTTATTTTTATTTTGAGACAGAGTCTCACTAACTTGCTTAGGGCATCCCTAAATTGCTGAGGCTGGCTTTGAATTTGCAATCCTTCTGTCTGAGCTTTCTGCGTCTCTGGGATTACAGGCATGTGCCACAGGACTGGCTCCCAAAACTTCTGTAACTAGACAAGTAATTCTGTTCCTTGTTACTTTCCCTGAAACAATATTTTTAGTTTTCTTTTTTTTTTTAGTTCTAGGTGGACATACCTTTATTTTGTTTATTTGTTTTTATGTGGTGCTGAGGATCAAACCCAGTGCCTCACACATGTGAGGGATTGAACTCAGGGGCACTTGACCACTGACTGAGCCACATCCCCAGCCCTATTTTGTATTTTATTTAGAGACAGGGTCTCACTGAGTTGCTTAGTGCCTTGCCATTGCTGAGGCTGGCTTTGAACTCGCGATCCTCCTGCCTCAGCCACCCAAACTGCTGGGATTACAGGCATGCATCACTGCACCTGGATCTCTGAAACAATTTTTTATCCAAGCAAATTTTTCTGCATTTTCAGAGGGTATTGGTTCTTTTTACTAGATTTTGATTTGAAAACTAATCAAATTTTTCATGAAGTTTATTAGATCAGAGTGGTGCTTATTGAAGAATGCCTCCATTGGGGAATGTGTGTCATGAAAGACTTTGTGGTGAGGTTGAACTTGGGCAGATGCCATATGGTGGGAGAAGCAGGGCAGGCAGAAGAAATCCTTCATGTGCTCTGAAGCTTAACTTTGAGTGTTCAACATGGCTTTGCCCAATTGGGAAAGAAATAGCAGTCACTAATAAATATAGAGTCCTTTCCTAGCAAAGATATTTTAATAGATCGAGAACCAGTGAAAGGACTCTGATGTGTGAGAAGAGCATAGATGTTGAAAAATAAAACTCTGGATCTGAATCCTGGCTTAAGAGCTCCATGACCCACAGCAAGTTGCCTCTCCAAGAATCTACTTTCTTACCTATCAAGTGGGAATTGCAATTCCTTTCTCATGGGTTGTTGTCCAAGTTTAATGGCGTGACATGTATGGAAGCATGCCAATCATAGAAGCTACATTCAAAACAAGAGGTAATATATTGTAATTTTCTAGATTTTTATTTGTTTTGCCATGCTGGGGATGGAACCCAGGCCTCAGACATGCTAAGTGAGTGTTCAACCCCAACCCCCAAACAGGTAACATTTTTTTTATATTCAGGGTACAAAAGGGAGATATGCTCAGCCATGAACTTTCCTCATCAAATGTGACATAGCACCAGAGTTGATGGCATTTCTTCTGAACATGAATATAAGATGGGAGTATTAGGAACTGTGTGCAAGCATTGGCATCAGGCTACAGTGGTGTTATTCTGCCTGCATATATTATCTTAATGATTTTCGTCTCGTTGTTTCTTGTTGACAATGTATCTCATCAGTCACTGTGTTTTTTCTCTCTTAATGGAATATGAAACTCTGGCTTGAGACAAGGAGTTCGCTTGCAGATATGGCTGCAGAGGCTGAAGTAAAACCTGGGAATGATGGCTCTGAAAGTATAATAAGAGCTAATATTTACTGAGTTCTTATTGGATTTGTTGAGAACTAGACTTGGCTGCAGATAACAGAAACGCATTATAATAATGACTTAAACAATATGGAAATATATGCCTTTGTAATGTAAAAATCTGGGTTGGCTGATAGATTTGTTCTATTATAGAGGCTCATGAAGCTGGGGTCTGGGCTCCTTGTGTTTTACTGCTCCACTATCTTGAGAGGTTAGCTCTTGATCCACAGTGACTCAACCTGTATCCTTAGCCCAGTCTTTGGGAAAGGATAAGGGATTGAGGGAAAAGGGTACTTCCTTTTCCATTAGGGAAATTAGCTTCAGGTTACATACCTCCTTTCTGATCACATTTCACTGGCAATAGTAGGAAATCTACTATTTTAAAATTTTAAGGCTGTGGTTGTGGCTCAGTGGTAGAGCGCTTGTCTAGCATGCATGAGGCACTGGGTTCGATCCTCAGCACCACATAAAAATTAAAAAAAAAAAAGATACTGTGTCCACCTAAAACTAAAAAATATTTTTTAAAAAATTTAGTTGTACTTTTGATTAACATAATAATCATGCATGTCAATGGGATGCAGTGTGATTTCAACATGTCTATGCAGCATGTATTTATTAAATAAGGATAATTAGGATTTTTCTCTCTTTATCATTTCTTTATGTTTAGAAACTTTGATCTCCTCTCCTCTACTTCTTCATAAAATATATGATGCCGACGCTTTCACAGTTCCTAACACTCCCATCTTATATTCATGTTCAGAGGAAATGCTATCAACCCTGGTGCTATGTCATATTTGATGAGGAAAGTTCATGGCTGAGCATATCTCCCTTTTGTACCCTGAATATAAAAAAAAAATGTTACCGGTTTGGGGTTGGGGTTGAACACTCACTTAGCATGCCTGAGGCCTAGATTCCATCCCCAGCATGGCAAAACAAACAAAAACCTAGAAAATTACAATGTATTACCTCTTGTTTTGAATGTAGCTTCTATGATTGTCATAAAATATATACTAGGATATTGTGAACAAGTCACTCCACTGTGCTGTAGAACACAGAATTTATTTCTCTTAGCTAACAGTGCTTTGGTACTCATTACCCCTACCTCCCTTTATCTCCTAACCCTGCCACCCTTCCCAAACTCTAGTAATTACTATTCTGTATTCAGACCATCATTTCTAGCTTCCACATATGAGAGCGTGCATATGGCATTTTTCTTTCTGTATCTGTCTTATTTTACTGAACATAATGTTTCCATTTCCATCCAGTTAACTGCAGGTGACAGGGTTTCCTTCTTTGTGACTGAATAATATTCCATTGTGTGTATATACCACATTTTCTTTATCTATTCATTCACTGATGAGCACCTAGGTTGATTCCGTTTCTTAGCTATTGTGGATAGTGTTGCAAAAAAACATGGACATGCAGATATCTCTGTAGTATGCTGGTTTCATTTCCTTTGAGCATATACCCAAGTCGTGGGGATTGCTGGATATGGTATATCCATATGGTAGATCTATGTTTAGTTTACTGAGGAACCTCCATAATGTTATCTATAATACTTGTACTAATTTACATTCCCACCACCAGTGTTTGAGACTTTTCCTTTTTATATATTTATTTTTTACTTATAGGTGGACACAATATCTTTATTTTATTTTTATGTGGTGCTGAGGATTGAACCCAGTGCCTCATGCATGCTAGGCAAATGCCCTACCACTGAGCCACACCCCCAGCCCTTAAGACTTCCTTTTTAATACATTTTTTTTTAGTTATAGATAAGCACAATACCTTTATTTATTTATTTTTATGTGGTGTTGAGGATCTAATCCAGTGCCTCACATATGTACTAGGCAAGTGCTCTACCACTGAGCCATGACCCCAACCCTGTTGGTCATTTTTATTACTTCTTTTGAGATACATCTATGCAGATAATTTATCCATTTTTTAAAAATTACATCATTATCCTCCCTCTCCCTTTTATTGAGAGACAGGGTCTTGCTATGTTACCCAGGCTGGCCCCAAACCTCAGGGCTCAAGCGGTCCCCCTGTTTCAGCCTTTCAAGTTGCTAAGACTACAAGGTGTGTGTCACTACACCTGGTGAATGATTTGTTTTTATGTTTTTTTAAGGTTTTTGAGTTCTTGGATATTAATTCTTTGTCAGATGAATAATTTGAAAATATTTCCTGCCAGTCTGTAGGTTGTCTCTTCACTCTTTATCATCTCCTGTGCTGTTCAGAGGCCTGTTTGTTTGATATATGGTCCCATTTACTTGTGCTTTTTTTTTTTTTTTTTTTTTGCCTGTGCTCTTTGGGGTCTTATGATGAAAAATCATCACCTATACCAATGTCTTGAAGTGTTTCCCCTATGTTTTCTTCTAGTACTTTCATATTCTCAGGTATTGTATTCAGTTCTTTCATTCATTTTGAATTGATTTTTATACAGGGTGAGAGACAGAGGTGGAGTTCCAATCCTCTGCATGTAGATATCCAGTTTTCCCAGCACCATTTATTAAAAGGCTGTCATTTCTCCAATGTATGTTTTTGGCATCGTTTTCAAGAACCAGCTGGCTGTAGATGCATGAATTTATTTCTGGGATCTCCATTCTGTTCCGCTGATCTATGTGTCTGTTTTTAATGCACTACTGTGCTATTTTAGTTACTATGGCTCTGTACTCTGTCTTGAAAATCAGGTACTGTGATGCTTCCAACTTTTTTTCAAATTTGCTTTTCTTAAAACTCGGGGTCCTCTGTACCTCCATATGAAATTAAGGATTATTTAGAAATCTAGTCTTTAGTCTGAGTAGCCACGAGCCTTGTTTGATGTTCACTAATGGAGACCTAAAGGGAGAACAGATACTGGGAAACACATACCATACCTGTCTATTCCACAATTACTATGTGTCAAGCTATGCTAAATACTTACAAATATTGTTTCACTTAATAAATTAATAAATATTAATACTTTTAATAAATAAATTAATAATAATTTTATAAGTTAATAAATAGTGTTCTATTTAATGCTCACCAAAGCCAGATGAAGTTGTTTTACAGAGGGGATAGTTTGCAACACAGAGAAATTAAGTCTCCTTAAATTTTCAGACAGGTAAATTAATTGTGGTAAGGTCTCAGAGGAAATAAGTGGCATTACCAGGATTTGATCCCAGGCAGTCTGACTTCAGAGTTCTCTGCTCTGGGGTCAGTATGTAATTCTGGCTTGTTTATTATGTCCCTTAGGTCTTGATGTGTTCTGCTAGATGAGATTGTTTAAAAGCATCAAGAAATAAAGGTCTGTTTATAAATTATTTATTCATGACTTCCTCTTCCGGGAAGCTAGTTGTTTCCATTCTTATCTCGTTTGGTACAAAGTAGTAATCGGTACAACTTTATCTAGACAGGGAAACAAAAGAAAAATACCACCATTCAATGTGACAGGAATTTTAATGAAAGCAATTCCTGATTTGAAAGAAATGTATCTCTGCAATGATAAAGCAAAAAGTCAGTTTAACAGATTGAATTTTTTCAATGATGGAATTTTTTTTAAAAAAAGTGAATTCAGTATATCACCAGAATATAGAAATGAAAAGATTTTATCATTCAATGACAATCAAGATAGTTCATTTTTTTAGTCTTTAATATTTCAACTTCGTATAGCCCATCAATTCATATGTTAATATGAATGCTTCTGTATAGCAATAAAGAAAACTAAAGAATAAACATATTTAAAAATGCAAGCACACCCTGCATTTATCCCAAATGAAGAATTGGTGCTAGCTGGAATTAAATTTCTTCAAAAGCTCTTTTTCTTTTTTTGTATCCCACCAGTTTTTAACAGTTGAGAAGGGGTCATATTTATTTCTATGCATTTTTTCACCAACCTCTCATACTCTTTGCTTTTCTTTCAATAAAAAATTGGAGGAAATGGTTGGAATTTTTAATATTTGGGGGAATCAAAATATTCTTGCTGGCCTAGCACTGTGGCGCACACCTGTAATCCCAGTGGCTCAGGAGGCTGAGGCAGGAGGATCAAAAGTTCAAAGCCAGCCTCAGCAACTTAGCGAAGCCCTACGCAGCTCATTGAGACCCTGTCTCTAAATAAATTACAAAATAGGGCTGGGATGTGGCTCAGTGGTCAAGTGCCCCTGAGTTCAATCCCTGATACCAAAAAAAAAAATTTTAAAGTCTTGCTGTCTAAATAAAAGTGAGTAGTTAGAAAAAGGTTAAGGAAGATGGGAAAAGTTTTAGTCTTTAGTAAGGAATCGAGAATATTCTGTAATTTTTTTTATACTCTTACTTTTAGCTACCTTTATTTTTAATTTCTTGTCTTTTATTGGTACATTGTGATTATACTTCACAGTGGGATTCATTATTATATATTTGTATATGAATTACTTTCCCTAGTCCCTCCCCCTTTTTCTCTCCTCGTCCCTCCCTCTGGTCTCCTTCCTCAACTCTGCTGGTATTGCTTCTATTTTTACGGGGTCCTCCTGTTTTAAAACTCTTTCTCTCTAGCTTCCCGTAGAAAGAACAGACAACCCTTGACTTTCTGATGGCTTATTTCACTCAACATAAGGCTCTCCAGTTCCACTCATTTTCCTGCAAATTGCATAATTTTCTTCTTCTTTATGGCTGAATAAAGTGCCATTGTACATATAGACCATATTTTCTTTATCCATGGATGGACACCTAGACTGGTTCTCTAACTTTTTTATTGTAAATTGCAGAGAAACATGGGTATTCATGGATAATAGTTTGCTGACTTTAATTCTTTTGGAAAAATACTGAGGAGTGGTATAGCTGGGTCTTATGGGGTTCCATCCCTAGTGTTTGAGGAACCTCCATACTGATTTCCACAGTGGTTGTATTGATTTACCACCCCACTAAGAGTATAAAAGTGTTCTTTTTTCTCTACATCTTCTATTTAGTTCATTTGCTCATTTATTGATCAGGTTATTTGTGGGTTTTTTTTTTTTGTGGTGGGTTTTCTTTTCTCTCCCTCCCTCCCTCATCCCACACCCCTCCCTTCTTTGTATATTCTGGATATTGATCTTCTGTTGGAAGAGTGCCTAGCAAAGATTTTCTTCCATTCTGTAAGCTCTTTCTTTGCACTCTCGTTTCCTTTGCTGTGCAGAAGGTTTTTAATTTGATGCCATCCCATTTCCTAATTTTTGATGTTATTTCCTGAGCTTTAGTAGTCCTATTGAGAAAGTGTCTGCATGCACCTACATGTTGGGGTGTTTATGCCATGTTTTCTTCTAGCAGTTGCAGAATTTCTGGTCTAATTCCTAAGTCTTTGATCCACTTTCAGTTGACTGCCTGGGTCCAGCCCTGGCGGGAGATCCAGGGGTCCTAAAGGAGGAGTGGCATTGATGAAAGAAGAAGAGATGGGACAACAGGTTGCAAGTTATGAGCAGCCTCCAGAAAAAAATCTGCTGTCCTTAGAGGGGCCTTTTTTTTTAAATACCTTTTTGACAGGTGTTTTTTCAGGTAGTTAATGAATAGTTTCAAAGCCTGAAACATCTTTAATTTACATAATTTTCAAGAGTTACAATCTTTTCTGATATACATTGATTACCTTAGATATTGAGTACATTGTTCAAAATATATTCCAGCACCCTTAGCCAATCTTGATTAAGCTTTTAAGTTTTTACCTCAATCAGTAGGTGTTAGACTATGCAACTAGACTACATGTCTCCTGACCTATTATTCACTTTTAACTTTAAAGCATACCTATAGTTATTTCATTAACCTTTAACTTTAAAGCATACTTATGATTATTCATAAGCTTTCTTACTTCTAAACTAAAATACCAGCAAAACACATTTAAAATAGTTAAAGTCTATTACTTAAAAGCCTACTACTCTGAAGTGCCTCTAAAATATATCGATATTAATTTTACATTATTTTATTTTTATTTCCAAGGTAATTTCCTTTTTTCATATGACCTATTTAACTGCTTTCTTAAAGAGTTTCCTCGATCCTTGGTCAAAGCACACCAATTCTTATGTCTTTGTAATCTTTAACTAAAGGGCAGGCTCTGCACCTCAGCCCATTTGTCATTAATATTAACCATTTGTTTTCCATTCTCATCATGAATTCCTGTGTAAGGCAAAGGAGGGTCTGTTGGTGGGGGGAATGTATGTTGCACAGGTTGTGGCTTTAGAACAGGGGGCTTAATGTAAATTGTTAAGCTTTCCTCAGGAACCTCGGTTTGCAATCTTTTTTCCATGAATTTCTTGAGGAATAACAGTGTTGTTTGTGTTCTGAGAGATATTGAAACACACCTTGTGGCATGTCTCAATTGTATCCTCAGTCTCATTCTGGGAATTTTCCTGCAATCTCAGGCAATATGTACTTTTATTATTGATTGACGTATGCCCTGTTATCCATATCTTGAGTATCATAAACAAAACACTTAACGTTCCCCATGGTTCCGATTTCCAGATGGTGTGGTCCTGCCGAAGCATCCCCCACGCTGTGACCCTGTCAGACAGTGGGTGCAGGAACCCCTTCACCAGTTGATTTTTGTGCAGGGGAAGAGATAGAGATCCAAATTCATTCTTTTATTTTTTAATACCTTTATCTTAGTTTTTAAATTTTTTTTTATGTGGTGCTGAGGATTGAACCCAGGGCCTCCCATATGCTAGGCGGGCGCTCTACAGCTGAGCCACAACCCCCCTCCCCAAATCCGTTCTTGTACATACGAGTGTCCAGTTTTCCCAGCACCACTTGTTAAAGAGACTGTCTTTTCTTCAATGTATGTTTCTTGGCACTATTGTCAAGAATGAGATGATCATAGCTCTTTGGATGTGTTTCTGTGTCTTCTGTCTTACTGGTCTATAAGTCTATTTTTATGCCAGTGCCATGTTTTTATGCCAGACCCATTTTTAAGGGTGTTACTTGGAACCAGAAGCATTTCTAGATTATGTGGATAGCTTATGAGAAAGATGAGTAGATACTGTGCCTGCAGGCCAAAAGCTCACCTTCCTCAGTTACCTTCCTGAGGCTAGGCCAGCCATGCAGGAACCCAAGGAGGTTCACCTTGCTTTGTAAATGCTCATTAAACAGAAGGCAGAGACATAGCCCATCTTATTCCTCTCCTAGTTCCCTATGCTTTCCTTTATCCTTAGTACTGCGGAGAAGACATTAAACAGGAGTGAGTTTGTTATCATAGTGATGTTGGTGCCCTCTTCTGCTCTTGGCTTTCCTGCCCTTCCACCTTTTGCCACGTTGGACACAGCAACAAAGGCCTTGCCAGATTGCCAGCCCCTTGATCTTGGATTTCAGAATAGTAAGAAACAAATGTCTGCTTTTTACCAATTACCCAGAGTGTGGAATTATATTATACGACACAAAGCAGACCAAGACACCCTACCATTGCCCTTCCTCTGCTTCCTGTGTGTCTGAAAATGGCTGTGCCCACATAACATGGATTCTCCTAGATCTGATTGAATTAGTTCAATTTCAAAGACAAGCTGGAAAACTCAGTAAGCTCTTTAATAGTTTTCATCAACCTCTGCAATTCTTCTCAGTTTTCTCCACATGTCTCAGAGATAGTTGCCAGAATATATGGGCCCATAAGCACCAATAATATTAGCATTTGCCCAACCAAGATGTTTAGGCCTTTCATCTTTGCTTCCTTGTGACCTGACTTATACTTGGCCCAAAGTCCTTTTCAACACTTGTAACTGTGAACTGTAAAAGCCAATTGCTAAATAAGGTCCTGTCAAGTGGAGCACAAAGAAAGATGCAATACATACATACATAAGATGCAATACAAATGTTTAACTAATTTGTGGCCATAATTTCTCCAGGTGGTCTCAGCTCCTCCAGTTTAAGGAGGTGCTGTGTGGTTAAACTTCAGGAACCTGACCATAGACTCTTTTCTAGGAAAGAATTTGCCTCAAGAATATCCCACAATTCCCCATTTTCTTAGTTTATTACTCTTTGGTCCATCAACCCACTTGGGCTGCTCCCTGGGATTGCTGGCTTTGTTCTACTTGTTTTGAGTAGTTTGTTTCTTTATCACTGTTGCATGGATTGTTATAGATTTTGGACACTGCAGTGTTCTGTTCTTCCTGCTCCCTGAAGGTGGGCATGACAAAGTTTAGTTTCACAAATGTAAAAGGGAGATGGTACGAAAGATGTGAATGATTTTGGATTATTTTTTCCTGGAACATAGAAGAATAGAGATCAACAGCATGAAGGAACCACATGTCTATGAAGCATTTAAGTGAGAATGAGCCTGTCTTCTATAGCAGTGTTTTCCAAATTTGGCAGTATATTTGAGTAAATAAGGAAAGTGTTTAAAATACCATTGCATAGGCCACATCCAAATCCAATGACACACAGAATGTGTGGGAGTGAGACCTAGGAATCACTGAAAAAAATCTTCCCAAATGATTTCAACATATAGCCAAATTTGAAAATAAATGTTTCAAAGCTGTGCCTCTCAAACTCTAATCACCTGAATATTTTATGAAACCACTGATTTTGAAAAAATGTACTTTCTGATCCAGTAGGTCTGAAGTGTAGCATTCCTACCAAATTCCCTGGAGAAAGGACTGCCCATGTACCTATGTGCCAGATACCATGCTGGGAACTTTATTTATATTAGTTCATTTAATATTTTTTTGGTACCAGGGATTAAACTCAGAGTCACTCAACCACTGAGCCACATCCCCAGCCTATTTATTTATTTATTTATTTGGTGCTGGGGATTGAACTGAGGGGCACTCAACCACTGAGCCCCATCCCCAGCCCTATTTTGTATTAAGAGACAGGGTCTCACTGAGTTGCAGAGTACCTTGTTATTGCTGAGGCTGGCTTTGAACTTGTGATCCTCTTTTCTCAGCTTCCTGAGCCACTAAGATTACAGGTGTGCGCCACCATGCCCGGCTTTATTTTTTTATTTTGAGACAGAGTCTCCATAAGTTGCTTAGGGCCTTGCCAAGTTGCTGAGGCTGGTCTTGAGCTTGCGATCCACCCTCCCTGTGTCAACCTCCTGAGCCGCTGGGATTACAGGTGTGTGCCACCACATCTGGAAACTCATTTAATCTTAAAAACAACTATGAAAGAATACAATTACTCCCATTTTAAAAAATGAGAGATTGAAATTGAGTGACTAAATCATTGCCTAAGGTTGGACGGCTAGTACAGGAGGAATCTGGATTCATAGACATGACTGACAACAACGCCCATAGGTTAATGGAAATTGTTGGATACTATCAAATGCTAAGCAGAAGTGTCAATATCTGAAATGCTAGACAGTATTTTGTAGGCACAAAATTCTTGGGATCACGGAAGGAAAGTACCAGTGCTATTGATTGGTTTTGCACTGTTGTCTCATGTAGTACATCCAGGCAGACAAAGCCCCTGCAACCATGTGTGTCTTTGCACCCCAGCAATGCTCCAGTGTTGTGGCATCAAAGATGTCCAGGATAAGTCGGAGTAGAATGTGAATAAATCTTCATAGAAAAATAGTGCTAGTGGAAGATGTCAAAAATAAAGCATGAGGGGCTGGTGTTTTGGCTCAGTGGCAGAGCACTTGCCCACATGTGTGAGGCCCTGGGTTTGATCCTCAGCACCACATAAAAATAAACCAGCAAAATAAAGATAAAAAAATTAAACAAAGCAAATAAAGATATTGTATCCATCTATAACTAAAAAATAAAAAAATAAAGCATGAATGTAATTTTCAACTACATATCAATGGATCATTGATTCTGGAGGGAGAAATTGTATTCTCTGCAAGTATTTGGTTTTGACTCCTTGATTTGAATATTCTTCCAAACGAAAACATCTCTTAAAAATAGGTCTGCTCCTATATGTATGTGTGTTCTTGTACTTCGGATTGAACCCAGAGGTGCTTTACTTCAGAACTACATCCCCAGCCCTTTTTATTTATTTTGAGACAGTGTCTCATTACGTTGCTAAGGCTAGCCTCGAACTTGTGATCCTCCTGCTTCAGCCTCCTGAGTCACTGGAATGATAGGTATGTGCCACCACGCCTGGCTCTGTGTGTACTTTTTTAAGTGATTTTTTTTTCTCTTTCAGGAAGCTGAAAAATGAGCTCCTGGAGGCAAAACGTAGAAGTGGGAAGACTCAACAAGAGACCAGCAGAGTTTGTGTTCACTGTCAGAGAAACCTGGGCCTCATCTTTGACCGGGGAGACCCGTGCCAGGCCTGCTCACTGAGGGTGTGCAGTGAATGTCGGGTTGTGGGCCTCAATGGCAGCTGGAAGTGCACTGTCTGCGCCAAAGTCGCGTGAGTTTTTTTGCCCTTTTTTTTTTTTTGTAGAAAGAGAAAATTTGATAGATTGGAGTGGGGAAAGCGAGAAAGAAAAATAGTGTGTTATAAATTTAGGGATAGAGAGTTAGATAGGGTTCAAGTATAGCCCAGTTACGTTCAGCAGTGCCTTGGCAGGACTCTGGGGTGTGTGTGTGTGTGTGTGTGTGTGTGTGTGTGAGAGAGAGAGAGACAGAGAGAGACAGAGACAGAGAGAGACAGAGAGACAGAGAAACAGAAGAGTTGAGATAGAGGTAGATTCAAAGACAGAAAAGAGTATTTAAAGTTCCTTTTGCAGCTGGGAGATTTACTCAGGGGGTAGGGCACTTGCCTAGCATGGGCAATGCCCTGAGTTCAATCCCCAGTACCAAAAATATAAAATAAAGTTCTTTTCTTTATGGTACTGGGGGTTGAATGCTGGGGTGTTCTACTACTGAGCTATACCCCAAGACCTTTTCATTTTTTTATTCTAAGACAGGGTCTCACTAGGTCTCCCAGGGTGGCCTCAAACTTGTGATGCCTCAGCCTCCCGAGTAGCCGGAATCACAGGTGTGGACCACCATGCTCAGCAGAGAACAATATTTAAAAGAATAACTGTGGCTGGGTACCATGGCACACTCCTGTAATCTCAGCAGCTTGGGAGGCTGAGGCGGGAGGCCTACAAGTTCAAAGCCAGCTTCAGGAACTTAGCGAGGCCCTGAGCAACTTAGTGAGAACCTGTCTCAAAAAAAAAACAAAAACAAAAACAAAACAGTGCTGGGGATGTGGTCAGTAGTTAAGCACCCCTGAGTTCAATCCCTGTTACAAAAAAAAAATTATCTTGGGAGGAAATGTGGGTGGTGTGGTACCAGAGTGACTCCATTTCTCCCTTTTCTGCTTCTCTCAATAAGAACTACTGCTCTGTTGAAGACTTTTATATTCAGTGACTGAATTACTTAACTATTTTTTTTTCTGTTGTTTCATAAAGGTAACCCTGAATAGAGCAATTTATACTATGTTTCAACAATGAATTGAGAAAAGCCATTCTAAAGAAATGGAGCATTTAAGTTCTTTTATTTATTTATTTTTGTGTGTGGCACTAGGGATCAAACCCAGGGCCTTGTGCATGCAAAGCAAGCACTCTACCCACTAAGCTATATCCCCAGCCCAAATTATTTTTATGACTTACTTGGGATACGTTACTTTGATTGACTTAAGTGATTATATTCAATTCAACAAATGTCCCACATAAGCAAATCACTTTTAATACTTCCTTCCTGTCATTAGTGAACATCCTCTCTCAGATCTAGGAGAAATCATTGACATGTAGGTTTCAACATAGCCTTCTGATTTGAAGGAGTTCTTTATATATTCAGTACACAAGTTGTATTGGCTACATGTGTTGAAGATATCTTCTCCCACCTTCTCACTTGGCTTTCCACTTGCTTAATGGTTCCATTCAGTGAACAGAAATCTCTAATTTATGGTAGGTTAATATGCTCATCTTTTCTTGTATGATTAATAGGATTTCTTTTTCCTGTATTCTTTGCAAGGAAATTTTCCCTAACCCCCAAATCATGGAAATATTCTCCTTTGTGATCTTCTGTAATTGTTACTATTGTATCTCACTGTTATTGTAATTGTTATTAATTTACATATAAAATTACTTATAATTGTTATTTTTTTGTTGTTGTTTTATACCAATTGACAGATAATCTACCTGGAATTGATATTGAGAGAGATATACTAAACTCTCTCAATAACCATTGTGAAATTCCTATTTATCCTTTTAGTTATGTTTATATTTGCTTATATATTTAGATTTACAACATAGCTACCCTTTTCATTACTGTATATTTTTTGCTACATTTCTTTGCTTTAATTCATATATATATATATTTTTCCTTTTGCCTAAAGGTAGGGTACTCGTTAGTGTTTAGTGTCATTCTGTTACTGATGAATATGTGTTATTCTTGGCATGACTTTATTTCACTCTTGAGTTTTCAATGATTATTCTGTTTATTACTTTTTTAACTTTAAGTTAAATTTATTTGAAATCATAAAAACATAAAAATTGAAGGCATATTTTGATACATGTTTGTATTGTATAATGTTTAAATCAGATTAAACATATCCATCTTCTCAAACATTTATCATTTCTTTATGGTAAAAATTTCCAGAATCCTTTCTTCTTTTTGAAATGTCAATGCATTGCTGTCACCTATAACCATCCTCCTGTCCAATAGCACATCAGAACTTCTTGCGGTTGTGGCTCAGTGGCAGAGTGCTTGCCTTGCACATGTGAGGCACTGGGTTGGATCCTCAGCACTACATAAAAATAAATAACGATATTGAGTCCATTATGAATAAAAAAATTTTTTAAAAAGAACTTCTTACTTTAACTGTAACTTAGTATTCATTGATAACTTTTTGCCATTCTTCCCTCTCTCGACAATGACCCGCACAAACCAGGTGAACTGGGTTTAAAAGAGCTGGCTGCAACATTAAGCTAAGAAAGGGGCAAAAAAACACACAATACAGAGAGTAGTTTTTAAACCGAGAGTAGGACAGCTCTGCAGCCTTAAGGGTCAGCTTCCTTGCTGGAAAGAGGGCTGGAAAAGGGGGTGCATGCACCCAGAATCCCTTTATTTATAGCGGTGGGTGTGTGGCGGGGCATCAAAGGGGGGTAAGGTTTCAAGGGTGGAGTCTTGCTTCATGATGTCTTCCTGATGGTCAGCAAATTGACATCTTGGCCAGTCACACCCATCTCAGGCGCTGTGTAAGATCTTAGGCAGAGCTAGAGGGGGAGGCGCACCTGCATCACGCCATCACACTCCCTGACAGGGAGTTTGCAGAGCCAGGCCTCTCCCCTCAAGAGGCAACTATGCGCAACATAATCCATGCACAGCCCACGGGCAGCTCATGACACCTCTCCCCTACTCTTCCTGACCTCTGGTAATTACCGTTCTAGTCTCAACTTCTATGAGATCTGCTGCAGTCTGGCTGGGCACAAAATCACGAGCCACTCACAGCCTTGTAGATTCAAACAGCAATTCTTTATTCCCAAAACTCTCACGGCACTCTACATGCATGTTCTGGGGAAAATTCACCGGCACTCTGCTCTGAATCCCAAAATACTCTCTGAATCCCCGAGAACTCAAGGGGAACTCAAGGAGCCGGCGGGCGCCTGAGGCAGCAGGATACGCCCTATTCCCAGCAGGGTCCACCTTAAACCTGGAACTGCCCTAAACCCAAGGGGGAGGGGGCGCTTGAGGCAGCAGGATACTCCCTATTCCCAGCAGGATACACCCTAAACCTGGACCCACCCTAATCCAGCAGGATCCTCCCTAAACCCGGATCCACCCTGGTCCTTGAGCAGGGTCACCTTTCTCAAACATTCATGCAATGTCACTGCAAATGACCTGGGTCCAAGGCAAGCCCATTTCCACAATGGAGAGTCCTCCCTCTAAGCAACATTGGGTAGGCCATGCGTCATTCCTACTTGGCAATGGCTCTCAGCAGAGATCAACTTTTTTGGATTCCATGTATGAGTGAGATCTTGTGCTTCCTGTCTTTCTTTGCCTGGATTATTTCATTTAACATAATGATCTCCAGTTCCACCCATGTTGTCACTAATGACAGGATTCCACTCTTCTTTATGTCTGTGTATACATACATTGTGTGTATTTACCACATTTCTTTATCTATTCATCAGTTGATGGATGAATAGATAGATAAATGGATTATTTCCATTTCTGGTTATTGTGGATATTGTTGCAAGGAAACGTGGGCATGCAGATGTTTCGTCAACATACTGATTTCATTTCCTTTGGATATATGCTGGGTAGTGAGATTGCTGGATCATATGGTAGTTCTATTTTTAATGTTTAAAATGTTCACTGGTTATTGAATCCTAGGTTGGAAGTTATTAACTTTCAGTAAGTTGAAGATTCCATTGGCTTCTGGTTTCTAATATTTGTTAGGTAATCAGCTGTCAGTATACTGTTGAAGGTAATATTTTCCTTTCTTTCTATCTTTTTCTTTTTTTATATTTCTAGAACTGGAGATCAAATCCAGGGCTTTGCACATGCTAAACAAGTGCTCTGCCACTGAGCTACATACTTGATCCTTTCTTTTGACTATTTTTAATATTTCTCCCCTTTCTACTGGGCTTTCAACAGTTACTGTAGCATATCTCAGTCTGATTTTCTTTGTTTTTAATCCCTCTTGGGGTTCCTAGAGCATCTTGAATTTGTGTCTTAATTTTTGTCACACATGAAAATTTCTCAGACAATCTCTCTCTGGGTATTTATTTTCCTCCATTATCTTGCTCCTGTGTATCTTAGTCATGCTCAACATCTTTTGTATAGCACTCATGGTCCTTTCTGTATTTCCTATCCTTTTTGTATCAGAATTCAGTTTGTATATTTTTGTGAGGCCTTTCTTCAAGTTCCTAAGTCTTGTCTTTAGCTATGTCTAATTTGCTGTTAAACCCATCTATTTAATTCTTTAATTCAGTTATTGTGTTTTTCAGTTTTAAAATTTTCATATTGTTTCTTTCTCTTTTCGATCTTCTTATTCTTTTCTTGTAATGTATTCAAATTATTTGTAGTTATTTAATAGTCTATAAATTACAGCTCCATTACCTGAGTGTCCTATGGGATTATTTCTATTGCTGCTTGTTTTTCTGGGTTTTGGCCATATATTTCTATAAACCTGGTAGTCTTTGACTGATGGTCAAAGTAAAGCTTAGTGAGATTCTGCATAATATGTATCCATTGAGAATACACATTTTTCTTTTGGAAGGGAAATAGGACAGGGACACTGCATATTCTTGATGACCTTAAGTCAGAGATTGAAAAGATTTCCAAAATTGAGGCCTCAGTCCCCATGAGGGCTGACATGTTTCTGGATCACATGTACTCCTAGGGAATAATCCCTCAAGGTCTCATAACATATATATTAGGTAAGAGAGACAATTGGGTTTACATTTTATAGATAGCAGAAATAAGAGCACAAGAGATAGTATATGTGTTAGTTGACTTGGGAAGAGTATCAATGTTTTTGAGTTTATTTGTTTCTTCACCCAGTTCCTTTCCCACCAGACTATATCAAGTTGAGATCTGACATTTCAGGACAATGAAGAAGGAAATGAAATTTCAAAAAATAACTGATGTTTCAACTGCAGAGTTAGAATTGATGGGGATTCCTTAATAACCATTTCTCTGATTCTTATACAATGCTATTTCATTTGATTCATTTTATTTGATGGTAAAGCTTAGTGATATTCTGCATAATATGTATCCATTATTTATTCTTTTCCATTTTTATTCCACTTCTGTTCATCCTCAACTTTACACTCCAGACCCTCATTCACTCAGACTGAACTAACTAGTAACTGTGACTCAAAAGCCCTTCAGTCATTTCCAAGTAGCCTCAAGCTTTGGTATGGGAAGAGGACTTTTATCTTTAATTTATCAATACCACTGGCAATTTCTGAAGCGTACTTTTCAATACAAGACCCAAGAAGCTTATGTTTTTAGCCATCAACTCATTTACTAGTTAGTATGAATGGTAACTGAAGTCTAATTCTGAGACCTTCCTTCTAAAGCTTGTCTGATTACCTTAGGCTGTATAATGAGAAATTAACTTTAAATGTGTTAAGTGAGTAGGATTTGGCGAGTGTTACAGAAGCTAGCCTACTCAAACTAATACAAACCATTTCTGTGTTTTTCCTTTAGATCTTATGTGCTATATATTTTACTTATTTATCCTTTTTGTATTTCTTCCTCCACTAGAATATATGCTTCATAACCATGAGGGCAAGGTTTTTATCTATACTGATATAGTTCTAGTACCTAAAAGAATGCATATAATAAGTCCTCAAAATGTATGTGTTAAATGAATAGATGGAAAACAAACTGATAAATACATGGACAAATGGCTTCTACTTAAAGCATTTCAGAATTGAGCAACTGAAACAAATAGATTTTTTTGTTTTTGTTTATGTTTTGTTTTGTTTTTCTGTCAGGATCAAGGGTTTAAAACAATGAGCCATATCAAATACATTTGTCCTCTAAACAAAGACATTTTTTAGCTATCACAGAAAAATAAAACAATAACACAAATTGTTGTCAGAAGCTGTAAGAATAAGTAACAACAAATTGAAAATTCTGTGTTTTTCTTGGGACATGTTGATGCCTTAATAAGAACTTTCTGAATCAACTGCATTCCTCTTATTGGTGAGACAATAATTGAATAAAACCAACCATCCACCTATCCAATTGATCTATCCATAGACCCTTTCATTCATCCCTGCTGCACATTAATTGATAACCTGTTGTTATATAAGGGGCTAAGGACATAAAAGACTACCCTCAATGGTTTCATAAGCTAAGAAGCAAGATGAATCTATTAGTTTATCATTTTATCCACAAATAGAATTCTGTTTATTTATTTATTTGGTGAGGTACCAGGGACTGAACTCAGGGCATTCAGCCACTGAGCCACATCCCCAGCCCTATTTTGTATTTTATTTAGAGACAGGGTCCCATTGAGTTGATTAGGTAGGGCCTTACTAAGTTGCTGAGGCTGGCTTTGAACTCATGATCCTCCTGCTTCAGCCTCCCTATCTGCTGGGATTACAGGCATACGCCACCGCACACGGCTCTAAAATTCTATTTCAATACATTAAAGTGTCCTAAGGAGAAAACAGCTTTAATGTGTGATTCTTATACCTCTGTGATAACAACTCATTTATAGTTATATCCTCCTGCAACCATTGGAAATTTACATGATGGGTGTTTAAATTTAGGATATCAAAATCCATGCTTAATTTTCAAACTGAAAATCGGAGTATACTACTCTCCAATATTCCAGCTACCAATGTGAGTGATCCCAGAAGATCAAAACTATTTGTCAGTATTGGAAGAGTCTTGTTTGCTATTCATAGAGCAGTTTTCAAAAAGGAAGCACGAATGATATTTTATTGCCAGTACACACCTTTTGTTTGTTATAAGAGACTGTTACAACCCCACTGGGCTATCTCCTTGTTTAATAGACCATAAAATTGAAATTCCCACCCTGACCTCTAAGAGATGAGATGAGTCAGAAAGTGACTCATTCTCTAATCAGCTGGAAGAACAACCTTTATTGTCATTTACCTTGGATTGGATAAAAGTAAAGACATTTTATTTCTGAAACCCTGAAATGATTACAGCAGGAAGTGATGGAAGGGATGCTACCTGTTCAAATGAGCTGAGCAGTTCCTGATATTTTCTCCAACCCAATTCAACAAATTGGCCTCTATAGGTCTAGTTTTAAAAACGACTCTATAGAAACAGAATGAAAGGGACCTTGACCCAACCAGTGGGTTCATTTTGCTATCTCAATAAGATCTATAAAATTCCATATGATTATGTTAGCTGAGGCAGTTGCCATCTAACATAAAGATGGTCATAATGATTGTTTTTCTGAATTAGCACCCAATTGATCCCCAAAGGACACCAAAAATAATAATAAAATAAAAAGCCACCAAAAATGAAATAACTTTAATATGGCATTGATTAACTGATCTTGTATTCATAGCATGTTGTGATATCTCATGCTGCTATTCTTTAGTACTATAATTATTAGTACATATTAATTAATAGGATTCACTGTGACATTTCCATACATCCATACATCATGGAATGATCATGTCTATTCACCCTTCTTTTATCCTTTTCCACTTGGCCCTCTATCCCTCTCCTCCCCTGACTTCCTTCCTAGTCCCTAGTGACCCTTTTCCTACTTTCAGCTCATCTTCTTCTTTGTTTGTTTGTTTGTTTTTTTGGTCTCCACATAAGACAGAGGATATGTAATATTTTGCTGAACATGATGTAGGAAGAGCCTGAAAAAAATTTTTTTTGATGAACTGGTAATGATTATTGCAATAGATGAAATATAACTGAAATAGATGAAATAGAAGAGTGTCTATAAAAAACAAAACCCTTGAAATGTGACATTTGCCAGTAAATGGATCCATCTGGAAAGTATCATGCTAAGTGAAATAAGCCAATCCCCCAAAACCAAAGGTTGAATGTTTTCGCCAATAGGTGGAAGTTAACCCACAATAAAGGTTGTGAAGAAGAGAAGTTCAGTAGATTAGATAAAGGGAACGGAAGGGAGGGGGGATAAGAATAGGAAAGACAGTATAAGAAATCTACCACAATATTCCTGTGTACATGTATGAAAATACCTAAGTGAACCCCACCATCTTGCCTACCCACAAGAATGTCCTAATTAGAATAAGATATATCTCATGCTTGTATATTTTTATCAAAATGGATTCTAGTGTCATGTATAACTAAGAAGAACCAATTAAAAAACACCATATTGATGAGGAAAGGGAATGGGAGGTGGAGGGAGAAAGGTAGGGAAAGAGGAAGTACTGAGGACTGTTTAAAACAATTATATTCCATGCATATTTATATTTATATATAAATTATATATAAATATAATTATATATTCCATTTATATTTATATATAAAGCAAATATATTACATACCACAATGTTATGTATAGCTATAAGGCACTAATATATTTTTGAGGGTACTAAGGATTAAAATCAGGCATTCGACCACTGAGCCACATACCCAGCCTTATTTTGTATTTTATTTAGAGACAGGGTCTCACTGAATTGCTTAGTGTCTCACTTTTTGCTGAGGCTGGGTTTGAACTCACCATCCTCCTGTCTCAGCCTCCTAAGCCGCTGGAATTACAGGCATGTGCCACCACAACTGGAGATTGCACTAATATTTTTCAAATCAGTTGGTAGAGTGCTTGCTTTGTATTTACAAGGTGCTGGGTTCAATCCCCAGCACCACAAAAAAAAAAAAAAGGAAGAAAGAAAAGAAAGAAATAACAAATTAAAAAAAAATGAGAAAAGCTAGTGCCAATGGATATCACATACATAGTGAGAGTGCAGGAGGAATGTATAGTTCTTCATTATGTTAAAGAACAATGTGGTCCCTGACACTTAGAAAGTGATCTGACACATGTAGGTGTTGGTGTTCTTAGGTGTTGACACTCAGAGGTGGGCTATGGTGTTCCGTTGGACAAAATCTCAGAGACCAACATGCGCAAGATCATTCTACAACCACAACGAAGTGGAAGAAAACAAGAACACGTCATAATCTTGTCTAAGCATAGACAAACATAAGGAAAACAATTATGCCACACAGTACCATGGCCCCCCTTTCTTAGTTAACATGAATCGCCTGTTATTTTCTTACTAGATAAAGTTTATTAGCCTAGCCACCATAGAATTGTCCCCACTTACTGACATCACTTAATCCAGAGAAAATTCCTGCTGCCCTGAACTCTTCCCTAAATTACCCAACATGAACCTGAATCCTACAGTAAATCTTTTCGAGCACCTCTTATTGAGTGATACCACCCATGGCTCCTCTGTCATATATTTTCCTTCATCAAAATAAGTAAGAATCTCAACATATTCAACCATAGGGAGGTTCCTGGTGTTCCTGGTGAGGGTCTACAGTTGCCACATAGCCATTTCAAAATCACCCCTTAGTTTAGCAAATTTTCATAATACAGCTGCAAAGGAGAAATTTCACATCAGCAATCCCCCATTGACCCAAAGTTATTTGGAAAGGTAAGAAGCTGTTTGGGGTGCCTTGATGTGCTATTTTACAATGCCTATCAATTATATACAAGTGCCCCCACCCTTTTTCAAAATGCTTTGTTCACTGGGAGATTGGTATCTTAAACCTACATAAACTAGAAAGATTTTTTAAAATTTGAAAATATCATACCTTTCAAAGACTCTGTAATATGTATGTAAGGTTGAAACAATATTTAAGAGAATACCTGTGTATTCATCACTTAGTTTAAGCATCAACACATTCAACCAGGCACAGTAGCACATACCTGTAATCCCAGTGGCTCAGGAAGCTAAGGATGGCAAGTTCTAGGCCAGCCTCAGCAACTCAGCAACATCCTGTCTCAAATTACAATATTGAAAGGGCTGGGGATGACTCTCAGTGGTAGAGCACCCCTGGGTTCAATTCCTAGTACCACCAAAAAAACCCCCGAGATCAACACATTCTTGTTTTGCATTTTTCATTCCTTTATGGTTTTACTGTATTTGGGTATTTCCCTAGGTCATGTATTTTCTAGTTGTATATTTTGGGACATTATAGAAATGAAAATCATACTATTTGCATTCTTTTGTGATTTTTTTCCCTTTGGCAGTTCTGGGGATTGAACTCAGGGGCATTCTGCCACTGAGATTCATCCCCAGTTCTTTTTAATTTTTTTAAATTTTGAAACAAGGTCTTGTTAATTTGCTGAGGCTGGCCTTGAACTTGTGATCCTCCTGCCTCAGCCACCCGAGTCACTGGGATTACAGACGTGTGCCATCATGTTCAGCTAGGGTAAAATTTTTATCATGTACACCCTAGGGTGGATTTTTAAATCTGTACAGCATGATGCATTTGTAGATTGTAATCAGTATTTTAAAAATTAAATATAATAGAAAATGTCATCGACATATACATTTATGTATGCAAATACATATGTACTTATAGATGTACATAACATCTGTATATTTATCTTCTGGATTATGATGTAAGATGTTTCTCACTGTCTGCCACAAATATTTAAAAAGACTATTGCAGAGTGATAACTAGGAATGGAATTGCAGGGCAAATGCTATGAGCATTTTCAACTTTATAAAACAGTATTTTTTTAACTTTTTTTTTTAGGGCTGAGGTTGTGGCTCAGCGGTAGAGCACTCATCTAGCATGTGTGAGGCCCTGAGTTCAATCCTCAGCACCACATAATAAATAGATAGATAGACAGATAGATAGATAGGTAGATAGATAAGTAAAATAAAGGTATTGTGTCCAACTACAATTAAATTTTTTTGTTTAAATTTTAAAAAACTTTTTTTTATTTGTAGATGAACCCAATATGTTTATTTTTATTTATTTTATGTGGTGCTGAGGATTGAGCCCAGGACTACAACCCCGGCCCATAAAACAGTATTTGTTTTTATAACAGTTGTACTAAATTAAACTCCACCAGCATTGTATAAGGGTTTCCTTTGCTTTGTAATCTTACCAGTACTTGGTATCATGAGAATTTTTAATTTTTTCCAAATCAATAAATAGAAGGGTATCTCTCCCTATTGTTTTAATTTGTATTTTTCCAGGTACTAATGAGGTTAGATAGCTTTTTATTATGGTTATTGCCTCTGTAGTTCGTTTTCTGTGTTAGGACTATTTCTGCATATTACATAATTTTTATTAGGTTATTGGTTTTTACCTTATTAATTTGGACATATTCTTTATGACCCTCTTCATCTCTAGAAGTGTTTTTGTCTTAAGTCTATTTTTTCCACATTCTTATTGGTACACTATAGTCGTACATAATGGTGGGATTTATTGTTACATATTCACACACACACACAACATAACAATGTTAATTGGCCAGTGTCACTTCCAGCACTTCCCCCTTCCTCCCTTCCTCTAACACCCTGGTCCCTTTCCTCTATTCTACTGTTCTCCCTTTGATTTTCATGAAACCTCACCCCTCCCCACAAACTCACCATTTTTTTTCCTTTTTCCTAACTTCCACATACGAGAGAAAACATAAGACCTGTGACCTTCTGAGTTTGGCTTATTTTGCTTAATTTAATAGTCTCTAGTTCATCCATTTTTTCTGCAAATGGCATTTATTTCATTCTTCTTTATGGCCGAATAAAACTCTTATATATATAATATTTTCTTTATCCATTTATCCATTAATGGACACCTGGGCCAGTTCTATATTTGGCTATTGTGAGTAGTGCAACTATAAACATGGGTATGCATGTATCACTGTAGTATGACAACTTTAATTCTTCAGGATAAATACCAAGAAGTGTTATAGCTGGGTCATATGGTGGTTCCGTGACTAGTCTTTTGAGGAACCTCCGTATTGATTTCCATAGAGGTTATACTAATTTACTGTCCCAGCAACAGTGTAAAAGTGTTCCTTTTTCCCCACATCCTCTCCAGCATTTGTTATTATTTGTATTCTTTCCTTTCCTTTTTTTTTTTTTTATTTTGATACCTGGGATTGAACCCAGGGGCACTCAACCACTGAG
This sequence comes from Marmota monax, assembly GCF_021218885.2. Lineage (NCBI taxonomy): Eukaryota > Metazoa > Chordata > Mammalia > Rodentia > Sciuridae > Marmota > Marmota monax. Next base: position 2,138,220 of record NW_026694092.1, read on the forward strand.
CCACATCCCAAGCCCTTTTAAAATATTTTATCTAGACACAGGGTCTCACTGAGTTGCTTAGGGCCTTGCTAAGTTGCTGAGGCTGGCTTTGAACTCACAATCCTCCTGCCTCAGCCTCCTGAGCTGCTGGGATTACAGATGTACAGCGCTGCTCCCTGCTATAGATAGCCATTTTAACAGTATTAATTCTTCCTAATCATGAAGGTGAGAAATCTTCTTATGTCTTTAATCTCTTTCTTCAGTGTTCTATATTTCATTGTAGAGGTCTTTCACCTCCTTAGTTAGATTTATTCTTAGCTATTTTATTTTAAGCTATTGTGAATGAGATTGTTTTCCTGATTTCTTTCTCAGCAGATTCACTGTTGGTGTATAGGAAAACTTTTGATTTTTGTATGTTGATTTTGTACCCTCCTAGTTGGCTGAATTGGTTTATTAGTTTTAGCAGTCTTTTGGTAGAGTTGTTTTTTTTTTCCCTTCTCTTGCCTAATTGCTCTGGCTATAATTTCTAGCACTATATTAAATAGTTATGCTGAGAATGGACATCCTTTTCTTGTTCCAGATGTTTTAAGTCCATTTTGTCTGGTACTAATAAAATATTGGCATAGTATGTATTTTTCCATCCTTTGAATTTGAACCTTTCAGTGTTTATATTGTTTAAAGTGAATCTCTTGCATATGATATATATGCTACTGAAAAATGTTATATATTTAAATATTTGCTATAATACATGCTATATATCCTGTGTATGTATTATTGTGATATAAATATATCTGTATGTAATCTTAAAAGTTAAGCTGACAGTATTTATTCTTAAATAATAGAGTTTGGTGAACATATTCTTTGTTATTACTATAATATTTGCATTAATTTGTATTATCTATAGTTTGATTGAAATACATTTTTCTCATTCCATTATATCCTTTCTACTGGTGTAGGTATTATATCCTTTTTTTCCCCCCAGTGGTTACCTTAGAAATGACAACTTTCATATTTAACTTCACATATCAATAGTTTTACCTTTCTTCTGATCAATAAAAGGAGTTCAATATTCTTTTTTGTTTTTGTTTTGTTATTTTTTTATATGAGGGATTGAACCCAGGGATGCTTAGCCACTGAGCCACACCCCCAGCCTTTTTTAAATATTTTATTTAGAGAGGGTCTCACTGAGTTGCTAAGTGCCTTGCTAAATTGTTGAGGCTGGCTTTGAACTCGAGATCCACCTGTGTCAGCCTCCCAAGCTGCTGGGATTACAGGCTTATGCCACCACACCCAGATGAGTTCAGTATTCTTAAATTGCAAATATCTCCTTTGTAGCTGGCATATAAGTTTTGTCCTGTGTTTAGACAAACCTTGTTGTTTAATCCAACAATTCCAATATTAATTTTGTGTACATATAATTTGTTTATATTTATACACATTTTTCAATTTCATTGTTCACCATTGCTTTTTATATGTCAGCTCTATTTTATCTTCTTTTCAAGTACAGTGTTTAAAGTTTCTGTAAGTGAGAATCTATGGTAATAAATTATCTCAGTTTTTATTTTGCTGAAAAATTCTTTATTTCATCATTATTCCTAAACAGTGGATAATACATTCTAGATTGACAGCTATTTTTTTCCCAGAACTTTGAATATATCATTTTACTGGCTTCTCAAGTGTCATTCTAGTTGCTCTTTCTTTATAGGTAATTGTTTTTTTTTCCTCCCTAGTTATGTTTGAGATGTTCTCTTGGCCTTTAAGTGGTCTGTAATTTTACCATAATGTGTCTAGGGATTTCTTTTCACTTTTCTTGCTTGGGAAAGAAGAAAGGAATAAACCTAGACCATCATCACCTTATGGCCAGGGTCTTCATTAGTCTTCTTCACCTGTATTTTTAACCCTAAACACAGGGCCTGACACATAGTAAGAATGCAATAAATATGTGTTAGGTAATGAATCCATTCATAAATAATTCTAATTCATTTTCTTACAAATAATAGAAGAAAAATATCCCAGCATATATATTAGCATATCTTATTTCAGATGTCTCCAGTAGTTAACAGCAAATCGGGCGCAGGGGCACACACCTGTAAGCCCAGCAGCTTGGGAGGCTGAGACAGAAGGATTGTGAGTTCAAAGTCAGCCTCAAAATTAGAAAGTCTGTGTATGGGCTGGGGTTATGGCTCAGAGGTAGAGCGCTTGCTGAGCATGCATGAGGCACTAGGTTCGATCCAACACCACATAAAAATAAACAAAACAAATGTATTGTGTCCATCTACAACCAAAAAGTATTTTTAAAAATCTAAAAAAAAAGTCTGTGTATGTGGCTTAGTGGTTAAGGACCCCTGGGTTCAATCCCTGGTACCAAAAAAAAAAAAAAAAAAAAAAAGTTCATAGTAGATAAAGAAACAAAGTGAAATTTGGGGTCATTATTCTTTTTTAGAATAAGAGTCCTTATTTTCCCCCTTTAAAACCAAAGAGAACCTAACTTGGATTCACATTGAAATAAGTTTCCAAGTGGTTTGAGGTCCCAGGAGTTTAATGTCAAATAAAATCAGGACTTAACAAATTCTGAATACTCGGTAATCATTATTCACAAATCGTGAGTATAACTCATTGTAAATCCAGTCAAACCCATTCTTTAGAGTACAACTTAGAGGAAACAGAGTCTATTTCAAGCCTTGAGATTTTCAAATACTAGATTGATATGGTAGATAGGGACATAAAATATATAATACGTGTCACATTGGTTTTTCTATTCTCTTTGCCTCTCTTTATTCTGTCCACTCTGCCCTCAAAATACACACACACACACACACACACACACACAATATGTTATTCCTTGCTTTCTGTAGGTTTTTACCCCTCCTCAAATCCTTGTTAAAGTTGGCAGGTATAAATTCTCTTCTGACAATGTTTCCAAACTTAAAGGGTATAGGCTTTCAATATAAACCCTGTCTCTGTGGTAACACCTTTACAACTTTTGGCAAATTATTTAACACATGTGAGCTTTACTTTCCTTGTCTGTAAAATGAGAATAATAATAGCTATTTGATGTCTCACTGTGAGGATTAGAGATAGCATATATAATGTGCTTGGTACATTACCTGATTACAATACCTGGTATGAATTCATTTAGTATTAGTATTAGTTTCCTGTTATTCTGCCAAGCTTCTATCTACCTTCAGGACTTGAACAGGTGACTCAGGTATAATCCCAAGAGATTGTTCTGATGTTTTGAAATTCTAAAGTAACAAATGACTCAAGCACATATCTGAGTTGAGCAAATACAAGGATAGCAAAAGGTAATGCCTAACAATTCTAGAAAGATCTTATTTGTGTTAGGTGTTGGCAGCTCTAGATGTCTGTGGTAAAGGTGATATGGAGGCTCATTTCTTGGGGCATGAATACTGGAAGTGTCCCACTTTCTCCTGTCATGCATGAAACTTTTATCAGTATATTATTCACTCCATACCTTATCCTAAGAACATATATAAAAAAAAAGAGCTAAGACCTTGGCATGTCACCAGTGGGTGGTTTTCAACCACTGAGCTATATTGTTCCTCTTAGTCTTTTTCATTCTGTGAAAACCCTGACTTATTAAAGAGGTTGACAAACTTTTTTCTTTTCCTAAAACACCAGAGAGTAAATATTTTAGGCCTTTTGGGCTATATTGTCTACTGTTACAACTGTTCAACTTTGTGGTTAAGGCACATGAACAGCCAGGAAAAACACATAAATAATTAAGCCTCACTATCTTCCAATAAAACTTTACTCACACACACTAAATTTTGAATTTCATCTAATTTTCATCTGTCATGAAATATTCTTTCAGGATTTTTTTCCCAGTCATTTAAAAAGATGTAAAAACCGTTTCCTAACTTGCATAAATAGGTTGGTAGGGTGAATTTGACCCACAGACCACAGTGTGTCCATCTTTACCCTATTGTGCTTCTGGATTTTTCTTATTATCTTCTTGTGATGTGTGCAGATCTTTCCTGTGCTAAATTTTAAAATACATACTTGACTATGTTTAATTATTATAGTAGTTTTCTATTGTCAGCTTAACAAATTATCATAATTTGGCAGCTTTAAACAATACAAAGTTATTATCTGATCATTCCATAAGATTGAAAGTCTGGATTGGATTGGCTCATTTTTCTACTTCTGGTTCCACAAGACTGAGATCAAGGTGTCAACTGATTGAACTCTTATAAAGCAGCTCTGGGAAGAACCTAATTCCATGAATACTCTTGTAGGCAGAATCCTGTTCCTTGTGGCTGTATGAATGAAGTCGCCATTTCCTTGTGGGCTATTAACTGAGAACCACTCTTAATTCCTTGAGGCCTCTCTTTCCATTCCTTGCCTGTAAGATCCCCACATCTTAGAGCCTCCTCAGCATGTTGAGCTTCACATTTGCAATCTGACTTCTGACTTCTGTTTCTTCCTCTATTTTTAAAGACTCATGTGATTACCTTGGGCCTACAGGAATAATCCGGGATCATTTGCTATTCTAAGGTCAACTAATTAGCAACCTAATTCCATCTGCAAAGTCTGATATCATCAGTATGTACATTAGTGTTTGATTGGCAGTAATCTTGAGAGGACATCTTTAGCATTTAAATACCACAATTATCTCCTGGATTTCTAACATAAGTATAAATGTATAGATCATTTGAGCTGCACCCAGAAATAGTTTAACATATTCAAGCCTTTTGGTTTTGGTAGGTTAGACCTTCTTAGATTGGATATACCCTAACAACAGTCTGTGCTTCTCAATAGGTGATATAGTCACTTGGGAGTAAACCTGAGTTGGACATGCTATAGTCTCACCTTTCAATGAATGCTTTCTCCAAGGTTGACATTTTTACTTTTTTCCTTAGTATTGGAACTTTGTTCCGTGTATAACTTGCCTTTCTCACTTATATTCAGAAGGATTTCATGGTAATTGCTGTGGGGAACAAAGGTGACATATTTTTTTTCTGGATTTTTATATTTGCCATCCAGCTGTTGATGTATAATCCAACCAATTGCTAAACTTTGTGGATATAATACTCTCAGGCTAGATACCTCTATTTGCTCTGTTTCTTTTCTCAGCCATCACATTCAACTTATCACCAGTTCTTGCTAATCTCATCTTCAATGGTTGAAGGATCTTTATCCTTCTTTTTACCCCTCATCCCCATGAAACCCTGATTTATATCTTCATCATTTCCTATCGTGACTATTGCAATAACTTCTTAATTGGCCTGCTTGGTTCTTTTGATTTCTCTTATATTTCTCCATAGATTACAATATCCAATCTGAACTTTAGAAAAACTGCCTGAGTACCCCATCGCCTCCACAGTGACATTCTGGCTCCTTTGTATGGTATTCAGACTTCCATTACATGGCTTCAAGCCTACCTTTCAACCTCACTTTCCCACAATACTCCTCCACAAACTCTTTACCCTAGTCGCACAGGCCTATTTACAATTCTCAGAATGTTCCCTAAGTAGCTAAATACATTTCTTCGTTTTTAATTAGAAATCTGTTTAGACTACCGAATGACTTCTATGATTGTTAAAATTCTCTTTGTAAGCTTGAAAATAGACTTTATTTATCACAGTACTGGAGATTGAACCCAGGGATTCTTTACCACTGAGCCACATCCCCAGCCTTTTTTATTTTTTATTTTGAGACAAGGTGTCGCTAATTTGCTGAGGCTGGCCTCCAACTTGCGATTCTCCTGCCTCAGCCTCCCAAGTCACTGGAATTACAAGCGTGTGCAGCCATACCTGGCTCAAAATAGATTTTATAGCAGCACAGCTGCTATAGGTTGAATTCTAGATGTCTTAATTCATTCCACAAATATTTACTAAGCACAGTGCCAAGTACTTCTCCTAGAGATGGTGAATAACACAGCCAAGATTCTTGCCCTCATGCCACTGATAGTACTGAGGGCTGTGAGGATGTGAAAAGAGTAATGTGTTAAAGTGGTGGGGAGCAGTCAATCATTCATTTTTAAAGTAGTACTTGAGAGCACAGTTTATGAAAAACTCTCTTCTGGGTACCAGGGAGAAAGATGAATCAGACAGAAATTGTCTCTCAGGGAGCTTAGAGCCCAGTAGGTATCGAAAAGACTCTAAAATAAAGTTTAAAATGTTTTAGGTCAGAGGAGAAGTGCAAATGAAGAAGAGGGTAATAGGCATTTCAGGAGGGAAGATGGGAGATGATTTCACATAGTCATTGCAGGTAAGGCTTAAAAGATAGAAAGGGCTACTCAAAGATCCTTTCCCATCTTAACTTTCAATTGATGGCAAAATCCAAGCAGGCTCTTCTACCACCTGCATTTTGAACGTGTCTATTAGTCTGGCCATTGTCCTAGCATGGGTTCTGCCCCCTCCCTCCTGGGCTACTACAATGGCCAACCTGTCTTTATTCTCCACTGTAATCCAGCGTTCATGTTACATCAAGAAATCTTTCTAGGCTGGGGTGTAGTTCAGAGGTAGAGCATTTGCCTAGCAGGTTCAAGGCCCTGGGTTCCATCCCCAGCACCAAACAAACAAACCAAAAGAGAAGAAAAAAAGGGGAAAAAAGAAAATTTAAATTTGAATCCAATTGTAATCCCTGTATCATTTGGAATCTTCACTTGTTCCTCATTGCTTACATCAAAGATCATTCCCCTGCCTGGTATAGTGGCACACCCCTGTAATCCTAGCTGCTCAGGAGGCAGAGGCAGGAGGACCACAAGTTCAAAGCCAGCCTCAGCAGTTTAGAGAGGACTTAAGCAACTTAGCAAGACCCTGTCTCTTAAAAAAAATATGGCTGGGATTGTGGCTCATCAGTAGAGTGCTCACCTAGCACATGTGAAGCGCTGGGTTTGATCCTCAGCATCACATAAAAATAAAAAAAAATAAGTAAAATAAAGGAATTGTGTCCAACTACAACTAAAAAAATATATTTTAAAAAATACAAAATAGGGTTGGGGATGTGGCTCAGTGTTTGAGTGCCCCGAGTTCAATCCCTGGTACCAAAAATATAAATAAAATATAAAGGGTGGGGGTGTTGCTCAGTGGTTAGGCACCCTGGGTTTCAATCCCTGGTATTATAATAGTAGTAGTAGTAGTAGTAGTAGTAGTAGTAGTAGTAATTATTATTATTATTATTTCTCCCCAGTAATGTAGCAGGTAAGAAAAAACATGAGCCCTAAACCAGACTATTTGGGAGGGGACTCTAGCTCTAATATTTACCAGCTACGTTATGTGAGATATGCCATTTTTTTATTGATGTAGGTTTCTGTTTCCTCAGCTATAAAAATGGAGATTTACACAAGTTGTTATGAATCAAAACAGAACAAGTATGAAGAGTCATTAACAAGTACCTAGCAGATTGTATACGTATATTTGATTAATACAGTAGTGTCTTTTATTGTCATTATAAAATACTACAGAGATTGAGATCGACTCCTTAAGTAGCTATTTTTACTTCATTAGATGTTTTAGAGAGTTAATTATGCAGCTGAATAATCAAATTTTAATACTCTCCCCTTTTCCCTTGAGAAGGCAGCTAAGGATTATAACTGGTGAATGGTTCTTTGAGGAAAAGGCAAAGCGTTTCAAGCAAGTGAATGTTCTGGGCACTGATGTTGTCCGGCAGTCCATCTTAAGAAGAAGTCCAGGTAACTAAAGCAATGATTTACTTTCAAAACTGTTCTCATCTTTATTTTGGCATGCTAAATAACCTCCCTGTGTTATGTAGAAAATGAGCACAGCTAAATTTTCTGACTCCCTAAGGTTATTTCACACCTCGGTAGCACGGAATCAAAATATGTAATTCATACAAAAAAAGGAATACAGTGAAAAATAAAATTCATAGTGATTTTCCATAAATCTAACATGCTGAGGGCTTCAAAGGAGCCATTTATCTTCATCACAGACACTTCTCTTTCTGATGAACTTCTAATATTTTACTAAATAGCCAAGAAAGTAACATAAAACAAGTGAATTAAATGATCCACATTGTGAAAGCAATTCTTGATTTTTTTTCAACAAGTTTTGTTTCAGATGTATTTTATTTAAATGATACTTTTTCTAATCCTTGGGGGTTTTTTTTGGGGGGGGGGAGTACCAGGGATTGAACCCAGGGGACTTAACCACTGAGCCCATCCTCAGCCCTATTTTGTATTTTATTTAGAGACAGGGTCTCACTGAGTTGCTCAGGGCCTCGCTGTTGCTGAAGCTGGCCTTGAACTTACGATCCTCCTGCCTCGGGCTCCAGAGTCGCTGGGATTACAGGCCTGCTCCACTGTACCCAGCTAATCCTTGGTTCTTGACAAAGCATTGATACTGTGCACTGCATTCTTGTTCCCCAAACAGGGGCATTTAGAAATGCAAAGGAGCAGATTATGTTAAGTGAAGTCAGCCAATCCCTTAAAACAAATGCGGAATGTCTTCTTTGATATAAGGGGGGCGACTCAAAACAGAGCAGGGAGGAAGAGCATGAGAAGATTACCATCAAACAGGGAGGAGAGGTGGGAGGGAATGGGAGAGAGAAGGGGAATTGCATGGAAGAGGGAAGGAGACCCTCAGGGTTATACAAAATTACATATAAGAGGATGTGAGGCGAAGGGGAGGAAAAAATAAATAAATAAATAAATAAGAGAGAGTGAGAGAAATGAGTTATGGTAGATGGGGTAGAGGGAGGGGAGGGGAGGGGAGGGGGGATAGGAAAGGGGTAGGAAGGGCAGCAGAATACAACAGACACTTGTTTGGCAGTATGTATAAACGTGGCTGTATAATCAACGTGATTCTGCAATCTGTACATGGGGGAATAATAAGAATTCATACCCCATTTGAAACAAATGTATGATATATGATATGTCAAGATCAATGTAATGTTTTGAGCAACCAATAAATTTCTGATGCTTAAAAAAAAAGAAAAAAGGATAGAAGAAAAAAAAAATGCAAAGGGGCATTTCTAGTTGCCACAGCAACTAGGTTGGGTTGATGGTATTTAGTAGGCAGGAGCCAGAGATGCTAAATGACCAGAAATGCATAGGACAGTTTCTCTCAATGAAGAATTATACTGGCCCCAAATGCAAATAACACCTTCAGAATGCTTACAAACTACAACTTAATTGGTTAAATTAAGGAGCATGTTTCTCGTGTCCAGTAGACAGGCATCTTCTGGCCTATCCCTACACAATCTCATCTTTCATAGATAGGAGACTAGTACCCTTGCTTTTAAGTCTGGCTGACTGCACCAGGAGCCCTGCAACTGATTCCATTGCCACTTCTGGGTGTGGCACTTTCCAGGAAGGGCTTTCACAAATGGGGAACAGGTGCCTTCCCAGGATGACTGACTTATGTGCTCAGAAGTGAGGTTATCGTTACTATAATCTCATGCTAAAACTCAGCTTCTACAGATTTGTAGTTGTCATGAACCCAGACTTCTCCTCCCTATAGAGGGTTGATGTATTCCTTCCCCCGGAAAGCTTATCCCAGCAAACCTCCCATAGATGAGTCCTGATCTTAGTCCTTAGTTAATTCTATAATATTTCAACAAGTTAGAAATAACTGTGTACCTGAGCAATTTGGGGTGGGAATGTCATTGCCATTTACTCTGCATTTACTTTTCTGGATTAGCACAAGAATCTTTGTGGAACACTGGCTGCAGAATAGAAATTTGCATTCATTGGGCATGGTGACACACACCTTTAATCCATGCGAATCAACAGTCTGAGACAGGAGGATTGCAAGTTTGAGGCCACCCTCAGCAACTTAACAAGGCCCTAAGCAACTTATCGAGACCCGATCTCAAATCAATCAATGAATCAATCAATCAATTAAAAACAAGGGCTGTGGCTGGCCTAGTGGTGCATGCCTGTAATCCCAGCGGTTTGGGAGGCTGAGGCAGAAGGATCACGAGTTCAAAGCCAGCCTCAGCAATGGCGAGGTGCTAAGCAACTCAGTGAGACCCTGTCTCTAAACAAAATAGGGCTGGAGATATGGCTCAGTGGTTCAATGCCCCTGAGTTCAGTCCCAGGTACCAAAAAAAAAAAAAAAATCATGGGTTGGGGATGTAGTTCAGTGTAAAGCATCCCTGGGTTCAATCCCCAGTGAAGGAAGAAAGAAAGAAAGAAAGAAAGAAAAGAAAAGAAAAAATCTCAAATATTTTAAAAGAAGAATAAAAAAAGAAATTTGCTCTCATCTCTGGCCATTTTGTGTGTAAACTTGTCTTCTGATTGTTTTTAATGAGGATCTGAAGAAGTACGAAGCCAAGAACAAACCCGCCAGGATGTGGAGAAATCAGACACTTCGCCTTCTGTTGGGCAGAAAGCCAGCCATGATGGGCCCAAGAGAAAGGGGTAAGAAACAGCTTATTGAGGGGAAAATTGAATTTTTATTTCAGTCATCTCTGAAATAAAGACTCCTTTGTTTTTCAAGTCTGTTATCGATTCAGTGACCCTGAGGAGGGCCAGAGACTCAACTGAAGTAACATTTTCTTAGCATTCTTCTCAGGAAATGCATTTTTAATTACTTTCCACTTTTGGTAAATAAAGCATGTGTGAGTTCTTTCTTTTCACATATCTGCTCGAATTACTTCTAGGTAGAAGGTTTTATGTCAGGAAGAGTATTGTCTATAAACAGGTGACGACTACCTTTGTTGTAGGATGCTCCTCCCCACCAACCTGAGCACTGATACACTCAAATCAGAGATATCTTATTTGAGCTTCACACATTTTATCCCCTGTTTAAAATTCAGGCTTCTTTAAGGAGAAAACAACAACAACAACAACATTTAGCCACCTCAACTGAATTCAGAAAGCAAATACATGTGTCAAGTACTAAACACAGCAATGGGAGATACACAGGGCACCAAGATGCCAGAAGGCACAGGTGACCTGGGGATAAGAGAATTCATCTAGAAGAGTCAGCCCCATGCAGACTCTGAGGATCAAAAGGCAAATTGCTCTGTCTCAGCTCTGTACTTTGTAGTCTTTGTTTCTGAGGCAGCTATTGGACAGTTTTGTGGCCAAAGTAGCAAGAGTTCTAATATGTGCCAAGTCACGTTATGATCCTTTCCAGGTACCATGCTTCATTGTCTCAGCAGAAGGCAGCCTGAAATGCTGACCGTGTCTCAGCCTTTATCTAGCTCTAAAAACAAGTCTGGGATTTTTTTTTTTTTTTTTTTAGAATCCTGAACTCTGAGTGGGATTGAACTCTAAATGTCATCTAACTCAAACACTCTTGATTAACCACATCTTCATTACTTAGCAGAGATGAATGGGAAAGAAAATCCAAAGTCTCCCAAATATCCTATCCCAGGTATCAATCCTTCATCTCACATTGAATCCATTTATCTCATCTCAGGACTCCCACAATGCCTTGTGCCTCTGCATCACTCTTTCCATTACACTCTGACCTTCCCATTCCCACTCTTAATTGTAAGCTGTTTCAGTGCTAGACCAGTGGCTTCTTTGCTTTTGTGTTGCAATATCTAGCATAGTCCCTGATTCCTGAAAAACAATCAGTGGTTGATTGAATATGTGATTCAGAGCCCCCAGATGCTGCTAGGAGCTACCATTTGCAGATCCCAGCCCAAGCATCACAGACTAGGTTGCAGAGTTAAGTAGAGTTTTGAGCTGACAGACAGTAAGTAACCCACCAGCACAATGAATTATGCAAATCCTGACTCATTCATGACTCTCAGCTGGGCCCTGCTGAAACTGAAAACTGGCATCGATGGTTCTTGGTCTTCAAAGAATATAACATCTATTTAGTTTGGTGGCACACATCTGAAATCCCAGCAACTCAGGAGACTGAGGCAGAGATGTTGCAAGTTCTAGGTCAGCCTAGATAATTTAGTGAGACCATGTCTCAAAATAAAAACTAATCCTGGCGTGGTGGTGCACGCCTGTAATCCCAGCAGCACAGGAGGCTGAGGCAGGAGGATCCTGAGTTCTAAGCCAGCCTCAGCAAAAGTGAGGTGCTAAGCCAATCAGTTGAGGTCCTGTCTCTAAATAAAATAGGGCTGGGGATGTGATTCAGTGGTTGAGTGACCCTGAGTTCAATCACCAGCACAAAAATAAATAAATACTAAAAATAAAAAGTAAAAAGGGCTGGGGATGTACATAGCTCAGTAGTAGAGCAACCCTGGGTTCAATCCCCATTAAGAGGATTAGAAAAAAAAGAATTTGACATCCAGTTGGGAAAGAAAAGGTTCATACATGAAAAGTTAGTAAGTCTAAAAGAGCTGGGCACAGTGGCGCATGCCTGTAATCCCAGCAGCTCAGGAGGCTGAGGCAGGAGAATCATGAGTTCAAAACCAGCCTCAGCAAAAGCAAATCAGTGAGACCCTATCTCTAAATAAAATACAAAATAGGGCTGGGAATTGGCTCAGTGGTCAAGTACCCCTGGGTTTAATCCCTGGTACCCAAAATAATAATAAGTATAAAAAGAATTTCAGGAAAATATAAAATAGCAATATGAGTTGCCAAAAGCTTCTCTAAACAAGGCAGAGTGTTAATAAATCCCAAGAGATGTCATAAGGCTATTAACTTACTCACTATTAAGTGAGTAGCTAAATAATAAATTCCTGCTTGATGGGGTAATGGGAGCTATCAAGAAAGACATCAAATTGTAGCCAAGTGCAGTGGCACATTCTTGTAATCCCAGTGGCTTGGGAGGCTGAGGCAGGAGGATCTTGAGTTCAAAGCCAGCCTTAGCAATGGCGAGGTGCTAAGCAACTCAGTGAGACCCTTTCTCTAAATAAAATGCAAAATAGGGCTGGGGAGGGGCTCAGTGGTCGAATGCCCCTGAGTTCAATCCCCAGTAACACCCCTGCAAAAATTTTGGGGGATGGGGTTGTAATTTAGTGGCAGAGCGCTTGCCTCGAATATGTGAGGCACTGGGTTCGATTCTCAGCACCACATATAAATAAAATAAAGGTCCATAAGAACTAAAATGAACAAATAAATAAAATTTAAAAACAAAAAAAAAATGTGGACCTTGACAGATGGATGGAGCTCAGGATATCAAAAGGGAGGAAGAATGATTTCCGGCAGAAGAGACATTAAAGAGAGGTGCACAGGTGGGGACATGCACGAGGTGGTTCTCAGAGCAGCATAAACTGACATTATATTAGTGCCATTCTCACAAAAAAATCAATTTTCCAGTAGATTGAAGCTTCTGACAATTGACAGTGACACTTCTGGGGTTCTTTGAAGCAGAGACAACTTAGCAGATTCTATTAAGATCCTGCCAGTACCTTTGGAATCCACTTTTCCCCTAGAAAACTGTTGAATGTAGAGTAAGTTAACTGGTCTTTCCCAAAGCCATCCCCCCAAAGAATATTATAGCCTTTTTATTATTATTATTAAATTGCTCTTGGAAATTGCCATGTTTGGGGCCCTCTGTAATATCAGTGTTTGAATCAGGGTTCCTGAAAAGCTATTTCTGTTTAAGTTTCAAATAATTTAGTAAAATGCGAATTCAATAAGAGTTCATCTAACATGAGGCACTCCATTATTCAAACTTAGTTATCATAGGAAGAAATGTCGTGGAAGATATAGATGGCTTCCACCACATGAGTTTAGTCACTCATTCCACAAGAATTTATTGGTTCTAATATGTGCAACGTATCATTCTAGGCTCAGAGAAAGTGGTAGGGAATGAGAAAGGCAGTCACTGCTATCATGTAGATGCAGTCTAACAAGTTGCTACCTCAGTTTGTCTCAAAGAATTAGCCCCCTCTCTGAGCCACGTGAGTGTGAGCAATCTATTCTGCACATATGTCCAGGCCAAGTGATATTTTCCCTTCCCAGGTTATAGTGCTGAGTTCCCTATATAGGTGGTCTTTTGCTTAGCAGGGACAGAGTCCTGGCTTACCAGCAGGTAGAATGGTCCTGGGAGAATGTCACACCCTTCTACCTTACCACCAATGACACTATACTGCAGAAGTACTGGGACTCCCCAGAATGCCTGAGGCCTAGGGCTTCTTTACTGAAGAACTATTTATTATTCAAAGTACTAGGAAGCCAGGTGTGGGGGAGCATGCCTGTAATCCCAGCGACTCCAGATGCTGAGGCAGGAGGATCCTGTGTTCAAAGCCAGCCTCAGCAATTTAGTGAGGTGCTAAGCAACTCAGTGAGACCCTGTCTCTAAATAAAATACAAAATAGGGCTAGGGATGTGGCTCAGTGGCCAAGTGCCCCTGAGTTCAATGCCTGGTACCTCGCCCCCCCCCCAAAAAAAAAAATAGAAAGTACTAGGCATTTTATTCTTTGTATTATGTTTTTATTAATGCATTATAATACACATAATAGTGGGGATCATTGGGATGTATTTATAATGCACATAACATAATTTAGTAGGAATTATATTCTTGAAATATCTTTAAATACTTCTTTATCTTACTTTTAAATACCTATAAATATATATAATTTCAGATTTCTACTTAGCAAGTTCAGATCAGCAACCAGAGGAGAAATCGTAACTCCAAAAACTGAAAGTGGGCGGAGCTACAGCTTGGATTTCGACAGCCAACATTTTCGCAGTTTAAAGTCAGCCCCTGGTTCAGACAGGTAAGACACATACCATTGGCAATCAGGTAGCTTGGGGATGAGGTTGATGAATTTCCATCCAAACAGGACTTCTGGCTATCTGTAAAGTATCTCCACTTAGAGAACCCACACATAATACAGAAAGTCAGGAGGATATTTTTTAGTTGAAAGAGAAAGCATTTACCTTCCTCATGGACTTAGAGCTGTTGGAATTGTCTGTATCACCTGCAGGGATACAAGTGTCTGTTTGGGGACTCGGGACTGTAGTTCAAATGGAGATGTACAGGTCAAATATGTTCTTTTTCTTTTTGATTTTTTCTTTTTAGATATTTATGACAGATGAGTGTACTTTGACATACATACACGGAGAATAACTATTCTAATTAGGATTTAATTCTTGTGGTTGTACATGATGTGGAGTTTCACTGGTCGTGTATTCATATATGAACAGAGGAAAGTTCTGTCCAATTCTTTCTATTGCCTTCCCTATTCCCATCCCCCTCCCCTCCCTTCTTTCCCCTTGGTCTAATCCAATAAACTTTTATTCTCCACCTCCCTTTATTGTGTGTTAGCTTCTGAATATCGCAGAGATCATTCAGCCTTTGTTTTTTTGGGATTGGTTTATTTCACTTAGCATGATAGTCTCCAGTTCTATCTATTTACAAGCAAATGCTATAATTTCATTCTTTTTATGGCAGAGTAATATTCCATTGTGTATATTTACCACAATTTCTTTATCCATTCATCTGTGAAGAGCACCTAGGTTGTTTCCTAGGTGCTTGGCTATTATGAATTGAGCTGCTATAAACATTAATGTGGCTGCATCACTGTAGTATGCTGATTTTTAAGTCCTTTGGGTATATGCCGAGGACTAGAATAACTGGGTCAAATGGTGGTTCCATTTCAAGATTCCTGAGGAATCTCCACATTGCTTTCCAGAAGGGTTGCACCAATTTGCATTCCTACTGACAATGTAAGAGTGTACCTTTTTCCCTTTTCATTTAATTGCTTGATCTTTTTGTATTGAAGCTTCTGCAATAGGAAACTTTAAGTGTCATATGCACTTCCTGCAACTTATAAAAATATTAATAATTTTATCATTTGGATTGCCTCAGGCATTGTTCCCTAAATTCCACTCCCTCCAACTGATTGTCAGAAGGGCCAAGTGAGATTCTCCTGTGCACAAAGCTATCACTTGTCAGAAAAAGTAACAAAAAGTAGGATAGCTAAGAGCATTGTCACTTCTCATCATATTTGATTTTTTCAATCCTGTGGATACATAACTCAAGGCTTATTTTCACTATTAGTGTGACATCAAAGCTAGAGATTAGAAAAAATAGCCACCCCTAGTTATGTTTTTTGTTTTTGTTACTAGGGATTGAACTCAGATGTGGCACTGAGCCTCATCCCCAGCCCTATTTGGTATTTTATTTAGAGACAGGGTCTCACTGAGTTGCTTAGCACCTCACCATTGCTGAGGCTGGCTTTGAACTCGCGGTGCTCCTGCCTCAGCCTCCTGAGCTGCGGTGTGCACCACCGTGCCCAACACACCCCTATGTTAATTCCCTTTTCTTTACTTGGGGCTGCAGTAATTTTGCTAAGCCAGGCAGTAAAAACTGGCAGACATTCTTTTCTCCTTAGGTTCTGCAAACAGAATTACATTCTCCCTATAATCCTATTTTTTTTTTGTTTGTTTCTTGTGGTGCTAGTCATCAAACCCAGGGCTCTGGTTCACTGTGATCATTTTAGAATATAGACCAGAGTATTTCCCTAGAAGGTACCCTCTTTTCACTATTGTTTTTTTTTTTTTCCCATGTTGACTCTCTATACCTATTTCTTTTTTCCCTATAGCATTCTTGCAAGCAGGTGTCTTTTTATGTAAATCCATACAGAAAAAAAAATCCTTATAAAAACAGAATAAGTCATTTTCATCCACTATCAAAGGATCATCACTGTTCAATATTTTCCAAATATTTAAGAATCTAGATAAATTCCTTTTATGATAAAAATGTAAATTACAGTTGTTTTTGCCCTTGAAATAATTTCATTTGTCTTCCTTTAAGGAAGTCCCATACTGTCACCCACAAAAACCTGCTATAAAAATCTCATTTTTTGTTTTTGCTTGTTGGACTCCTGATCTCTGAGGTAGTAGTGTTCAAAATTATTTAGAGATGACAGCCTTGGCAACTTAGTGAGACCCTGTCACAAAATAAAAAATAAAAAGTACTGAGGATGTAATTCAGTGGTAAAACGCCCTTGAGATTCAATCCCCAGTATATATAAAATACTTAGTAATGATATGCAGCTAAGGTAAGTGTTGCTCATTTTCCTCGGTCCTCTGGAATTGAGCCATCTTGGCTTATTCTTTGGGACTAGTGTTTAAGAAGGACACTGTATCAAAAGTGGAAAAACAGTTCCTTTTTTGGTGTGTGTTGGGAGGTACCTGGGATTGAACTCAGGGGCACTTGACCACTGAGCCCCATCTCCAGCCCTATTTTGAGACAGGGTCTCACTGAGTTGCTTAGTGCCTTGCTTTTGCTGAGGCTGGCTTTGAACTCACAGTCCTCCTGCTTCAGCCTCCCCAGCTGCTAGGATTACAGGTTTGCATCACCTCGCCTGGCAAGACAGAGTTTCTTATTGAAAAAGAAAGGCTCCAGACCTACCAAAAAATTAGATCATGCCATTTTAAGTTATTTGTCTTACAGTTACTGAACAAAAATAAGAATATTCCCCAATATCACACTGCTTATATTTATTTTAGAATCTATCTGCCCAGGTTTACTCCTTGTGTCTTATCTACTGCTAAGTATAAATAATCTAAGCTATAAAGTCATATGGACATGTTTCACAAAATACTGGGGTATTGACATGGGGAGTTCTTGTTCTTTTTTGATAAAAAAGTAGTTTTTTGTTTTGTTTTGTTGGTATTGAACCTCACTCAGCCATTGAGCTACATCCCCAGCCCTTTTTTGTATTTAATTGCTTAGGGCCTCACTGTATTGTGGAGGCTGGCTTTGAACTCAGGATCCTGCTGTCTCAGCCTCCTGAGCTCCTGGGATTACAGGCATATGCTTGGCCAAAAAACTAGTTCTTTATTAGTTTGAGAAACAAAGCCCTAGACAATCTTGTGCAGTGTATTTTAATGTCTCTTTACAGACAAGGAAAAAGACACAGAGAAGTTGGGTGGCTTGTGTAAGATTACAAACCTTGTAAATATACATGGAGACTTCTTATTATAAAATGGAGAAGGTCCCTAAGTAAACTATTTTTAAAATTGTAAGTACCTGAAATGGTTTTCAGATAATTGGAATATAGTAGTCAGGATTGCTTTGGCGTAAGCATGCTAAGAACAATATTTTCCTATTAAGAAAGAATAGAAGTGCTCTGGAGATCAATAAAGCAAAATGTCCTTTTCCTGGAACATGTATTTATCATCATAATGACTCATTAATGGACCGCCACAGCAAGAGATGTGTTCCATTATCCCCAAATGATTCCTAAGAAAGTTGAGGCAGGAGATGTCCCATCTTTTCTTAATTCCCATCATCTAAAGAGATCGTGAGCTCCCCCTTTCTTTGGGCTATTACCTGACTTAGTTTGAGAATTATTCTCCTTTCTCCTCCACAATGCAGATTTCTTCATGGTTCATTGGTCTTTTCCTGGAGCAGCTGAGCTTGGATATTACTCCCCCCATAATATTCTTTTATTATTTAAATTTTTATATTCATGCATTATGTTCTCTTCTTTATTTCCTCTTTTTAAAAATATTTCAATTATGTTTCGGTATACATGACAGTAGAGTGTATTTTGACATATTATTCATACTTGGAATATAACTTCTTCTAATTAGGATCCCATTCTTGAGGTTGTACATGATGTGGAGATTCACTGGTCGTGAATTCATACATATACACAGGAAAGTTATATCCGATTATTTCTGTCTTTCCTATTCCCATCCCCCCACTTCCCTTCATTCCCCTTTGTCTAATCCAATGAACTTCTATTCCCACCCGCCTTGTTGTGTGTTAGCATCTGCATATCAGAAAGACTATCCAGCCTTTGGTTTTTCTGGAATTAGCTTATTTTGCTTAGCATGATAGTGCCCAGATCCATCCATTTACAGGCAAATGCCATCATTTCATTCTTTCATATGGCAGAGTAATATTCCATTGTGTACATACACCAGATTTTCTTTATCCATTGTCGTTTGAAGGGCACCTAGGTTGGTTCCATAGCTTGGCTATTGTGAATTGAGCTGCTATAAACATTGATGTGGCTGCATCACTGTAGTATGCTGATTTTAAGTCCTTTGGGTATATACCAAGGAGTAGGATAACTGGGTCAAATGATGGTTCCATTCCAAGGCTTCTGAGGAATCTCACATTGCTTTCCAGGGGAGTTGCACCAATTTGCAGTCCCACCAGCAATGTATGAGTGTACCTTTTCCCCCACATCCTTACCAACATTTATTATTGCTTGTATTCTTGTATTCAGCCATTCTGATTGGAGTGAGATGGAATCTCAGTATAGTTTTGGTTTGCATTTCTCTATTTGCTAGATATGTTAAGCATTTTTTTTCATATATTTGTTGACTATTTGTATTTCTTCTTCTGTGAAGTGTCTGTTCAGTTTCTTAGCCTATTTATTGATTGGGTTATTTGTTTTTTTGTGTTAATTTTTTTGAGCTCTCTATATATCCTGGAAATTAATGCTTTATCTGAAGTAGGACAGCACTCTTAAAGTATGTACATGTGCTATCTCAATCTTCCCAATAACCTTATAAAGTATATCATAAAAGAGTGGAGGTGGGACTGAGGTTATAGCTCAGTGGTAGAGCATCTGCCCCGCACGTGTAAGGCGCTAGGTTCGATCCTCAGCACCACATAAAAAATAAAATAAAGGTATTGTGTTCATCTACCGCTAAAGAAATATTTTCTAAAAAGAGTGGAAATGATGTTTTAGCAGATCTCTAATTGACTATTTCTTTTCAGTGGTTTCAAAGCAAGAGAAAATATGAATGGGCTAGGAAAGGCCTAGCAGACTCTCAGAGTATTACAAATTGCTAGTTGCTAGAGACTAAACATATGAGACAAAGGAGAGTTTTTAAATGGATATAATTGTAAATTATAGTTGATAAAGAGAATGCTATTCAATGCAGTGATTCTGAGTCCCTTCTAAGTTGGGATGAGTAGTCACAGTGTTGTGATTTTGGGACGTCTCTATCTTCAATCATTCTCTCCCAGAAACAGACCCTCAAACAAGGATTCATAAACAAACAACTTATTAATTTTATTAATCCAATTTTAATTTTATTAATCCACAAAAAACCAGTAAGGGAGTAGGAGAGGCAGAAAGGAGAAGGTGAAGAAGCTAAGTAATGGTGCTATCTAAGATATGTCCAAGTCTCAGGACCCAGCTTGATTCCACGGGGGACTCTGGAGCATGAACTATGTCCCTGAGCTTTGTTTGGAAGAGCTAGACCATTGCACTCCAACACCTGTCAGGCACTGACTATGAATATCCTTGGGTAGGATTTCCAGACTCTAGAAAGGTTGTTTCCTGAGAAATTATTTTCCTGGCTATAATTACTGGGAAACCATTATATGAGTCAAAATGGCAATTCATTAAATTATAGTCTTTGTCCCTTATCCTTGGGTCCTCTATCCAGAAATGGATACATCTGGAAAGTCATTATCAAGATTTGGGGGATTTAAAAAGTTTATTTTATATCCTGAAGAAATGAGATTTTTTTCTAACTTAGAAAATGTGTCATTCTATAACCCATGATAACCAAGCTCCCCAGACAATGTCACATCCCCTCACTTGGTCCCTGTTAGAATAAGATACGTGTATCACTTTCTTGCCCATTTTCCCTTAACCACATTGAACTTGAAGGTTGGTTGGCACTGATTTCTAATTCTTCTTAATTAAATCACAGTAACATGATATTTGAATCACAAATAGCTCTTTCTTAATTGGTCTTTAACTTCTCTGCTTTAATTTAGACTTCAGGATGCTTTTTCCCCTCTTTCTATTTAAGTGGCAAAGGTTCATGTATTTTATGTCATGTTTTATATAACATCTAAAAGAGTTGGCACCCAAATATTTATGATCTGCCTCATTAGACTAAACCTTTTCTTAGTCTAATCAACTGAAAGGAAAATATTTTTGAGAGGCTCACAGTAAATGTAAGGAACAAATGAGAAAGTGCATGTCATTTTTGAAATAATGCTGCTGGCCACGATGATTTCCAGTAGCTGACTTACGATCACAAGAATTCTTTCCTTATTACAGGATAGCCTCTCAAATGTCATCACCACAATTAATCAACTTCTGCCAGAGCTTCTACACAAGTAGGAGTTTTGGGTTCAATAGGGCTAATCCACCATGGGGACTTTTTCCAAACCACCTGGATCTGAGAATATCTTCAACGCACACACACACAAACAGAAATGCCCACATGAAACCTTTTGCTTATAATTTCTTGGTTCTGTTGTACACGATTCACCCCAGCCTTTATTTTTTGAAACTATTTTACCTAAAACAAAATAAGGAGAAAGATTTTTATGATAATAGTTAGGAGAGTAGAGTACCTATGGTCACCACACCACAGCACTGGGCAGGTGCTTCCTGAGATGAACAGAAAACACTTGGAAAGGTAGGACTATGACTAGCTACTGTAAAATGTAGCAATGTAACACCTGAGGTAGGAAGGCTCGGGAAAATCACCCAGAAACTTAAAATTCCAAATTACAACAATCTACTGGATCAGAAAAAAATTATTCTCATTGTCAGGATCAATAAACACAATCACAAGTCCCTCCTGAGCTGAGTTCATACCACTATAGTTTAGAATATCAGTTCTAGAAAGAGGAGCCTGGAGATCTACATAGTGTCAAAGGGATGTTGCCAGAAACTTTTCAAAATTATTTTAATCAAATCCCAAGAAACTAACCCCTAACTCTGATCCTCAGATTCTCTTCTTGATCGTTTATTCTATTAGTGCAGAACTCCCCTGGTTGAAATGATTTTATCTTGATGAAATGATACGTGAGCAGTATGAGAAACCAGAATGGACTCAGGCTTTGTGTGGATGGACAATACTATTTTTATCCTGACTGTCATGTACTGTGTGACAGCATGGTAGTGTGGTGACAGGTGTGTGTATATACACATGTATGCATATATATATGGAATAATTATTTAACCTCTCCAAGACTCAATTTACTCATTAAAATAGATTTTTTTTACTTTTAACATTTTAATGATTTTATTAACATTTTTAAAATATATTTTTTTAGTTGTTAATGGACTATTTATTTATTTATTTATATGCCATGGTGAGACTCAAACACAGTGCCTCGCACATGCTAAGCAAGTGCTCTGCCACTGAGCCACAACCCAGCCCCAACATTTTTTTAATATATATTTTTTAGTTATAGGTGAACATAATGTCTTTATTTTACTTTATATGGTGCTGAGGATCGAATCCAGTGCTTCATGCATGCCAGGCAAGCGCTCTACCTCTGAGCCACAACCCTAGCCCCCAGCCTCAACATTTTTAATTTTTGAAGAGTAGCATTTATTACAAAGGCTAGCAGGGTTGGTACTTGTGTTTCAGAGTCTTGGTAAGAAACTTCTTTACTGCTACATTTTTATTTTTACCTTCTTCCAAGCTCTGTGACAATACAAAGTTTTTACAGGGATGTTGGGCAATGGAAACTGGCTAACACCTAAAAAGTATTCAGTAAATGTAGCTGCTTTTTGCATAGTTATTGAAGATGGTAGTGTTAATCAGGTTATATCTGACTTTTATGGCTTCTCTAGTGCCCAGAATGGAAAAACAATCACTCAGAGTTGTGGTTGACAGCTCTGATGGTCATTGCCTATTCTTTCTTCTGCCAGATTTATCTTGTGGTAGTAATATATGTAAGTTCAGACATTAAAAAAAAGATCCTTCCTTTATTCTATCTGGTTTCTCTGATTGACTCAACTGTAAGCCAAAAAAAATCACTTGTTAACCAGTGCTGGTGTGCTTTGCCAATAATATACTTACTTTCATAACTTATTAAGATAGTGACTAAGAGAATGAAACTCAGCATATATTGCATACAACCCAGCATAATTTGTAGCATATTTTGTGGGCACTGGGGGTTAATGATGGATAAAATAAGAACAAACACTTAAATTGTGATTTGTCGAAACTCTACATTTACTTATGAAGCTCTCTTTAATAAGAAAATTGTGATCATCTGGAGGGCAGAAATTATTTTTTCTTTTATCATTATTGAATGAAATTAAATCATTTTAGCAAACATGAAAGTGATTCAAACCCATTTAGCAAACATCTTTATTTTATACTGCATTTATTAAATACGCACCATGGATCAAACACTAAAACAACAGAGAAATGAAATATAATTTCTGGTCTTTGATTAAAACATGTACTGAGTAACTTCTTTGTATCAAGGCACTATGAAGATGCTGGAGATATCATGGTAAAGAAAACATAGACTCTGTCCCCAAGGAACTCACAGATCAAAGAAACACCAAGGCCCACATATG
Organism: Marmota monax; assembly: GCF_021218885.2. Taxonomy (NCBI): domain Eukaryota; kingdom Metazoa; phylum Chordata; class Mammalia; order Rodentia; family Sciuridae; genus Marmota; species Marmota monax. Next base: position 2,161,308 of record NW_026694092.1, read on the forward strand.
TGGATCAATTAGGGAACCAAATAAGACATTCTGCAGTTTTAAATGCCATTTAATGATGACAACTTCTTTATCAGGACCAAATATCTTACTAAATGGTACGGCAAAGACCAAAAGTCAGCAGCAACTAAGGGGAGGACAGTTGAACAAGGCCTGCGCTTGACAGGAAAGACCTCACAAGGAAAGCTGAACTTCTGTGGCCTCCAGGAATGGACAAGATTTACAGACACAGGGGGCATATTGGGTGGGGAGAAAGGAAAACACCTTAGAGGTAGAAGTGAACTTGATGAATTGAGAGAATACTCAGGAATAATAGAATGGCTGGGAGGATGCTGGTAAGAACTGGGAAGTAAAGTCAAAAAGTTCAGGGGGCACTCAATTCCAAAGACCCTGGAGTCAGGCAAATGGGGCTAAACTCAGTGAGCCCCTGTAGGGTCTTGAGGAGGAGGGTGATGTGATAGTTTCTGAGCAGTTCCAGTGCGGCTGTTTCTATCTAAGTGTAGGTCACATGTGTTCATCATTTTTTTTTTTGAAGCTGTCCCCTGCCTGTGTCTTTGATTGTCACTTGGCTACCATGTTAAAATCAGAATGTGCTTTATCATTAGAGGAAGCATCGGTTCTTCAGATCTCATGGACCAAGAGGTCAGACCTGGGACCCCAAAGAGTATCCGGAGCAATGGTATGACCCCAATCACTCAGAGGTCACCAGCCCCAAGCACTCGAAGTGTGGCCTCAATCAGCAGCAGAGTAAGTGCACAAATGTAAAGAGACCCCCAGCCTCTGGGACTTGACTATACCATTAAGGCATGACTGGGTTTAACCTCCCTGTATCTCAGACATGTCATTTATGTCATTTAATGGTAAGAATTTCTTTACCAGGACCAAGACTCCTGCATCCTTAGTTTTTGGCCCAAAACCCAAAGTGAAAAAGAAATGGAAAGACAAGATATAAAGGTGGCATTGTATGCTGGGATTTACATGGTTGAATGGTTTAAACAAATATAAAGAATGTGTTGAAGGGTCTGATTTTAATCCTCCATGTTTCTTCTCAGACAAAATATTCATAAGTGGACAGCACTAAAATTTCTCCAAGCTGCTTTGCACTTGAAAAAGTAGAACCTTGAAATGTTGTTATAGTGTTCTATGTATCATTATGTGTCACCACATAATGAATGCTTAAATGGAATATTTTACATATGTGGTAAATTACATTTTATGTTGCCTTTCTCTTTTAAGGGAGAAGATGGAGAAAGTATTTGGAAGGTGTTATGGTTTAGATCTGAGGTGTCCTCCAAAAGCTCATGTGTGAGACAATGAAAGAAAATTTAGAGATTAAATGATTGGGTTATAATAGCCTTAACTTAATCAATGCATTAATCCCCTGACAGAGATTAACTGGGTGGTAACTGTAGGCAGGTAGGGTGTGGCTGGAGGAGGTGGGTCCTTGGGGGTGTGCCCTTGAGGTATATATTTCCATTCTGGTGAGTGAGAGTTCTCTCTGATACCTGATTATCATGTCCTGAGCTGTTATCCTTTGCCATCCCCTTCCACCATGGTGCTTTGCTCCATCTTGTGCCCAGAGCAATGGACTTGACCATCTAAGGACTGAGACCTCTGAAACTGTGAGCCCCAAATAAACTTTTCCTCCTCTAAATTGTTCTTGTTAGGTGTTTTGGTCACAGCAGTGATAAAGCTGACTAAAACAGAAAGAAAAATTTTTAATGAAATATTTTGTTAGAAGTCTTTCTTGGAATGAATTAGCATCTACTGCATTTATTAAAATTATTTTGGTACTGGGGATTGAATCCCGGGGGTACTCTACCACTGAGCTATATAGCCCCAGTCTTTTTTAGTTTTTATTTTGAGGCAGGGTCTTGCTATGTTGCTGAAGCTGGCCTTGAATTTGTGATCCTCCTGCCTCTATCTTCTGAGTTGATAGGATTACAGGCGTGCACCAGCTGATATATTTTTTTAATTAAATAACAAACTCAATATAGATTGCTGGCATGTATATATAAGAAACCATTATATATGAACCACAATTCTTTGACTTAGCCAATATTTAATGGAGGTTTTAGTATATGACAGGCACCAGTCAAGCAAAGACTTGAAGGAAGTAAAATATTCGGGTCTAGGTGTCCTCCAGGCAGAGACAGTGATGACATTTGGCAGGCACACCTGGGGAAAGCAGCTTCACTTACCTTCAGCTAGCCTCCATCTTGTATGGTCAGTGACTTGTTCAACCAGTTTCTTTTGTTTGTTTATTTGGTACTGGGGATTGAACTCACGGACACTCAACTACTGAGCCACATCCCCAGCCCTATTTTGTATTTTATTTAGAGACAGGGTCTCACTGTGTTGCTTAGTGCCTCACTTTTGATGAGGCTGGCTTTGAACTCACCATCCTCCTGTCTCAGCCTCCTGAGCTGCTGGGATTACAGGCGGGCAACACTGTACCTGGCTCAACCAGTTTCTAAAATATTTTTAATGCCTCATGAAGAAAAGCAAGTGCAAAGACCCTGAGGGGCTATACACCTAGCACATTCAAGAAGGATCCAAGTAGACATTGTAGCTATTGCTAGTAAATGAAGGGGAAGGTACTAGGAAATGAATTCAAAGAGATCATAGGCCAAATAGGACCCGAAAACTACTGCATGTACTTTGACATTTACTCCGGTTAAGATGGGGGAAGCTGGAGGGTTTGAGGCAGAGGAGTGATAGGATCTGCCTTCTGTTTAAGCAGGATCTGGGAACTGTTGAGAAGCAACTGCAGGGCAATAAGAGTGGAAGCCAGGAGACCAATTGGGAGGCCATTGTCATATTCTAGGCAAGAGACTGGGCTTTGTAAAAGGGAAATAACAGTGGAGGCGGTGAGCAATCAGATTCTATAAATAATTTTAAGGAAGAGCCAAAAGGCATTCAGACTGATTTAATAACAATAATAGATTTGTTTAAACACTTACAGTCTAGGTTGTACTTGCTAAGATAAAAGGCATATTTTAAATTTCATAAACATTTATGCTAAGCTCAGCAAGCTGATTATGTTCAGTAGTCAGAAAAGTACACAGATAGTTGTTGATTATGCTTATTTCTTTGTGACCTAACAAGGAATGATATGCAAAATATTTAGTAACTGGTATGGCAGGGACACTGAGTAATCAGAATAAATACTGGCTGGGACAGTATCCTGGGGTCCCTTCCATGCTACTCATTAACCTGGATTATGGGGAGACCTGTGGATAACGGGAAACATGGGGAAGGGGAGGTAGATGAGGAGTAGTTCTGTTCAGCAACTAATACAAAAGTATTTTAAAAATTTTAGCAGCTGGTGCAGCTGTGCCACTGGGTAGCACCTATCAGTCCAATAACCAAATAATAATAATAATCAAGTTTTTCTCAAAATAAGGATTATTGGCCAGGCACAGTGGTGCACATCTATAATTCTGGTAATTTGGGAGGTTGAAGAAGAAGAATCACAAATTTGAGGCCAGCCTAGGAAGATTAGCAAGACCCCGTCTCAAATTAAAAAGGACTGGGAAGGTAGCTCAGTGGTAAAGCACCCCTGAATTTAATCCCTAGTACAGAAAAAAAAAGATAGATATATAGATATATAGATTATCTTCCTAAGGGCCAGCCCTTTCAGATGATTAGGAAGCAACAATCACCTGTCAAGCCAGTCGTGATGGCGCACACCTGTAATCTCAGCATTTTGGGAGGCTGAGGCAAGAAGATGGCAAGTTCAAAGCCAACCTCAGTGACTTAGTGGGGCCCTAACAACTTAGTGAGACCCCGTCTCAAAATAAAAAATAAAAAGGGCTGGGGATGTGGCTGAGTGGTTAAACGCCCCTGGGTCAATGCCTGGTACCAAATAATAATAATAATAATAATAATAATAATAATAATAATAATAATAATAATAATAAATCACCTGTCAACAGAAATTCCCTGCAATTGACTTGAGTCCATTTACATATACATAGGCAGTGCCTATGTAGATCTCTTGAATTCTAGCTGGTCTAAACTGGTGTTTTCTAAGAGAAAAAGAGAGACAAAGAGAAATATTGCCTGTGGGATAAAAATAAGACAGCATCATAGTTCAAGAATCACATTTGCTTTTTCACAATGAAGGGAAGAGGTATATAGAGTTAAATGGTGAGCGAGGTCACATCTTCTCAATTTCTCCTATTTCTTAGCATCTCTGTTTCAATGTTCTTTTCTGTTTTAGCATGTATGAAGTAATTTTTTGAGTGGAGAACTTGTACAACATGATAGTCTCTAAACTGTCCTCTGCTATGATGTAATCTGTTAATTTTAGGTTTGACATCTGGAAATTCCAGGGCACGTATTGCATGTTAATGACTGTATAATATTAATTGGCCTATTAGTGCTCAATATTAGCAGTATTGTCATCATCATAATTGCCTGTAAGGAACTTGGTCTTGATTCATTACAGTGCTCTGCATGTGAAGAACTTCTTGAGGCAGTGTCAAAAACTTACCTAAACTAAATTGTCTATTTGACCTCTGTCATGCTTTTGACAAACCACGTTGGTCTATGACATTTAGAGAACTTAAGAGCTATAAACTTCCTATTACAGGTCTTAGCTATTGGAAAATAATGAAAGATTAAGACCAGTCTTTATTGCAGCTGAATTATTTAGTATGCTAAGCAACTGAGAGTCATATCTCTAAGGAGTGAGTTTATCTAAGTATGTCTGAATGTCTAAGATGAAGGCAACAAAAAGGGAATTCCATCCTATAAGACTTTGACCTTTGACAGAAATCCTTTATTTATTTATTGTAGTACTGGGGACTGAACCCAGGGCCTCAGCACATGCTGCTAAAGCATTCTATCACTGAGCTACATCAGCCCCCATCCTGTAAGACTTTGAAAGGCAATTTTTGATTGTTTACAGAAGGAAGAATTGTAAAGTCTTTTTCAGATTTGATCATTATCACACCATGATACCACCAGCATGGATATTTAACCTTAAGCTCAATTCACAAAAGGAACATTTTTGTTTGTTTGTTTGTTTTTACTAGTCACACAAGCTTGGGGTGATATAGTAGTCAAGCTTCTATGGGCATGGACAAAGTTGGGACACAGGTTTCCTTTATCATATGTTACTTGAAAGCCCATCTCAGACTGAAGTCTGCCACATGTAAAAATATTTATTTTATTACACCCCCTCCACACACACCCCTCACTTATTCCTATAAGCTAGGGAAGTTCCCACTCATGAGCATGGAAAAGCACCATGCATGAAACTTTAGTTCTAATGTAGAAATAACCAGCCATATTCTGATCACTCAACCTTCCAGATAGAAAAGGTGGCATGGTCTCCTATTAAATGGGGACAGAGGAGATAACGTGTTAGTTAGCTTTCTTTAACTTTAACAAATACTAGGGGAAAATCAATGTTAAAAGAGGAAAGATTGCCTGAAACAGTGGCATATGCCTGTAATTCCAGAGACTTGAGAGGCTAAAGCAGGAAGAACACCAATTTTGAGGCTAGTCTGGGGAATTTAGCAAAACCCTGTCTCAAAAAAAAAAAAAAAAAGGACTCAGTATATAACTCAGTGGTGGTAAAGCACCCCTGGATTCAATCCCCAGTACCTCCCTAAAAGAATAAAGGTTTATTTGTGTTCACGATTTTGGTGGTTTCAGACCATGGTCAGGATGACACATTACTTTTGGGCCTGTGGTAAGGCAGCACAACATGGTACCCAAGAACTGAAAGAATGACAGAAATAGACCAGCATTCCACAATTCCCTTCAAGGATACTCACCCAATAACCTAAAACCTCTGACTCGGCCCAACATCCAAATGCTTTCCACCACTTACCAATGGCACCAAGCTAAGGACAAAGCCTCCAATTTAGAATAGAAGACATTCTAAATTCAAACTATATCAGGTGATTGAGGAGAGGGGATGTTGAGAGTGGGGTAAACATAAGACCAAATACATTTCTAAGTCCAAGTGCTATTCTGAGGGTATAACACTTGCCAGATTCTTAAAATTACTTTATATAGCATTGAAGTTACCTTTACCATTGTACTAACCATATTTTAAAACACTCATTTTGTGAATGAAAAATTACTCAAACTACCTTTTGTGTTAAATAATAAATTTCTGGAAATCGATTTTCGATAGCAATTATTGATAGCAAGTTTAGGAATCACATGGTTTTCTGACAAAGGTCCTTCAAATGTCAATTCACTTCTCTTAAAAAGGAACATGCACAAATGTGTTTATAATGAAGGATGTTTATTTCTATAGAGGGATTTTAAACTACGGTCAGTATAATACTCCTTTCTTCATTTCTACCTTGTTGGAAGGAGCGTGGTTTTGAACATTCCATGGGTTTGGCTGCCATTGAAAGCACCTCTGAGGAGCTTACAAAGAGTCACCGCAGAAACACTTCAGGCACGCCTTCCATTGAAGTGTCTGGGACTTCCCTCTCCTCAGGTGGGTAGTTACAACATGACTACTCTGTTGTTAAAAAAAAAAAATGACCCAATCAGATGGAATTGGCTGCTTTATGTTATACCATGTGTATGTTTTCTGCCTCAGAAAACAGTTGCCAAATCTTGTACCTATGGTAGTAGGCTCCCTGTGTGAGAACTGCTTGAAGGTGGTCCCAAGTGCAAATCTATTTATTGAGTGCATACTGTTGTTAGGCATCATCTTCAAGTTTTAGAGCTATATTAGAGTATCAGTATAGAAGTATAGGAAATATAAATGGTTCCAGAATATGTTTGCTATGATACATAACACTTGCCCAGAGTGCAAGGAAATTGTCGTTCAACTGATATGGTGCACCAAAGTTCCCTATATCCAGATAAACCACTGCATGGTTTAATGAAGGAGCTTGTTTGCAAGCTGCATTAAGGTATTAATAATAACCATTTTTGTTTGTATGGCACATTCGCACATATCATTTTAGTTCATGATTACAGCAATCCAGTGAATCAGGTATTATTTATGTTGCAAATATTTTTACCTATGAATGAGGAAACTCTAGAGAAATTTGTCATAATTATGAAGTTTAGGTCCATATATAGAACTGATTTCATAATGAAGTCTTCAACATTAAAAAGTTATCTGTTGCTGGACATAGTGGCACACGCCTGTAATCCCAGCAGCTTGGGAGGCTGAGGTCAGAGCATTGCAAGTTCAAAATCAGCCTCAGCAATGGCAAGGTGCTAAACAACTTAGTGAGAACCTGTCTCTAAATAAAATACAAAATACAGTGTTCCATGAGTTCAATCCCTGGCACCCCCCCAAAAAAAATAAAAAGATTTTTTATTGATGGAAGAATGTTCTGGTGCCTAGTGAACTTCCTTTCAGTGATTGGTAGTCACTCCCTTTTTATGTGAAAGGAACTTGGTATATCATTTGAAAGTGGATATTTAAAATTGGTCGACTTGTATTTTATGTCAAATATGAAAGTACAGTAAATTCTCTAAATATTGAAATCAAGAATGCTTAATGTTCACCAGGTACAGTGGTACATGCCTGTAATACCAGCTACTCAGGAGACTGAGGCAGGAGGACTGCAAATTCGAGGCCAGCATCAACAACTTAATGAAGCCTTAAGCAACTTAATGAGACCATGTCTCAAAATTAAGAGTAAAAAGGGGCCTGGAGAATAGCTCAGTTGGTAGAGTGCTTGCCTTGCATGCACAAGGCCCTGGGTTCAATCCCTAGCACCCCCCCCCCCCACAAAAAAAATTAAACTAAAAAGGGTTGGTGATATGGCTCAGTGGTTATACACCCCTGGGTTCAATTTTGTTTTGTACTATGGAAAACAAAATTAAAAAGATTAATTATTAATTATTATTTTCCAAGTTTAAAGACCCAATCTATGAGATTTTTTTTTAAATTCTAGGAGTAAAGCAGAAGATTATTGTAAATGGAAGTATTTTAACATAAACTGCGTGAAGTTATTGATTCTGGCTGTTAGCATGACTATCCATGATCTGTGCCTAAAAAGAATTGAAATAAGGAGGAAAAATTTGCAATGAAAAATAAGAATTTATCTCCAAAGTAAGAAGATATACTTACTTTTTTCTTTTTCTCTCTCCAGACCGGAGTCGATCTGAGTTAGATTTGAGTGAATCATTTACAGAAGACTTAGAAGATACTGTAAGCATAAGAAGCAGATCGGTCCCTGGGACTTTAGACAAAGACTTGGTAAGTTGGATGTGTAAGAGTCCAAGATATGACAAAAGAAGGTCATGGTCTTGCTCCAAGTAGTTCCACTTTTAGGTGATGATGAGTTACCTAAAGGAACTTAGTTATCTAAGTTATCTCTTCTTGTTAGTCTTAACATAATAAGTGCTACTAAACCAGGTGTGGTGGCGGCACATGCCTGTAATCCCAGCAGCTCAGGAGGCTGAGCCAGGAGGATTGTGAGTTCAAAGTCAGCCTCAGCAACTTAGCAAGGCCCTAAGCAACTTGGGGAGACCCTGTCTCTAAATAAAAATAAAAAGGACTAGGGATGTGGCTCAGTGGTTAAGCATCCCTGGGTTCAATCCCAGTACCAAAAAAAAAAAAAAAAAGGAGTAACTAAAAGAATTATTTATAAAAAGCAACTAATCAGATTAATGATAGATTATCTCTAGCAAAGTATCTGTCAAGAGATTTATTTCCATTCCTGGCTAAAGGCTCATCAGTTCGTCTAAACCTTGGATCTAAGGGATCTTGGCATTTTCTAAACCAAATATTACTTTCTGACTATATATTTTACATGACCCTTTTTTATATATCAAGTTGTCCCCAATAAGCTGCCTTCCTGAGACTAAATTATGTGAGAATTAATGTTCCAGTGCACTCAATTATAAAATGAGAAGGTTAAATTTGATTATTGTTAAGATTACTTCCCACTCTAATATTCTGATATTCTGATTTCTGTAACTGCCATAATGAAATTTGAACTCCTTAGAAGAAAGATGTAGCACAAATGTTAATTGATATTAATAGTTTTTCCAAAGCAAGCCAGGAAACTTAGAGCTCTGGAACTAAATATTATTTACTGCAGCATAAAAAACTGGGAAAGTACTTTAAAATCCACTAGAATAAAGAAAGTATTTGGGCTGGGGATGTGGCTCAAGCCGTGGCACGCTTGCCTGGCATGCATGGGGCACTGGGTTGATCCTCAGCACCACATAAAAATAAAATAAAGATGTTGTGTCCACCGAAAAAAAATAAATATTAAAAAATTCTTTCTCTTAAAAAAAAAAAAAGAAGAAGGTATGCAATGGGATCCAATGATTCCAAGACTTACTTTTAAAGAACTGCTTACCTTTAAAGAACTGCTAACTCAAATGTTATTAAACTATTCCTGTCCTTAGAAAACTATGAAAATCTTCAAATTCATAGTATGAAGCCAGCCAGTTAACTTCTAAAGTTAAACTTGATTTTAAAAATTGTTTAAAAACTAACATCGTATTCAAACTGGTTTATGAAAATATATACTAAACTTAGCCGGGCACAGTGGTGCACGCCTATAATCCCAGAAGCTTGGAGGCTGAGACAGGAGGATCTCCAGTTGAAAGCCAGCCTCAGCAACTTAGCAAGGCCTTAAGCAACTCAGTGAAACTCTCTCGCTAATAAAATATAAAAAAGGGCTGAGGGGCTGCGACTATAGCTCAGTGGTAGAACACTTGCGTAGCATGTGTGAGGCACTAGGTTCAATTTCAGCATTGCATATAAAATAAATAAACAAATAAAATAAAGGTCCATCAACAACTAAAAAAACATATATTTTTTTTTAAAAAGTGCTGAGGATGTGTCTCCATGGTTAAGTGCCCCTGGGTTCAATCCCCAGTACCAAAAAATATATATGTGTATGTATGTATGTATGTATGTATATATTTTTACATGAATGTGTGTATATGTATGTATATAATTTAAATATAATATTTATATATTTATATATATTTATATAAAACTTGAAATATAATATCAAGTAAAACAGCAGTGAATCAAAAAATATTGCAATAAGAGTAAGTTTTATTCTAGGTATGAGTTAAAGAATTAATGTATATAAGAAATCTGGTAACATTGTCACTATATTTAAGAACAGGGCCAGGGATATAGCTCAGTTGGTGGAGTAAGGAGTAAGGCCCTGGGTTCAATCCCCAGCACCACCACCAAAAAAAAAAGAAGAAGAAGAAGAAGAAGAACATACAAAACTAAATCAAAAGATTTTTGGCAAAATTTTTGGCAAAATTCTACAGCCTTATTTAATAAAAAAACTAACTTGAATATGATTTCTCAGATACTAAATATATAAAAGGCCACAACATATTTCACTTTAAATATTGATGTGAAGGAGCTATTTTCATTAAAATGAGAAAAGGGGATTCTCACTGTTGCTATTATTAGTGAACATTGTTCTAAAGGTTCTGAAAAGTGCAATAAGAAAATAAAATGACCTTTATAAATATTAAATAAGATATTAAATTACACATTTTGCTAATAATATGCTTGCCTGATCAAAAAACCCTATGTGGTTTAGTGACTAAAAGCTACTAGGATTCAGGTTGGGGTTGTGGCTCAGTGGTAGAGCATTTGCCTAGCTTGTGTGAAGCACTGGGTTCGATCCTCAGCACCACATAAAAATAAAATAAAATAAAGGTATTGTGTCCATCTACAACTAAAATAAATGAATAAATAAATAAGGTACTAGAAGTAACAAGAGAATTTTAGAAGACCAATAGCTCAGCTACTCTGAGTTTATAGCCCTGGTTGGGGTAAGCAATAGATCCCTGAACTAGCCAGAAATGTAATAGGAAATCAATCAACAAGAAAGTCATATATGGCCTTGATAAGCACTCTAAACATTCATGTGGAGGATTGGGGGGAGGGAAAAGCTGATGGGTATAAGCTATGCAAACATCCCTGGCTGATCATAAACCTGAGCACATGCGAGAAAGCCCTAGGGAAGTAACAGCTGCGGGTGACTTAAAAGGTGACTGATTTTGATACATTCTAAAAACAACACACAGATCCACTGAAATGAGGATGAAGGGTCACTGGCTGGAGGTGTTTGAGCACAATATCTTCACAATCATTAACTTACCATTAAATTCTGCATACACAGAGATGAATCATAGGAAGTTTGTTAAAAGTAAAAACTGAGCAGAGACATCAGCAGACACATGGGACAGAAAACAGATTCTACAGATGAGTTCAGGCAAGATGCTAAACCTACAAACTAAAAATCAAGCATATAGAAACAAGCAACAGTAGCAACCCTCAGAATCCAGAGTTGTTACAATACATGAAGGCAAATAAATATTGGTTCTTTGAGGAGATCAACCATATTGACAAACTAGGATTTTCCTAGCCAGGATTTCTCAATCTTGGCACTATTGATATTTCTGACTGTATAATTTTTTGTTGGAGTGGGAGGAATTCTTTTTTGTGTAAAGTAGTATGTTTGGAAGTATCCCTGATCTTTACCTAGGCACCAAAAACTCTCCACCAACTGTGCCCTCAAAATATCCCCAGACATTACCAAATATCCCAGAGGGGACAAATCCATCTCAGATGAAAACCAGTGAGTTAAAGTAGGCAAGAGTAGCCAAGAAAAAAGGTGAGAAGACACAAATTACAAAAGGAGAAATAAACAAGGGGATACAACTGCCCATATAACAAAAATGTTAATGATTATAAGGTCATACTGTGAACAACTGTATGCCAACACAATTGGCAGCTTAGATGAAATAGTTACATCTTTAGGAAGACGCAAAGTACCAGAAATACCTCAGAAAGTAGAAAATGTGAGTAGATCTGTAATAAGTAAAGATATTGAATTAATAATTTATTATTTTTTTGCCCATGTACATTTCTTTTTTTCCATATTTTTATTGGTGTATTATTGTACATAATGATGGGATTTGTTGTTACATATTTAAACATGCACACAATACAGCAATATAATGTAGTCAATATAATTCCCCAATATTTTTCCTTTCCCTCCCCTCCTCCTTCCCCTGGTACCTTTCCTCTACTCTGAATTAATAATTTAAGCCTTATTTATTAAAAGAAAAAAAGACCACAAATCTAGCTTTGTGGACCTTTATTGGCATTATTTGCAATTCTAGAATCTGCTAGCAGTGTGAACCAAAAGTGGTTTGGTATGCCTTACCACATGGGCAGGTTATACTTATAGGCAGAGAAAAGGAAGTGACATATAGAAGATGGAAATAAGGTATAGAGACAGCCTAATTGGTCACAATTCAAGTCTATCTTATTTAAATGTGATTTGAACAGTCGGCTGTTTGTGATTGGCCATAGGTGTCTACTTTTACAAGAATAGGTTGCATTCTATTTACATATCATGTTCAGTTGCAGTTCACTGTTTGGAGAAATTAAAGCCAAACTTAAAATATGTATGGAGGAAGCTTTAGGCCAACCTTAAAATTTCTCAAAGAAAACCCAAGGCACAGATGGCTTCACTAATGAACTCCATCAAGTATTTGAAGAAGAAGTAATTCTAACAATTCACAAATTTGTTCAAAAAATGAAGGAAGAAATATTTCTGAACTAATTTTATTAGGTCTGTATTATACTTATAGCAAACCTAGACAAAGACATCATAAAAAAGAAAACAGCTGAGTGTGGTGGTGCATGCCTGTAATCCCAGAAACTTGGGAGGCTGAGGCAGGAGGGTTTCAAATTCAAAGCCAGCCTCAGCAACCTAGTGAGATCCTAAGCAACTTAGTGAAACCCTGTCTCAAAATAAAAAATAAAATGGGTTGGGGATGTGGCTCAGTGGTTAAGTGCCCCTGGGTTAAATCCCTGGTACAAAAGGAGAGAGAGAGAGAGAGAGAGAGAGAGAGAGAGAGAGAGAGAGAGAGAGAGAGAGAGAGAGAGAGAGAGATCTCAGGTGAGTGAGCTACAGACCAATCAATATCCATTATGTCTTTTTTTGGAGGGGTGGGGTTTGCCAGGTATTGAACTCAGGGGCACTGACCACTGAGCCACATCCCCAGCACAATTTTGCATTTTATTTAGACACAGGGTCTCACTGAGTTGCTTAGCACCTCACCATTGCTGAGGCTGGTTTTTGAACTCATAATCCTCCTGCCTCAGCCTCCCAAGCCAATGGGGCATCCAATATCCATTATGAATATAGATGCAAAAATCCTTAATAAAGCCAGGTGTGGCAGCACATACCTGTAATCCCAGGGACTTTGGAGGCTGCAGCAGGAATATCACAAGTTCAAGGCCAGCCTCATCCACTTAGCAAGGCCCTAAGCAACTTGGTGAAAACCTGTTTCAAAATTTTGAAAAGGGCTGGGGATGTGGCTCAAGTGGTAAAGCACCACTGGGTCGGATCCCAGTATCTCTCTCACACACACACACAAAGTCCTTAATGAAGTATTAATAAATTAAGTCCAGTAACAAAAGAGAATCATATACCATAACAAAGTAGGATTTATTCCAGGTATGCAGGATTGATTTAGCACTCAAAAACAAATTAATGCACCAAGTGTAATTGTCTCAGCCAGGAGAATCCCAAGTTTCAGGCCTGCCTCAAAAAAAAAAAAAAAAAATTAAGTACTGGGGATGTAATTCAGTGGTAAAGCACCCCTGGGTTCAATTCCCAGTACTAAAGAATAAATAAATAAAATTAATGTAATAGCCACATCACCTAGTAGTGATTAGTAGGTGCAGTAAAATTGATTAACAAAATCCAACATCCATTGTCAACAATTTAGAAATAGAGGGAATTTCCTCAGTCTAGTAAAGAACATCTACAAAGTTACTACAACTTAACATCATACTTAATGGCAAAAGGGGCCAAGTTCTTCCTACCTAAGTGGAGGAACAAAGCAAGGATTCTTTTCTTCTGTCCTTCCCCTCCCTTCCCTTCCCTCTCCTCCCAGCCTCCCCACTCCCTCCCTCCCTCCCTCCCCCCCTCTCTCTCTCTCTCTCTCTCTCTCTCTCTCTCTCTCTCTCTCTCTCTCTACCAGGGATTGACCCAGGGATGTTTAACAACTGAGCTATATCCCAGCCCTTTTTATATTTTAGCTAGAGACAGGGTGTCACCAAGTTACTTGGGGGCTTCACCAAGTTGCTGAGGCTGGTTTTGAATTCACCATCCTCCTGTCTCAGCCTCCTGAGCCACTGGGCTTACATCACCATGCCTGGTCAAAATAAGGATTTCTGTTTGTACTACTTCTATTCAACATTGTATAGGAAAGAGATTTTAGCTATTACAGTAAAGAAGGGAGAAAGAAAAGAATAGAAAAGGAAAATGGAAAAGAAGATATCTCGGGCTGGGGATGTGGCTCAAGCGGTAGCGCTTTTGCCTGGCATGCGTGTGGCCCGGGTTCGATCCTCAGCACCACATACAAACAAAGATGTTGTGTCCGCCGAAAACTAAAAAATAAATATTAAAATTCTCTCTCTCTCTCTCTCTCACACACACACACACTCTCTCTCTCTCTCTCTCTCTCTCTCTCTCTCTCTCTCTCTTTCTCTTTAAAAAAAAAAGAAGATATCTCATTGGAAAGAAGGAAGTAATTATCTTCCTTGCCTGAAGATGATATACTTTTTGTGTATTGCAAATCCTAAAACATATGCAAAAATATGACTAGAACTAATCAGTTCAATAAAGTTGAAGGATATTAAATCAATGCACAAAAGTCAATTGTATTTTATATACTTGAAATGAAAAACTGGAGCCACATGTGGTGGTATATACCTGAATCCTAGCAAGTCAGGAGCAGGAGGCAGAGGCAAGAGGATTGCAAGTTTGAGGCCAGCCTCAGCAATTTAGCCATACCCTGTCTCAAAAAAAAAAAATTAAAAGAGGAGAAATGAACAATTGGACAATGAATTTAAAAATATAATTCCATTCACAATGGCATGAAAAATATTAAAGAAAGACTTAGGAATTAATTTATTTTGAAAAGTGTGAGATGTGTACATTGAAATTTACAAAAATGTTGCTGCACCAAATTAAAGATCTAAATAAATAGAGACATATTCTATGTTCCTTGATTAAAAAAATTACTATTTTTGAGATGAAATTTCTCTCCAAATGAATCTGTAGATTTAATACAAATGAAAATCCAGGTAGTATGTTTTGTGGAAATGGACATGATGATTTAAAGTTTTTATGAAAATTCTAAGATCCCAGAAATAAAATTTTCAAATTTGAAGAGTAAAGTTGGAAGATTTATACTAATAGATTTCAAAATTCACTATGCAAAGATAATAGTCAGTACAGTGCAGTAATGGCATAAGCAATCACAAACCCCAAATAATAATAATAATTATTATTGTCCTCCTCCTCCTCCTTTTTTTGTACTGAGCTTCATCCGGAGCCCTTTTTATTTTTTATTTTGAGCAGGGTCTCACTAAGTTACTTAGGGCCTTTCTAAGTTGCTGAGGTTGACCTTGAACTTGTGGTCCTCCTGCCTCAGCCTCCTGAGTTACTGGCCCAAAATTATTTTAAAATTAAAAATAAGTATGTTCCCCAAAGGGAATCTTCTTAGAGGCTGGGGAAGTAGGAATTGAACCCAAGTCTGTATGATTCCAAATTTGCAAACACTATTAGAAAAGAGACCCTGTCCTCCACCTCCAGCCCCTGTCTACTCCTCCATTGCTGTAATTCAATTTGACTGGGGGGGGGGTGTCCTAGGAATGGGATGATTTCTAGATATTTTAATCTGATTTTCAGATATTTATGAAAGAAAGTTGTGTTTCAGTTAAAACAGTTTCTAGGAAAGAAATGAATGAAACCACTGATTTTCTCTCCTCCTTTTTTAGATCTCCTTGGAAGACACTGAAGGCGTTGACTTAGCATCCTCCCAGTTTTCTGCAAACACCCATAGTCTGGCAGGTGGCCTGTCAACCGTAAGCAGTTCTCTAGCACACACAGAAATTTTCTTCTTTCTCTTGTTAATTTTCGGTGCATTTCCAAAGAAGAAATGAATGTTCTTGAGAAAATGTGTGAGACTGAATTAAAAGTCATTGTAGATTCCTACTTATCCTTTGCCCACAGAGTACTATTTAGTCTAACTTTATGAGGGCTTTATCTAAGGCTCCTGGTTCCTTCCATGTTTCTTGCCCAGGCTTTAAAATCTCTTAATTCTTAGCCTTTTTTAAAAAATATTTATTTTTTAGTTTTAGGTGAACACAATATCTTTATTTTACATTTATGTGGTGCTGAGGATTGAACCCAGTGCCTTGTGCGTGCATGCTAGGTGAGCACTCTACCATTGAGCCACAACCTCAGCCCCTAATTCTTAGCCTTTTATGTTGGCACATACATATAATCCAAGTTGCTTTAGAGGCTGAGGCAGGAGAATCTCAAGTTAGAGGCCAGCCTCAGCAACTTAGCAAGACCTTGTCTCAAAATAAAAGATAAAAAGGGATGGGTATATAGCTCAGTGGTAAAGTGACCCTGGGCTCAATCCCTAATACCAAAACAATAAAAAAAATTCAAAAAATTATCTTCATTCCCATTTTATAAAGTGCCTGAAGAGTTTGAAGGTTCCCAACACAAAGAAATAATGTGTTTAAGGAGATGGAAATGTAATTACCCTTATTTGATCGTTATATATCATGTGCATGTATTGAATTTTCAAACACTACCCCATAAATTTGTACAATTTTGTGTGGAGTTTTAAAAATCTCTCCATTTTCTAGTTTAGGCCCAATTAGCTCAAGCTTATAAATGATTTTAGTTCTCTGCTGGCAAGTTTCCATGACACCATTCTCTGCACTCCCCAACTGTCCTCCACACCACTGTCAGTCAATTTGCAAAACATACCACTCAGCGCTGGGCGCAGTGGTGCACGCGTGTAATCCCAGTGGCTGGGGAAGCTAAGGCAGGGGGTTTGTGAGTTCAAAGCCAGCCTCAGCAAAAGCGAAGTGCTAAGCCACTCAGTGAGACCCTGTCTCTAAATTAAATACAAAATAGGGCTGGGGATGGGCTCAGTGGTCGAGTGTCCCTGAGTTCAATTCCTGGTACCAACAAACAAACAAACAAACAAACAAAAAAAAAAACCCATATACCACTCAGATGTCTCTAGTGCAGCTTCCCAGTGCCTACAGAATCAAGCCCATTCTTTAGTGTTCAAAGTGTTCCTTGAGAGGAAGGTTTTAGGAGCCCCTGTGTCTTTTTTTTTTAAATCTGTGTGCCTGTAAGTCTTTTTCTTTGCTTCTCTGACTTCTATGCTCTAATCTCCCTTTTCTTTTGATCATTGGCTGTCTTAAAGAATGCTCAAGCAGTCTCTGACAGGAAGTGGACCTACCTAAATGTACCTGATGCTGATTCAGACACTGTAAGTTTTCAAACTTTCTTTTTCCTTCTTTCCAACTGTACTTCACAAATTCTATGGTTCGGGAAACATGATTTGGTGGGCAATTCTTCCAGCATATATCTTTTTCTGATTTGTGTCCCATTAACCAGAGATTCTCTTTTGAAAAGATGAATGAGGTTAGGAGAACTCAAGTATTCCAAGTCATTCAACATTAGAATCTGGATGCTAGTCAAAAGTCACCATGCAAACCTCCAAGTCAGTGTTGGTGGTGCATGCATGTATACTAGTGACTAAGGAGGCTGAGGCAGGAGAATCACACATTCGAGGCCAGCCTGGACAATTTACTGAGGACCTAAGCAACTTAGCAAGACCTTGTCTCAAAATAAACATAAGAAAGGCTGGGAGCCAGGCTCTGTGGCACATGCCTGTAATCCCAGCAGATTGGGAGGCTAAGACAGGAAGATCATGAGTTTGAATCCAGCCTCAGAAATTTAGCGAGGCCCTAAGCAACTCAGTGAGACCCTGTCTCTAAATAAAATACAAAATAGGGCTGGGGATGTGGCTCAGTGGTCAAGTGTCCCTGAGTTTAATCTCCGGTACCAAAAAAAAAAAAAAAAAAAAAAAAAGAAGGGCTAGGGGTGTAGCTCATTGGTAGCATAGTCCTAGGTTGAACCCCCAGTATCATAAAAAAAGACACAATCTATAATGACTCATCATTAACAAGGTCTTTGGAGTGAACATCTTTATAGTCACAGCCTGGGCTTGCTTAAGAGCATCAAGTTTGGGGCTGGGGATGTGGCTCAAGCGGTAGCGCGCTTGCCTGGCATGCGTGCAGCCCAGGTTCGATCCTCAGCACCACATACGAACAAAGATGTTGTGTCCGCCGAAAACTGAAAAATTAATATTAAAAAAAAAGAGCATCAAGTTTGGCTAGGAGTAAAATTGCCATACTACCTTAAATTCTCCCAAACCTCAGTATTTGTGGGTTCTTAGATTTTCTTCTATACTGTGGGGATCCCCTGCTTACAGAGATTCCTCTTTGACCATGTGGCTACAGAGGGACGTGAAGACACAAGTCAGCCATACAAGAAGATAATGAGGTGTGGACATACCTAAATGTGCCTCCGACTAGAAAGGGCCTCCGACTAGAAACCTAACCTCTCTGAATGTTTTGACACTGCCAACAATTTTTGTGAGCCAGATGTGTGGGAATTAAGTCTTGATTGAATTGATATGAGAGAATTGAGGCTTTTTTTTTTTTTTTTTTTTTTTTTTTGGTGGTGCTGTTGCTGAAAGCTGGAGCTTGGTCCTTGTCCCAAAGTCAATCCAGTTAAGAGGACATGGCTTTGAGAAAAAGGAAAAAGAAGTTTTATTGCTTTGCTAGCAAATGAGAGGCACAGAGGACTCCCAGGTCGTGGTTTTGCTCTTTAGGGAAAACAGCTAGCTTTTTCTTAATGTGGTGGTGGGAATTGAACACAGGGCCTACATGCGTGCTGAGCAAGCACTCTACCAACTGAGCTATACCCCCAGCCCTAGCACAGACCTTTTAAAGAAGCTATTTAAAGGCTGCATTCCAGGTATATCCTGATATTTTGATGAAATTCACTTGTTAATTTGACATCTCCTTCTCTTGAAGGACTGATATCTCAAGGTAATCTTGTTCCCCGTCCCCAGGTTAGGGAGGGGGAGAAGGAGAAGTGGAAAATAAAAACACATCCTTTTTAAAATAAGCAGCAAGGGCTATATTCAAAAGGTGATGTGACCACTGTTACAGTGCTGGGGATGGAACCTAGAGCCTTGTGTACGCTGGGCATAGCGCTCCACCACTGAACCACATCCCCAGCCTCTTGAGGCTTATTCTTGAAGCCCTTGGTACTCAAAGCCTGGTCCATGGACCAGTTTATATAAACTGGGATAGACTCCAAAACTTTTTCAGTTCACAAAGCCTCTAAGAGTCTGGATAATACTTTTATGGCTCTCCTAGACCAAAAGCAACAACTGACTAGTCAATTTATTACGTCATTAGATCTAAACAACTTAATAATCACTTGGGCACTAACAATAACCATTTTGAAAAAATAATGGAGGTCAATAGAAGGCAAAATAATATCTTGGCTCCATTCTTAAATAGCCCCAATTACTTACTGATTAGGACATATGTGTCTGCTGAGCCTCACATGGTTTCTCAAATCTTGGAATCTGATTAGACATCATCACTTTCATTTCCCGTTCCACATTTTTATGAAATATTTGCTTTGTGTTGCAGAAACTGCCAAAAGTTCAACTTCACGTAGCCATTGAAAAAAAGTATTATGATTTAACAGTGACACTGGAAACTACTAGTTAGTATATTGTGTGGTGTCTGATAGATGATGCTGTGTTTTCTTTAAAATATTTTCTGATGCTTCTGTGAACTTGCTGTTGTGTTCTAGGGTACTTACTGTTTGGGAACTTTGGATCTAGGTGTTTGTTGGAAAAGCATTATCTCAGACCCCCACCCAGACTGCATCATTAGTCAGAATCTTCATTTTTAAAAGATCCTCAGGTGCCAGAACAGTGGCACATGCCTGTAATTCCAGCAGCTCCAGAGGCTGAGTCAGTAGGATTGCAAGTTCAAGGTCAACCTCTGAAATTTAGCATGGCCCTAAACAACTTAGACAGACCCTGTCTAAAAATGTTTTTTTAAAAAATAAAATAAAAGGAACTGGAGGGTGTTACTCAGTAGTTAAGAACCCTGGGGTTCAATCTCAGTCCAAAAAAAAAAAATCCCCAGGTGATTTATATCAATGAAAGTTTGAAAAGCACTGCTGAAAGCCACCTACTATGCATGTACATTCTGTCGCTTTGTTTTAGGAATGAGAAAGACAAATTTGGTTACTCTCTCTCTCTCTTTAAGCTGTAGTTTCCAAATAATTTCACAATTCTTGATTTGCTTTTGCCCTTGTCTTAAGCTTAGAAGAGAGACAGGAGCAATGTCACAAACATACTATTGTTTGAATAGCTCTACTCTAAGCAATTGAAGGAACACAATGGCTTTTGTAACAGTCTCTCTCTCTCTCTCTCTCTCTCTCTCTCTCTCTCTCTCTCTCTCTCTCTCTCTCACACACACACACACACACACACACACACACACAGAAAACCTAAACTCTCTTTGCATTTACCATAGTCTTCAGTGGTTTGCAGAAGAGGGTTTACGAAAACTACTGGATCATTCCATCATTCATGAAAGCCTTCTATGGTATTCATGCATGTCACTGGTCTATGTGAAAGTCTTGTTAATGTTACTGGCAGCCAAGCCAAGGAATCTACTAGATAGATTGCAGCTGGTGAGATTTCAGTTGCCCACCAGCATGAGAAAAAAGCAAAGGACCCCAAAGGAGAAAACAAATTTAGTGTCTTTAGCTAAAACTGGAGAGAAGCAGCTGCATGGTTTCTTTCTCTGCAGGTCCTATAGAAGCAGTTACAGTTTAACAAAACAAAAGCCAGGAAATATACATATATAGATTTAGCTGGCTTGTGTTAGCCAGAAAACAAGTCACAGTTTGGGCTTCACTGGCATCTGGGGGGTGGGGGACCCCAGGTGGGGTGGGGTGGGGATTTCTCAATTTCCATTCTCAGCACGAGGAAGTTTGGAAGCTAAAACAATTAAGATCTTTTCATTTCGAAAGGATCTTCATTTCATTACAAAGATATAGTTTTTGCTTCTAGCACTAAAGGATAATTTTGTTGCATGTATTAAAAATAGGCCTCATGTCATTAGTGTCAAAAGCCTCGTTTATTCTGGAAGATTTGGACCTTTGGGGAATTTTTTATTTTATTATTTGGTAGGGCTATGATTTTATTGGTTAGTGTTATAGTTTGTGGATTGCTATTTTGCATAGAATTACAAAGCCACTTCCTACATAGCCACAGAGTAACTTGAGGAATCAAATCAGATATCAGTGCATGAGTTCCTGCCCTTGCTAAAGCTAAAGTTCCTGCCCTGGCTCCCCGAAACTGACTGCATGCTCCTTGTTGAATGTCAGAGAAAGAAGTTTTGCTAGCACTGCATGTGAGATGAGCTTTTCTTTGTCCTGCTCAGTGTATTCCAGACTTTGAAGCACATTGAACTTGAGTCTGCCAGTAAAAATGCAGAAAGTTGCAGCGATGTAGAGGAGAGGGGACATTCACAATTCCTCATGAATAAGCCAAAGGTTTAGTTAACTGGGGAAAGGCAGTGCTTCCTTCCTGGGGAAAGGAAGGCTTGCCTGCCTTCCTTATGAATGGTACAAGATCTGTTGTCTGTTGCTCTGGGATTTTTCTCCACCAGCAAAACAAGCTGCTGGCTTTCTTCCCTTACTGCCTGCCCCCCTTCCCTGTTCCTTCTAAAGAACAGGAATGGTAATCCATGAAGGGGCTGGATTCTGTGAAGAGATTCTTACAATAACACCAGGTGCCTTCTTTCCTTTTATTTTTTCCAGACCAGCCTTAACAGCATGATGAGTGTTTACAGTGAAACAGGAGACTATGGCAACGTGAAGGTCAGTGGCGAGATCCTTCTGCACATCAGCTACTGCTACAAAACTGGCGGGCTCTACATTTATGTCAAGAATTGCAGAAATCTGGCCATAGGAGATGAAAAGAAACAGAGGACAGATGCGTAAGCACATAGCATGTTCCTCAGACCATGCCAAGTACCACCTACTTTGTGTGTATGTGTGTTTCTGTTTCCAAAGAGCCTAAGTGTTCCTTTGGATTCAGAGCATGCTCAGAGACCTTCCTCCCATACATCCTTCTAAATGTTGTCTGAAGTACACATATAATGGTCACATCCTTGGTTACCTCATTTTTTTTTTGGGGGGGGGGTACTAAGGATTGAACCCAGGGGTGCCTAACCACTGAACCACATCCCCAGCCCTTTTTTTATATATATATTTTTTAAGAGACAGGGTTTCACTGAGTTGCTAAGTGTCTCACTAACTTGCTGAGGCTGGCTTTGAACTCCTCATCCTTCTGCTTCAGCCTCCTGAGCTGCTGGGATTAGAGATGTGTGCCATGGGTCCCAGCTGGTTACCTTATTTTTAAGAGGCCATTACTCAACATAATTCAGCAGTGACAAATTTGTATTTTGCACAGAGATCACTCTTTGAGGTAGAAGCCCAACATGTTGGCATACCCAGGATGTACAAGAGTATCCTCTTGATTTTTGTTCTGGGAAAACTTCCAGACATAATTACCAAGCTGTTACCCAATTTAACAACTCAGAAGGGCAATTAATGAGGCTCTGGGGATCCTAGGGATCAGCCTGAGTGGTCCAATATGAAGCATGACATGTTGGAGGGGAGCTCGATGTAAAGATGAGTCAGGGGTCCCCATGACAACTGCCAGGTTCATTGATTCACTAGAAAGGCTCACAGGAATGTACATGTAGTTATAAGCAATAAAGAGAAAAGACACGTGAGAGGGAAAGTCCTGAATAAACCAGACTCAAGCTTCCAAGGGAATCACACATGATGCTCTTAATTCTTGTGAAATGTCTACCAGGGAAGCTTCTAAGAGGCTCAGCTGGTCATGTACCAAATTTCTAGGCTCTCAGAAAGAAAACACATGTTCAGTATAAGTTATATTGTTTGTACAAACAGTTTAGGCCCAGTGAGCGACTTTTATCAGTTCTAAGAATGGTAGGAACCCTCCTGAAATCCATGTTCCCAAATGACATCTAAGGGCAAAACTTGCAAGCAAGTTTTTCTAAGAATGGCAATCTCAGGCCTGCTATGTTAACTCTTTTTTTGCATATTACATGACCTAAGCCCAATGAACAACTCAATAAAACTGGTTCCAAGTATCCTAAAGTAGACAGATGATTGGATTCTGACTATAGATTGGTCCATCTGCCCCCTTAACTAAATTTCAGAGGGTTCCAGGACCAATATAATAATCATTTTGACTAGCATGGAAGGGGGCCATCTAAAACCCTAGCAGGAGCTGGGTTTGTGACTCAGCGAAGACTGCTTGCTGAGCATGCGTGAAGCCTTGGGTTTGAAACCCAGCAGCAAAGAAAATAAACAAATAAAATATAAAACCCCAGCAGATATACTTTAGAACCCTGGCAGCAACTCACGCATTTCTACGTCTACTATGACGCCCCTGCCACAAAAAATAGTTCAAGCCAAGGTGTTGGGTACAATTGCTCTTATGACTTCCGGTTGTTGTTTTCTGTTTCTCCTTTTTCACTATTTTCTTTCATCACTCATTACCATTGACCCCTACTCCCCAACATCAGAAGGCAGGATGAAGAATAGAGAGGCCTATACCCTAGAAAATTTGTGAGAACACTGATAATGAAAACAGATTACATTTATTGAGTGGTCCAATATGTCTTCTCCTTGCAGGTGTCAACTAATTTAATCTTCACAATGCCATGAGTTACATACTGTTATCATCCCAGTTTTATTTTATTTATTTATGGTACTGGGGATTGAACCCAGGGCCTTGTGCATGCAAGGCAAGCACTCTACCAACTGAGCTATAGCCTCAGCTCCTCATCCCAGTTTTACACTAGAAGAAACTGAGACCCAGTGAAGCATGGGTGATCCAAAATCAATGGGTCTAACTCCAGAATCTGCCATCTTTACCACTAGAATTTACTTCTCTTTTTTTAAGGGCCCAGAGTTATTTTTGTTTGTTTGTTTGTTTGTTTTGGTCTTTTTGGTACCAGGGACTGAACCCAGGAGTGTTTAACCACTGAGCCACATCCCCAGCCATTTTTATTTTTTTGTTCAGAGACAGAGTCTCTCTGAGTTGCTTAGGGCCTCCCTAAGTTGCTGAAGCTGGCTTTGAACTTCTGATCCTCCTGCCTCACCCTCCTTAGCTGCTGGGATTACAGGTGTGGACCACTGTGCCCAGCTGCCCAGAGTTGTCTGTTTGTTTCTTTTTGTTTTGTTTGACAGTGTGGGGACTGAACCAGGGCCTCAAACATGCCAGGCAAGCACTCTACCATGGAGCCACATCCCCAGCCCAATCGGAGTTATATTTTAAGGTGTCTTGATATATACATTACATTCTCTTTCCTTCTGTCTCTTATACTTACCTATTGCCCTTTATTCACTGAAGTCTCTGAGCATTTCTTACAAAATAGATGTTTCCAAATGATTACTTTCATCCTTTATTATCCACAGTTATGTCAAGTCATATCTTCTTCCTGACAAGTCCCGGAACAATAAGCGCAAGACCAAAATCAGAACAGGCACCAATCCAGAATTCAATGAAATACTAAAGGTAAGTAAATATTCTCATAGTAAACTCATGTGATATTGATCACAACCTCATTGGTTTAATTTGCATGTCAAAACTTGCTGGCAGCTGGAAGTTTGCTGGGGCCCCTTGCCGTAGAGGGAGACATTGGGCTAATGAATGCCGTTCTCAAACCACCATAGAGGGTACTCCATTATCAAAAAACGAACAAGGACCAGGTGTTTATCCACGATATCGTGGAGAAAGGCATCGGGCTCCATTGCCAAAAAACGGACAGGGGGGCCCAATGCTCCGGGGCCCAAAACCACAAATATACGGAGCACTGGAGGAACCCAGCAACCCCATCAGGGTAGTGCCCAGGACACATTGTCCATCAGATCCCTCATCAGACAAACCAGAGGGAGCGCAGGGTTGGACATCTGCGCCTCCGCCAGAGCAGTACTAACTCCAGAGATGGGAGTTCAAATCATTCCCACAGGGCTGAAAGGACCTCTTCCCAAAGGAACAGTAGGCTTATTATTGGGACGCAGCTCTTCTACTCTAAAAGGACTTATGATAAGTCCTGGGGTAATTGATCCCGATTATGAAGGTGAAATAAAAATTATAGCCAGTTCTCCAAAGGGTATATCAGTAATTTCACCAGGAGATAGAATAGCACAGTTACTAATAATACCCAGCCTACATGATAAATTTTCCAGTCGTACTGTAGAAAGAGGTTCCAAGGGATTAGGCTCCACAGGTGTAGATTGGGCTATGCTTTCTTTAAATTTAGATTCTCGCCCCATACTAAAACTAAATATTCAAGGACATGAATTTAATGGGCTACTGGATACAGGTGCAGACCTTAGCATCATCTCTCGTCAAGAATGGCCAAAACATTGGCCATTACAACAAGCCACTCAAAAACTTATGTATGTTTTAGAAAATTGGAATTGGAATAAGTGATTGTAATACCCTGGCTTTCCTAACAGGTTTTTTTTTTTTGGCGGGGGGGGGGGGCGGGGACCAGGGATTGAACTCAGGGGCACTTACTACTGAGCCACATCCCTAGCCCTTTTTTGTATTTTGTTTAGAGACAGGGTCTCACTGAGTTGCTTAGCACCTCACTAAATTGCTGAGCCTGGCTTCAAACTCATGATCCTCTTGACTCAGCCTCCCGAGGTGCTGGGATTACAGGTGTGTGCCACGGCGCCCAGCTTCCTAACAGTTCTTGGAAAAGAAAAAAATGTAAATCACTTTTAATTTTTTTATTTCTCTGCTGCTGCTAAAGTTGCACCTTCAGTAGACTTGATTCCACAGAATTACATCTGAACATCATCCCATCTTGTCACAAAGTGCATTTCACCCTTGGGAAAACTGCTTTTTCAGATGCCCTTCCAAATGAAGTTTGTCACAATTTTGACCCTTATTTAGTAGGTCACTTTGTACACATCCATTATTCCACTAACAGCATGGATATGTATTGTTTCTTGTTAGGGTTTCAGAATTTGAGTAAATTTAGATGTGTGGTTAATGACTGGTAGAGATGCAGAGTGAGTGAGATTTAAGTAATGTCAGAGAAAGTGGTCTAGATAAAATATGACCCAGGTCCTAATCCTAAAGATATTTCTATTTCTAACTGACTTCCATACAACAACCCCTTCTTTCACTCTGGGCCAATCTTACCTGGTAAGAAATATTTTGTGAGAATAAAATGTACATAGAAGTTGCCAGGTATAGTAGTGCATGCCTAAAGTCCCCGAGACTCACGAGGCTGAGGCAGGAGGATCATGAGTTCAAAGCCAGCCTCACCAACTTAGCGAGGCCCTAAGTAATTTAGTAAGACTCTGTCTGAAAATAAAAAGGGCTGGGGATGTGGCTCAGTGGTTTAGCGCCCCTTAGTCCAATCCCCAGTGCAAAAAAGAAAAAAAGAAATGTAGAAGTTATTGCCAATCCCAGGAAAATGTATGGACTTGTACTCAGAATGATGGTGTCAGAAAGCCAATATCTGAGGAAATTGGCGATGGCAAAAAGCCATGAGCCCACATGGTTTAGTGAAGGCATGTTTGGAAATAGGAGCCAATATCAAGACAGACCAGTGGCCATAACAACGTCACAAAGACAAGGCCAAACATAATGGCAGAATAAATTCAGGAAGCAGGGAGCCAAAGTTTATCATGTCAGTAACAGCAAAGACAGAAATTGACACAAATCCAAGATCAGAAATCAGTCTGTTTTGCTGAGCTCAGTAGTGCACGCCTGCAATCCTAGCAACTCAAGAGGGTGAGGCAGGAGGATCACAAGTTCAAGGCCAGCCTCAGCAACCTAGCAAGGCCCTAAGGAACTTAGCAAGGCCCTGTCTCGAAATGAAAAGGGCTGGAAATATAGTTTCAATCCCCAGTGCGCGCGCGCACACACACACACACACACACACACACACACACACACACACACGAGAGAGAGAGAGAGAGAGAGAGAGAGAGAGAGAGAGAGAGAGAGAGAGAGAGAGAGATCAGTCTGAAGTGTGGCCCAGATGGTGATTTCATGGAATGAGCAGAAGGTTGGAGGGTGTGTGGGCATGGGGCCCTCTCTATCGTTCTGCTGGAAAAGAAAACGCTAGCCCAGTAATCTGTCCCTTCTGCTCACTGTGTATTCATCTTCGTCTCTGCATTTAGACCAGGCTTTATGAAGTTTGGTGTCTACAAGCTTCTTGTTGTCAATAAGAATGATAATGTCTCCCAACTTTGGGGAACTTAAGAGGTTTCATTATGAATAAATACAGCACAGAAGTTGGAGAATTGATATATTAAACCTTGAACTACAAAGTAGATGTGAGCGGCTGGGCATAGTGGTACACGCCTGTAATCCCAGCAGCTCCAGAGGCTGAGGCAGGAGGATCACAAGTTCAAAGCCAGCCTCAGCAAAAGCGAGGCACTGAGCAACTCGTGAGACCCTGTCTCTAAATAAAATGCAAAATAGGGCTAAGGATGTGGCATAGTGGTTAAGTGCCCCTGAGTTCAATCTCCAGTACCCCCCACCCCTCAAAAAAAGTAGATGTGAAAAAATGGGCAAATGAAAATCAGGTAAAAATTAGACAGAGGAGAAGCTTTATCACCTAATGTTTTTTAATTCCATATTTGGAGTTTATTGCCCTTCCCCCCAGATAATTTATTGATATATACTTCAGCATCAGGTCTGGTGCAAAATGATTTTTATGAAACAACTTCAATTGTCACAAAAACAAAGAAAGTTTTCTTTGTGTTAGTTTTGTTCATATTTCTGATGTCTGTGAATTGAAGATGATGGAAGTAAATGTCAACCTGTTGGGAACTGCACAGAACCCTCCTTTTGGAGTGTGATATTGTAAATCTCCTTTGCAGTACACCATCAGCCATACCCAATTGGAAACGAGAACTCTGCAGCTCTCGGTCTGGCACTATGATCGATTTGGACATAACAGCTTCCTCGGAGAGGTGGAGATTCCTTTTGACTCATGGAACTTTGAAAATCCATGTGATGAGTGGTTTGTGCTTCAGCCCAAGGTAGGAAATACTTCCAAATCAGTCAAACAGTTATGCAGTCTGGCAAGTTTGAGCAAAATTAATGTCATAGGCCTGAAGAATCTGAAGGCTTCCAGGTATCTAGTGATAACCTACAAAGATTAGTTGAGCATATTTTGGAATAATATTATCATATACATTGTAATACCATTGTTCTGAAAACTTCATCAATATAAATTGTCTGATAATGCAAGCTGTATAACCATATATATATTAGTTTTATTACTAAAAATGCATTCATCATTTGAGGGTCTTCGTGGGTAACCATGAAGAACACATTATATGATCCTATTAGAATGAGGAAGTCTGTCAGGTGTGATGGTGCCTGCCTGTAACCCCAGCGACTCAGGAGGCTGACGCAGGAGGATGGTAAATCAGAGGGCAGCCTCAGCAATTTAGCAAGACCCTGTCTCAAAATAAAAAAAAAAAAATACAAAGGGCTGGAGATGTAGCTCAATTGTAAAGTATCCCTGGGTTCAATTGCCAGTACCAAAAAATAAAATAAAAAGAGAAAATTTTCATTTTCACATAGGAAAAAACAAACCTATGGAGCATGATCAATCTCAAAACATTATCTCTGTTTCGCATTCTCTACAGACCATAAACAGAATAGTCTTGTGTTAGTTCACTTGAGGAAGTGAACCAAAATATCTGGTTTACTACATTCATACATTTGAGATTCATAACCTAGGTCTTGAGATAACTCAAGAAAAACAAGCTTAGAGCTGATTTTCTAGAAACGAAGCACCAGTATAGTATGTCATATTCTTTTTTTAAAATATTTTTTAGTTGTCAAGATTTTATTTATTGTTTATTTTTATGTGGTGCTGAGACTCAAACCTAGTGCCTGACACATGCTAGGCAAGTGCTCTTCCACAGAGTGACAACCCCAGCCCTTAATAGGTCATATTGTAATCTAGACCAACAGATCCTTGGATTCACTCTAAGCAACTAGAGTTTCTCTATATTTATAGTAACTTTTAAGTCAAAGGAAGAGTAAAAGCCAGGTATGGTGGTGCACACCTTTAACCCCAGAGATTTAGGAGGCTGAGGATCACAAGTTGGTGGCCATCCTTGACAACTTAGTGAGGTCCTAAGCAACTTAGCAAGACCCATCTCAAAATAAAAAATAAAAAGGCTGGGGATGTGTCTCAGTAGTATAGTACCCCTGGGTTCAATCCCCAGTACTTGGGACAGGAGGGCAGGGAGACATAGGGGCTCTTTGAAGATTAGTTTGGAGATAAAAGCAGCATCTTTCCAGTGAATTTTCTGGAATTGATTGAAACATTTTGCTCTCTTAAGACATCTTTTGTACCTACCTAAGGTCACAGTTTTTCAAGGTAATCGCCTCCATATTACCATAGGGTATTTCCCTTTCTGTCATAAGCAGGAAGCTTCTCTGGGTCTCTCTGAGCTACTGAAGGTAAAAATTCTGATTGTGTTCACTGTCTGAATAAACCATCATTCCTTTGCTAGATCCCTTCAGATTTCTAATTATTCTAGGAGATTACACTCTACAGCTTCCACCTGAAACTCTTTTTTAGAAACCTGGCCTCAGACTACTATAGCTTTTGCCCCCGTAGATAGTCATTTATTCCTGAGAGGTTTTGTACCCCTGCCATGAGGCAACTCTTAGTCAGTAACCAACAGGTGAGGAAGCTTGCAAACCTTCTTTCCTTACTGAGAAAGAGAAAAATGCCAAAGTGTTAGTTATTCCCCAGAGCACCCCTGCCACCTCAGACCAAAACTGCCTTCCATTGTACCCAAGATTGTACCTGCTTCTCCCACCCCTTCACTGATGTCTCAAGGGAACACTTCCTTAATAAATCACTTGCATAAGACGCTTTACCTCAGAGTTTGCTGAACCCAAACTGGGGAACCCAAAAGAAGCTAGCTTCTCTAATCCATATCATCGTCCTCTGCCAGGCCTACTCTGACACATTTAGAAGAAAGGCCGAAGACTCAGACTTGCTTTGGGGAGGACAGATGCAAAGGCATGCTCTATACGTTGAGCTGTATGTTAATCAGCTTTTCGTGGCTGTGACAAAATACTTGAGATAATCAACTTTTTTAAAAAGAAGGTTTATTTTGGTTCACAGTTTCATTGATCTGGTTGTTTCTGGAACTGTGGTGAGGCAGTACACCAAGGACAGGAGCTTGTGGTGGAGAAGGCCTGTTCATGTCATGGCGACCAGAAAGCAAAAAGGAGAGACAGGAAGGATCAGGGTCCCAATATCCCTTCCAATGGCATGACCCCCATAACCTAGCTTTCTCCCATTATAACCCTCGTCTTGAAGGTTCCCTCCCTCCCAATAGCATCAGAGGCTGGGGACCAAGCCTTTAACACATAGGCCTTGGGGGAACATTCCAGATCTAAACTATAGCAGCTGTGCTATGTGTGGTGGATTATGGGCCAGCTATGTGAAGGGTCACTTTATTCTCAATCTCCTGTCTTACACATTTGGTGCTATAGGCACTCCAACAGCTGCACTTAGGATATGAGCAGCCCTGGAGATTAGATGTTTCTGGTAGGTTATCCATCTGAGGAAGCCAAGCATGAGCTACAAGGACCAACTTCCCTAGTAATGAAGAATTAGAATGAATAGTTCTTAAACATTCGAAAATAGTGACATTCTTTTACAATGGGAATGGCAGAAAACATCCCGCCTTATTGCTTACTGATTCTATGTTGCTGAAAGTTGCTTGGTACCTAGCTTTGTTTGTGTTAGGTCTCAGCAGAAGCCAGTAGGAGGCTGGTACAGACAGAGAAAGAATTCAGGATGTCAAACTCAAGTACCATAAAGTCTAACTTCCATTTTGCCACATGACATGGAACTATTTATTAGCTATAACTCATTATCCTTCTGAAAGGCATGTTAGGGAGGCAGACAAGAAGTGTTTGTCAGTATGAATTGCCCTTCTAGCCTTCCCAGAGATGCTATTATAAAAATAAGGATTTCTGAAACATGACAGTCTGATTAAGTGGTTTTCCAAGGAAACATTCCTTTTCTGTCTTCAGGCACAGAGGAAATGCAAGTTCTGGAACTTATATTTCACTTTCGCTTTAGCTTTTAACTACATTTAGCTGAAAGACTCTCTATGCTTCGCAGTTTGTGCAGACTTTGATCTGTGATTTATTACCCCACCTTATACCTGTAAATGCACTGGAAATTGTTTCTTGCTCCAGTGGAAAATGGATCTTTCTTTTGAGAAAGGAGAAAATGGTGGATGTCGTCTGAATCTTCTTTTTTTTCTTTTCTTTTTTTTTTGTATTTAAATTTGTTCTTTTTACTTAAAATTTTTTTTAAAATAACTTAATTTTATTTGTTTATTCTTTTTATGTAATTTTTATATCTGACAGCAGAATGCATTACAATTCTTATTACATATACACAGCACAATTTTTCATATCTCTGGTTGTATACGACAGTTGAGTGTATTTTGACATATTATATATACGTGGAGTATGACTTGTTCTAATTAGGATTCCATTCTTGTGGTTGTGCATGATGTAGAGTTTCTTTCACTGGTGGTGTATTCATATATGAACATGGGAAAGTTCTGTCAGATTAATTCTATGTCTTTCCTTTTCCCATCCCCCTCCCTTCCCTTCACTCTCCTTGGTCTAATCCAATGAACTTCTAGTTCCCTCCCCTCCTTTATGGTAAATCAGCATCTGCATATCAGAAAGAACATTCAGCCTTTGGTTTGGGGGGATTGGCTTATTTCACACAGCATGATAGTCTCTGGTTCCATCCATTTATTTTATTTTATTTTTTAAACATTTTTTTAGTTGTTGATAGACCTTTATTCTATTTATTTATATGTGGTGCTGAGGACCGAACCCAGGGCCTCACACGTGCTAGGTGAGTGCTCTACCACTGAGCCACAACCCCAGCCTGACATTAAATTTTCTATGTAGTAGAAGCAAAGAGGACCAGTAGTAGGTCAATTAATAATAAAGTTATAGAAACCCCCCACATTCAAATACTTGCTGTCAAAGCATTTTTAATACTTTGATTATTAATAGGAATTCATTTTCTGAATTGACAGATAAGTTGTATATAGTTTTCATGTACAAGACATTGTTTTGAAATATAATAATAATACATTGTAGAATAGCTAAATCGAGATGATTAACACATGTGTTACTTTACATACCTATTTTTATAATGAGAATACTTAAAAATTCCTAGCAAATCTGGGTATGGTGGTGCAGTCCTATAATCCCAGCAGCTTGAGAGTCTGAGGCAGGAGGATCACAAATTTGAGGCCAGCCTCAGCAACTTAAATGAGACCCTAAACAACTTAGTGAGACACTGTCTCAAAATTAAAAATAAGGGCTGGGATATGGCTCAAGTGGTAGCACACTCATCTGGCATGTGTGAGGCACTGGGTTCGATCCTCAGCACCACATAAAAATAAAATAAAGATATTAAAAAAATTAAAAATAAACTGGATGCAGTGGCAAATGCCTGTAATCCCAGCAGATCGGGAGGCTGAGGCAGGAGGATTATGAGCTGAAACCAGCCTCAGCAATTTAATATGAGGCCCTAAGCAACTCAGTGAGACCCTATCTCTAAATAAATACAAAAAAGGGCTGGGGATGTGGCTCAGTGGTTGAGTGCTCCTGAGTTCAATCTCCAGTGCCCCCCCAAAAAATAAAAAAAAATAAAGAAAATTAAACATAAAAAGGACTGGGGATGTGACTCAGTGGTTAAGCACCCCTGGGGTTCAATCCCTGGTAAACACACACACACACACACACACACGCACTATATATATATATATATATATATATATTCCTAGCAACTTTTAAGAATACAATACATCACTATTAAGGATAGTCAGCATGTTTGTTGTACAATGGATATCATGAACTTATTCCTCCTAACTGAAAGTCTGTGTCCTTTTGATTGATATTTCCTCAACATGCCCCGCCCCCAATTCCACCACCCTGGTAATGACTATTCTCCTCTCTCTTTCCACGAGTTCAGCTTTTTTAAGATTCCACAAATAAGTAAGATCATGCAGTATTTGTCTTTCTGTGCCTGGATTATTTCACTTAACATCATGTCCCCCAGTTTCATCCATGCTGCTGCCAAGGGGAGGCTTTCCTTTTTAAAGCCTGAATGGTATTGTCCATTGCACCTATGTGCCATATTTTCTTTATCCATTTACCCATTGATGGATGCTTTGGTTTATTTCATAACTTTGACTGTTTGGATAATGCTGCAACGAATATAATAGTATAGATAGATCTTTTTCAGCATACTGATTTCATTTCCTTTGGATTTACACTTAGTAATGGAATTGCTGGATCATATGGTAGTTGTAGTTTTAATTTTTTCTTTCTTTCTTTCTTTTTTTTTTGGTACTGGGGATTGAACTCAGGGTCTCTTAACCACTGAGCCACATCTCCAGCTCTATTTTGTATTTTATTTAGAGACAGAGTCTCACTGAGTTGCTTGCCATTGGTGAGACTGGCTTTGAACGCACAATCTTCCTGTCTTAGTCTCCCGAGCCACTGGGATTCCAGGCATGCGCCACTGCTCCCGGCACTTGTACTTTTAATTTTTTATGAGCCTCCATGATTTTTCCATAATAGCTAATACTAATTTGCATTCCCACCAACAGCCTGCAAAGGGATTCCTTTTCTCTATATTTTTTCCTTTTGTTGTCTTTCGTCTTTTTGATAATGCCAGTCTAACAGGTTTGGGGTGATATCTCATTATAGTTTTGTGTTACTTTAATGATTAGTGATTTTAAGCATTTTTCATAAACCTGTTAACCATTCACATATCCTCTTTTGGGAAATGTCTTGAATATCCTTTGCCCATTTATTTGTATGTTTTGGTACTGGGGATGGAACCAGTGTTGCTCTTCCACTGAGCTACATCCCAGCCCTTTTTATTTTATTTTTTTTTTATTTTGAGACAGTGTCTTGCTACATTGCTAAGGCTGGCCTTGAATTTGGGATTCTCTTGAGCATGTGCTGGGATTACAGGCATGTGCTACTGCACCCGACCCTTTGCCTGTTCTTAATCAGGTTATTCATTTTCCTACTACTATGTTATTTGACTTTTAATGCATTTTGAATATTAATCCTTTATCCCATTCAATAGATTATTTTCTCACTCTGTTGATTCTTTCCTCTGCCAGAAGTGTTTTACTTGGATGCTATCCTGTTTATCTATTTTTGTTTTTGTTGACTGTGTTTTGGGGGTCATATCCCAAAAATGTTTTCCAAGACCAGTGTTATGAAATTTCCCCTTATTTTCTTCAGCTAATTTTACCATTTCAGGTCTTATGTTAAGTCTATAATCTAGTTTGACTTGATTTTTTATGTGATATAAGGATTTAATTTCATTCTTCTGCATGTAAATATTCAGTTTTCCCAACACCAGTTATTGAAGAGACTTTCCTTTCCTCTTTGTATGTTCTTGGTACCTTTGTTGAAAATCAGTTAACCATAAAGGTGTGTATTTATTTCTGTGCTCTCGATTCTGTTCTGTTCCATTGGTCTGTGTGTAACATGCTGGTTTGATTACTTCAGTTTCTCAATATTTTTCTTGAACATATATTTTACTTTAAAACAATTACCTGTCCATTCATGTGTATATTTTCCATTATTGAAGACAATTTTGTTTGACTATGGGTTTAGTAATTAAAATTCTGGAATATCTTTCTGGAATTAATTTTACCTCCTAATGCAACATTAACAAAAATTTCTCACTTGAGTTTTTCTAAAGCAAAACCAGAATGTATGAACACTTACAGCAGGGCACAGTGGTGCACATTTGTAATCCCAGCTACATGGGAGGCTGAGATAGGAGGATCACAAGTTCAAGGCCAGCCTGGGCAACTTACAGAGACCCTGTTTCAAACTTAAAAAAAAATAATAAAAGGGTTGGGGATGTAGCTCAGTGCTAGAATCCCCCTCAGTTCAATCCCCAGTACCAAAACAAACAAACAAAATAATAATAATAAAAAAAACTCAGAATGGTTTCAAAGTAAACCAAATGCAAAATCTTTCTTAATGTTCATGGTATTTTTTTAATGTTTTCAGCCTTTTTTTGTACCAGGACTTGAACACAGAGTGCTTAACCACTGAGCCACATCCCCAGCCCAGCCCTATTTTGTTTTTTTGTTTTTTTTAAAAACAAAGTTTAAAAAAACTTTGAGTTGCTGAGGGCCTTCCTAAGTTGCTGAGGTTGGCTTTGAACTAGCCATCTCCTGCCTCAGCCTCCTGAGCCACTGGGATTACAGGTGTGCACTCCATGTCCAGTTCTTTTACAGTTTTAAGCCCACACCTAAATAATAGCAACCTTGTTTTAGGATCTTAGGCTCTTCTAAAATATTCAACTTAAATTTTTATAGTAACAGCTTTCTTTTGCACCAATCAACTTATGTGATATCAAATTATATAATGACAATCACAAATATGGCTAGCAGAAAGAGCTTAGGGGACTAATGCAGTGGACTCTTGGTGAGCATGCCTTTCTGCTCATGGAAGCAGACAGTGATTGTTGTAGAGAGGATCCTGCTCTTCACTGGGGATGGAGAACATTAATTAATCTGATGAGTCAGTTAATGTGGGTAGATTAATAGAGCTTTTACCACAGATATCACCTGGATAAACTGAAAGTTGATTGAAAGTAGGGTCTGTGTCTCATGTGTCCCCACAATACTTAGCAAAGTACTTAATAAAAAGTAAGCATTCTGGATATGTTTGTAGAATGGAACTGAATTCAATTTCACTACCTTATTTTGAGCAGGACTTCATTGCAGAAGGGAAATGGTAATATGCCAGGAGAGGGTGTTACCTTGGAATCTTCTAGAAAGAGTACCAAAACTACCCCCCACCAAGATGTTAGATATGTGCTTCAAGATGACCTTTGCAGTATGTAATTATAATGCTATAAGGCTTCATCTATATTGTGTTCTACTTTCATAAGACTTGTTGTCTATTTTATACAACATCACCAGTATATTTTAATTTAAGCCAAAAAGCAACAGAACTTAACCAATGAGCCATATTCCCAGCCCTTTTTTTGTATCTTATTTAGAGCCAGGACCTCACAGAATTGCTTAGGTCCTCTCTAAGTTGCTGAGACTGGATTTGAACTCTGGATCCTCTTGCCTCCTCCTCCTGAACTGCTGGGATTATAGCCATCTGTAACCACACCAGGATCCAGTTTTTTATTATTACAAATGAAGCTGATAGGAATATTAGTGTTCATGTTTGTGTGGATATAATTTTTCATTTCTCTGGAATAAATGCCCAAACGTTTAATTTCTAAGTTGCATGGTAGCTGCATGTTTAGTTTTAGGAGAAATTATAAAACTGTTATTTAGAGTGGCCACACCATTTTACATTCCTGCTAGCAATATTTAAGTGAACCATTTTCTCTACATTTTTTATTTCATATTTTTATCCATATTGATATTTGATGATACAAGTTACCAATACTGCCTTCAATAATGGGTGGCTGGCAGCCCATTGTAATCAAGCATGACTGCCTACTTTTCCCATCTTGATCACTTAGAAAAGCTTCAAGACATCAAAGACAGGGAGACATAACTTTTGGAACTGTTTCTGAGGCATATTTATTCCTGCCTCACACTGCATACTGTATGCATATGATAGGTGATAGCTTAATCTTCAGGGTATTATTCAATATCCATTGAGGGACAAAATATGTGTAACATATCTCCTTTCAAATTCCTTTTACTTTAATGTTAAAAGTTATATGCAAAAAAAAAGTTATATGCAAATGTCTTAGTATACGTTTCTAGGCTTTCTTATAAGTCATCTCAAAAAATAAGAACTAACATAGTTGAATGGAAATGGATTTTCACATTTAAGCCACCAAGCAAATATTGTACATTCAAACATAGGTTGCAATACTCTATGCCAAGCATTTCACCTCTTTCTTGTCTCCCTTTGGCCAGATGGAGTTTGCTGCTGACATTGGCCTTCAATACAAAGGAGAACTAACAGTTGTTTTGCGCTACATTCCTCCAGAGGATTACCTGATGGTTCCACAAGGACAGCTTCAAGGTAGAGTAAAAATCAATGACTTTGATCAATGACATTCTATATTTACAAATATGGAATGGCACTCAGGGATTGGTTGGGCTATGTTACTGTTACTTTTTTTTTGGTACCTGGGATTGAAGTCAGGGGCACTTGGCCACTAAGCCACATCCCCAGACCTATTTTATATTTTATTTAGAGACAGGGTCTCACTGAGTTGCTTAGCGCCTCCCTTTTGCTGAGGTTGGCTTTGAACTCTAGAGCCGACCCTGTCTGAAGCTGACAATTTACAAAAAGAGAGTTATGGAATTTTCTCTTTTGGAGACTTGGTGCTTGTGTCTGGCTTTTATAATTCTCATTATAATGGTGACTCTAGAAGCAGCTCTCAGGATCTTTTCTGATCCCTTCTTTCAGATCCTGTGATAAGTATGCTTTGTAGGGGACTAGTTAAGTTTTGAAGTTTACTTGTTCACTTTCTTGCAACAAATACAAATGAAAGACTCATTTAGAAGGAATCAAATTTATTTCTTCCCACTTTTTTTTTTTTTTTTTTTTTTGGTACTGGGAACTGAACTCAGGGCCATTCGATCACTGGGTCTCACTGAGACAGGGTCTCACTGAGTTGCTTAGCACCTCACTTTTGCTGAGGCTGGTTTGAACTCACGATCCTCCTGCCTCAGCCTCCTGAGCCACTGGGATTACAGGCGTGCACCACCACACTCAGCTTTTTTTTTTCCACATTTTTTATTGGTACACTATAGTTGTGCATATTGATTGGATTTGTTGTTACATATTCATACATGCACACAATACACAATACAACAATCTAGTATTATATATTAGTGATATGGGTCAATATCACTCCCAGCACTTCCTCCCTCCCTATGTCCCACCCCTTGGTCCCTTTCCTCTTTTGATCTACCTTTGATTTTTAGGAGATCCACCCCCACCTTTCTTTTCCATTTCCCTCTCTAGTTTCCATTTTTGAGAGAAAACATATGGCCCTTAAACTTCTGAGTTTGGCTTATCTCACTTAACATTATATCTCTAGTTCCATTCATTTTCCTGAAAATGACATAATTTCATTTTTCTTTATGACTGAATAAAACCCCATTGTGTATATGTGCCACATTTTATTTATCCATTCATCTGTTTATGGACACCTAGACTGGTTCCACAATTTGACTATTATGAATTGTGCTGGAATAAACATGGGTATGCATGTATCACTGTAGTATGGTGATTTTAATTCTTAGGATAAATACTGAGGAGTGGTATATCTGGGTCATGTGGTGGTTCCATGCTTAGTCTTTTGAGGAAATTCCATATTGAGAATCCAATTTAAATAAATATAAAATATACAATAGCATAAACACCCCATTCAGTCAGCAAATGAAGTCAATGTTTGCAGATGTTCTTTGCAAATTTTGAAGTGGAATCCATGATCATCATCTCTCCACCCCCGCCCCCCATCATTTTAGTGGCTGATGCAGGAAAGAAGACCTTTAAAAAGGGAAAGAAAAAGGAATCACCTGTAATGTCTGGAGGAATACTAGAAGTGTTCATCAAAGAAGCAAAGAATTTGACAGCGGTGAAATCAGGAGGCACCTCTGACAGCTTTGTGAAGGGGTAATTTTGTTTTAGTGCATTTCTGATACTTGGGAGATGAAAAGATCTATGATCCACAACACTGGTGGCTATGAGGCTTCCATGTTCCATTCCTAGGACATGTCCTGAGGAAGAACCAGCCACCCTAAGCGCTGGCTCTTATATCTAAAACAATAGGAATGTCGAGGGAGCTACTTCTTGAAGCTTACACTGTGTTTCCAGAATGTTTCAGGAGTTCCTGTCTCTCTCACCCTCAAGACCAGCAGATTTTCCTTTGATATTCATTTCTTAAAGGAAGAAAAAGTATGATTTTCTGTGCATAATGTACTTTTATTATGGTTTATAATTATTTGGTGCCAATATAAAACAACCACCAAAATATTGGATACTTGCTATTTTGCTCTCTTGGGAAATTTTTTAAAGTAGACAAATCAGAGCATCTTCCTTGGAGATAGGCACTAGAGAGTGTTCTGGAGAGCCTCCAGGACCATCTGCTGAGCTAAGACGTGATGCTGGCTTTACAGAGAATCATAAAGCACATGAGGTAAAGCAAGTTCCTTTGCTGGCAGGCCACCAGGTTAATTCTTTGAGTCAGATGACAGTTTTTTCTTCTCGTGCAGCCTTCTTAGAAATGTGTATTTTTCTTACAAGAAAATGAGTCATGCCTTTATCCTCAAATGTTCTTTTTGTTTTGTTTTGTTTTTTGCCATGCTGGGGATTAAAACCAGGGCCTCACATGTGCTAGGCAAGCGCTCCACCACTGAGCTATCTGACCCCATCCCACCGTTGCACATTGTGACTTTGGTAAAGCCAATAGCCAATAGTGAAGAGAAGCCGATATCTGGGGCTTCCCCATTGGTGAACGTGTGTCCTCGTTCATCAGTTTTTCATTCTTTCTTGCAATAGATTGAAGCATAGAAGAAACACTTTTTTGGATCTTGAGGGTACAGTTTGTCTCACCAACCCCACCAACCACTTGTAGCCTCTGCTGCTCACTGTCTTATGGGATAAGAGGATGGCTCCTGGCCCATGACCTCACTGTGACCTTACAGGGGTGACTTACTATCTTCTGGAACAGTTTTCACTTTCTCCTATTGAGAATTTATGAAACAGAAATAATAAAGGATAGCATTTTTGCTCTATTAAAAAAAAGTCTAACTTTCCAGTAAATTTTCTTCTTATTTGTACTTAAATATTAAGCTGATTTTAAAGGAAACTGACATTTTTAAGTTATTTATTATATATGTATATATATTTTTGGTAATGGGGACTGAATTCAAAGATGCTTTACCATTGAGCTATATCCCCAGCCCTTTTTATTTTTGATATAGAGACAGGGTCTTGCTAAGTTGTTTAGGGCCTCACCAAGATGCTGAGGCTGGCCTTGAACTTGTGATTCTCCTGCCTCAGCTTCCCACATTGCTGGGATTACAGGTATGTGGCACTGCACCCAGCCCTGAAATTAAAAAATAAAAACAAACAAACATAAAATCAGAGAGAGAGAGAGAGAGAGCAAGAATAGACCTTTATGTAAGTTTAATATTCTAACATTTTAAAATTACATAATTACTTAATTATATTAGTTTGTCAGTGAGCTAAATTAACAGTGGCTTAAAAAAGACAAAAGTTTCTCTTTATTTCTCTTACATGTCAGAAAAGACTCAAGCTAATGTACCCATGGCAGGCATGGAAACATCATAATTATAAGTGACACAGTATTTTTTCTGTCCTATTATGGTATCTACTTCTTGCGCCAGGATAGCTGCTCAGATTTCAGCTATTCCATCCCAATTCCAGCTGGTAGGATACTTCCCATAAGTTTCATACAAAACTATTTCATATGTCCCACTGGCCAGAACCTAGTCATGTTGCTGTACTAGCTACAAAGGGGCAGGGGGTGAGGGTGGAGGTAGTGTTGTTGTTTTTTTTTTTTAAAACCAGGGATTGAACCAAGGGGCGCTCAACCACTGAGCTACATCCCTAGCCCTTTTTGTGTTTTTTTTATTTTGAGACAGGGTCTCAGGGTCTCGCTAAGTCATTCAGTTGCTGAGGCTGGCTTTGAACTTGCAATCCTCCTGCCTCAGCCTCCTGAGATGCTGGGATTATATGCCTGTGTCATTACCTAGGTTAGAGGTAGTCTTTATTCTGGTCACACTTGTACCTCAAATTTTAAAATGGGGATTTCTTTTAGAGGAATACATAGAGACTGAATGTTGTATGCCAACATGAATTCTCTGCATGGTACA
Organism: Marmota monax; assembly: GCF_021218885.2. Taxonomy (NCBI): domain Eukaryota; kingdom Metazoa; phylum Chordata; class Mammalia; order Rodentia; family Sciuridae; genus Marmota; species Marmota monax. The sequence continues at coordinate 2,202,266 of NW_026694092.1, forward strand.
CAAAATTACATTTTACATGATCTATTGTATCTTCTTTATTGTAAGCTAACTTGCTTGTGATACTTTTCATCATTGTCAGATGCACTGATTCCATACACATATCAATCTCCTTCCCTAAAGCATGCTCCCTGAGGGAGAAAAAGTAGTATTCATCATCTACATAGAGCCTGGGACAGTTGACTATAGTAGAAAAGGCCTAAGCACACATGTTTAATTGGACAAGAAGTTCCAAAAAGCACCAATGAGAGAGTGGAGAAGGTGAGATAGAAGAGGGAGAAAGGTTGATTTAAAAAAAAGATATGTTTGGGGCTGGGGATGTGGCTCAAGTGGTAGCGCACTCGCCTGGCATGCGCGGGGGTGCTGGGTTCGATCCTCAGCACCACATAAAAATAAAATAAAGATGTTGTGTCCACCAAAAACTAAAAAAAATAAATATTAAAAAATTCTCTCTCTTTCTCTCTCTCTCTCTCTCTCTCTCTCTCTCTCTCTCTCTCTCTCATTTAAAAAGAAAAAAAGATATGTTAATGGGCAGTTTAACATTATGGGTCACTAGGACTCAATTTTACTAAGGAGGCAACAAGGAACTCTGTAAATGTTCCTTAGGGTTGTCCCTTCAAGGGATAAGGAACCCCAATTTCCAAAACTCAATGATTGATGATTTTTCCCAAAGGCATTGAATCACCAGTAATTCCAAGGTGCTCGCTACATAAGTTGAGCTCACACAGGAACAAAGTCTTAATTAGCGAAGTTGAGACACACAGGTGCTCTATGTGCAGAACTGAAAGTGTGTGCCAGGAACTGTCCATCCTGGCTATAAGTCAGCTCAGAGGTGACCCAAGAAAAGACAAAAAAGGGCTTTTGGTAGTATTTATTAGAGGAGGTATTTCCTGTATAAGATGGGGAGAAGGACCAAAATAGGATTAGAAAAAATAGAGGGGGTGTATTACTATTGCCTCACTTAAAAGAAAACTAAACAGCCATTCCATAATGCAAATCCAGATGTAAACATATGAGAACCTGGGAAAAGCCAGGCACAGTGACACATGCCTGTAATCCCAGTGACTCAGGAGACCGAAGCAGGAGGATCACAAGTTCAAAGCCAGCCTCAGAACTTAGCAATGCCCTAAGCAACTCAGTGAGACCCTGTCTATAAATAAAATACAAAAAAGGGTTGGGGATGTGGCTCAGTGACTGAGTTCCCTTGAGTTCAATCTCCCCAATACACACACAAAAGAAGAACCTGGGAGAGAAAATCAAATACATATATCACATTTGTATGCATGCGCACATATGCACACACATGCACACACACACACATACATACACACACCAGGAATTACCCATAATTGAAATGATTACTTGAGCGTATCCCACTGATGGTTTGATTGTGTTTTTTCCTACAGCTACCTGCTCCCTGATGACAACAAAGCCACAAAGCACAAAACTATGGTCGTAAAGAAGAGTGTTAATCCTCAGTGGAATCATACTTTCATGTTCAGTGGCCTGCAACCCCAGGATATAAAGAATGTTTGCCTAGAACTTACCATCTGGGACAAGGAGGCCTTTTCCAGCAACATCTTTCTAGGAGGAGTTCGTTTGAATTCTGGAAGTGGTGAGGAACTTGGGAACCCTGAGATAGTCTGTGGCTGAGCATGGCACAAGGGCATGATTTCTTTATGTATGAGGTGTAGTAAATGTTCATATAGTTTCAGCAATAACTGACCTGAAATTATCACAGAAATTCCATTCCTTTAGCTAAAGATTTGCTCATTGATAAAATAGAACCATTACTCCTATAACTTCATATCCTTAGGCTAGACGTTTGGGAGGTATAATGTTTATATTCATATATATGTTGGCGGGCAAAGCAGTGGTGCATGCCTGTAATCCCAGAGGGTCATGGGGCTGAGACATGAGGATTGCAAGTTCAAGACCAACCTCAGCAACTTAATGAGGCCCTAGAAATTTAGTAAGAGCCTGTCTCAAAACAAAAAGGGCTGGGGATGTCGTTCAGAGGTAAAGTACCCCTGGGTTAAATCTCCAGTACAAAAAAAAATTTTTTTTTCTTGGGTCTTTAGGTTTTTCTTAGGAAAGACTGTTCAAGACAGCACAGGCTTTTTTTTTTTTTTTTTTTTTTTTGGGGGGGGGAGGTACTGGGGATTGAACTCAGGGGCACTTGACCACTGAGCCACATCCCCAGCCCTATTTGTATTTTATTTAGAGACAGGGTCTCACTGAGTTGCTTAGCACCTTGCTGTTGCTGAGGCTGGCTTTGAACTCATGATCCTCCTGCCTCAGCCTCTGGAGCTGCTGGGATTACAGGTATGCACAGCACAGGCTTCTGATAGTGAAGACAGGACCTTCAAGGCCAAGTTTACCTAATCCTCTTCTCTGTTCTGTCTAGCACTTGCAGCCATTATTCATACTGGTAGAATTGAAACAAAACCAATTATTTTCTCTAAAAAATAGTAACTAGTGCTGTTTATACAGGTCATGGAAACACACCACTGGTGCCACAAGATGGGACTATAACAGGGTGTATTGGGGGAGGGGCACATTCTAGTATTTGAGCATGTGAGCACTAGCAGAGCACATGCAGTCCGCCAAACCCTCCTTATCCCATTGCTTAGACAGACATATATGTTCTGCACTATTATTTCTGTTGAGAAAAACCCCACCCCCTATAATGCTTTACTTATTTGTAGATTAATTAGATCTAAGGGTATCTATGCCACTCCGATCAGAGAAGTGATCGTGTTAGAAAGAGAGCTGAAGTCAGCTCATTCTGTCATGTTAACTCAGTCCCAGTGAGCCAGCTCTCCATGGAACTACCAAAGTGGAGAGGAAATGAACCACCAGAGCTGGCCTGATTGGTCTCACATTGTCTAAGCAGAAAAAAAGTAGTGCAGGTGCAAAGGACTGATTCCATTCTGACAGGGCTCATTAGATGGGGAAGTGATAACAAGCCAGAGAAGGGCTCTCTCATTAAAAGGCTCCCTCACTGGCTGATAGGTGCCTTTCATAAGGTGAATATATCTCATCTGTGAAATGTAACGCTCCCCTTTCCCTTCTTCAGGTGTGAGCCATGGGAAGAATGTGGATTGGATGGACTCTCAGGGAGAAGAGCAACGCCTTTGGCAAAAGATGGCCGACAATCCTGGAATCCCTGTGGAGGGGATACTCATGCTCCGTTCCAGCATGGGGAAGTGTAGGCTCTGAAGGAACCAGTTCTTCGAGGATAACTGGGGATTGTCTGTCTGGCTGCCATTTCCTACCAGTAGTCCAAGTCTAGGACCTTGGACTCTGTTTCCCTGCCATTTTTCACCTGAGGGTATTGGGACATGAGGGGAGAGATGTCAGTGTTATGAACACTCAGGATCTTGCTGAGTGCCAAAAAAAAAAAAAAGAAAAAGAAAAAGAAAGAAAGAAACAAAAAACCATGCACTTCTGTTTGTCCATGGACCAGAGCCTCCTTGATTAGATAATAGAAAGTATACCACACTGTCCTGTCAATAAGCAAATTGTGTAGTGGTTCATAGGCTTTATATGGTAACAGAAATGGCACAAGCTTATTTAAAGCAATTAGAGATTGGGGTCTCCAATCTTTTTCTGAGTTACTTTAGGTTTTCTCAAATAGTTGGAGCAGAAAGGAAACCACTAAGAAGGCAGATCGTTTGAAGAGTTAAAAGCAGGCATACTGGCCACCCTTTGCTCACCCTAGGAATTCCTGCGATCCAAAGAAGGCGCGATGGGGGATGGTTTCCTGTTCCTGTTCCTGTTATGGTAGCAAACTTAAATTGAGCAGGTAGTGTTTCAGGATGGACTGACAGGGCTTTCTCTGGTGACTATGGAATTCATCTTCTAAATCAGCCTACTTTTGAGAGAAGAGAGCTCAGTAATTATACCACCACAACAGATGTAGACTAGAATGGACCTAGGTAAACTGGGATATATAGGGTCACCCTACTGATGACCTAACTATTAACTCTGTTATAAACATTTATTTTTAGAAATGTTCTAAGCCATTAACTAAAAAGGAATAAGAAAAAAAAGGCAATCAATACATCTTTTCACATTTTGTTCATTGAGACAAGTTTAAAGTTTAATGCTGCTATTTCATTTCTGCCTCTCTGTTTTTTTTTTTTTTTCCTTTTTTCATTTTTTATTTAGAGACAGGGTCTCACTGAGTTGCTTAGGGCCTCACTAAGTTGCTGAGGCTGGCTTTGAACTCAGTGATCCTCCTGCCTCAGCCTCCGGGGCCACTGGAATTTCAGGCATGGGCCACTGCACCTGGCTCATTTCTGTCTCTCTTCTATACTAATATAGGAGTCAGAGACTCTATTTGTTCTCTCCCTTTTATGTTTCCCTCCCCCAAGTTCTCATTAGCTCTTTTGGTAGTGGTTAGCTATAGCCATAATAATGCTAAATGAAAACTATGCCAAATGTCAATGACTTAAAACAACAACCTCTTTTTTCCTCATAGTTATGGAGCCTGCCTAGGGCAGCTCTGCTTCCTGCTACAGGCCTGAGAGTCTAGGTATGCAGCTTGTGTCTGTTTCTTGGATGAAACAGAATGAGCGCCACTGCTCAAGTACATTTAGATCCCCTGCTTGTGTCATGTCCCATTGGTCAAAGGAAATCCATATGGCCAAGCCCAAAAGTCAGGAGGCAAGGAAATATACTTTGCCTACATTGAAGCCATGATAAGAATGATCATGCAGGAAGGGATACAAAAATTGGGGCCAGTAATTCAATTTGTTGTATCTTCTTTACCTGGAATTCCAAATACTTGAGTCACCAAACTTAGATGCAAAGGTAGTTACAGATAATTCTAATTCAGGCCTGGTTCTTCATTTTGTGAATTCTAAATCTGAAGCCCAGAGAGCTGAGATGACTTGCCCAAGGTCATGGGGAGGCTGTGGCAGAATCTGAACTTCAATCTTAGGCCAGTGTTTTTCCCATTGCAGTCCTTGACATGATTCTAGGCTTATTAAGGTGGACACAGGGCATATATCAAGGAAGATAGGTGAGAGTCTGATTACTTACGCATGAAATGCATGACCTAGGAATGTTCTGGAGCCATAGTCTGGCTCCTCAGCTCATTTTCTCACTTGAATACATATAAAATCCTTAAAAGTATAGAAGGGCTGGGGTTGTGGCTCAGTGAGGGCTGGGGTTGTGGCTCAGTGGTAGAGCGCTTGCCTTGCATGTGTGAAGCCCTAGGTTCGATCCTCAGCACCACATAAAAAAAAATAAATTAATTAAATAAAGGTATCATGTCCATCTACAATTAAAAAATATTTAAAAATGATTAAAAAGTATAGGAACTGAATTTTAATAGTAGGAGAACCAGAATCATGTTCAGGGTTCTTCTGGACAGTTGTTCCATTATTTTTAGATTGCCTCTTGAACTTTGAAAATTGATTGAAGAATGTATGTAGTATTATTCTTCACAAAGGAATTAATAATCCATTTTCAATATTGTTCAAAACTAGGCCATCTAATTCTAGAAAACTGACGTTATTAGTCTAGCATCACTTAGAAAGTATGGTACTTTAAAAAACCACACTCATATCTTCATGTTGCCTTTTTTAAAAGCAGAAAACAAAAGGTAGATGATCATCACTACTTCCCACAGAAGAAATAAATTGTCTTCAGACTTGATGTGACTCATTCTGTCTTCAGTGACATTTTTAGGGGAAGTAGTGATGAAGTCTAGAGATATCTCTGAAGTAGATACAACAAAGTAGATTTATTCACTAATAATAAATGTGGCAAAATAATAAATCCCTAAATTTATAACTTGAATTCAAGAAGAACATGAAATTTATATGTTCAGAACTTTGCTGCATTTTGAGCAATTCTCTGTATCATGGTTTCATAAAATCCAACACCTAACTGGATATCTATTAGACAAAAACCCAGATATGCAAAAGTCTATCAGAAACCTCATTTACCAAGTTGAGATAAAATAATAATTCAAAACATAGGTAATACTTATGAATGGCACAGATTCCAATAGTTCAAAATTGTGATAGAAATATATATATCAACCTCCTTGTTCTTTTTTATAGCTACAGGGTATCACACTATTGGAATATTTATTTAACCAGGCCTGTCAAATGCCATGTTAAATATGGCTAACTAAGCCATCTGTGCTTAATGGCTTCTCTAAGCAATGTTTGCTTTAAAAATAAACACTATGAAATTCAAAATGAGATATGTATTTTTTCCAGAAATTCCATTTCTGGGCATATATCCTAAAGAGATAGGTGCATATGTGAGAAATAAGTACTTATAAGGACATTTATTGCAAGAGATTGGAAACAGCCCAAAAGCCATAAGTCATAAATGCCTGCTCCAGACGCTCTCATGCAAGCCCAATCCAATGAAATGACCCACTATGACTTTAAGATCAATTTTACTTAGCAACTGTCATTGCTCACCAATCAGAGCTTGCCTGCTCCCCAAAGTCATTGCCAGCACCTATGAACTTGCTTCCAAAATAACTTGTGTAATCCCCTCTCTCCAATAAAACCCTAATCTTTTACTTAATTCTCTGGCCATACCAGAGATTGCTTCAGTTTTATGTCTGATTGTAATCCTGTGTTTTATTCCCAAATAAAGTCTTTTTCTTGGAAATTTGTTGCTGTATTTGTATTTGACTTTGACAAACCAGATCCATTTGCTTCTATGACACCAAGATAGTTTGTGTTTCAAACACGTTCAAAACTGAATGCTGAGTTCTTTGTCCCACCATCTCTCTCACACCATGTCTTCCTCCTCCAGTGCTCCTTGTCTCAGTACTTGGTCCCATCATCCAACCAATTTCGGTAACTAGGCACTTAGTAGTAATCTTTGATTTCTGTCTCTCCCTTGCTCTGAGGCAAAAAATCAATCAGGAAATCATACTAATTCTGTCTTCTCAATATCTCTAGAGCCTATGAAAGTCTCCTTTCTCTGTGGCAAGCCACCATTACCCCATTCTAAAATTATTTCAATGGTGTCCTTGCTGTGATCTGGGCAACCACTCTTTTTTTCTTTTGTGTGTGTGTGTGTGTTTTTGCAAGGGCGGGGGATGTCATGGTACTGGGAATTGAACCCAGGACCTTGTGCATTCTAGGCAAGCACTCTACCAACTGAACTATATCCACAGCCCCTGGGCAACCACTCTTGTCCTCCCTCCATCCATCCTCCACACTTTAGATAGAATGATTTGTCCCAAAATGTTATTTAACATGTTCAAACATACAGAAAGGTTGAAAGAATTTCATGGCAAACACCCTTAGACCCATCACCTATATTCACCATCTACCATTTGCTCATCATGATAAATCTCTCTCTCCATCCCCAGAGTGATCTTTAAAACCTTCCACAGCTTTCCATTGTCTTGATTATAAAACACAGATTCTTGTTCATAGCCCTGCATAAGGCGGCCACCACTGGGGCTGGGGCTGTAGCTCAGTGGCCCACCACTTGCGTATCATGTATGAGGCACTGGGTTGGATCCTCAGCACCACATAAAAATAAACAAAATAAAGGCATTCTGTCCATCTACAACTACAAAAAAAAAAAAAAAAAAAAAAAAGGCCTCTGCCTCATTCTGGCTTGTCCCAGGCTGTCTTCCCTCCCTTTCTCCTTAGACACACAGTGCTTGACCTGCTTGTCCACAGTGCCAGGCTGCAGCCCACCTCACGGTCTTTGCTAGGCATCCTCTTAGTCCTTCTCCTCATCAGCCTGCTTCCCATTAATCATCTGGGTCTTAAATGTTACATCCTCTGAAAAACCTCCCCTCATCCTCCACTGAACTAGGTCACAGCAGTCTGCCTCTATTTCCCCTTCACTGCACACATGGCAATTATAATAAATTATTCATGTAATGAGTCCTTTAATGTCTGTATCTATTCCCTCCCCACCATGTAAGATTCATAAGGGTAGAAACACTATTTTTTTTTTACAGCTACATCCCCAACACTTGTCTCAGAATAGGTAATCAAAAAAAATTTGTGAAATAAATTTTGAAAAGAAAGCAAGATATAACATTGGAGAATGTTAGAACAATAGGCATCTTTAACGACCACCTATTCAGCCCACCCTCCCTTGCTGGGGATCCAACAAGGCTACACTCGTAACAAGTAAGCCTACTTTACCTCTGAACCATACCCCTAGCCCAAGACCATCATTTCTAACTCCCAATTGACAGGAGTCACACAGATCAAGAAAAAATCTCTGAATATGCTAACTGATTGGTATTTTCAAAGTAACCTTTGTAAGTTAATAATAATGTACATTTCAAAACAGTTAAAAGAGATTTTAAATTGTTGTCACCACAAAGAAATGATAACCATTCAAGGTCATAGATATGCAACATAGCCTGATTCGATTGTTCTGCAATGTGTACACATAAAAAAACCATCAGATTGTACCTCCCTAAATGTATACAATTATTATTTGTCAATTAAAAACAAAATAAAGGCAAACTTTCTGCAAGGACTGTAATTACAACCCTAGACTGTTGGTTCCAGCATTCCACTTCTTGGAAGAAGAGATCACGGCCCTGCCTGGAATATTCCATTCCTTATTTGGAGACATTGAGTCTCATTTTTCCCTCAGATGAATCAAACAAGTTGTAGAGTCATAGGTAAACAGAAAAGCCTGACTGTATCCACCCAGTATATAAATAACACCTGCAAGACACAGAGGATTCGGGTAATCAGCTCGTTTCACTTATGTTGCTGCTGTCATTGGACTTACTCATCAGGATGTAGATTTTCTAGATCATAAAAACAAAGATTTTGATGGAACTTCATATACTTCCCTTTCCTTAAGAAAGGAACACAGGGGGCTGGGGTTGTAGCTAATAGATATGAAAAATGAAGAATCCCCAAAATAATGTAGCCTGAGAAAAAGGGAGTAAAAAGAAAGCCAAGCACTGACAGCTTTCATTTCCCAAGACAAATGTTTCCCTGATGTTAATTGCAGGCAGGAAGGAGGTGTCTCATCACACTGAGGTTATAGCCTCTCACGGGTATTGACCTTCCTTGGAGTAAATCCTCTCCAGATGTGGATCATAGACCCTGACCCAAGAGCTCAAATTCCTCAGCACTCAAACTCACCCCTTCATGGATTGATAGAACAAACCTCAAATTCCTGGGTACCCAAGAAAACTGATATGCTCACTAGACCACCTCTCAGGATAACCTATATAAGACCAGGCCCTTCCTTTGTTCGTGGGCTCATTTTCCACCAGGAAATTGGGTCCCACCATGGCATCATTTCATCCCTGCATCCCCTGCTCCTAAGTGAAACTTTGTTCCTGAATAAAGTGCTGAGCTAATTTGTGAAGTTTGCATTCTTCCAGGTGTTTGGGGGCTAACAGTGGCTCAGTGGTAGAGCACTTGTCTAGCATGTGTGAGGCCCTGGGTTTGAGCTTTAGTACCACATAAAAATAAATAAATAAAATAAAGGTATTGTGTCCAACTACAACTAAAAATAAAAACGAGAAAGGAACACAAATACATAAATAATAATCATTAGAATGAATTGAGCCCAGATTCTCAGTAATATTAATCTCATTATCACATGCCAAGGTTTAACAGTCAGTAGAGGAGAAGGAGAGGGCCATGCGAGAAATAAGGGGAAACCCTTTCTTTTAAAGCAAAGTGGAGAGAAATGTCAAGTTCTAGAAGGCCCAGAGAGTGGGAACCTATAGTGTGTTGGGTGTGATCAGTGTTTTTTTTCCCCATGTACATATTTCACATTAAACTGAATATTGCTTCTAGGAATTAGCAGGAGAATTTTCCTCCTACAGTAGTGTCTTTTGAAATTAAAGAAAAGCAACAGTAAAAAAAAGTCTACACTGGCAAGGTTATAACCAAAATTAGATCTGACAAGGTTTGAACAATAGCCAGGAAAATTGTGCCACATCAAAAATTCCAACAGATTGTGTGAATCATTTTTGAATTTAACATATTGATTCCAGAGCACTGCTCCAAACTTTAATTAGACAAAATCTTCAGAAATCCCAATAATTTTTATCAAACTTCTGTGATTCTAATACAAGTGGATTACACTTTAAGAAACACTGTATTAGAGGACAAATGATCTCAACTATATAATTTGGACCATCTCTATGTCATGATGGTTGCTTGGATTTGGCCTTGGAATAATCTCCCTTTTAAATAATCCAAAGATTATCAACTGCAAGGCAACTACAATGAGATGGAAAGAACCTAACCTTAGTCTCAGAAGACATTAGCTCAAATCTCAACTACTTATCAACCATGTGAACTCAGCAAGTTAATTATCCAATCTAGACCTTGGCCTATTTGATTAGAAAATAGGAATTATGAGGCTATCTTGGAGTAACTGAAGATATCAAATGAGATAATATGTGTAAATATGCTTTGTAAATTTTAACCACTTTTAAAAAATGAATTATCTGTAGCGCTACGAGGTTCATAATCTGTTTAGGGACCTGTTTTACCTGATCGGTGGTTAGGGCTTAAGCATTCTATATATTTCATTGTATATCTTACAATGACTCTTTCTATGACCCATCCCCTCTCCCCCACATCAGGGAGATGAAACCTGCCTTCCTCACGGGAATGTTGTTCAAAAATTACAATGAAGTATATAGAATGCTCCAGTATAACACACACACACACAAACACACACACACACACACACACACACAGCTTTACCCATTGTGGCTGATGCTCTAGTTTGTATTTTAAATGACCTCCAAAAGCCCATGTATTAAAGGTTTAGGCCCCAGGTTGACACTATCAGGAGGTGGTGGAAACTAAAACAGGTATATCACTGGGGATATGCCCTTGAAGGAGATATTGGGACCTTGACCCCTTCCTTTCTCTCATTCCTATCCCAGCCATGAGGTGAACACTTTTGCCACACACTCCTGCCATGATGTGCCACCCCCACTCTACTAGAAGCCCAAAAGCAACAGGGCAACTGACCATGGACTTAAACCTCCAAAACTGTGAGCCCAAACAAGCTTTTTCTCTTTGTAAGTTGATTTATTACAAATATTTGTAATCCTAATGAAAAGCTAACATAGGTGATAAGTATTTATTTTTAGGCTAGAATTTCATACTTCAACTGATTAGTTAGTGAATATTACAGAAGATGTTTAATTTGATGGAGATCAAAACTGTATAAATATGTAACAATAAATCCCACTAATTATAATGCACTTATGAAAAAATACAAAGTAAATGGCAATATTAGCATTAAAAGGTCCTTCCCATCAAAACAAAACTGTGGTCAGCTTTTTGTCAACAGGTTGTAGAATTTGCAAACAAACCATCTTCTCTCCTCTTTCCTCAAATCCTCTTCTAGAGGAATGACTATCTCTTTCTATGACCCATCCCCTCTCCCCCACATCAGGGAGATGAAACCTGCCTTTCTCATAGGAATGTTGTTCAAAATCATGCTTTTTATCTACAGAAACAAAATTACTATTCTATCAAAACAAATTCCATAGAAACACAAACTACTATTGTCACTATGAGTAATTCATACTGTTTCAAAGATTATCAATTGTACCTCACTAGAATTCATCAGACAATTTTGGAGGGAGGGATCTTTTCATACTTGAAAAAGGAAAATATAATATATAATTAGAATTGCGCATGAATGGAAAAACACTAATATAAAATAGTAAATCATGTTTTTCTCTCCTTTTTTTTTTTGATTTTAAGATTGAACCTAGGGGCACTTAACACTGAGCCACATCTCCTGCCTGATTTTTATGTTTTATTTTGAGGCAGGGTCTTGCTAAGTTGTTTATGGCCTCATTAAGTTGCTGACCTTGAACTTGTGATTCTCCTGCCTTAGTGTCTGGAGCTTTCTCCAGTATTTTAATACAAAAGGAGACTTGTCTCTGCTTTCCTTTTTCTCTGAATGAGGCCGAAATTAATGCAGCACATAAATCAAATATTTCATTATAGTAATTAAAGCAAGTTTAAATCACTGGAATTTGCTGAGGGAAAGATGTCTCCTTATAGGAGGGCAGAGAACTAGATATGTGTTTAAATCAAAATATTATATTTTTATCCTCTTTATTGTTAGATATACTTAATTTGGGGGGGGCTGATTGCACTTTTCTATATAGCCAGTGGCTCATTTTGTTTTCAGAAAGTTGAAATTTATTTGTGCAAATCTGTGGGAATTAATAAGTCCTGGTAGTAATACTAATGTTTAAATCTTTCTCATTTGGAAACAAGGAAGGAAATCATTCTATCACAAAGCGGTCATGTCAATCACTCATGGTTAAACTGTAGTTCGAGTGATTGGGGGTTGTGAATATATTTTCTTTTCCATCTTTTCCTATATTCATTATTCATAAATGGACTTTTTAAAAAACAAAAAAGAGATTCTTGGCTTTCAGTGAATATAAAGAAAGAGATATTTGGACTTTTCTGGAATCTTTTCTGATATCTTTCTGACTCATGGGGTGCACACCTGAACCATGGGAGGTCCCCTTCATGCTTTTGTATGCATGGGTTTATGGAAATATTGTTATTTCTTTTCAACTCCTTCCTGTTGCTGCAGAAACTGGCTCTATTAGAGTTGTTTGCTTGCAAAGCATCTGAATGCTCTGAGTCAAGTGAAGAGGTGGGCTGGCTGGCATCTACTCAGGGTGCCAATTATAAGGGGCACTAAACATCCCTGGAAATGTAATGAGGTGGAGAACTACTCTCAGGAAGAATACGGTATGAGCAGGAAGGAATAATATCTACTTGAGTAGACAGAGGAGGTGGGGACCCCATACCTGAAGAGATATTCATGGTTGATAAATTGCCTTCTAAGAAGAACAGGTCTGGTTAGAGGTGGGGGTTTTGTTTTGCAGAATGGAGCATACAAGTTCTGGTCAGATTTGAATTGCTAAAAACACAGGGACAGCAAAATCCCGTCTCTAAATAAAATATAAAAAAGGGCTGGGAATGTGGCTCAGTGATTAAGTGCCCTTGGATTTAATCCCTGGTTCCAAACAACAACAACAAAGAACACAGGGAAAAGAGGAGTTTGCCTTCACTGAGGATTTCCTCTGTACCCTTTCCACCAGGTAGGTGTGACTCAAAACAAATGGTGTACAAATATTTAAAAAGCATCTGAAAAGTGTACCATGTGGTATATCAGTTCATGTATTGGCTCAGCTCTGTGAAGGCACCAGGTCTCCATTCCTGGATTGAACACAGTAGTCCTAAATAAGCGGGGTGTTTTTCTCTGGAACTTGAAGATGAGACTTGGGTCTAAAGGGCTAGAGAAGGAAGATACATTTTCTTTTTACTTTTTTCTTTTTTGTGTGTGGGAGGGGGCAGTTACTGGGGATTTAACTCAGGGGCACTCGACCACTGAGTCACATCTCCAGCCCTACTTTGTATTTTATTTAGAGACAGGGTCTCACTGAGATGCTTAAGTCCTTGCTAAATTGCTGAAGCTGGCTTTGAACTCGCGATCCTCCTGCCTTAGCCTCCCAAACCCCTGGGATTACAGGCTTGCACCACTGCGCCTGGCAGGAAGATACATTTTCAATATCCTGTGAATATCTATTAATCACTGGATCACTGGGACTCTGGAATGCAGATATTTTTTGGAAGAAATAACAGGGTAATTTGCCAAACTCTGCCATGATCTGCACATATGTTCATTTCTGCTTTCTCCCTGTCGTCTACCTATATCAGCTAACAATGCACTCTCCTAAACATCCTATTCTGATGGGAATTTGGGCTCTTTGGTTTGCATCTAATTAATAGGCTTTATTTCTAGGAGCAGTATTAAGTTCACAGAAAAATGAAACAGAAAGTACAGAGTTCCAATATGCTACCCCACCCCAGTTTCTCTTATTATTAACATCTTGTATCAATGTGGTACATTTGTTAGAATTGGTGAGCCAATATTCATGTTATTTTTAACTAAAGATCATAGTTTCTATTAGAGTTCATTCTTTGTGCTTTACAGTTTTATTGGTTTTGATAAGTGCATAATATAAGATATATACAATTACATTTTCATGCAGAATAGCTTCACTGTCCTCAAAATTTCCTGTGCTCCAAACCCTAGCAACCACTAACTTTTTACTATTTTCAGTAAAAAGTTTATGGTCTTTTTTTCAGAATGTCATATACTTAAAATCATATGGGAAGCAGACTTTTCAGACTTGCTTCTTTTGCATATCAATAGGCATTTTGAGTTTCTCCACGTCTTTTGTGAGTTTATAATTTATTTTTTTTAAATCTATGGTGGGCTGTGCACGGTGGTGTCCCAGTGGTTCAAGAGGCTGAGGCAGGAGGATAGCAAGTTCAAAGCCAGCCTCAGCAATTTAGTGAGGCCCTAAGCAATTCAGTGAGACCCTGTCTCTAAATAAAATACAAAATAGGGCTAGGGATGTGGTTCAGTGACTAAGTGGCCCTGGGTCCAATCCCTGGTACCAAAAACCAACCAAACAAACAAAAAACAACCAAAACACCATGGTGGGCTGGGCATGGTGATGACAACCTTTAATCCCAGCTGCTCAGGAGGCTGAGGCAGGAAGGTCACAAGTTCCAAGTTAACCTCAGCAACTTAGTGAGGCCCTAAGCAACTTAGCATGAACCTGTGTCAAAATAAAAAATAAAAAAGGGGCTAAGGATGTGGCTCAGTGGTAAAGTACCTCTGGGTTCAATCCCTGGTACCAACATAAACAAATATTTAAAAATTGTGGTAAGAATACTTCACATGAGATCTACCATCTTCAAAACAAACACCCTTCGAGGGAAGCAGGCACTAGGGATTAGACCCAGAGGCACTTGACCACTGAGCTACACTCCTAGCCCTTTTTATTTTTTGAGACAGGGTCTCACTAAATTGCTGAAGCTGTCCTCAAACTTGTGATTCTCCTATCTCAGCCTCCCTAGTTGCTGGGAATTAGAAGTGTGCACCACCATGCCTTGTTTCAACAAATTTTTAAATATGCAATACAGTATTTGTTCTTATTGTGCTGTTATTAAGTAGAGTGAAAAGAGAAAATAATGGAACTCTGAGGAAACAATAACAATTTAAAAAAATCCCATCAGATGCTGGGCATGGTGGCACACATCTGTAATCCCAGCTGCTCTATAGGCTGAGACAGGAGGATTGCAAGCTCAAAGCCAGCCTCAACAATTTAGTGGGGCCCTAAGATACCTGGAAAGACCCTATCTCTAAATTGCTGGGTTTCTGTTCTCGCGACTAAAAGGCTCAGGGGTCACTCCAGTTGAACTGGGCTAACTGGGCTGCACGAAATAACCACACAAGAGACACAAATACCTTTTTCTTTGGGGTCACTGTGACGGCGCCTCTGACCTTAAGGGTCCGCAGAAAGAGAGAGAGTGAGAGCACGCGCTGACCCCTTTTATTGAGGAGAAGCTATTCAAATGAGGCAAGGGGTCAGGTTTCAGGGGGCCGAGTATCTTCATGATGTCCATGTCAGCAGGTTGACTGACACCTGGGTAGGCCACACCCAAGGGCACAGTAAGAGAAGGGGACACACACAAGGCACTTCCATGGAAGATTCTATCCTAAACAGGGCAAGGGGTTAGATTACAAAGGAACAGGTGAGCATAGCTTCACCCATGGGGCTGTAGCAAGACACCAACCCTTGCACCCAAGAAGGGTGCCACATTTCTGCGACTGAGCGCCTCAGCACCCAGCCAGGGAGTGTAACTCAGTCATGTGTAAGGTTGGCCTCCCACACTAAATAAAATATAGAAAGGGTTGGGGATATGGCTCAGTAGTAAAGTTCCCCTGGGTTCAATCCCTAGTATCTGCCCCCCAAATTCCATCAGATGATGGGAAGTCTGCATTTGTTTTGTTAGAGTTATTATTGCTGTTATCAGCTACAAACAGTGGTCTTGTTTATTTATCTAATCATGTTTAGTGCAAAATTAGTAGCAATTTTAATGCAGTAATTTTAGTGCAAAATTAGCAGAAGTTTTCTGCTCATTTTTTTTCCTGTAAACCTTATACTGCTCTTAGAAATACAGCCTATTAATTAAAAACAAACTAACAAGCTCAACTTCCTACAAGAACAGGAAGTTTAGGAGAGTAAATTGGCTACCAATATAGACAGTTGGTAGGGACAAAGCAGAAATGAACATATGTGTAGACTTGGTCTATGATAGAGTTGGAAAATTACTCCTCTTATTTCTTCCAAAGTAGCTTAACATGCTGACTTCTACCTTCTGGGTGGAATATGTAGCTTAGACCAAAGCTTTGTGCCACCCTGTCCATGTTTTACATGCTTCTAATTCTACCCCCACTTTTTTTGGTACCAGGAATTGAATCCAACGGTGCTTAACCACTGAGCCGCATCCACAGTTTTTTTTTTTTTTTTTTTTTTTTTTTTTTAAATTTTGATGTAGGGTTTCACTAGGTTGCTTAGAGCCTCGGAAAGTTGCTGAGGCTGAATGAAAATGGCCTAAACTCATCAATCAAAAGACAAAGACTGGCATATTGGATTAAAAACAAGACCTAACAATATGTAGTCTCCAAGAGACTTATCTTATAGGCAAAGACATCCACAGACTGAAGGTAAAAGGATGGGAAAAAACATATCATTCACAAGGATCTCGTAAACAAGCACTGGTTTCTATTCTCATATCGGATAAAGTGGACTTCAAGCCAAAGTTAATCAGAAGGGACAAAGAAGGTCATTTTATACTGCTTAAGGGAATTATACATCAACAAGACATAACAACTATAAATATTTATGCCCCAAACCATGCAGCATCTACATACATCAAACAAACCCTTCTTAATTTCAAGAATTGAATAGACCATAACACAATAATACTGGGTGATTTTAACATACCTATCTCAGCACTGGATAGATCCTCCAAAAAAAAAAAAACTAAATAAAGAAACTATAGAACCAAAAAATACAATTAATAATTTAGACTTAACAGACATATAGAATATTTCATCCATCAAAGACTGATGGATAAAATGGAATCCATCTTTCTTCTCAGCAGCACATGGATCCTTCTCTAAAATAGACCATATCTTAGGCCATAAACAACTTCAAGTAAAAAAATAGAGACAATACTTTGCATTCTATCAGATCATAATGGAATGAAACTAGAAATCAACAATAAAACAAAAAATGGAAGCTACTCTAACACATGCTTCACATTCTAATGTCTTGTTCATTAAATTCACTTTCCTGATATCTAGCATGTTCTACTATGAGTTATTCCTGACTTCTTGAAGATTGATTGTATGTCCTTTGAATATTGATTATATGTCACCTATTCCTCCTGTGTTTATACTTATTCATCTTTGGAGAAACGCACACTTGTTGAATTGACACACACAGATTGAATGAGCATCCAGCTTCTGTTTTTAAGGCCTATAACCATGTCAAACAGCTATTGGGGCTCAGCTCTTAAATCTTCCCTTGTTTCAATTTTTGCTCACTTATTTTCTTACAAGTGTTAACTCTGATGTCATTACCCAATAAATCATGGATAATGACAAGGATCAGCATGGTATTCTGTATATAAACAGTTAGTGCTGGGCATGGTGGCATATGCCTATAATCCCAGGGCCTCAGGAGATAGAGGCAGGAAGATTGAAAATTTAAAGCCAGTCTCAGCAACTTAGTGAGGCCCTCAGCAACTCAGCAAGACCCTGTCTCTAAATTAAAAAATTAAAAAGGGTTGGGGATGTGGCTTAGTGGTTAAGCACCCCTGGGTTCAATCCTGGGCACCAAAAAGGAAAAGAAAAGAAAATTAAGATCCTAACAAAAAAATGAGGGAGATGACCTATCTCTTAGATTGGAGGGTAAAGATATACAGTTTTCCCTGCCATGTGAATGCACCACCATACTTAGACTCAAAGAATACTTTGCATGTGTCTGACCAAGAAACTCATGGTACACTAAAGAAAATATATCTGTGGGCTCATGCTATGCAATGTACTGGTTTTATGTGCCTCATCATCCCAGAATACAATGGAATGGCTCCCTCAAAGTTCAGTTACAGAATCAGCTGACACTTAGGTGTCACTTAGTGACACTGAGGTGATAATTTGCGTGACATAGTCATGTAAATGTATGCAGCCAATATAAGGTGCTGTCTCCCTCATAGCCAAGGTAGGGGTGCAGGAACCAGGATGAAGAACTGGGAATGGCCCCTCTTATTCTTACACCTAATAGCCTGCTTAAGGAATTTTCCCTGTATGTTTCCATGAACTTGAGTTGGATGAGTCTAAGTATTTTGATGGTCAAGGAAGGGATGTGTACATTGAAGACATGGTTTTATTACACTGGAAACTGAAAATGCCTCTTAACCATATCAGGTTCCTCATACCACAGAACCTCAGATAGAGAAGGAGGTATCTGTGTTCACGGGGATTATCATCAAAAGGAAATTGGGTCACTCAGGTCCAATGATTGCAGGGAGAACTAGGTCTAGAGGTCAAGGGATTTGCTGAGAGAACTCATAGCAGTCCTTTGATCAATAATCCTAACCTGTGGGAAACTGCAACAACCAGTAAAAATAGGGCCACTAAGAGATAATATCTGGCCAGAATGGAAGTTTGGGTCAATCACTCAAATAAAGAAATCCATCTAGCCAGGCATGGTGGTGCACACCTGTAATTCCAGCGGCTCAGGAGGCTGAGGCAAGAGGATCACAAATTCAAAGCTAGCCTCAGCAACTTAGTGAGGCCCTAAGCAACTTAGTGAGGCCCTAAGCAACTCAACCAGACCCTTTCTCTAAATAAAATATAAAAAGGGGCTGGGGATGTGACTCGGTGGCCATAGTGCCCCTAGGTTCAATTCCTAGTACCAAGGGGGGTGGGGGAAGAGAGAGAGAGAGAGAGAGAGAGAGAGAGAGAGAGAGAGAGAGAGAGAGAGAGAGAGAGAGAGAGAAATGAACAAAGGAAGGAAGGAAGGCAGGAAGAGGGAGGGAGAAAGAAAGAAAAGAAAGAAATCCTTTTAGCTGAAGTACTGACAGAGAGTAAAGGAGAATTTGAAAGATGATAACTCAGATCCTGTGCTTGGTCACAGAGACTGAAGCACCCGTGTTTTCCGTTAACTCTTCCTTCCAACCTCATTCTTCCCAGCTGTCCTGCATGAAGAGAAAAGGTGGTAGCTAAAGTTTTCGATTTCATGTGGGAGTGTGGCAGAACTGCTGTCACCCTGCAATGATACAGTAGTCACGGGTCAGAACATTTTCTGAAAGCGCTACATAATAAATCAGCCTTTGTGGGCCATATGGTCTTTGTCACAACCACTCATCTCTGCTGTTGGAGCACAAAAACAGCCATAAACAATACATAAAAGAATGTGTGTGGCTGTATCCCAATGAAAACTTTACTAACAAAACCAGATGGCTAGTCTGTGGGCTGCGGATTGCTAACTTCTGTGATCCCTGAACAGAGGAATGAGTATTTCTTTCTTTTTTGGGGGGAGAGGTACTGAGGATTAAACTCAAGGGCACTTAACCACTGAGCCACACCTCCAGCCCTTAGAGACAGGGTCTTGCTAAGTTACTTATTGCTTCACCATTGCTGAAGCTGGCTTTGAACTCGTGATCCTCCTGCCTCAGCCTCCAAAGCTGCTGGGTTACAGGGGTGTGCCATGTGTAACAGAATGAGTTTTTTTTTTTTTATTATTCAGACAATATCATCAACAACAAAAGAGTAAATGCTGAAAACTTTCAATAAACTTCTAGCTTTTTGAAATGTACAGTTCATTATTGTTATACAGAGTCAGCGCATGTGCAATAGTACATGGGAACTTCTTCCTCCTATCTAACTGATAAGTAGATAAAGTTATAAATATTGCTAGGTGTCATGATGCTCACCTGTAATTTCAGCAACCAGGAAGACCAAGGAAGGAGGACTGCAAGTTTGAGGCCAGGCTCAGCATTTTAGCAAGACCATGACTCTAAATAAATAGATAAATAAATAAATAAATAAATAAATAAATAAATAAATAAATAAATAGGGCTGGGGAAGTGGCTCGGTGGTAGAGTGCACCTGGGTTCAATCCCCAGATATATATACACACACACACACACACACACACACGGAGAAGATGGAGGAGGAGGAGGAAGTGAAGTAGAGGAGGAGGGAGAGGAGGAGGAGAAAAGGAAGGAAGGAAGAAAGAAAGAAGAAGAACAGAGTGGATGTTGAGGGTAAAGGCAATGAAACATGCTGGATCATTTCAGTTTGCTCCCACCATACCTACTCTCTCCAACCTTCCAGACTTCTTAGTGCTTTGTTAAGGTTTGGATATAAGATGTCCCCCAAAATTCACATGTGAAACAATGCAAGAAGGTTTGGAGGAGAAATGATTGGGCTATATCCTTAAACTAATTAGTGAATTGATCCCTGATGGGATGAACTGAGTGGTCACTGGAGGCAGGTGGGTGTGGCTGGAGGAGGGGGGTATTGGGGGCGTGGCTGTGGGGTCTGTATTTTGTACCTGGAGAGTGGAGTCTCTCTCTGCTTCCTGATCACCATGTGAGCTGCTTCCCTCTGCCACACTCTTCCTCCATGATGTTCTGCCTCACCTTGAGGCCTGAGGAATGGAGTCTTGTCCATGGAGACAAGACTTGTCCATGAGACCTCTGAAACTGTGAGCCCTCAAATAAATTTTTCCTCCCCCAAAATTGTTTTAGTCGGGTCTTTTAGTCACAGGAGCTAAAAAGTTCACTAAAATTTGTTTTATTCTTTTGCCCTCTGGCTTTCAGTTGGTCTTGACCAATTGTAGTCAATAGTGGGAGATCAGAGGACAGGAGGAGAGAAAGGTCATGTGTTATTTCCCATGCTCCCTTCCTGCTGGGCTGAAGTTTGTTAAAGGCTGTTTTCCTCTGGCACAGATCCTGTCGGGTGGTCTTTCCTAATACTATAGCTATGACTTTTTCTTTCTTTACCTTCTTCTCTCTCTCCATCTCTTCCTTCTTTCTTCCTTTTCTTCTGTTTTCCCAGAGGGTTGAACCCAGGGGCACTTTACCACTGAGCTACATCCCCAGACCTTTTTATTTTAAGACAGGTCCTCACCAAGTTGCTGAGGCTGGCCTCAAACTTACAATCCTCCTACCTCAGCCTCCTGAGTCACTGGGATTACAGCTGTGTACCACCATGACTGGCTCTAACTATACCTGCAATTCTTTCTGGATTCCAATAATCACTCCCTCCCCTGACCTTCAGGTCTGGGGTAAATGTCCCCCTGATGCTACTAGCTTTGGAGTACTTCAATATCTCTTATTGAGTTCCTTTTACCATGTCCATATCTTTATAAATAGATCTTTCATTAAGCCTTCTTCAATTTCCGTTTGTGTCTGTCATTTGTTTCCTATGAGGATCTTGACTGAGAAAGATGTCATTAATTTTAAAATAGTCTCCTCTTCAGAGATGTTAAAATGTGAACAAAACGTGCACCTTAGGATCATTGCTATATAGCCCTAATGAATGAATGAATCAATGAATGATTAGTATTCTGTACAGTACAGCTCAAAAACCAAACAGGGCTGAGGATATAGCTCAGTTGGTAGAGTGCTGGCTTTGCATGCACAAGGCCCTGGATTTAATCTCCAGTACCACAAAACAAACAAAACAACAACAAAAAACTATACATTAGTATGTAGTGGTATGATAGATTGTGTTGTTCAGAATGAACTTCAAAAATCGGAATTGATACTGTTTCTCCCTGAGAACTTAGATGCTCTTTCTCAGGCTTGCTTCTGAGAAGTAGCAAAAAGGTCTTGCCCAAGACCCTTAGTGTTACACCAGAAGTCAAAACATTAAAATGCTATTTAATTATTGCATTTTTAATGAGGTGAGATAGTTCCATAGCAAATGTTGGTAAACATGGGTACAGTTTTGCTTTTTATGAGGCAGCACAAATTACCGTCCTTTGTGATTCTTCATAAACTGAGTTCCAGTTTTTTTGCAAGAAGAAAATAGCCCACCGCTGTGGGAATATTCCAGATTCTTCAGGGGTGTCAGTTAACTCACATTCACTGTGCCATAAGAGAGCTGGTATATATTATGGGCAAGCCTATTTTAACAGACACGGTCTTCCTTACTGCCCTTATTTTTAAAAAAATTTTATTTATTTATTTTTACATGAGCTCTCTTATTATTTTTCTGAATTACAATGCTTAATAAACCTTTATACAACAATTTATCATATCTCTGTTTGTATGTAAGGTATGTTGACACCAAATTCACATCTTCATACATGTATTTTGTATAATGATGAGGGTCTCCTTCCACCATCCATGCAATTCCCCTTCTCCCTCCCTTTCCTTCCCACCCCTCTTCTTTATCTAGAGGTAATCTTCCTCCCATGCTCTCCCTCCCTACCCCATTTTTTGTAAAACATTTTTTAGTCTAAGTTGCCTGTCTAGAATTTACCAACACTCCAGCAATACCATTCATCAGAATTGTATAGGCTGTCATATAACAGAACACCAGCAAGGGCCTCTACTCAACATAGAACAAGAGCTGCCGTGACTTTGAAAAACTTGAATGCATTTTCTTTCCTAATTTCTAATTCCCTATTTGTCCTGATAGAGACAGAGAGATAAGTATCTTACCTCTGTCCTTCGTCATCATTTTTACATCAGAATGTAAAAAAAAAATGTGCTCTTTCCTTCACTGAGAAAGTTTTGCTATCCAAATGTAACAGCTGAGCTGGACATGGTGGTACATACCTCCTGAGTGACTCAGGAGGCTGAGGCAAGAGGCTCACAAGTTTGAGGCCAGCCTCAGCATCTTAGCAAGGTCCTGAGCAACTTTGTGAGACTCTGTCTCAAATAAAAAGGGCTGGGATGTTGCTCAGTGGTTAAGTGCCCCTGGGTTCAATCTCCAGTATCAAAAAACAGAAAAACAAACAAATAAACAAACCCCACTGGACTAAATAATGTATTTAATGACATTATTGATTTACATTAATAAATGTTCTAGGGACCAGCAGCCAGAAGGAAGACTATACTCTGAGGAGAATTGCACTTTCCTTCCAGAAGGTTTCCTTGTTTCCACAGTCTCTTGGTTGAGAGGTAGTGGCCACATCCTCCCGATTCCCCACTGCCCCTTCTATTGACCATTCTTTCCTAGTCTATGCCAAAGACCCTTTCTGAGATTCCTTCCACCTACCATCTCACTGGCTACCATTCCCCCTTACAGATACCTATTTATATTCAGTTCTCTCTTCCACTCTGATAAATGCCTTTGAACTTTGACTCTCACTTATCTCTTCTGCCTCAAGTCTTGCCAGTACCTTGGGAAGTCTCATCATCCATGTGGACAACCTCATCAACTCCCTGTCACCATGATGTGTTCTTCTTCTCTTCCAAATACCTCCTATTTTTATATTCATTTTACTCACTCTTCAACCATATTAGGATCACTAGCCCTTCCCCATATTCTTGCAGTATACCAGCCCACTCACTACTGTCCTAATTTCCTTTCAGACTGACCCTGGTCCTGTGGGTCATCACATGATCCATTTTCTCAATGCTATAATCAGCTCCCTCAGATTTGTTCTGCTATCACACCTTTACTATAACCATCCACCCCTGGATTAGTCCTTCAATATGCCTTCTTTCTTCCTCAACCTGTGTGACAAAAATGGTCAGTCATGCTGATTGATTTCATCATGACTTATAAGATATTTCTCCAAGAGGTATTTGAATATCTGTTAACTATAGAATTACAAGGAAGAAAAATCTAAGAAATCTGTGTTTGAAGACCACATTTTCAATTTTGCTGTCTGTATCATTCTGGAATTAATGACTGTGCACAGAATTGATTCCACCTTTTTTTTTTTTTTAAGGAAGGATTTTCTTCTGATCTGGTGATGGAAGGCTGAAGAAATAGACTTCATAGTGAATTTTCAAGAACTTCCTAAAACACCTGGAACTACCAAGGAAACTGCCAAGAAGCTGTGAAATCAAGAACTGGCCTATCAAATCGGAAAGCCACAATTATATTTACTTGTTCCAAAGCCACTCCATGTTTGCTACCATAAGAAGCTATGGCCCTTATTAAGAAGTTGCTACCAGGTATGGCGCCCAATGGAAGTTGTCCTTCAAAATGGCCTCCTAAAGTAATGCTTACCTCTTTGTAGCCATGCCATAGTGTAGTCCCCTCCTACATTGAAAAGGACTGAGCTGTATGGCCAGAGGGATACTATCAAAGTAACATTGAGTATATTCTGAAACTGTCATAAAATTTACTGTCACTTTCACTTTGTTCTCTTTTGGATTATTTCCACAAGAAGGAGCCAACTTCCATGTTCCGAGAACACTGATGCAATACTATGTGGAGAAGTCCATGTGGGGAAGAACAGAGGCCTCTCCCAACAACCAGCACCAACTTGCCAGTCATGTGAGTGAGCCACCACGAGAGTAGACTCTTTAGCCTGAGAGAAGCCTTCAGATGAATGTAGTCCCAGCTGGCATTATGATTGCAACTTCATGACAGACTTTAAGACAGAATTGGCCAGCGAAGCTGCTTCCAAATCCCTAACCCCCAGCAATCGTAAGAGATAATCTAGTGTTTGTTGTTGTTTTAAGCCACTAAGTTTTGGGGTAATCTTATTGCAGGAAAGATAACTAGTACAAGTACCAACATCACAGACCTTCCTTCAATGTGCTTTTGATGATCATACTGCCTTTCTGCTTCTTCATCACCCACCCCAATGATCTAAGCTCAAACTCAAAGAGTTAAGGCTTGTAGAGGTCCCATTTGCAATTATACAGGAATGACCTAGATCTCTCCACTGCCTGGTTCACTCTTCATTAGCTTTCTGAGAAAGGCCAAGAAGCTCCACTGGACCATTCAACCACAGAAAACAACTATATCTGGATAAAATATCATGCCATATTTTCAAAAGCTACCTGAAAACTTTGGAGAAAACCCAAAAGGCAGGCAGGTACTGGAAGACAGCCATCACTTGAAGCAAATAAACTTGATGAGTCATCAGTGTGGGGGGAGAGTGTTGTCTAAGGGCAGGTTACAATATGTACCACCCTCGGGGTGGGGATGAAAGAAGGCTTAATGAAGCTGGGAAAACTGCATTTTTATTACTTGGAAGAAGCAGAGGAGAGAATAGGGACAAACACGGCAACTGAAAAGTGAAGAGGGACATCTCAGAAAAGAGAAAGCAAGGCAGGAGGAGTCTCAGATTCTGTACAGAAGCTGCCTAAGTTTGTGACAGGTCACTGAACCATGCATTTGCAGGCTGGGAATTGGGGCAGATTCCAAGCAGTCCAGCTAAGGTTAAAAGAACTGCACTGAGAGTTCAGCTAAGTGGAGATGGTTTTCCAATTGAGTTTGACCCATTAAAAAGTGCCTACTCCTTCCTACACACACGGGGTGAGGAGCAGGAGAGACAGGGAGGGAGAGAAGAGAGGGGAAGAGAGAAAGAGAGAGAGAGACAGACAGACAGGTAGGGGGGGAGAGAGACAGATAGACAGGTGGGGGGAGGAGAGAGAGAGAGAGAGAGAGAGAGAGAGAGAGAGAGAGAGAGAGAGAGAGAGAGAGAGATCTGCTGTATCAGTGTGAACAAGCCAAGCCAAACTGGAGATTTTTCCCCCCCATGGGGTCCAAAATCTACATAGAAAAGTCCTGAGAGATTTCCAGTGAGAAATCAGCTTTCTAAAGACAACCTACTAATAAGACTATAAAAATGCCTCCCAAGTTTTGTTATAGGGTGTCGTGTGTGTGTGTGTGTGTGTGTGTGTGTACCAGGGATTGAACTCAGGGGCACTTGACTACTGAGCCACACCCTCAGCCTATTTTGTACTTTATTTAGAGAGAGGGTCTCACTGAGTTGCTTAGGGCCTCGCTGAGTTGCTGAGTTGCTGAGGCTGGCTTTGAACTCGCGATCCTCCTGTCTCAGCCTCCCAAGCCACTGGAATTACAAGCATGTTGCACTGCACCTGGCTTAGGGTATCTTTTTTAAAAAAATACCACAGCATATTCATTCATTTATATTCAAGTAATCTGTGTATCTTGTTAGGTAAAGTGACTGTAATATTTTAAGTTTATCAGGAAGACTGGTTTGAAGGAGTCAGAGCAGTTCCTTAAATGTCAGCTTATCTTCAGGGCTTGGAACTCTCAGGCTATGGGGCAAAGGGCTCTGGCTGGCTTGTCAAGCTAGTCACCATTTGACATTCCTCTTCTGGCCATGCCATTGAACTTTATCTGATACGTCCGAAGGAGACAGAAGTCAGAGTGGTTTCTAGTATGCTTGGTGAACAAAATCATATTTGTAAATGGAGCATAAATCTTTTTGCAGTTGAGAAATCACTGCCTGATCTTCAAAAGAATAATATCAAAATAGTGTCAAATCTACTTTTTATTTATTCATTCATTTATTTATTTTGGTACTGGGGATTGAACTCAGGGGCACTCAACCTCGCTGTTGCTGAGGCTGGCTTTGAACTCAAGATCCTCCTCCTTCAGCCTCCTGAGTAACTGGGATTATAGGTGCACCTACAATCCACCACCACGCCTGGCAGAGCTTCCTGCTTTAAATCTTAGATATTGGAATTTGGCCTTTCCACCACTTGTTTTGTTATTTGGTTTGTTTAGGAATAGATTATGGGACAAACTGATATTCTGAAAATGGAGGAAAAGTCCGGCTCCTGGTTAAACACCAATGTGTGATTTTTTCAGGCCCCATCACTAGCAATTGCAGAGGCAGGCCTCACAGGGAAAGTTGCCCTCCCACAGAGAAGCACAGCCAGTGAATTGAACTATTTGTGCAGAGTTATAGTCAAGGATTTAGGGCCCCTTGGCCAATCTTGCTCTTTCATCCACATTCTCCATGGATGATTGGTTCTAGAACCCCTGAGGATATCAAAATCTGGCTACTCAAGTCCCTTATATAAAATGGCATAGTATTTGCCTATAAACCTATACACATCTTCTCATATACGTTAAAACATCTGTGGATATCTTATAGTACCTAATATAAGGTAAGGGCTATGTAAATAGTTGTTTTCTGCATTGTTTGGGGAACAACAATAAAAAGAAGTCTGTGTATGTTCAGTACTGCCGCCATCTTTTTGTTCTGAATATTTTCAATCCCAGGTTGGTTGAATCTACAGGTACAGAACCCATAGATAAGGAGGGATGACTGTATTTGCATTCTGGGATCTGGTGTCTTCATTTCTAGTCTTATCTATTTGAGGCCTTGGGCAGAAGTTTTCTTCAAGTGCCGCTGCTGAGATCTTTTTGTGCAGTTGGGAGAGGGAAGGGAAACTTGGAAGACATTTTTCCCCACTCGGAATACTCAGTATTCAATATTTTTCCATGCCTAGCTATATGCCCAAATCCAGAGTCTATGAGACCACCAGAACCTTTTGTTTGTGGAGTGAGATGGCTCCAAATCTGCATTTTCCACCTGACTCTTGACACACCAGTGCACTATTTCATGGGAAAAAAATGGAACAGGGAGAGTTGGTGCTTTCTCTAGTTTAAGACTCTTATGTTCCCATCATCCTATATATAGGACACCTATAAAGACCTTTACAATTGTTCCATGTAAGTATTTATAGGTGAACCTATATATAGAACAATGGAACATAATTAAAGGCTTAACTTTCATTTGTGGCTTATTGCTTTAATTGCCTACTATGCCACCTGAGAGCTCTGCTGTCTCCCAGCTCAGGTGAGCTCCTGGGAAGACTGCATTTTTCTATTCCCAAAATACCACAAAGAATCACAGCACTAAAACCATTGGCCATACTGAGCAAGTATGGCTGGTGCTTGATAAACAAAATGAATTTTAATACATTTGCTCCAAAATATTTTATTAATAAAAGTTTCATATAGACAAAATAGAAGACAGCGATGTGTCACACTGAATAACACATTGAAATCGTGTTTATGGTTGTGGTTTCTAATTTCTCTACAAAATTAACCAGCCATGATGGAATAAAGAGAGTAAATATATATGTTCATATAGTTTTTTGAACTATTTTGAAGTAAAAAAAAAAGCATTGTGCCAATTTTTAAGGGAAAGAAAGCTCATAATAAAATAGACTTTAAAAATTACAAATAAAAATCTGTACATCAAGGATATTTTTAAGGCCTTCTCATGTGCACGGCACTGTGTAGAAAGAGAAGAGGGACCAGTAAGAAAGGAACATCACATCAGGTGTTACAGGTCTGGCCCATTTCCGCTTGCAGGACCATCTCCTCTTTTCTCAAGGGGAAAGTGTCAATCAGGTTGAAGAGGGCCACAGGTGTCACCAGGGAAACATAGCGTTCCTTGTCCATGCCATGCTTATCCACTAGCACCATACTGAAGGAGTAGAGTGGGATTCGTAGCAACAGCCTGGGGCAAACAAAGAAAAGAGAAACTGGATTAAACCTTAACTTCCAATGGTTATAGTGGGCCAACCAGAACCGTAGACACTGTATACTGAGAAAGGCTTGATACCATGAAGGACCTGAATCATCCTTTAGACCTTTGCTACTCAAAGTGTGGTCCTTGGACCAGCAGCATCACATGAGAATTTGTTTGAAAAGAAGACTCACATCTCACTCAAAACCTACCAAATTAGAATCTGCATTATTAATGAGATCCCCCAGATGATGGATATGGCCATGAAAGGTTAAGCAGCTCTGCTTTAGAGTATGGTCAGGAGGACTTCAGACCTGCAATAGGGCTATGCACCAATAGTTGCTACGAGGCATATTTGACAAGGCTAAGAGACTTTTGGGACATTAGAGTTTGAAGACTGGTTTTGCATGACCCTATATATGCTAGAATTACATGGGTGTTTATCAGTGGGGGTGATTTTTATCCCTCTGGGGGCATTTAGCCATGTCTAAACACATTTTGGTCATCACAATGGGGAGTGAAGATGCTACTATCTAGTGGGTAGATGTCAAGGATGCTGCTAAACATCATACAATGCACAACACCGCCTCCCTGCCAAATAAATCCATCCCCCAACTGTCCAAAGGGCCAAGGCTGAGAAACCCTGGACGAGGTAAACCTAATTGAAATAACTTTCCAAATATAATTGTGTCCTGTTCAGTGGCCAACTCAGAACTGCATCAATGGAAAGGAATGATGTTGGTCTACACCCCACATATTCTGACTTTGTTAATTATAATTTGTACCCCAAGTAATTCCAAACAGGGATTTGACATGATTTTACATGTCTGATGTTTTTTCCACTCTACTACATTAGAATTTCATCCTTGTTGATGTTTTATATCAATACCAACATGTTTAGATATGAAAAGCCAGAGAAATCAAACAAACAGATAAATTAAGTCCAATAAAATAATGACCCCACTCTGTCTCCTCTGTTTTTTGTCTTTTTCAGTTGAGATATCTTGAGATTGTGTGAGGCACAAAGTAAACTGCCATCTGGAGTTAAAGTGAAGCATTTTTTTCTCATACAAATGGATCTAAGTTTTTAAAAAACCATTACATAAAATACAAACTGCACTTTTTTGTGTGTGGAGTTTCAGGGAAGAAAAGGATAATTTATATTTTATTGCAGTGGGAAGCTAAATTGCTAGTTCACTTTTAGGGACTAGAAATGAAAGAAAGATAAAATTACTCAGCCTCTACCAGGTGTCCTATGGCACTAAGAGAAGAGCTTGGGAGCAGATGTCTTAGCCAAGTGCATTATTGAGTCTGAACACTTCAATGTAGGCATAGGTAAGGTGGGAATGGAGAACTAAATTGCTCTATATCTTTAAGAGGAGTGTACCAAATTTCTGGGGAGAAATCCTAACACAGGGCGGTTTCAGGAAAATAGAGGGGCAGGAATGTAAGGAGGGAGAAAAGGGCCAAACAATGTGGAGCCAGTGGAAAGGTGACCCATGAGACATTGAAGCATTTGGTTTTACAGTGCTTAAGAGGCTAGGATGGAACCACTAGCACTGAGGCCATGAAAGCTCAGAAATGACTCAACACCTCAGAGGGATGATGGGGCCAGCATGTCTGAGTTACACAAATGCTTGTCATCTGATTGGAAGGAGTTTTTTTTTTTTTTTTTCCTGGAGAATCTTCTAGGCAAACCTGGGGACTCAAAGAATAATGTGAGGGTTAAAATTGTGGCTTTCTTTGCCCCTGTCATCTTTGGGATTGGTGGAAAAAATCACCCTAAGGAGCATTCATTAGCTCAGACATCCAGATCTAAAAGAAATGAGGGCCAGATCTATGTTGGAAAATTTTCCATTGTGGCAAAATGGGTGCTGGCGCACTAAACCATGGCAGAAAACTATAGTAATGGCACCAAATCCATAATGCAAGAGAAGAGAGATTCCCAGACCAAATATAAAATCTCTCCAGGTGTGAAGCCCCAGGTAATTTCCTCTCTTGGAGGCAAGTTGGCTCCATAGACTTTGGAACTTTACTTCCACTTCATTATTAAGCAAACCCTTTATGCTCTTCTATAAAAAAAAGAAATGAGGAGCAGAAAGAAGGCAGGTGGCAACCCTGTAATACAGGCACCCAGCTTCCCCTTTCTGCTGAGTCCGTTCAGCAGTTTCATCATGGTCTCAGCTATTTGAAAATAGCTTTCAAACCAGACAAGAGCATTTTTGGATTATCTAGGCAATCTGCTTCACCTTCTCTTTTCTCCTGTGTTCCATGTTCTACCTAAATCATTCCCTTCATCCCACAGTAGACCCTGGACTGGAATTCATAGGGAAAAAGAAGACAACATCTTCCCTGTTTGTGCCTCACTTATATGTCAGATAAGTGGCCTGACATGGGATCCCTTAGCTGATGGGCCTAAGCGATTGTCTTGGAGTGACTTTTCCTGGACCATGTTCTAACTATACAATAAAGACTGATCCTCTTCTTTAAAAGCTACTTGGCAAAATTTCTGCTTCAAAACTTCGACACCCTTGATAAAACACTAGGTCAGTTGTTCTCATAGTGTGATCCCTTGGGAACTTGCTGGAAATACAGATTTTCAGACCCCACCCTAAAACTCCTCAAACTGAAAACTATGGAGGTAGAACCCAGCAATGTGTTTCAACAAGCTTCCCCCAGGGAATTCTGATGCAGGCTAGAATTTGAGAACCACTGCATAATTCATTTAATCAACTTTATTGGTTATTCAAATCATTCTCTGCCTACAGAGGTCTATAGTTACCCAAACATATACAACCTGAATGATAGAGGTTTTGTTTCTTAAGTCAGATTTTGCTGTTCCTCAAGCTAGATGAGTTTACAATCACATCAAGATTTTATGAAGACATATATATGTTTAAATATATATACATGTATATATAAGTGATCATGTATATATATATACATACATCTGATACATATGATCACACACACACACACACACACACACACACACATATATATATATATATATATATAAAATATATGATATAGATGTATACATATCTGCTATCCAAAGCAGACAAGTTAGCAAATTTTGCAACAGGTTTTTTTTTTTTAAATCATCAACATGGTTTGAGCATGTAATTCTAAATAAGCAACAGCTTCATTCTTCTACTTTGAGAATGCTCATTATAGATTTTTAGATATCAACATATTCCTCTATCTTGACTTTTACAGACTTCAACTCAAGGTATTAATATTACAAATACACTTTTCAAGACTACTATCACCCCTGGAGATAAGTAAGCTATTTCCATGAAATTTGGTATCATCTACTCCACTTACTTAGCACCAATGTGGGGCCAGGCACTGTGTTAGGTACTGAGTAGGAAATATTTGGGGAAAAAATATGGCACTGACCTCAAGTGTTACATTCTGGGTGGTACTAGATGCAAATGCAGTAGCATAGAAAAAATACAAATGTTTAGGAGTGTACCCAGCTTTCTTTTGTCATCAGCCAACTGTCTAAGAGAACTCACAACTCTTCTTATTTTTTTCCCTAGTAGGCTGAATTTTTGTCCTTGGTAAGAAGGGGGCAAACTCTTTTTGGCTGGAGAGAAGTATAAATCAAACACAGAAGGGGTCAAATGCAGCTGTACAATAGGAAAATTAGAGAAAGAAGCTACTATCTCTACTTATAACATCATTTATTAAGACTATGTTTCTATTGTATGGCCTCTCAAAGAATTTCTATGAACCTCTCTGAATACCTGTGATAGGGTTCACTAAATACCATTTCATTTTCTTCCTGAGAATACAGAAAAACTGCATTTCCCAGCCTCCTTTGAAATTCAATTGCAATCATGTGACCAGTCCTGGCCAATAGACTGGAAGAAGGATCAATGTATGATACTTCCTAGGTGAACCATAGAAGAGTGGATGTGTGCTATGGATTGGATGTTGAACGTCTTCCAAAGGCCTATGAATTAAAGGCTTGGTTTCTGGGATGGCATTATTGGGAGGTGGCAGACCCTCTTAGAGGTGGGGCCCAGTGTGAGGTCCTTAGGTTATTTGAGGGTATACACTATAAAGAAACTGGTCTCTCAGTCTCTCTCTGCTTCTTGATATAGTAGTTTGCTCTGCCATGTCTTCCCTCTTTGATGTATCACCCTCACCAGTGACCCAAAGCAATGGGGTTGCCTGATCTTGGACTGCAAACTTCAGAAACATGAGCTAAATGAATCTTTTCTCTTTATAAGTTAATTACCTCTGGCATTTTCTAACAGTAACAAAATGCTGACTAATATAGTATAGTTTAATCTTACTCTCCTTCTTCCTCTTTTGCAAAAACCTGGAAGCATATGTTCTGGATGTTGATGTACAGGATGATATAGCCATCTGGGACCCTGAAAGCTAGGGAGCCACCTGGGACCCTGAGAAGAGAGATCTGCACTTTGCCCTGCAGTGTGTGACAAAAAAAAGCTAGGCAAGAAAGAAGGACTTTAAAGGAGTATTACTGTAGTTTAATTATCTATTTCACAGTGGTCAGGAGATTCAAGTAAAAATTTGGGTTATTCTGAAATTGCCTTGAGGCTGTTGAATCCTGTTCTTTAATCTGTTATTACTCAGAGTCTGAACACCATGGCTCTAGCTTTATAAGTTTGACCAAAATAAAATATAATTGTTAAAAAAAAAAAAAGGTATGGACAAGTACTCTGGAAGCATGGAGAAAAAAGAGGTCAAGGTTGGAAATACTAATTGGATGCCTGCTCACTAATAAAGCAAGGATTGCTTAGGTCCTTTTATTCAGATCCTCTTCCCCTGCCAACCCAACACACACGTACACACACACACACACACTCACACACAGCAAAAACACTTGGATGTAGGGGGAAAGAAAAGAACACTGGTAATTACCCACTGCATAATTTACTTGGACAAGTAGCAACATGCCAATTAGCACGGTCATAATACTCCTTGAATAAAAAGCAATTAACCGTTGAAGTTTGCCTGAACTCAATACTGAATAGAAAGAAATCAGGGAACCTAATCAGATACAAGTGCATTCACAGGGGATCAAATTGAAAGACCAAATTTTCCCCTACCTGAGCTGCAGAGCCAGGTGGGGAGGCATAATCTTGGTTCCTATTCTGCCGATCAGGGTTGGGAACACGCCCACCAGCTCCACCACGGTGATGTGTCGAAGATCCAGGCCACACTGTGCTTGCTGGGGAAGGGGGAACCAATGGGGTGGGGGTGAGTATGGCTAAGGAAAGAGACCTCCATGTCAAAACTGCAGACTGACAGAAACAGCAATGGTCTGTTTGGGGAAATTTATCTGTCAACTCCAAACTATCCTGAAAACGGTGAGAAACTGGAGTAAACGGATGGCTATAAAATCTAAATACCTTCCTAGTGGCATCATTAAGAAATGGCTTGGCAATGGGATTTTGAAAACCTAAGCAAAATGGCAGTCTATGGTATTTCCAGACAGGGTGAGACCTTACATGAGTCAAATTTCCTAAAAAGTGTCCAAGACCACCCCAGAGGATTCTAACTTTGCAGGGAGAGAAGAATATTTCCAGAGTTCCCTTCTTAGTCCTTGTTTCCACCCCTCACATCCCCCTGTTCTATGCCCCCCAAACCCAAACCCAGGAGGAAACAAGGACGAAAGGTTCCAGATCTCTGAGCTGGCCCTTAACAAGAGCCTTGAGAATGTGGCTCAGACCTCCACGTGCCAGGAGGTCTCACCAGGAACAGCAGTGGCAATAAGGGACAAAAATTAACATAAGTCTAATCTGCCTAATGGCAAAAGAAAATTTCAAGTCTTGAATTATTAGAATGCCCAATGATTTTTGCCAAAATTCCACTAAAACAATATATGGAGTGACAGAATTGGTAGAGAAGTTAGCAAAAATAGAAATAGACGTTTTTATTATTCTAACTGAAATGCCTAAGTCAATCAAACCTTTCTCAAAGGCTCTGGTTAAATGCAAATGTTAAGTATGTTGGTGGGAAGAGAGATCACATACAAAAACATCTTGATCCAAAATATGGTCTGCAACAAGTTGATTAGTAATTTAGTGAGTATCTGAAGGAACAGAGGTAGGTGAAGGCAGATGACAGCAAATGTTTTCTGCAAAGAGCTGGATAGTAAATATCTTAGGCTTCCAGAGGTTGGATGGCCTCTAGCCTAAGTGTTCAACTCTGCCATTAGAGTGCAAAAGCAGCCAGAAACAAAACACAAATCAATGAATGTGGCTGCATCAAATAAAATTTAATTACAAAACCCAGCAAGGGCCCAAATCTGGTCCAGCATGCCATTAGTTTGCTCATATAGAGGAAAAGCAAGTTGTTTGGCTTCTTCATCTTTCTATGGAGTAAGAAGAGGCCAGGGAATGTCTGGCCATGGAATATAGGCTGCATGCCAATTTCCCACAAAAAAGAGGTGTAAGCTTGCATTTTCTGAAGATCAAGTCCCTGAGACAAGGGGATACAATGGGAGATAAGGTGGCAGGGACTGGGGGATACAGATGTATAAATTTGGCTCTTATAAAGGAAGCTTAAAATTTTTTCATACAGCTCTTTAGAGGCAGTTGGTCAAGTATATGGGAATAGTGAAGAAGATTTATTATTCATTGTATTAGTGCGCCATGAGTGGTAAATTGTAGCTTTTGATTAAACCAAGATTATTCTAAACACTTAGTCCAAATCACAGTAATAAATGAATAAAATATTCTCAAAAAAAATGTGAAGCACCACTGTGTCCATGACATAGCACATATACTGTCTCTTTAGTGCTCAGTCAGATTGGTCATTCATTTTTTTTTTAGGTGTAGATGTTCACAATACCTTTATTTTATATATTTATTTTTATGTGGTGCTGAGGATCAAAACAGTGCCTCACACATGCTAGGCAAGAGCTCTGCCACTGAGCTACAATCCCAGCTCCAGGTTGGTCATTCTTATTGTAAATCAACTTCAGGACAAAAATAAAGCAACTTGGCTAGGCAAGGTATCGCAGGCCTGTAATCCCAGCCACTGTGAGACTGAGGCAGGAGGATCATGTGTTCAAAGCCAGCCTCAGCAACTTAGCGAGGCCCTAAGCAACTCAGCAAGACCCTGTTTCAAAAATAAAAAAAATAAAAGGGGGGGCTGGGGTTGTGACTCAGATGTAGAGCGCTCACCTAGCATGCCTGAGGCACTGGGATCGATCCATAGCACCACATAAAATAAAATAAAGCTATAAAAAAAAATAAAAGGGGCTGTGGCTCATGGTTAAGCACCCCTGGGTTCAATCCCTGGTACAAAACAGAAACAACAACAAAAAACAAAACAAGGAATTTCTAGTATGATCCTTACAGTTTCTAGCCCCCCCCCAACCCCCCTCCACCAGGGCCCAAGATGCTGGTTACCTCATTTATCAGCCACCTTATCTCCCACTGTATCCCCTTGTCTCAGGGACTTGATCTTCAGAAAATGCAAGCTTACACCTCTCTTTTACATAGCCAAGAAGGGAAGAGTTCCTGGAGAAGTGCTCCTCAAAGTTTAAAGTACTTAGAAATCACCAAGGTATATTGTTAAAACACCTGCTTTGACCCTGCTTCTAATAAAGCACGTCTGGGGTGGGGCCTGAGAATTTACATTTCTAATAAGTTCCAGAGGATGCTAATACTGCTGGTCCACTGATCACATTTTGTGAACTACTATTCTGAGACACTCTCTGAGGAGCTCCAAGAGTGTCATTGAAATTCTCTGGGGAGGGAGCCTAAGGGCTCCTGGACTCCCATCATCTCCTGGGCCAGCCTTTTGAGCAGACAAACTGATGGATTGATTGCTTTCAGCTCAAGCAGATCCTGGGCAGGCTCAACAAAGACAATTGTTCCAGGGCCCGGACAGTACGTCAATTAGGCTTATTAGTGAAGACAGACAAACCTCATTAGTTAGAAAACGATTGGGTTAGCTCTGGGGAGTCAATGTTAATCAGGTTATGCTTCAGCACCAGAAATGAATGGGTAACTTTAAAGTGCTGGTTCCTGAAACTGACCCTAAATGGATTAGGCAGTGAATCTGGCCTTTGCTTTTAGTGAACTGCCTAGGCCCTTCCTGTTAGAGGTCTCCCATCCCCAGTTTGACCCTGCCTCAAAGTCTCACCTGTAGCATTCCCAGTTGTAGCCTGTAGAGGAGGTTTCGGGCTGTGGGTGTGGACACAATAAGGAGTCTCCTTTTCTCATAAAACTGATCCAGAAGTGCAGCTGCTGTTCTGACACCCACGTTGACATTCATGGCTGTAAATAGAAAATAGCCACGTAAGCCATAATCCTGTGTGCTCTATGCTTGACATGGCCTGTAATGATACAGAACCATATA
Organism: Marmota monax; assembly: GCF_021218885.2. Taxonomy (NCBI): domain Eukaryota; kingdom Metazoa; phylum Chordata; class Mammalia; order Rodentia; family Sciuridae; genus Marmota; species Marmota monax. The sequence continues at coordinate 2,238,972 of NW_026694092.1, forward strand.
TATAAGAAGCAGACCCTGAGATAAGGATTTGAGTATAAGTAGTTTATTTGGGAGATGGTGCAAAGAAGCACTGGTAGAGGAGTGGGAAAGTGTATTAGTTTCCTCCTGCTGCTATAACAAATCGCCTTAAACTTAGTGGCCTAATAAAACACAAATCTATTCTATTTGTTCCTTGAAATCAGAAATTCAAAATGAGTTTCACTGGGCTAAAATAAAGGTATCAGCAGGCTTTGATGTATGGGGAGGGGGTGAATCTGTTTCCTTGTCCTTTTCAGGATCTAGAGGCCACCTTCACTCCTTGGCTATTGGGTTCTTCCTCCATCTCCAAAGAGCAGTGTAGCTTCTTCAAATCTGTCTTCTTTCTGCCCTCTCCTTCCACCATCTCTTTGTAACAGTTACAGTTTTGATGAGTGACCCCCAAAGCTCCTGTGCTAACACAGGAGATGAAATGATCAGATTATGAGAGCTGTAACCTAATTTGTGATTTAAGCCATTTAATAAATTGATAATTTGAATGGATTACTGGGTGTGGTGGGGTGTGGCTGGAGAAAGTGGGTCACTGGGGACATGTCTTAAGGATGATATATTTTGTCCCTGGTTCCTCCTGCTTTCTCTCTGCTTCCTGGCTTTCTGTACCATGCCCTTCTGCCATGATGCTCCAGCTCACTTCAGGCCTTGAGTGATGGAGTTGGCTGATCATGGACTGAATCTCTGAAATCCTGAACTCAAAATAAGGTTTCTTCCTCGGTTGTTCTGGTCAGGTATTTTAGTCACAAAAAGGAAAAAAATAACACAGTGACTATTTTAGCAGTTCTGTCTGCCTTATATAAGGACCCCTGTGGTAACATTGGGGCCCATTGGATAACCCAGGGTACTCTCCCCATCTCAAAATCCTTAACTTAATCACACCTGCAATGTTGCAATGTCCCTTCTCCATGTAAGGTAATATATTCACAGGTTTAGAAGATTAGGATGTGGGCATCTTTGGGGACCATTATTCTGCCTGCCTTGGAAAATGAGTCAGGGAAGGAAAGAAAGCCATACAGAGTGGGTTATCAAGCCACTTACTGCTGTGGACTCTGGAGCTAAATTCTACTAGGTAACTCTGGGAGACAGTACACCACATACTTCAGAGTTATCCTACTGGAGGAATGAAATAACTGGATAATTTATACATCAACTGCTCTATCATTGGTTGATGGCCACTTTGTGGGGAGACTAATTCTTTGCCACTTGCAGCTAGTCTTGTGCATGGACACATAACACCCTCATAGCCAGGAAAACCCTCAGACAGAGAGATCTGGGTAATTGCAGTAGGCAGCCTTCTGATTATAGATGGGAATGTCAAAGGCACATGGGCCAAGCACCACAGTATCTGCATGGGGAAGGAGAAGGGTGAGAAAAGTAGGCAATGGACAGGCTGGCTTTAGAGTGGCTCAGAACCTCAGAAGTCTGCCTCTTTGGTGCAGAAAGGACAAAGGAATGTAGGGCACAGAGAGCCACAGAACAAGCAACACGGAGGACATGGGATGAGGAAGATTAACAACAGGTCTGCCAATTTAGCAAATAACTGACAACAAATCGCAGATGATTGGCTGTTCAAGATCAATGAAGGATGCTCAATACATAGGTCAGCAAACAGGTCTGGCCCTAGAAAAGAAATAATATGAAAAAATCGAGGAAATTCCATGTATGGTTTACAATCTTGGTGCTTGTGTTTCAAGCTGGAGATTTGCATTGAGGTATTTGTTCATTTGCATATTCATTCATTCATGCAGCATACAGTGAGTGCCTGTTATGTGCCAACCTCTATGCCAGGCGCTGGGATATCATACTGAGTAATGCAGAGTTCTTGCCCCTCTCCATACCTCAAAGGCTGAGTCTAGGAAAGCCCTGGCCAATAGAAATATAATGGAAGGTATTGCATAATCTTAAATTTTCTAGTAGCCTCCTTGAAAAAGTACAAAGAAATAAATGAAAATAATTTTAATGTATTGATTTAACCCAATATATCCCAAATATTTCATCTCAACATGTAATCAACATAAAAGGTAGAGATTCTTTATATTTGATTTGTACTAAGATTTTTTATTTGAAAATATCTGCTTTTTCTTTTATCTTTATTAGTTATTTATTAGTTTTAATCAATTATACATGACAGTAGAAAGCTCTTCGTTTCTGTACTAAGATTTTGAAATCGGTTTAGGTCAAGTAAAGACCTTGTTCAGCATGATGTGTCCCACAAGCTCATAGCTAGTTACCAGTTTATTGCCTAGTGGTTTGTATCTCTTTCCAACCAGTTTCTGAGAATATTTGTAGCACCACCTCTAGGTTGAAAAACAAGTGCTAATGGTGTTCAAGCCACTACTGCAAAGGAGGTACTGCAATGCTTATGTGTGACAGCACAGTGACTTTATAAGCAGGATCCTACATTTATAGAAGATAGGAACTAGAGTAACTAGAACAGACTTTGCTGATTCATATCATCACCAAAGACTGGCCCTGGGTTTCCACCTCGGCTTCTTTCTTAAAAGTCATAAAACGGACACCAGAGGCAAAAGGAGGAGGGCAGGTAAGGTGAGTTGGAGCAGGGACTTAGGGACTGTGTTCACCCACTCAGATGATAAGGGACAGTGATGCACTTTACAAAATATATGAAATGAAACTTTCTTTCTCTGTACTGGAATCTAGAACCAAGGTTTCTTCAGATTCTGCTGCCGAGCAAAGAGAGGGCTGTACACATACCTGTACAGGTGGGCTCCGTGCCAGACCAAGCCAGGTTGGATTGACATACTCGGGCGGGGCTACCCTGGAGCTCGTAGCCACCGATGCAGGAGAACTCACACGTGGCTCCATAATTGTCACCGTCACTGGAGCACTTCATGTAACCATTCTCTGGGGCATTGAGTTTGCCGCAGCGTCTGACTGTAAGGACCCAGAACCAGAGGGGTCTCAGTGCTGAGATCCTTTCCACACAATAACCGGGGACAGTGAGGACTCAGAGGCCCCAGATTTGCAAAGAGGCTTCTATATCAGTTTGTGGCATGAGTGAGGGGACAAAGATGACTATTTGTTCAGTGGGTGGGCCTTGGAATGGTGACCATCCATACCCTTGATACCACTGAGATCAACTGTTTCAGCCCCTAGTGTTACAAGAGGTTGAGCCCAGAAGAGTAAAGGGTAAAGATGGTTAGTTATTAGCTGCCCAAACCATGAGGCACAAAATAATCCTTAAAAACATTTTTTTTCAGGTTGATAAAAGGTCTAAAACACCAAGAACATGGTTTCCCAGTGGCTCAAACTAGGGGCTCCTAACCACCCTGGTTATAGAAGAACTTGTAGGTTTTAGCTGGTTCCCCACTCACAGGGATGGAAAAGTTATCAAGTAATATTCTACTCGGACAGCCAGCTGTGGACCCCTGTGACACCAGATCTTTGGAATCTTAAATAAGCTGCCAGCACTGAATTCCATCACTGAAATCCAGACATTAAAATGGGATACTTCACCCAGACTCATCAGAGGCTACTCCAAAGCTGGCACGCCTCCCTTCCACATGGGCACTCAGAGAAGTCTTGTTCAAAGGCCTCTTTCTCTTTCCCATTTGCTTTCCTATAGGGTGGGGTGGGGAGAGCCCCTAAACAGTATTCTTACCTCTTACTTTAACTCGAAATTTGCAGGTGCCCTTATTCTCAGCTCTGTCATAAACTGTATACTGGATCTTGTGGTCTCCTTCTGGAAAATGCGAGCCTGGGGGGAGTCCTTTTAGAATAACACTTTGGAGAAAAAAAACAAAAACAAAAACACCAAAGATGATTTTTAAAAATATTTAGTTATAGTTGGACACAATACATTTTTTTAATTTATTTTTTTTATGTGGTGCTCCGGATGGAACCCAGAGCCTCCCACATGCTAGGCGAGCGCTCTACCGCTGAGCCACAACCCTAGCCCCCAAAGGTGATTCTTATAGACCTAAAAAGCAGTTGTTGAGCTCCTACTCTGCCCAGGATTTAGGGAGACTGAAGGGCCATCACTGAACCACTTTGATCAGAACAAAAGTTTCTTGAAGAATAGGATCTTCTGAGCTGTGTTCTATTTTGGAAGAGCAGTTTGAGATCTGAAAACAAGGCCCCAAAGACTGGAAAGTTTAGATTATATTTTCATGCTGAAGGATAGAACAGAGGGTGGAGACTCTCCAGTCTTACCCTTGTTCTGGAGTGGACCTGAATGGCCTCCCTATTGGGAGGCCTAGGGAATATTTTGTGAGGAAAATCATTTAAAAGTGTAGTCCAAGGAGTCATTGACAATTTGGCCATTTGGCCATGCAGGGAGCACAAGAAATTTATTTACTTTTTTTTTTTTTTTGTACCAAGGATTGAACTCAGGGGTGCTTAACCACTGAGCCTTTTTTCTATTTTACTTAGAGACAGGGTCTCACTGAGTTACTTAGGGCCTCGCTAAATCGCTGAGACTGGCTTTGAACTCATGATCCTCCTGCCTCAGACTCTGGATCAGTAGAGAACTTTCCTGAACAAAAAGGCAAATTCTCTGTGAGTCCTTTGTTATTGTAATATAATAATAATAATAACAATAATGGTAATAACAATAATTTCTCTCTGCATTTACTTACATAAATCTTACACACACCAGGCACAGTTCTAGACTTTTTACATATTAGTTTCTTTAATCTTACAAAACCCTATCAGGTAGGTAATACTCTACATTTTACAGATGAGGAAGTTGAGGACTGAAGTTGTGCCCAAGATCACACAGCTAGGGTGACTCCAGCATATTTGTTCTTAGCTATCTGATGAGAGCACCAATAACCACAACATAATCAAATGCCAGCTTTTGTTTATTTTGCAATATACAGATAATTCCCTGCTCTCTGTAGTTCTTGGGAAAAATGATGATATTTGCTAATAATAGATATGTGGAATTATCACTGTCACCATTGAGGAAAGCCTTACACATAGGTGGGTGAAGTAGCTGTTCACAAGGTATGAAGTGAGACCTCCTGGCAAAGTGTCACAAATACCACCATTTAGAGATATGTCAGTTTGGGCTTTAGATGCTTTAAGATCCTTAGGAAGCAGGTTAAAAATTCACATAAATCTGAAGGGAGTGATCTTTTGAATACGAGGAGCTGCTAACCTCTCTGAGACTCCATTTCATCTGTGACATGCAAATAACAGGGGTCAAAAGAGAAACTCAAAGGAAACACTTGTCTCAGAACTTGACACTACAACCTTTCCTCTTAGAAGCAAACTATGTAATGGTGGCTTGGAAAGGACATGGGAGGAGGGAGTCACGGGAGAAATGTCAGGGAAGCAAGGAGCCAAGCAAGAGCTGAAACGGGGACAGGACAGCCTTCTCTCACTGTTCATCCTGCTGGAGCGCCTTCCCCACAGAATCCTGCTCCAAGCCTGTGTGAGCCTGGGGCTGGAGAACTCTGGAAGCAGACAGCTGTGCTGGACAGAGGGGCAGGGGCTACTAAGATGCTCTTTTAAAATGTCACATTTCTGGCTGGGGCTATAGCTTAGTTGGTAGAGTGCTTGCCTTGCATGCACAAGGCCCTGGGTTTGATCCCCAGCCCCCCCCCCCACACACACACACAAAGTCACATTTCACCAAGATGGCACATGCCCAGAGGCTTTTGAGGCTGAGACAGGAAGATCATGAGTTCAAAGCCAGCCTCAGCAACTTATCAAGACCCTGTCTCAAAATAAAAAGGGCTTGGAATGTAGCTCAGTGGTAAAGTGCCCCCAGTACCAAAAATAAATAAATAAATGTCACATTTATAACCATAACACACAGGTTACCCATAAAAATCCCAAGGCAAAGCTTTTAGACAAAGCAGGGGGTGCATCTGGTGATTTAATATTGTATGTTTATTATAAAGGATTTCAATAGCAATTATAGTTGCAGAAATCTAAGAAACTACTATATGCTAGGGGCTGGACCAGGCATTGTTCTAGATCCTGAAGAGTCAAAGATAAATAAAAGCCAATCCCCAATTATGTCAACTGTGACTTTTTTCTATTTTCTCTCTCTCTCTCTCTCTCTCTCTCTCTCTCTCTCTCTCTCTCTCTCTCCTTACATTTCAATCCCAATCCCCTAAAGTTTCTCCTAAGGGCTTTATGTACATGTGTATGTGACAGCAAATACATTTATTTTGAGGCAAGTTCTCTCGAAGTCACCAGGCTGGCCTCCAACTCTAGATCCTCCTGCCTGAGCCTCCTAAATAGATGGGATTACAAGCAATGACACCATGCCCAACAAAGAGTCAGACTTTATCTTTGAGAAGTTACAATGGGAAACACAACTAGTACTATTTAAACTAGATGAGGCACTGGAGGGAGATTATCTGGATATATAAATAAAATATCCTTTAGGGGTGAGAGACTCAACCTCTTCTTACTGGGAAATGTTCTGTTATTGCTAATAATTGTGTAAAAATGTTCTATCTTGCACAGCCTAGATTGATAGGATTCTAGAAAGTGTTTCCTGCTTCATGGTTCACCAGGGGATACGTTGGAGGCAACCTTTTATCCACAGATGAAAATTCTCTGGAGTGGCCTAATCGAGTCAAGTACATTAAGGCACAGATGTGAGCATGCTGAAGTAAAGTAGTGGCCTCCAGGGAACATGCTGCCTGGGTACAGACCCAAATAACAGATTAGAACAACACGTGCTGAACTTCACCAAAGAGAACCACCCACTTTTAAAAGCATCTCAGAGGAACATCAAACTACTAATGCAATGAATGAACGGGTCCAGCAGAATAGGGTCAAGGTGGCAAGAAGGCAGAGGACACTTTTGCTTTATTTATAAGCTTCTGTAAGTGTGTGGATGTGGTCAAAAGTTTAAAAAAATAAATTAAAAATCAAATGTTTGGAAAGAAGTGGATGCAGCCTCCAAACCAAGGGGTGGAAGAGTTTTGTGCTAAACTATACCCACAGAACACCTAGCTGGTCCTGGGAGACTCAGGGGACTTCCTAGTGTAGTTGGAGGCCTGGTAAGGCCTGCACACATGAATGGAAGCCTTCTGGGCAGGCAATGAAGCGGATTCTATCCTAGAATTAACCAGTTGGCTTCCTCTTTCTCCTTCTGTTCTTCCCCTTCCTTTCTTTCCTCCACCCCTTCTTACAAATAGCTACTGAGTACTAACTGTGTGTGCCAGACACAATTCTGGCCATTGGGATATGGCTGTGAACATACTGTACTGGAGATAGACAATAAACAAACATAGTACTAAAACATATAGTATGTTAGATGGTGGCCCCAGGGGCAGGCCACACCTGAAAGCACAAGTAGCCCATTATAGACACAGTCTCCCACTCTGAGTTGTAAATGTCTCACATAAAAGAGATAACCTGGGCTGGGGACATAGCTCAGTGGTAGAGCATTCACAGAGCATGTGTGAGGCCCTGGGTTCCATCTTTAGTACCTCAACAAGAAAAGAGCAAGAAAGACAACCTCATTTCAGATTCCAAGTTTCACTTACTCAGTAAGAATGCCATCTGCTGTATCTCTTCCTTCTGGTGTCTCCCAGGACACGCGTACCGTTAGCTTGTTGGGTTCAGCAATGCGTTCCTTCACACTTGGGCACTTGATTCTAGGAGGTTCTATATCTGAAAATATAACCCAAATATTCTCACCGTCATCAAGAAATATCTTGTCAAATTGGGGCTCGACGCTCACTTGAGGTACCAAGACTTCATATTTTTGAAGAGTTTCTTCACTCCCTGTATTTCTCTTCCCTCTTTTCATTACTCTTTCTCTCCTGCTGAGTTTTGGAGATTGTGTGGGTAATCAAACGCACAGAACTAAACCTGCAATCATCTGGCCTTGCTAAGTGTCCCATGAGGCAATGCATTAGCTCCAGCTCCTCTCCACGCTTCTAAACTCTGCCAACTGACTTGGCAACATCGCAGTTACCAAGCTAAAGCTAAAAGTCATTTGGCTTTAGTGAGCCCCTCCTCCTTTAAAGGCAACGATAGTAAATACTAGCAAAGGTACCCTACCTATCATCTAATCTGATTCAATTCAAGGCAACAGATCTTTCATGAGTGCCTAACTTACCCAAGGCTTCGTTCCAACTGTGGTAGGAGGTGTGAGAGAATTAGTGCTCCTGACTTGTCAGTTTAAAGTGTTCTAGGGGGATTATGTCACCATGCATGAAATATAACACAAGGTGGAAAACGGCACTAACCCAGCCAGGGTAAAAATACTATGGAGGTGCAAAGGAGCCACCCAGAGTCTTTCATTTTTTAGATGTGCAAACTGAGGCTCAGAGAGCTTGGGTGATTTATTTAAAACCATGCATATAAGTAATGGCAGTGTGAATGACATAGCAAGATGCACTTATCACTGGATCAAGATCCCTCTCTTGCTGGTATGTCTAGTCCCAACATAGCATTTGTATCTTTTTCTCTTTCTTTTTTTTTTTTTTTTGTACCAGGGATCAAACCTAGAGGCACTTAACCACTGAGCCACATCCCCAGCGCTCTCTCTCTCTCTCTCTCTCTCTCTCTCTCTCTCTCTCTTGTATTTTATATAGAGACAGGGTCTCACTGAGTTGCTCAGGGCCTTGTTAAGTTACTGAGGCTGGCTTTGAACTTGTCATCCTCCCGTCTCAGCCTCCTGAGCTGCTAGGATTTACAGGTGTGTGCCACTGAGCCCGGCAGCATTCAGTATCTTAAAACAGGTAATGGTCTGTCTGGGCCCACTCTTCCCTCCAACTTCCACTACATCATACCTGTGGTTTTGTGTTCTGGGACAGCATTTTTACCTTTGCTATAGCTTCTAAAGGCCTCCCAAATTTCCCCAAACCAGTCTCTCTACCTGGCTATAGAAGTTCTGTCCCCTTACTTTCCAGATGGTTTGATAATGAAGTCAAGAAATAAAGGAGATGCCAATTCTGCACTGGGTTATATTTCATCTGATAGCTGAAGTGAAATCACAAGAGGCAGTTTGAACTTTTGCAAGTTCTACTTGATGATTCTGAGCAGGTAGAGAATGTATTTAAAGAGAGCACAGGACATTCAGCTTTGTATTGCTTTACATATCAATCAATAATTATCTAAATACTATTACAATCTGAAAGAAAATTAAATGTCCTTTTGATCCTGAATTGCAAAGGTCTTTGAAAATTACATGCATCAAGTAAAATTCTTCCTATATTTCCTCTGTGTCTTATAACTGCTCATTTTATTTGGGGGTAAGAAACTATGAATAGTTTGTTAAACAATTTTACCTTTAGCTATCTGGATTCATTTTCATTCTATGTCATGCTTCAATGGAGCATGCATTTACAGCTTTAATATACTAATCCTAAATTGAACAACTACCATATTTTATTGAATCTAAGTCACTACTTATTGTGCCATGCATTCCAATTTCAGGGACATTAAAATGTAAAAAAAAATGCCTCTTAGCACTTATAAAGTATATAAATCTTCTATGAAAGATGATTTAAATGCATTTGAGGAGTCTATTTTCTAAGCTTAAAAAAATCCTTTTTTTTTTTTTTAACCATGATAGGTGATAGAAGACATATGAATATTTCACAGCTGTGGGTGATCAGAAAGACAAGTATACAATGTCTGCCACCTGCTGGTCAGAGAGAGCCAGCACTTGCTGTATAGGAAATCTATTTATGAAAAAATGTAAAGCAAAACAAGAGGAGCAAGGAGAGGATATAGATTTCCATATAGAATCATATCATGTTACCATATTTTCTTGGAGAGATAATTGTCAGAAGAAAGACAGAATCTTAGTCTGTGCCAGGTAAACTAAACCTTTGGACGATACACTGGGGTTTTGTCCTATAACAACTCTATGTAGTGACAGTGTGAGCAAACGCACTCCAAAGTAGGTCATCTAAGTAGAGTGTCAGAGCCTCCCACAGCCAGCTTATGTCCCGTTAACAATGACCAATGGAAACTGGCCTAGTTTTTCAGAAGTAGCACTCTTCCAAACCAGAAAAAGAATAAATAAGTCACTACAAATAATAGCTAATATTTCCTGAACCCTTCCTATATGCCCACCGCATGCTAAGCACTCCCCCTGCATTATTTCATTGAATTGAATTCTAACAACCACCCATTAGACTAAGCAGTGCTAATAACATTCCCATTTATAGCCTGGGAAGCATTTCTTCTCTTGGAGGATTTCTTTGTGGTCTGGGATCTTAAGGCACCATTACATATTTTAAATTTATTTTAATAAGCCAAACACTTCTGTGAGTTTGTTGGCTGTTGGCCTGGTGTTTTCTTCCAACCTTTGCATACATATTCTTTTGGGATTGCCTGCCACCGTCTCCTTATAAAACCTTGAAGAGCAACAGCAGGACTCAATTCTAATTCATCCTCAAACAGCTGCCATCCCTCTCAGCTGATAAGACCAGCTGGCCTGCCCATCAGCCGATGCTCTAAAGACCTAAGCCTGTTATTCCCCAGCCCTGGGTCACCATGGCTTCTTATAAGTTATGATAAATTTCCATGAATGAAATGAACAAAGTTACTATAGAAACATAATTACTATTCCTTGTTGAGTCAGGATGCCTGAAGAGCCAGTTATTGTGTGGAAACCCTGAAGCCTTAGTAAAAATCCTGTCCTCTGCTCTCTGTCTCATTCATTGGAGACATCTGACAAACCATCTCCCTTCTTTTTGTTCCAGTTTCTTTGGTGCCATAAGTTTTCAGAGAACTCTCCAGAAAGAATGAAAAAAGCCAAGAAGTGGAGCAATGAAATCCACAATTAAAAGTCACCATCTTTGCCTGAAAAATGCACAACTAAAAAATATAAAAGAGGAGAAGTAATATATTACAGTGTTTCAACTACTGCAGCTTAACTATTTACTTGGAAATCCTTAACATGGCCAACCTTGTAGGTGGCAGAAATAAGGAAGAGTTTCAAAAGGACAATCACTTGTTCACCAACTAAAAATAAAACACAAAGAAAGTAACCCTATGCCAATTACAGACCTAAGCTCTTCATAAGTCTGGCACCTTCTGCTTTCACTGGCTTGGAAGCCATCTAAAGTGATGGACTAGAAAGACCATGTAGAGAAGGTGTGTGTATGTAGGTGTGTGTATGTGTGTGTGTGTGTGTGTGTGTGAGGGGGGGGGGCTAATTCAGTCAGACCCCAGCCTGTATAGCTTCCCCCAGCTGGGATGCAAGAAATGTGAGGGAAGCCATTTTGGATCTTCTATCCCTAGTCATCTCAACTATTACCGTGAACAGTAGACATGAGCTATCCCAATGAAATCCTGCCCAAATTTCCAACCATTGCTCAACTATGTTAAGCAATAACATAGTTGTTTGAAATCACTAAGTTTTGGGTGGTCTATTGTAGAGGAATACATCACTGATACAAATATCAGTTTGTGGTTGGTGATGGAAGAAAGAAGAGTTCATTTTGTGGAGGCTTAGGAAGTCAGTGACTGCACAAGGCACAGCAGAACCTGCCCTTTGATGATTCTCTCAATTGTTTGTTTCCCCTAACCAGAGCACAGTCCCTGTAGATGGCTCTGGGAAGTGTTCCATTTCTTTGGCATTCTAAGACTTCAGAGAACATTCCAGAAACAATGAAGGGGAGCAATGAAGTCTGCAATTAATAGTCACCATCTTTACCTGAGATGCCCAGCTAAAATTTCATTGGTCATACCGTAAAATTAGACTGGGCCCCTCAAAGTGTACCTATTCAGTTTGCACTGGCAAGCCATAGAAGTAAAAACTAGATCAATACCTCAATTGATAAAATGGTTTTAAAACTGAAATTGGATTCCTGAAAATTCGGAAAGAATATGTATTTGTCAATCCATGAAAAAATTAGCATCATTGAAGGGCCCTGCAACAATGTACTGACACATTTGTTCTTAGTCCACTGATGTTTTTATCAACTGTTTTTATCAGTTCAGCCCTGAAAATGTTCCTATGGGTCATTGGGTAAATCAAACTGTCAGACAGTTGGGAAGCGAGAAAAATGTGCTATCAATTTGCATATCTTAAGTGTTAGAGTTTTTTTTCCCCAGAATTTCCTTTGTGTTAATGAATATCTATATGTTCTACTCTATAAGAAACATAAAACAATAAGTGAGCAATTCCAAAAGCCATGTTGACTTTTACCCCGTCCTTTAGTAAAACAATTAAATGGGTGCCTTCTACATGTTGAAAGACATTTGCTGGGTTTTCTTTGTCCATGATTTTAAATCTATCAATTTTTTTCTCCTGTTTTGGCCTTGGAAGATGTGTTAGTCTAAAAGAGAGATCATGTGTCTACTGAAAATCTGGTCTCTAAATGAGAACTTGATGTAATTCCAAGGATCCATTGTTCAATGTAACCAAAACTAACTGAAAATAGAAAGAGACAGAAAAAAATACCCCCCAAAACAATAGTGGTTACATTCTAAAGGATTTTTAAAAATATATCAGTGGAGGTTGTGGAGATCCTGCAATTTACAATATATTTTTTCTCCTACATTGAATTATCTATATCTATTTCTGTAATAACCATGAATTTGAGTCCACTGCCAGAGTAGAGTCTGAATAAGTCTGAATAAGAGAATTAATTTTAACTTGTGGCACTTTCAAATTAGCCAGACCACAGGACTGACCACCTCAGAGTCAAAGAAAGCCCAGACTTCCCTCTTCCAGACTGTTCTGGAAGAGAATTGGAGCAACTTTTTCAGCACTCAGCACAGTTCTGGCCAAGATATTCTGGTTCAAGGTTGTGTGGAAACCTGGGAACTACTCAGCCACCATGGGTCAGCTGCTAAAACAGGCTGAGGCTCTAAGTTATGCTCAAGGAACCCTTATCCCTGCCAACACACAAACAAACTTATTAAGCTAATTTAATACTTTTAAAGCCAGAGAAGTAAATGATACCTTTGGGGTAAAATTCGCTGGGGACAAGCTCCAACATGTCTGGTACTCAAATCAAAGAAAGCACTGCCGGCTTGCTTTCCCTATTTTTCTTTTTCCTGGGAGCTCCAAGCTTTCCCGTGGCTCCCTGTGCCCGATTTGGCCATCTAATTGCATGCACAATGCTCTTTCCCCAAATATGCCTGAACCTTATACTGGCAAATTGTACAATAAATCTCCTGAAATTGGGGTTCATTTCTTAGTTTCTTCTTTCTCCCTCTGGGAAAGTTCCAGGACCATCTGGTCCAGCTTTAGACATGCTTGTTGCTTTTTGAGAACAACCAGCATTTTCTTTCCATTGTTGCACACAATCTGGAAATCTGAACAGTATGGTCCCTAGCAGGCTCTGCCAAAGCTTGCTTAACCCAAAGATTTTTGAGTTTCTCCTCTCCTCCCACCATGACATTTGCCCCTTTCAAAAGGAGGGAACAGAGATTCATGTTTCCCCCTTTGGTTTGTTTTCAAGAATTAACTTGCACATACAAAGCTCAGGGAGATACTAAAAGCAACATCTGACAGGTGTCCTTATGATCTGAACATCTAGCCTTAGGCTATGTCTCCTAAGAAGCGCACGTCCAAAGCGCACCCCTGCAGCACACTCCACCTGTACCCCTTGAGCAGGACTGCTCTGCAGTTTTATTTTCACTGAGCATGATGAGACTCAAGAAGAAAAGTTGAAATCCTCAGAGGAGGGTGACCAGGCCAAACATTCTGTTGGTACTTAGTTTTGCTTTAATGTCTCTGTACTGACAGCGCGCGGAGAGTATCACAATGATATTGCTGCAGATTTCTTTCTTTCGTTCTTTTTCTTTTTCTTTTTTTGATACTGGGAATTGAACCCAGGGGTGCTTAACCACTGAGCCACATCCCCAGCCCGTTTTTTGTATTTTATTTAGAGACAGGGTCTCCTGGAATTGCTAGGTCCTCTCTAAATTGCTGAGGCTGACTTTGAACTCGTGATTCTCCTGCCTCAGCCTCTTGAGCCACTTGGATTACAGGCATGTGCCACCATACCCGGCTCCTGCAGAGTTCTTTGCCAGCTGGGTGCCACGTAGGCTTGCCAGTAGGAGACACTCTCATGGATTAGAAGCGGGAAAGAGGTAGGAGCCACAGTGTTTCCGGTAGTAGTAGATTCAATGAGTGTTTCCTGGGCTCCTGACTTCCTTTTCGTCCGTAATGATGTCAGTTACAGAAATGTCAGCATCAAGGTAGGCTTATGGACTTTTGGGTGACACTATGATCCTACTTCTGCTCCTACAGCTGTGGTCAGTAGTGGCTTCCTTATCTAACTAATTGCTGATAACAGGATTTGTGCAATTTTGCTCCAGTCCCTATATAAAATTCCTCTGTTTGAAATATCTGAAGTGGTTTCTGTTGCCCTGATTACTGACCAATACAAGTGCCCACTTAAATGCCAGAAGAGAAGCCTAAAATAAATCTGAGTCAGTTACCTGAATTTTATATATATATAAATTACACAGAATGGTAGGTTCCATGGTGGCATATCTGTACATGCATATAACATAATTTGATCAATTCCATTTCCAAATACCTCACTTGCCCTAATCCTCTTCCTTTACCCTAAGATCTCCTGTTGAGAGCCACAGCTAGAAGTTGCTGGGGCCGCTGTGAGCCAATCATCAGGTGGCAGCTGGAAGTTTGCTGGCAGCTGGAAGTTTGCTGAGGGCCACAGCCAGAAGGGGCCCCAGCAAACTTCCAGCTGTGGCTCTCAACAATCTCCCTTCTACTTTTATTAGATATTTTCTTTGGACTCTTTGCTTTTGTCAAATGAATTCAAGACACAATCTAGGCTGTGACTTGGATATAGAAGAGTTTGGTTGCACATAATTTCAGAGTGAGAATGGCTGATGCCAACCCAAGCCAGGCCAGGGAAGTTGTCTCATGCTGGCCCCTAGAGGATAACATCAGATTTTGGTCTTACTGTTGAAGTAACTGCCCCAGACACTGAGTAGTCAGGAAGGAGTCTTTGGGGGTAAAGCACATTAGCAGACTGAACTAAACTGTTCTTTGGACAACAAGCAAACACAAAGTACCCAGGATCCAGGCTTCTAAGGCCAACTGATTTGCCCACCCCTCCTCCCTCACTCTGATCCTTTAGGTCAGATCTATCTGGTCTTAGGACCTGAGTTATCTCTGGATTCAGGGACTTTAGGCCTGAGAGCCTGGAGATGTAGTCCCAGGCTGGGATCTGTGTGACCTCAAGCAAGTCAATCCATCTCTCAGGCCTCATCTATAAAATGGGGAATGGAATGAGAATGTTCTCTAAGGGAGTTCCTGGCAGCTCTCAGGGTTTATGTTTTAGTTAGCTTTTTCGAAGCTGTGACCAAAAGACTCAGCAAGAAAAACGCAGAGGAGGAAAAGTTTATTTTGGCTCATGGTTTCAGATGTTCAGTCCATGGTCAGTGGACTCCATAGCTCTATGCCTGAGATGAGGCAGAACATCATGGCAGAAAGTCTGGTGGAGGAATGTAGCTTAGGACATGGCAACCAATAAGCAGAAAGAAAGCTTCACTCACCAAGAACAAAACATAACCCCAAAAGGCACACCCCCAGTGACCTACTTCCTCCAGCCACACCTTACCTGCCTACAGTTACTGTCCAGTTAATCCATATCAGTGGATTAATCCACATCAGTGGATTAATCCACTGATTAGGCTGAAACTTTCATAAGCTAATCATTTCATCTCTGTAAATGATCCCCTGGAACAGTGGTTCTCATCCGCTTGAAGGAACTTCAAAAAACTTCAGTGCCCCAGATTTTTCAATTCAGCAGATAAAGGGGGTGTGAGAATTTGAATTTCAGGACATGCTCTCTGCAGGACTATCTCTGCAAATGTTTATGACTGTCCCTGGAAACTCTGCTCAATGCTATAGGACCCTGGACGATCTTGGTAGGAGTGTACCACACCTCTGCTTGCCAGTAGCTGCCTGAATAGCCAGCCAGAAAAGAGACAAAAGTCACATGGAAGCCATCAGTCTTGAAGTCAGTCTTTAGACAGAGACCAGGGTTAAGTCTAAGGCCAGCAAGCCAGGGATAAAGAAAGCTACTAAGCAAAGTTGGTGCTTACACTTCACTCATGCAATATTGATGCTGCCTTTAAAATACACTATCTGAACACCCGCTGCTCCTCCCCAAGCATGTGTTTCCTGGGGACTATGGAATTTTCTTACCCACACAGGAGGCTGGCCGGCCGCTCCAGGCCTTGTTGTCCATACATGTGACTGTCCGTTCCCCTTTCAATGTGTATCCTGGTGAACAATAGTACTCACACCGGGAGTTAAAGTAGGCACCATCAACACACTTAAACCCTCCATTTGCTGGCATAGCAAGGGTAGGGCATCGCTTTTCTGAAAAGGAAAATCAGATCTTCAGTATTTTTTTTCATTTTTGTCCATAGTGTTTCAGAATCCAGAAACTTTTATAAGCATACAGTGAAAAGTTCATTGAAATGGAACAGATGGAAGTAGAGAAGCAATGGCTGGCTATATGTCACACAGAAGAGATACAAAGTTTCAGGCCAGACTGGCTTAGGTTGGCATCTCAGCCAAGCCACTGTCAGAGGCTATTTCCCAGAAAAGTCTCAGACGAGGATTTGACTGTGAGTGGCGTAGTAAGAAAGTGCTCCCAGGGGAGACCGGTAAAGAGAAGGGGAAAGCAGGACAGGGAAGGGGAGGAAGCCAAGCAGGGGGTGATCCCCAGCATAGTCAATATCAGCCTGCAGGGTGATTGACAGCTCTGAGCCTGTCTGACTCCAGGCAAGGAGGCTGGCCTTTGTTAATCCTTTACCACTCAGACATTGCGCAGCTCTCTGCCTGTGGGGGATGCTTTCCCTTGTAAGAAAAAACAGAGAGGAGTCCTCTGAAAGAGCAACAAGGTGGACCGAGCAAATCTTTTTTTTTTTTTTTTTTTTTTTGCGGGGAGTTCCAGAGATCGAACTCAGGGGCACTCGACCACTGAGCCACATCCCCAGCCCTATTATGTATTTTATTTAGAGATAGGGTCTCATTGAGTTGCTTAGCACCTCGTTTTTGCTAAGCCTGGCTTTGAACTCATGATCCTGCTGCCTCAGCCTCCCAAGCTGCTGGGATTATAGGCGTGCACCACTGCTCTTGGTTCTGAGCAAATCTTTAAGGGCAAGGTGCTCAGAAGTTGGGGAACAGGTGAACCAGCCTGGTAAAAACGCACTGGGGAGATTTGGGTGAAACATTGGTAAGTGTCCACTGCAGTCACCCAGTTGCATAATCTGCATGGCCTGGATCAACTGGCTGCAGCCCTGAGTATCAGTTTCCCCAACAAAGACTGGCACCCTTGTTTCTAGGGATCATTGCAAAATTTGAATGTTTGTGAAATGCTAGGCAAACACTACGTGTTCAGTAAGTGGTGGCTGCTTTGAGTAACCAGGGCATCTAAAATGTGCCTCAACAATGCTGTACCACAAACAGCTTTCTTAGCCTCTGTGTGTCATTTTTTTCTCAATCCCAACATCTCTTTAGGACCCAGAATTTACTGAACAAACATCAACTATTTGCCACACTCTCTTCTGTCCTTTCCCCAGACAGCTGATCGCACCCTTTCTGAAAGGAGCCCTGTCAAGTCCAGCATGTCTTAGAAACCCACTGGCTGCCACTCACAAGGGGAGCTTTGCTCATCAACATTCATTGAAAAGCCCTTATCTCAGACAAAAAAACTTCTGACTCTGATTGTCCCTGAGGACCAGGCACAGGACTGGGTTACTCACGTTTGCAGATGACCTTGTCGGACCACCGCTTGTTTGACTGGCAGATGAGCTGGGAAGAGCCATGTAGCTCATATCCCTTCTGACAGCGAATGTCACACCTGGTTCCCAGGGCTGTTTTGTAGTATCCTCCTTGAGGGGCTCTGCAGTACACATCCCCGTACTTCACCTTGATGGGGGAGCACCAAGGAGTGTCTACAGGTAGCAGAAACAAAGGAGGGGAAAATAGGAAGTAACATATTCAGAAAACGCATCCTCTCACTCCTGCAGTCCCAACCTGTTTACATTCCAAATGTTGGACCTCCAGTAGCACCCAGTTACTGTGGATGTCTCTGGACAAGGAGAGTATGATCTAGGGGTCAGACAGAGCTGAATGTGATTCCAAGTTCCTTAAAACCTAGCTGTGTGATCTTGGACAAGTTACCCTACCTCTCTAACCTATGCCTATAGCCAATAGGGCTGTTAGAAGGACTAAATTTAAAAAATGTCTGTTCATCACTGACCACAGTGCCTAGCACATAGTAAATGTTCAATAAATGCTTTGTCTTTCTAGTATTTCCCTTAACTGGAAACATAAATCTCTTCAGGGTCCATTGATATGATTGTGAACTCTAACTCTAGCCATAGTGTATGTGAGGGTGTCAGTAATATACATATCACTATAAAAAAAAATCACATACAATGTTTTCTGTTAATTTGATTTAAGTTACAATTTCCAGGTGTTTGCAACAGCATATAATTTTGGCTTCAAGCCACAGAACAATTGCTCCTCATAGGGAAGCAACTTCCCTTTTCAGATGTCCCTAATTATGCCCCATTTAGGTAAGACAGTGACACTTTTCCAGATGGCAAAGTTGCAGGGTGTTTTGATTTCAGTCTTATTGTTGCCCAGAGCACACCTAGAATGACACTAATAAATCAGAACTTGTCCCTTGGCTCTTTGAAAGCCATTAAACACAAGGGCAAGACTAGCTTCTTGGTGCAGAAGTTCCCACAATCCATAGGGGCCTGTGACAATCTCCCTTAACTCTGCCAGACACATTGAATGTGAACAAGAGCCCCTACCGTACAGCGCTTGTCTTGTCCCACTGCCACAGCACCTGAGCTGTCAGCGAGTGGGGTAAGTCTGCCATCGTGTGGCCAGGAAGGAGGATAGGCCGCAGTTCACCTTCCCAGGATTTTACTGAGCTTGTCACCGCTTGTCAGCCACAAAAAACAAAGGTCTTGTCTAGGGCCCGGATTATGCTTAGCGTTAGATCACTTGCCTAGCACGGGCGGGACTTCAACACCTTATAGAAATAAAGCCATTGTTGGGGCTGGGGTTGTGGCTCAGCGGTAGAGTGCTCGCCTTGCACATGCAAGGCCTGGGATTTGATCCTCAGCACCACATAAAAATAAATAAATGAAAAATAAAGTTATTGTGTACAACTACAAAAAAATCAACAAAAGAAATAAGTCCATCTACACCTAAAAATATTTTTAAAAAAAGGTCCTGTCTAGGTCTTAGGCATGCATCACTTTTTAACGTTTGTGCTTTCATATTTCCTTTGACTAATACTTTTATCATATAATGTTTTGCAGACAGTTTTCAAGAGGGTCCTAAGCTCAGGACTTGAGTAATATTCCCTGGATTTTCTGATTTAAAGTGATATTCTGACAGCTTGCCCTGAGAGCTGATTAAATTCATGTGGATATAAACTCGAGGAAGCTCACACCAGTTCTGCAGACTTCCTTAAACAGTTTCCTTCCTCTAAGGGTTTTATGCATATAGTCTGTATATGTACTACATATATCTGTGATACATGCAAATATAAGCAGCATATACACACATCACAAATTCACATGCAATTAGCCAATTTTGCCTCCTATTCTGAGTCTTCAAATTCTCCTAGCAGCGCTGGCCAAGAAAGCTGTAGTGTTGTCAACATGGTGGGGGCCGGGCAGGGAATCTTGTTTTCATTTATTTGCAAAAGAAATTTCTTTTGGGTTACTTTCCAAGACAAATCTTTGGAAGATATTTTGACAGTTCAACAGCTCTGCAGTGATAGTAATTAAAATGTCAGTGAATGACTTGAATTCAAAGTGCCTGCAAGCAGCATGAATTAATGGGAATTAACAAAATGTTCAACACAGAGGTTTAGAAAAAGAAAGCTCTTGTGCTGCTTTAGTTAAGATGGGGTTTACTAAGTAGAATATAAATCGATTATTCTAGAAAGCCTTTTCAACCCCCTGGGCCAATGTGGAAAGAAAGCACTCTAGCTAAATGGAGTTCAGGAGGTAGGCAACGTCATGTAGCAGTCTAATGAGCTACTAGCTGACTCTGGCTGTGAACCAAAACACCTTTTCAGACCCAAGTGTAATGTTGGCTATCTGTGTGACTCTGACAAGTCAGTCACCCACTCTCTATGTCCTTGGTTCTTCATCTGTAAATGGGATAATACTGACATATCTACATACCTCCCCCTTCCCTAAATTAGTATGAATATATGATGAGATTTCAAGTAAAAGAATCAAAAGTGGGCTGGGGTTGTGGCTCAGTGATAGAGCTCTTGCCTAGCATGCACAGGGCACTTGGTTTGATCCCCAGCACCACATAAATGTAAAATAAAGATATTTGTCCACCTAAAACTAAAAAATAAATATTTTTTTTTAAAAAAATAATCAAAAGTGATGCTTGCCACATACTGGGAATCCAATAAGTGGCAGTTAAATTTCTCTTTCTTTCTTCTTTTACTTTAATTTAACTTGAAAACACTTACTGAGCATATACTCTGTGCCAGGCACTGTGCAGGGACCTGAGAGTCTAGAGCTAATAAAGGTTCACATCTATTTTTTTTTTTTTAACAGTTCTGGGGATTGAACCCAGGGTGCTCTACTACTGAGCTACATCCCAGCCCTTTTGATTTTCTTATTTTGCTAATATGCCCAAACTGGCCTTGAACTTGCAATTCTCTTACTTCAGGCTCTCAAGTGCTGGAATTTTAGGCATGTGCCTCCCGCCACGCCATCTCTAACTTTTAAAACTAGAAGACTTTAAGGGTTGGGGGTGTAGCTCAGTAGTAGAGTGTTTGCTTAGCATTCATGAGACCCAGGGTTCCATTCCCAGCACTGAAAAAAAATGTAAAGATTTAATTGTATAAATTTAAAGTCTACACCATGATTTTTTGATGTACATATACATAGTGAAATGATCACTACAGATAAACAATTTTACTGAAAATGGAAACAGTTTCTCAAAAAGGATTTATTCCTAACATACAGAGGGCAGGCTCTAGGACAGGGACATATGCTAGCTATGTGGTCTACCTTCCACTTTGCAATGCTATAAAGTTAGGGTGGATACTGGGAACAATGATCTGAGGTTATAGTTAACCTGTTTTGTATATGTGAAGGTTCACTGTGTGTATTATAGGAAGATTTTTCAACAAGCAATTCAAAAAAAGTTTTATTTTAAAAACCCTGAATTTTTAAAAAGTTGTATGAAGCAGAGCATCTCCTTACCCCACATATCTGATTGACATATTTGTACTTGACTGGTTAATTCCAGAAGCTATGAAGATAGGAGCTACAAATAGGAACAACTTCTGCATTCAGAAGTCTAAGGAAACATGGTTACAGTGGGCAGCATTCCTGCTCATAGGCACTATTTAGAAAGATTGCTCACTTCTGTGGAAAATAACAGAAGTTGTTTTCCTGAAGGATGCTCTTTAGGCTGACCATACTGCCCTGACTCTCCTATGTCTCAGACATATCACAACAGAGAAGGGCAGGGTCCTCTTGCAAAAATGGGGACAAATTTCCTGGGAAAAATGCCACAATATAACTTTATTAACCAATTTTCTTCAAATTCTCCCTCCACTGTAAGAGGTAAGAGGAACCAGTTTGAGAGAGAGAGAGAAAGAGAGAGAATCTAAATTTACCTTTATTTTCCCCAGGGCTCTCCAGGTCTAAGAGCAATGTTTCATCAGTAGAAATATTTGTGAACATACTTACCTGAGCCTGCATAGAAGGGTCTTGATTAGGCTTTTTATACCTGCTGGGGGTGGATTGTTGGAAATGTATAGAGATGGAGGCCTTTATCATTAAGTCTCATTTGAGTGACACACTTTACTTATCATTTTAGGAGCCATGCTGGGCTCAGAAAGAGCATGATGAAAGGAGCTTATGAAAATCAAGTTTTCTCATTCCCCATTCAGCTCAGTACATTAGCAGCACTGGGTCCAGACTTGACCTTGGAGGGTTTACTCTGGATGATTCTGGCTGTAATGTATGAATCAGGCAGAACTCAGGGCTTGATTTTCACTTTTGTCAGCTAGAGCTTGCCTTTGCAGAGTGAGGACAGTAAAGAAACTTAGGAGAATAAAATGACCATTAGGTACTGATGGGTAATACATAGGAGATTTCCAAATGCGCTTTTTTGTTCTCTTTATTTGGCATTTTTTTTTTCTTTTTTAATGGGAGCACATGTGCGCTTATTTTTAATTTTTCCCCCTTGTACAGTGAATTAGAACTTAAACACATTGTCTGGTCACTTTATTACAGTCTACTCCACAGGGCAAAATGGAAAGTTCTCCTGGCATCAGCGGATCATCATTAGCACATAAGCAAAGCATTCACCTTTATATCTAGCGTGTGAATACCCGACTTCATCGTCTTCTAGCGGTGAGTCTCCCGATCCTACAATAAAAAAAAAGAACAGAAACTGCAGCAAGAAAAGCCACAAGGTATGGACACGTATTTCAAAGCATTGCCTGGGCTTAGTCCATGCAAGAGGTGCTATTAGAACGCAGAGCGGAGAGCAAAAGTTTCTGCTGCCATTCATGAAGGGACAGGGGACCTCTCAGAGTGAACCTGGCTGGGCGGAGATTGCCAAAGCCATTTAAAATGAGCCTTGAACCATTTTGGAATCACCATATGCCAACTGAAATTCTGGAATAAGGAATGAGAGGGAGTCAACTTCACTCTGAGAAGATGCCAGTGTATATGAATCTCATGCCAGGGAAGACGCAGTAAAATGTGTGACTCAGACACAACCCACAGTTTCTCCAGGAGAAAAGGAATCCCAATAGGATCACGTGTTTTTGGCATCTGAAAACTGGTTCTTGTGAAATGAATTTGGGTGAGTGATAAGGTGATAAGTCAAATGTCTTATCTAAATGTCAAAAAAATAATTCAAATCTTCTTTGGTATATTTCTAGGAAATAAGGTCTGAAGCAGATGATCTAGATGTTTATTCAGAACCTCTCACCAAGCCATGGATAAAATAAAAAATATTATAATGAGTCTTTGTACTTCTCCAAATAACCAAAGTCCCAGGGAGAAAGTCTGTGTATTATTTTGAAATGAACTCACTTGGAAGTCGAACCTGAATTGTTTTTGCAATATTAAGTATTGAATTTCAGCCGGGCGTGGTGGCACACGCCTTTAATCCCAGCGGCTCAAGAGGCTTTTGTGAGTTCAAAGCCAGCCTCAGCAAAAGCGAGGTACTAAGCAACTCAGTGAGACCATGTCTCTAAATAAAATACAAAACAGGTCTGGGGACGTGGCTTAGAGGTTAAGTGCTTCTGAATTCAATCCCCGGTACCTCCCCCCCAAAAAAGTATTGAATTCCAGGGATCAGTGGATCTTTAATCCTCGAGGTGGTAGCAATTTCTAAATTTCAAAACAGCAATCTGAACTTTAGAGAACCTCCCTCTAAACTTCAGAGTCTGATCACCAACCCTCAAGTTAACACCATATTGACCACACATTTGCCTACAGGTACCAGCAATTGTAACAGAAAAGAAAATTGTAACAGAAAAACTCTCTTCTATGAAGTTATTCAAATCCCCAGGCAGGATGAACTAATAAGCAATGGTCCCCATTCCACTGGTATTCTGGATGAGAGATATAGAGTGTGGAAATTGAAAGTGAAGAGGTGATGACAGCTGGACCATGTCCATTTGGAAAAGACTCCCCAACTAGAGAAACCCTGTTCTGCATTTTGCATTGTTGCAGATTTCCTCACCTGGTCTCTGGCCACCCAAGCATGTACAAAATTACAGACTATTCATTGTCCCATATTTTTTAAAAAGTGAACATAAAACCCAGAAATGTGAATCAAAAGCCTGTGCTCAAACCCCTTGATCCAAGTCACTCCGCTGCTGGGAATCTATCCCAAGGAAACAATAGAACTGCATGTGAATCTTCAGTTATCCAAATTAAGCATGCATGGGTGCGTGTGCGTGTGTGTGTGTGCCCCCCCCACACACACACACATCAGATGCATGAGCACCAAACTCACTCTCTCTCACAGACACACACACACTTTCCATCAGTTATCATCCTGGTTAACCTGTCTACAGCATTTAGTATGAATAACCATCCGTCTATTCCATGAAGCTTTCTTCTGCACTGGATTCCAAACAACAACGCCTTCCTTATTCTCTTCCTTTTTTCTAAACAAACTCTCTACACAGCACCTCTTTTGGGGGGCACTTAACCCCTGAGCCACATCCCCAGCCCTTTTTATTTTTTTTATTTAGGGTCTCACTGAGTTACTTAGGGCCTCACTAACTTGCTGAGGCTGGTTTGAACTCTCAGTCCTCCTGCCTCAGCCTCCTGAGCTGCTGGGATTACAAGCGTGAGGCACCCCACCCAGCCCTGCAGAGCACCTCTTCATCAGCCTGCTATTTTTATATAAATATTTCTCAGAGGTCCAGTCTTGGTCCTTTACATATCTCAAGACTATTTTCCTGGGCTATCCTACCCATATAGTTGACTCAAATACACTCCTTGTACTGAGGACAGAGTCATTATTTCTAGCCTTGAACTTTTTTTCCCCTAAAAGTCAGTCTAGAATTTTCAACTGTTTTCTGGCTATTTCCATACTCATACTCAACCTGTTCAAAACCAGATTCCTTTTTTCACCACCAAATCTGTGCATCCCCAAACTGTTTCCCATTTATTACATCAGTTAACATCACCTTCAAGCTAATCTGCCACATGTAAAAATCCCAGCTTTTTATTCTCCTATCTTCTTCATATATTATATTCTGCATGGCCTAAACCTTTCAAATCTACCCCAGTCAAATTCACTTCCAGCTCTCCATTTTAAATGCCACTATCTTACTTCAAGTCAATAGTCTTTTTTCTTTGGCTTGTTTTATTTTTTAATGGATACATAATAGTTATATATATTTAGAATACAACATGTTGTTTTCATAGAAGTACACATTGTGTAATGGTCAAATCAGGGAAATTAGCATATCCATCACTTCAAACATTCATCATCTCTTTGTGGTGAACACATTCAAAATCCTCTCTTATAGGGACTTTGAAATATACATTATTGTTAACTATAATCACTCTACTATTGATAGAACACTGGAACTTATTACTCTTATCTAACTCCAACTTTATCTTTTATAATATTTTTTAGTTATCCATGGATCTTTATTTAATTTATTTATATGTGGTGCTGATAATTGAACCCAGTGCCTCACTCGTGCTAGGCAAATGCTCTACCACTGAGCCACAACCTAACCCCTAATTCCAACTTTCTACCCATTGCAGGTTAGCAGTTTCAATAAGACTTTTGCAATAGCCTCCTACTCAATCTCTCACTACTAGTCTCTGTTCACACTCCTAATACCACCTCCTTCCAAACACACACACACACACACACACACACGATATCCTTGAAATTACATTACCTTGGGAGTTAGTTTTTAAAACTCAAATCATATCATTCACTTATGCAAATACCTTTTGTGTTTGCCCATGTCTAAAGAATTAAATGTAGTCCTCAATATCACAGTTAAGGTACACTCAGTCCGGCCCCAATCCAGCCGACTTGCTCTCCAAATAACCCATGATATGATATTGTTTCTGATGGTGTTTCTGGGTCATTGCACCATGTTCTTCCCTCAGAATGACCTTTCCTTTGCTTTCCAAATCTGTCTTTCAAGTCTCATTTCAATGATAACTTTCCTGATCCCAAACATTAAAGCTTATCAAAATTTAAAATCAACAAATGGCAAAAAGATCAAGTTCCAAATGAAAAAATGTTCAAACTCAAAAATAAAGTGTAAATTAAAATCACTGAAACACAATCATGTAAACCTATCATGCTATCAAATTAAAAATAAAATTAGAACATTGCTGCTGTTGAATGGTTGATAAAATAAGCACTTTTTTTTCTAGTACTGAGGATTGAAGTCAGGGGCACGTGACCACTGACTGAGCCACATCCCCAGCCCTATTTTGTATTTTATTTAGAGACAGGGTCTCACTGAGTTGCTTAGCACCTCGCTTTTGCTGAGGCCGGCTTTGAACTCACAATCCCCCTGCCTCAGCCTCCCAAGCCACTAGGATTTCAGGCATGCACCACCATGCCCTGCTAAAATAAGCACTCTTATATTTAAGTGTATATGAATTGATAGATTCATTCTATATAAAAGAACTTACAGCCAAGCATCAAATTCTTTTAAATATGAAGGCCTTTAACTCAGTTATTTCCTGGAGTTTATAGCCTAAATAAGAATTATAAAACATAAAATAAAGAAGTACTGCATTAAATACACACATAAATATACACATGATGATGGGGATATGTCAAAAGGACACAGGAACCTACTGGCCAAAACCTAAACATTTGAGCCACAAAATTAAGTAGTATTGGACTATAACCCAAAATATAAAATAACTGTCCATGAATCCATACTCAAGTGAATAAGCAAGTAGAGAACAGACAAATCTTCCATGCAGAAGACTTACAAATAATTTATGTATATATTCCATCTTCAAGGGGGAGGAGCTTAACTCCCTACCCATTAAGTTGGGTTGCACATAGTGACTTCCTTCCATATAGTAGAATTTAGAAATGGGAGCAGTGGCAGAGAGTAACTTAAACCTGACAAACACCTTAGCCAGGTAATCAAAATCAACATCAATAGTGATTGGTCATGCTGACAGTATGTAATAATAAGAATGACACTTTATTTATGTGGTTTTCCTCCCCAAGACATATAACCCCAGTCTAATCATGAAAAAAAATTAGACAAATTCCAACTGAGGGCCATTCTACAAAATATATGACCAGTGTTCCTCAAAACTGTCAAGCTCATCAAAAACAAGGAAAATAAGCTGGACGCAATGGTGTAGGACTGTAATTGCAGTGATTTGAACAGCTGAAGTAGGAGGATGGCAAGTTCGAGGCCAACCTCAGCAACTTAGTGTGACCTCATGCAACTTAACAAGACACTGTCTCCAAATAAAAAACAAAAAGGAGTAAGTACCCCTGGTTCAATCCCTGGTACCAAAAAAAAAAAAAAAAAAGAAAAAGAAAGAAAGAAAGAAAAAAGAGGAAATTATGAGAAACTGTCAATGGTCAAGAAGAGAATAAAGAGACATGATCACTGAATTTCCATGCAATATCCTGCAAAAGGAAAAGGAATTCTAAATAAAGCATGGATTTCGGTTAATAATAATGCATTAATAATAATAATTAATAATAATAATAATAATGCATTGGTGCATTAATTGTGACAAATGTGCCATGCTAATGTAAGATATTAATAACAGAAGTATGGGAACTCTCTCCACTATATTCTCAGCTGTTATATAAATCTAAAACTAAAGATAAAAGTTGATTAAAAAAATCTCTATACAAATTTCTCCAAAGTTGGAGAGCAAGAAATATTAAAACTCCGAAACTCATTCCTCCTCTGAAATTCTATAGAACTTACTGGTTCACTAAATCAGTAGCACTTAGGGACATTACACTCAGGTTGTACTCCTCCAGCTTTGGTTGGCAGGATGCCTCTTATTGTCATTGTCTCGTATTGTATTGCCTCTCAGGAATTGTCATTACTTACAGCTGATAGGCAGGAAACCTCCAGAAAAGATTAGAAATACATGTGTTCATTGTTCCAAGTGTCATCTATTTCTAAATTAATTTTAGTAGAAATATAGTATGTTTCAAGTGGCTCTGAGGCACTATAAAAACAATGGCAGTGTTTTTATGCACTTGAAGTAAACAGAAATGAAAGCATAAATCCCAAGGTACTTACAATGGACTATTCCTCCCCCTAGGACCCAGAGTTCCCCACACCTGAGGTCTTTGCACATACTCTGCATAAGGGTAGATGCACAGTATGGAAGTGGCAGCTGTCTTGGGCAATCTTGGAAGTCTATGGTCAGAGTGGGCCTGCAGTGCCAACTTTTCTATAATGAAACAAAGTAACCAATGTGCCAAGATTCTCAATTGTCAGGCTGTCTATGAGTGCTGTCTTATGAGTGCAGCCTTAGTTCCCTAGCAATCTCATCTTTCCCTGAGCATTACAGCGTCACTGTCCACGACACTTAAGATTGATTGTCTGACTTGTTGCAGTGGCGCACACCTGTAATCCCAGTGGATCAGGAGGGTGAGGCAGGAGGATCGCAGGTTCAAAGCTAGCCTCCTAGTGGGCAACCTAGCAACCTTGTGAGACCTTGTCTCAAAATAAAAAAATAAAAAGGCTGGGGATGTGACTCAGTGGTTAAGCACCCCAGGTTCAATCCCTGGTTCCTGAAACAAAACAAAAACAAAGAACACCACCCACACAAACAGGCATGTCAAACAATATAGTAGACAGCTTTCAACCAAAGATTGTTTGTGAAAAAGGATCCTATATGTAAGTATCTATGAATAAATGAGCTATTCTAAATGTTATCTATAGGCACATATTTTCAGTATCTTCTGTATCCTTGTTTCTTTATTTTGGAGTCTGGAAGGTTGGAAAGTATAGTTCCTAGGACTCCCTTATCCCTAGCTTGTGGAGGATTCATTAAAGATTTGGAAGATGAAAGGGAAGGCACTATTCTCTTTCATAGTCTTGTACGTTTTAATGAGTGTGTTGGCAGCAGTTGGAAGCCAAGCCCAATGTCCCCTCACCAGCTTTGTTGGGCAGAAAGGATGTGGCACTGTCAGTGGCAGTAAGTCACAGCAGCAACAGTTTCCTAACCTCTAAATGACAGAAGTAATTTCTAGAATCTGGATTGAAACTGTGTTGATCTTCCATTGCTCCAGCCCTTCTGATTTTGTAAGTGTTTGTAAGTGCCTTATTTCCTGCATTAAATCCCTTTTACTGGGCTGGGGATATAGCTCAGTTGGTAGAGTGCTTGCCTTGTATGCCCAAGGCCCTGGGTTCAATCCCCACCACACACACACACACACACACACACACACACACACACACCCTTTACCCTAAAATACCTAGAGGGAATTCTGTTTCTTATATTAAAACTGAACAGATACTTAAGCAAATCAATTAATAAGCTAGTATATGATTTTATTAGCTGCTATAGTTTGAATCTGAAATATTGTCCCAAGGCTCATGTGTTGAAGGCTTGGTCCCCAGTGTGGTGGTGGTGGAACCTATATGAGGTGGGGCCTAGTGGAAGGAAGTTAGGTCTTTTAGCATGTGCCCTTGAAGGGGATACTGAAACCCTGGCCCCTCTTTCTCCCTCTCTCCCTCTGTCTCTCTGTCTCTGTCTCTATCTCTATCTCCCTGTTTTTTGGCTGCCCCCAGGCGAGCAGCCTCCTCTGCCATGCCCTCCCCACTATGATGTTTTGCCTTGTCACAGGCCCCAAAAGCAATGGAGCCATGGATAGAAACTTCTGAAATCATGATCCAAATTGAACATTTTCTCTTTTTTTTTAAAGAGAGAGAGAGAGAGAGAGAGAGAGAGAGAGAGAGAGAGAGAGAGTTTTTTAATATTTTTATTTTTTAGTTCTCGGCAGACACAACATCTTTGTCTGTATGTGGTGCTGAAGATCGAACCCGGGCCGCATGCATGCCAGACAAGCGCGCCACCGCTTGAGCCACATCCCCAGCCCAGAACATTTTCTCTTTTAAGTTTATTTTTCTTAGGTACTTTGTCACAGGGACAGAAATCTAACACAGCAGTTTTCTCTTACTAACTGGACACTACCCTAACACAGGCCACACTGTTATCTATCTGTAAGTTTTTTGAAGATGGGAGAAAGCATTGTGCATGCATATGGAAGAATAAGGAAAAGAAAAACTGCCAAATGTCTTTTTCCTAATTAGTCTATCTCCTCACTTAATAGCATGTTGATTTCTGAGCAATGGAATCCACCTGGATAGGAAATAACACACACTGAGTACCTATGATATACACTACACCAGACAACTTCTATGCATTATCTCCTGTTATCTATATAATAACCCAGGCAGGTCAATGTCATTATTTTGGATTTACTAGTAGGGAAAACAAGTCTAAAAGGTCTTAAACTACTTGTCCAAGGTTATGTCACTTGGTAAATGGTTAAGTGGTAAATCAGGGATTCAAATCCAGTCTGCCTGATCTCCAAATCTATCATGTTCTTTTCCCTAGAACTTACTGCCTTCTCCTTCTGCATTTTCACACAAATGAGATAATAGGCTTTGGGATTATTGATAAGCAAACAGCAAATGGCCTCTTCAATTGGTATGCCAAAATGGGCCTCACCAAAGCAAAGGGAAGAATCTGTGTGGTAGAAGCTGCTGATTGCCTATCCAGCTGCCATTCTCTCCTTTCTTCTTCTTCTTTTTTTTTTTTGATTTTTGCAATTGTCAACGGACCTTTATTTTTTTTTTTTCATATGCAGTGCTGAGAATTGAACCCAGGGCCTCACATATGCTAGGCAAGCACTCTATCACTGAGCCACAACTCAAGCCCTCTCTCTTCTTAATAAAATATGTCAGATTAGGTTCAGCTACAATCTGCCCCTTTCCAGGAGATGAACCATAATGGCGCTAAATCAAAACTTAATCCCCCCTTTCCAATAATTGTATCAGGAATAGGCATATCATCCAGAATTTGACAAATGAAAATAAGTTGCTTTGGAGAAGGGGGGGTCTCACCAGAAGGATCTTTCTCCCTGACAAAAGAGAGAACTGTAAAAGGAGAAAAATCTTCTCTCTTCCCTCTCTTCCTGCTTTGGAGACTATGGTGTAAAGAGGAACACTTGAAACTGTAGTAGCCATTTTGCAAGCATGAGGTAAGAGGTCTCAGGACTAAATATTTTCGGGTGAAGATGGTAGAGTGCATGGATAAAAATAATCTGGAGTCTTTGGCTACTAGGTTAATTTTAGACTTCTCACCTCCATAGTTGTTAGGTCAACACTAAGTATCCCTTCAGTTTTAACCACTGTGAATAGCACTGGTTGTTACTTTCAGCTGAATGCATCCAAAGGGATATACAAATGAATGGAAACTTTCCTGCTTATTATGAATAGGAGATTTTTTTTTTAAAGCAGAAAGAAAATAAAAGGGTATTAGTTGCCACTCCCAGGAAATTTCCAGTTTATATCCAACCTGAACATATACATCACTTCTAAAAAAATGACTGATCTAAAAAATAGACATCCTGAAGGATACAATAAGATCAGACAGACTTACTATGTTCAATAGGTTGCACTTACTAAAGGAGCAAACAAATTCATGTATGTTACCAAAAGATTTTCCAGAGGATTAAAATTAAAAAGGAAGAAAAATAGAGAGGTGGAAGACGGAGAAAGAGAAGTTTCCTAGTATAGCTCTATTTACAAAAAGCCATCATTCCTTTAGGATTCTGTTAATTGAGGTTTTATTATGATATAACTATTAATCAGCCTGCATATGGTTCACATTACCACTCTTTAGAAAGAACGCTTTAGTGCTTTCTCCACACAAATACAATTTATACTTTGGCTAAGAAAGCAGAAACTCAGATTCATTCTGGGTGCAATGGTACATGCCTGTAATCCCAGCTACTTGGGAGGCTGAGGCAGGAGGATTGTAATTTCAAGACCAGTCTCAGCCATTAGCAAGACTTTCAACAACTTAGCAAGACTCTGTCTCAAAATTTAAAGAGAAAAGGTGGGGAGGCTGGGGATGTAGGGGGGCTGGGGGGACTCAATGGTAAAGCGCCCCTGGGTTCAGTCCCTAGTATCCAAAACAAATAAACAAACAAAAAAGATATCCTATAGGGAGATAAATCATGTGTATAAATCACTCGGTGGTAGGAACTATGTCTTCAACTTGAAGATGTAGGCTCAGAACAGGTATGCAGAAAAGCAGAAACTATTAATGAGACACTTTTCAAAATTAGTGGCAGAGTAACAGATGATGACCTAAGGTAAGAAAGACCTCCTATTTCAAGTGGAATAAAAAGAGCCAGGAAGACTGATCTAAGTCTTCTGTTAATCATGTGGAAGAGATTGAAGAAAATGTTTACTACCAATGTTTTATTTGGGAGAGAAGATTCAGAATCTTCTGATGGGACAAGTTTAGATGCCTCTTCTTCTCTGCCACCATCCCAAAGCCCCTACATGAGTCAACAATCAACATTTCAAACTATTAGCCCAATTTAGTGGATCATGAACAGTGTTTTGAATGGGATCTGAAAATGTCAGGGTGCACTGCATCTAGTAGGGATAAATACTACTTGGTGCAGCTTTTGTTTCAATTCTATAGGTGTATGTGTTGTGTGCAGGAGGGTCCCAGTTTTCATGGCACAGTATAATCTTATGCCTATTGTCCCAGAATTATTATTTTTTCCCAGTTTTACCAAGGTATAAACAAAAACTGTAAATATTTATGATGTGCAGAGTAGCGTTTTTTTGTTGTTGTTGTTTTGTTTTTTAAAGAGAGAGCGAGAGCGAGAGAGAGAGAGAGAGAGAGAGAGAGAGAGAGAATTTTTAATATTTATTTTTTAGTTTTCGGCGGACACAACATCTTTGTTTGTATGTGGTGCTGAGGATCGAACCCAGGCCGCACTCATGCCAGGTGAGTGCGCTACTGCTTGAGCCACATCCCCAGCCCCAAAGTAGCGTTTTGATACCCGTACACACTGTAAAATAATCACCACAATCAAGCTAATTAGCATGTCCATTATGTCACATGGTTGTTATTCACCATTATTGTTGAGAGCCACAGCCGAAGGGGCCCCAGCAAACTTCCAGCTGCCGGCTGATGATTGGCTCACAGCGGCCCCAGCAACATCTAGCTGATTGGCTCCTCTGCGGTGATGCTCATTGGGCTGTTTCCCTGCCCTTTCAGACCACGGAGCTGCTCATTGGGGGACTTTTTTGGCTCCGCCCACGTGACCCAGCCAATCGGCCTCAAGAGCAGGAGGATTGTGGGAGAGGGAGAGAAGCTTGTGTGGGAGAGAGAGGCTTGTGGAAAGCCGGTGGTGGCAGTTGAGGCTCTGAGGGTTTTTCCTGAGAGGCTGTTTTGTTTGGCGTGTGTGGTTCTAAAAATAAAGTTAGTTTCTTTTGACAAGTGGCTCCTGATTGTGCCCAGCCAGACTGCGGCACATTATGACTATGAGTACTTTCACACTCAAAATTTTCCTGATTTGGATAATAAATAATATATTCACTATAATAACAGTTCACAGTGGTGTGTATTTCTTCATGTGAGTCTTAGTCAAAAGAACTAGAGCTGGGAGCTAGGGAGACTGAGGCAGGAGGAACACAAGTTTAAAGCCAGCCTCAGCAACTTAGTGAGGCCCTAAGCAACTCAGTGAGACCCTGTCTCTAAATAAAATACAAAAAGAACTGGGGATGTGGCTCAGGGGTTAACACCCTGGGTTTAATCCCTGGTACAAAATCAAACAAGAACAAAAAAAAATTCTAGAAGCAGAGTAACTTAGAACACTTTGAAACCTATAGATTTGTCTAGTTAATTTTTTGCTTCTTCCCTCAACATGAAGGAAATCTGAGGATCGGAGAAAGGCCTTGGGGGTGGTGCTTGAAGGTGGAAGTTTTCCTTTTCCCCTGATTTGTTCAGGACATAGATGTTACATCCCATGAAATGCCAAGCAGGTACAGAGTTTTCTCAACTACTCTTGGTTGTCCCCTCTGGTAGGATGCAATTCTATGAGCCCTTGGATTCATTAAGTTCCTGCTCCACCATTAAGTGTATGATTCTGACTGAAGAAACTATTTTTCTGCACTGAGCTACAGCCCCAGCCCAGAACACTCTAATCTTCAAACTCTAGTTGTGATAATGGTACTCAGGCAAATCAACTGGCCCTCCTCCTTCTCCAATTAGCAATAAATAATTAGCATGGCGATGACTTTTAAATCCATCAGGTTCTTTAATTTCCATTGCCTCTGTAAGTCCTCTTTAACTCCATTCATTCGATAGGTATCATTCAGTAACTAGATGCAAGTAAACCAGAGAAGAGCAGTTTGCTACTATGTTCACGACTATATTCTCAGTTCAGAGAATAAAATAGCAATCACAGAGGAAACAAGAATTGAACTCTTCTGACACTAAATCTCATGCAATTTCACAGCTACAAATGGTTCCTGACTAATGATGGTTCTACTTACCATTTTTTAACTTTATCATGGTGGAAAAGTAATATGCATGTGGGACTGGTGTTGTGGCTCAGTGGTAGAGCGCTTGCCTAGCACGTGTGAGCACTGGGTTTGATCCTCAGCACCACATAAAAATAAATAAATAAAATAAAGGTATTGTGTCCATCTACAACTAAAAATTATATATATATATTAAAGTGATATGCATGCATTTGGTAGAAATGGAAATCCAGATGTCGAATTTGGGTCTTCTCCTGGGCTAGCAATATGCAGTCAAATCCTGTCTCTGGATGCTGGGCAGTGGAGACCACACAGCTCCTGCTCAGCCATACAGTCACAAGGGGGAAATAACAGACATTCTACATTATGCTGTGTTGCTAAGCTGGGATGGTTGGTAGGTTAGGAGGATTAAATGCGTTTTAAACTTACGATATTTTCAACTTACAGTGGACTTATCTGAACATAACCCCATTGTACGAACTTATTTCTATCTTTAAGCTTTTGCAGTTCTGTTCCTGTTTTAAAAGGTATTTCAAAGCCCAGATCCCTTAGTCTCTCTTCTAGTCATTTTAAATTCCATTCACTTTGATGTGCTCTGTTTAGGTTTTTTGCATTGTACTCATGTTGTTTTGGATTTTCAGAAGTCGTTTCAAATGTGTGTAGGTTCTGCCTTGGAAGTTCTGCCTTAGCAAACTCTTCTGGGAATACGATGGGGGTTTGTTTCCTCTATTGCCCTGCTGAAACCAACAAAGTGTCTCTCTCCCTAAGAAGCCTTCTTCACAAGGATTCTTCTCTCCTTGAGACTTTAATCTGCTCATCTGCTCAAGCTGTTTCCCCAGTGTCAAAAATGGGACATACCTCTCCCTCCTTGTGAAGGCTGTACTTACAGAAACAGATACTGTATTTAAGGTTCAAAAAAAACTGCCCAAATAAAATGGTGATGGATACATAGTTCTTGGCAGTCAACCAGTGGTATAATTTACAAAATTCTGGCACATCATAGCAAAACTGAGAATAACTGGATTCAAAAAAAGAGAGGTACAAAGAAAAGAAAATCATCACACAGTGTACTGAGATGGTAGGCAGCAAATCTTTAATTGCCACCTACAGAATATTTTAATACAGTAGATTAAATGACAGAGAATAAGAAGAGATTGTAAGGAAAGAATACTTCCAGAAAACAGCCCTGAAATGAACATCATGAAATGTCAGGTTTCATGAGTGACAGGTTGCAGCCTGTTTAGCTGAAACCTAGAGTTTCTGCCTTCTGGAACATTCTCTGATTCCCCAATAGAGGACAGAACACCAGCATCCAAGGACAAAAATTTAAAGTTTGCTTAAAGTCTTTCACAGAGGTTTAATTTTCTTTGTTTTGGGGTTTTCAGTTTTTGTTTGTTGGTTTGTTTTTGTTTTTGTCTTGTTGACTTTGCCTGTGGAAGAGGGTAGAATGGTTTCTTTGCTGGGTTGCTTCACTCTTTTTTCTTTCTTTCTTTCTTTCTTTCTTTCTTTCTTTCTTTCTTTCTTTCTTTCTTTCTGACAGTGGAAAGCATTACAATTCTTACTACACATATAAAGCACAATTTTTCATATCTCTGATTGTATACAAAGTATATTCACACCAATTTGTGTAGCTTCACTCTTTTTTTAAGAATTTTTTTTAGTTGTAGATGGATGCAATACCTTTATTTTATTTATTTTAATTTTTATGTGGTGCTGAGGATCGAACCCAGTGCCTCACACATGCTAGGCAAGTGTTCTACCACTGAGCCACAGCCCCAGCCCAGCCTCACTGTTTTGGAAGCATCCATTGTCCATTCAGTGCTCTCAAACTGACAGTCACACACTGGCTGCTGTCAGTTATGATCTTCACTGGGAGGCTCAAGTTCTGGGGGAAGAGGACGGTGGAACTGAACTGATGGCAATTCTGGTTTTCAAAATGATAATCTGCAGGCCTTGTACAATACCTGTTGAGGAAGCACACAATGCCTGGTGCCACCACTTTCTAAGTGTGATTGGCATCTATTGTGTTTTCAGGGGAAAATGACTCCTGTGTTTTTTCTTTTCTTTTTTTCATGTTTATTGGTATATTATAATTACAGGTAACAGTGGCATTCATTATTACATATTCATACATGCACATTATATAACAGTATAATTTGGTCAGTTTCATTCCTCGGTATCTCCTCTTTCCCTCTCTTCCTCCCTTACCCACTCCTCTTCCTCTACTCTTCTGGTCTCCCTTCTAGTTGCACATGGCAGGCATCCCCCACCCCCAGTCCCCTGCCACCTTTCTCTTCCTTTTTCCTCTCTAGCTCCCACATATGAGAGAAAACACGTGATCTTTGACTTTCTGAGTTTGACTTATGCCTTTAACATAATGGTCTCTAGTTCCATCCATTTTCTTGCAAATGACTTAATTTAATTTTCCTTTATGGATGAGTAAAACTCCATTATGTATATATACTACATTTCCTTTATCTACTTTTTAATTCTTTAAGATAAATACCAAGGAGTGGTACAGCTGGGTCATATGGTGGTTCCATTTGGAATCTCTTGGGGAACCCCCATCCTGATTTCCATAATGGTTGTACTAATTTATAATCCCACCAACAGTGTAAAAGTGTTCCTTTTACCCTTTTACCTATGTCTTCTCCAGCATTTATTGTATGAACTTTTTGGTACCAGGGATTGAACACAGGGGCTCTTAATCATTAAGCCACATCTCCAGACCTTTTTAAAATACATATTTTATTTGAGACAGGGTCTCACAAAGTTGCTTAGGGCCTCGCTAAGTTGCTGAGGCTGGCTTTGAACTTGTAGCCCTCCTGCCTCAGCCTCCCCAGCCACTGGGATTACAGGCATGTACCACTATGCCCAGTTTTGTTGTACAAATTCTTGATGGCTGCCATTCTGATTGGAGTGAGAGGAAATCTCAGTGTAGTTTTTATCTGCATTTTATCTGCTAACAATGTTGAAGATATTTTCATATATTTGTTGACTATTTGAAGTTCTTCTTTTGAAAAGTGTTTGTTTCATTCATTTGCCCATTAATTGGGTTATTTGTTTTTTTTAAAGTTTTTTGAGTTCTTTATATATTCTGAATATTAATCCTGTGTTAGAAAAGCAGCTATCAAAGATTTTCTCCTATTCTGTAGATTCTCTTTTCACATTCTTGTTTCCTTTGCTATACAGAAGTTTTAAAATTTGATGCCCTCTCATTTATTAACTTTTGGCATTATTTCCTGAGCTTTAGAGATTCTACTGAGGAAGTCACTGCCTGAGCTTATATTTTGGAGTGTCGACCCTATATTTTCTTTATGTAGTTGCAAAATTTCTAGTCTAATTCCTAGGTCTTTGATCCATTTTGAGTTGTCTTTTATGCAGGGATAAAGGAGAGATAAGGGTCTAGTTTCATTCTTCTATATATGGATATATGGTTTTCCAGCACCATTTATTAAAATGGCTGTCTTTTCTCCAACATATGTTTTTCATACCGTTGTCAAGGATCAGATGACTGTATCTGTTCGGGTTTATCGTTGTGTCTTGTTTTAGTTAGCTTTTTCACTGCTGTCACCAAAAGACCTGACAAGAACAATTTTAGAGGATAGAAAGTTTATTTTGGGAGCTCATGATTTCAGGTCTCAGTCCATAAATGGCCAAATCTGTTTCTCTGGGCTGGAGGGGAGGCAGAACATTATGACAGAAGGGTGTGATGAAGGAAAGCAACTGCTAACATGGCACCAGGAAGCAGAGAGTAAGATCAGCTCACCAAATGTATACCCTAATGACCCACCTCCTCCAGCCACAGTCTACCAGCCTATAGTCACCACTCAATTAATCCCTATCAGGGGATCAACACAATGATTAGGTTAAGGCTCTCACAACCCAATCATTTCACCTCTAAACTTTCTTGCATTGTCTCACACATGAGCTTTCGGGGGACACCTAATATTTAAACCGTAACACTTCTATTCTATACCATTGGTCTATGTGTCTGTTTTTATGCTAGTATCCTGCAGCTTTGGTTACTGTAGCTCTACAGTGAAATTTGAAGTGAGGTATTGTGTTGTCTCTAGCATTGCTTTTTTTGTGTGTGGAGGGGTTAGAATTGTTTTGGCTATTCTGAGTCTTTTATTCTTCCAAATGAATTTTAAGACTAGCTTTTCCAGTTCTGTGAAGAATGTCGTTGGTATTTTGACTGGGACTGTGCTAAACTTGTTGATCCTTTTGGTAGTATAACCATTTTAAAAACATTAATTCTGTCCATGCATGAACATAGGAGGTCCTTACATCTTCTAAGGTTTTCTTTAATTTTTTTCTTCAGTGTTCTATAATTTCCATTGTAGAGGTCTTTCAACACCTTGGTTTGAATTATTCATAGGTATTTTATTTTTTAAGGCTATTGTAAATGAAATTGTTTTCCTTATTTCTCCTACTTTTGGAGAACTTCATTACTCCTCATGTCACCTATGTGGTTCCTGTGGAGATGAGTTTATCTTGTCCCTTGACCACAGGGATGATCATGTGAACCAAGCTGGGACAATCAGATCCTGCAGAGGATTTTCTCTGGTGGTAAATCAAGGAAGATGTGAGGCCTAAAGTTGTCAGTGACAAAGGTCACATCTCAGAGATGTGAAAAAAATGAAACTATCAAATAAAAGCAAAGACAAAACAGAAAAAGTGAAAAAGATATCCCATAATATTTTAGCTCTTGGCCCCAGTATTCTTTGGCCCCACTAGCATACCTCTGCCATAAAACAATAAAATCTTCCCCCAAGTTTTCCAGAGCTAGTTTAAGATCAATTCCTGTCATGTGCCATCAAGAGTTCTGTCTCAAATAGCAGACTCTCAATTCACATTTGAATGAAATGAATGACTAAAATATATAGCATGGCATCTGGCTTGAGATAAGAAATCAGTCTTGGTGTATCACCTTCAATTCTCTATATTTTAAAGCCACACTGTAACTCAGATTTAAAAATACATTAGAGAGCTATTCCATAAATTTAGTGAGATCAGTTTTATTAATAAGAGAATGCATTCAGTTTGAATTGGAAAAACACAGTAAAT
Organism: Marmota monax; assembly: GCF_021218885.2. Taxonomy (NCBI): domain Eukaryota; kingdom Metazoa; phylum Chordata; class Mammalia; order Rodentia; family Sciuridae; genus Marmota; species Marmota monax. Next base: position 2,278,064 of record NW_026694092.1, read on the forward strand.
ACTTATAACACACTGTACATAGTCAAGTTAACACACTGACCTTTTACACAGTAAAACAATGATCATGTTGTTTCATTAACTCTTGTTTCATTTATAAATGTACACACACATTATATTTCATTGACCATAAAAATACCCTTTTTACATTTTAATTTCTCTGTACTCAGGATGAGCTCTATAATCAATGGAATAGCATAATTTAATTGGCACTACTCTTTCTTAATGATACCTAAAATAGTAGTAAAACTCTAACAAATCACCACTGATGGGAGTCTTCATTTAATGGCATACTGTGTGTCTGGATGCGTGTGTTCTGGATTGTAATGTAAAAGATTTTTTTACTGCAGGTAGCTAGCAATGAGTTTGAAAACAAATGTATTGCATAACTGATCTAGGGATCTCAATTTGATAATCAGAATAGTCTTTTCCATAGACTACTACATATCAAGTAAGGCATTTATCCACTCTCATATTTTATATAATGCTTTGAAGTAGACCAGGTACCCCCACCAAAGAGACCCCCCCACCACATTTGTAACATATAAGCTTCTCCAGGGGACCCCCCCATCCAAACAAAAGACCCTTGCTATAATTAAGCTTCTCCTCTTGTCAAGAAAGATTTTTACAAAGACTATCAGCAGGATGTCTGAAGAGGGCATTGTGGTTTGAAGCTTCCTCTTTCTTGTAAGTGCCAGATTTGCAGACAATAGGTGTGATACAGTCTGTCTCAAAGAGAGCTTGTTGCTATGCAAAAGATACTATCTCTGTTTTCTTGGCAAAAACTTGTAAAACCTCTGTCTAGCCTAAGAATATGGGACAAAGACTAACTGTTATATGCCCATGCACTGACATGTAACCACCCCACTGAGTATAAAATTTAAAGAATTTCCAGATTTTTAAGCATTAGCCCCTCTGGACCACTGCAGCTAAATTAAACCTGACACCTGAAAATTTCTCAGGTGTCCAGCTTCATCTGTCCTACATCACCTTAACACAACTAAATATTCAGGGTCCCCAAAATGGCTTCCATCTCATTATGGAAACCTCTTGAATCTTATGGGGAATCCTCATGTTAGATCTATAGGCTTCTGACATTATTCACACGTGGCCCTCTGCCCAGCCAAAGAGAGGCCCACAGGGTGTATAGGATTGTTGGCAATCCTGCCAGGATATCAGGACGATGATGACAGGGTTGTCAGGTAGCCTCCCAGTTACAGATGGCAGTGCCTTTGTGTACTTCCAATCTGTTGCTTGTAACCTGAAATGCACTTTTCCTTGTGCTATGGTTTGGAAGTATCTTTCAAAGGCTGTTAAGGGCTTCGTCATCAGCCTGTGGTACATTTGGGAGGTAGTAGAGCCTTTAAGAGGCAGGGTTTAGTAGAAGGAAGTTAGGTCATTGGAGGTGTGTCCTTGAAGAGGATATTGGGTCCCAGGCCCCTTTCTCTCTCTTTGCCACTATGAGTTAAGAGATTCCTCTGCCACATGCTCTTGCTATGATGCACTGTGCCATAAGAGACCCAAAACAGCAGGACCAAGTGACCATGGACTGAAACTTCAGAAACTGTGAGCCAAAATAAATTCTTATTTTAAGTTGATTTATCTAGAGTATCTGTCACAATGGCAGAAAGCTAACTAACACACCTTAAAAACCATATTATCAGTGGTGATCAGGTACTCTGGAGAATTCAGTAAAGTTGTTACAAGCCATAAAGTAGCTGAACTCTAGATAATGCCTTGGGGTGTTCTGTGTGCACTAAAAGGAGAGGACTTTCTCCTCCCTCCCAAGCCTGCTGCCCCCTGCCCCAGGACACAGCAATAGGGTACATACTATTTCCAGTATAATCATCCTACTAGTTATCAGTCTTGATCTGCTGACCTATAGTCTGACAAAGAGTGTAATATGGATATGGGTTCTTATGTGTGTGTCATGGTTTTTCTTATTGAGAGTCCTGTGAGCCAAGATTTTGAAGCTCAGAAATGATGCGGAAACAAATTACCTTTTTAAAAAAAATCCACTGCTCTCAAGTGAAAAATGGATGCTGCAACTTGCCAGTCACAATGGCACATGCCTGTAATCCCAGCAGCTTGGGAGGCGAAGCAAGAGGATCCTGAGTTCAAAGCCAGCCTCAGCATGTATGAATTTCTTGAGATGAACCCAACTACCCAACTACTATGTACAACCATAAATCTATAACAAAACAAACAAAGAATAACATCCTAGGTGTGATGGCACATGCCTGTAATCCCAATGGCTCAGGAGGTTGAGGCAGGAGGTTGGATTGCAAGTTCAAAGCCTCAGCAACTTAGCTAGGCCCTAAGCAACTTAGTGAAACCTTGTCTCTAAATAAAAAATAAAAAGGGCTGGGGATGTTGTTCAGTGGTTGAGCACCCCTGGGTACCAAAAAAAAAAAAAAAGGGATGCTCTACAACTTGTTAATATAGGAGCCTACAGGCATGCTGACTCCTCCCAGCCCCCTCACTGGAGAAGGGCCCTCCATGACAAGCTCCCTTTGTCTTTTCTCCAGCAATCCATTGGTAATCCTCAAGGCCAAGACAAGAGTGCTTGCATGGAGGGGATTGGTGGGGCTAGTGAAGTGCCCATTTGCAGAGATGAGGCCCATTCTTAAACTATGGGTCAGTGAAAAAGAAAGTATATGCTTTTAAGGGAACTTTGCCAGAGTCAAGTCTTTGTGAGCAATTTTCCAGCATCTTGGTGAGCAGATAAAAGTGGAAGGTATGAAGGAAAAAGCCAAAAAGAAAAAGAAAAAAGGTAAAAAGCATAGAAAGCCTAGCACAGTGGTGCATGCTGATAATCTAGCTACGCAGGAGGGTCAAAAGTTTGTGGCCAGCCTGGGCAATTTAGGGAGACCCTGTCTCAAAACAAGAAAATGAAAAGGACTGGGGAGGTAGCTCAGTAGTAGAGTGCTCCTGGGTTTAATCCCTAGTACCAAGAAAGAAAGGAAAGGTGTAAGGTCCTTGCCATCTGGACGGCCATTTTAAGTGACAGCTGCCATTTTAAGAAAAATTTCAATTTCCCACCCAAGAGCCTTTCTGACCACTACCTCATACCAACCCCATCCTTAACCACTGCATTAGGACCCAACTGGCTCTAATCCCTGAGGCTGTTCCATAAAAGTCTTGAACCCCAAACCTGTGTTGCCTCTCTCCATCTATGGAGAAATGGCCTTTATCTGTCAGCTCTGAAAAATAAACTCTCGTGTGTAACTCTGCCTGGTCTCCATCTTTCATTTCTCACTCAGCCATCTCCTGGTTTCTTGCTTTCCTTTCACTGGTGCCAAAACCCGGGATTGGGTTCCCCAGTGTGCCTGCTCCCCTCTTTGAGGGTCACTGAGCATCCCCGGGTCCCAATCCGAATTCCATTGTGGGACCAGGTCCTCCATTCTGCCAAATGCCCTCTCTGCACCCACCACTGGGCATTCCAGGTAAGACCCCTGTCTCCGGTTGACATAAATGACCTATGGTTTCCAGGAAGTGACTGTGGATCGTCCAGCACTCCCAGGGTTACCATGTGGCCAGGGGCACCTGCAGCCGTGGCTTTCACAGCTACAGCTGATCCCTACAGTCCACTTGGTCTATAGGTGGTCTTTTACTTGGATCCTGGGTTTTGAGAAAAACCACCCAGGATGATTGGGAGTTGTTCCTTGTGACACTACCTCTTGGCCGTGGGATAATCTCTATGGGCTTCTGCCCCATCTATGAGCTTCTGCCCCTACTACATAGTCCCGGCCAGATGCCCAAGTGTCTCTACAGGCTTCTGCCATGATGCTTACCAAGAGGTGGTGACGACCCCCTGAGCATAATCGTCCTCTTGACTGGGTGATACTAGAGACTGGGGGACACCCCACCTCTAAACTCACCTCATATGTCTCACCATGGGCAGCTCCTCATCCATTCCCTCCCATAGTCCCCTAGGCTGCCTCCTGGCTCACCTAGGTTGTCTCTCACCCCAAACCTAAAACCCCCAAAAGTTATCCATTTGTGCAATCAGATCTGGCCTCAATATCCTTTGGATAATGACTCTAAATGGTCGCTTAACAGCATTCTAGATCCCAATATTATCAGGGATCTTTTCAACTATTGTGAGAGTTTGGGAAAATGAAAAGAGATATCATATGTTCAGGCCTTCTCCTCTCTCTCTGTTCGAAGCCCCATCTCTGCAACTTTTGCTCTCCCACACAAGTCCTCTTAGCTCTCACCTCCCCTATGGGGAGGCACAGAAGATCCTACCCACCCAGCAGATGAGCCCCCGCCATAGCACAATTCTCTTTCTAATGAAGCCTCCACAGCAACTGTCCCCTTGGCCCCTTCACCCTTCTCTCCTCCTGCCACACACACACATGGGCTGCTGCTGCTGTGTCCTCTACGTGAGGTGGCTGGGGTGGATGGCTGGGTTCATGTGCCTTTCTCTTTGTCAGATGTTTCACAGATAGAAAATCGGCTTGGGTCCTATACTTCAAGCCCCACCACATATATCAAGAGTTTCAATATCTGACCCAACCATATGATTTGACGTTCCATGATGTCCATATGATCTTGTCTAACACCCTCCTGTCCGAGGAGCATAGGTGAGTTTGGGAGCAAGCTAGAAATTATGCTGATGAGGTACATCAGCCATCCCTGCCCATCTGATTGGCACTGAAGCAGTCCCTGATCAGGACCCCAAATGGGATTATAATTCGCCTGGAGGAGTAACTAGTAGAAACCAATTCATTACTTGCCTCATGGCAGGACTTAGAAAGGCAGCCCATAAGGCTCCAGGAAATCTTCCAAGATAAGAATGAAAACCCTTCAACATTTCTAGACCACCTGACCAAGGCTGTATTACAATATACTAATCTGGACCCTGACACTCCAGATGGGAGACAACTACTAATGACCTACTTTTTCTCCCAGAGTTTCACTGATATTAAGGCCAAACTAAGGCACCTGGAGAGGGGGCCCCTAACTCCCCAAGCTGAGGTTCTGGAAGTGGCCTTTAAGGTGTATAACAAGAGAGACCAGAAGGCCTGGAGGCAGAAATATCAGATGCTCACTCAAGCTGTCCGTCTGGCGTTAGCATCTGTCTCTGGTCCCACTGGCCTGTGGAAGGGTCCCTCAGGATCTCCTGGACCGTGTTTTAAATGTGGTCAGATGGGTCACTGGGTTTGTGTATGTCCTAAGCCTCGCAAGCCTCCAGAATCTTGTCCCAAATGCCATCAGAAGGGACACTGGCTAACAGACTGTCCCCAGGCTATCATGGCCCCCAGCCATCTGGCCCTTATAGTTCCCCTTTCCAACCCTTAGGACTGGCTGCAGGGACTGGGGAGGCCCATGTCCCCATCAACCGACCACTACCATCACTCCACGGGGACCCAGGATAACTCTGTGTATTTCAGGTAGGCCTGTCTCCCTCCTCCTAGACACCGGGGCTACATGCTCAGTCATCAAGGAGTTCTGGGGGCCTACTGCTCATTCTATGACCTCTATTGTTGGGGTAGAGGGTAAACCCTACCAGCCCTTACAGACATCTAGCCTTGTTTGAGCTTTTGCCTTTCTAATTTTTACTCATTCCTTTTTGGTCATTCCACAGTGCCCTGTTCCCCTTATGGGAAGGGACATCCTCACAAAGTTGGGGGCTACGCTTTCCTTCTCCCCTCATATACACTTCCATCCAGATTCCCCTGCTGCTGCCCTGATCCTCACCCTTACCTTAGCACCATCCCCTATTCCGTCTGCCAGTGCCTTCCCAATCCCCCCTTCTGAGGTGGACCCTACTGTCTGGGATGTTTCCAGTCCTTCTATCGCCTCACACCACAAGGCCATTCATATCCATCTTAAAGACCCCCTCCATTTTCTGGCCCAATCACAATACCTGCTCTCCCTCCTTGCTGCTGCTGTCCCTGTCTTTTTGCAGAGCAGCCTTGTCAGGCTCCTGACAATAAACCTGCTTCTTATCCCAGGGGTGTGTGATTAGTCCTGCACCACTTTTCTTCCATTGATGCCAGTGACTCATCACATTCTCCCATCAGCTTTGCTCTCCCCTCTGGAGATTTGAGCTGCCTTGGGATCCTGGTCTAAGGGCCCAGGACAATGACCACACATCTTCTTCCATTCACCTAGCGCTCTTCTTCTTCATCCACACTCAGGCGTCATTTGGGCAAGTGACTTCACCCTTCCTCTCCCCTCCTCCTCACAAGTCTACACTTGAGAGATGGCAGTGACTATTCTTCTCTCTAGAACTTAGATCTTGGCCCAGCATCAAGATTCTTGCCCATAGCTTCCCCTTGGCGAGTTCACTCCAACTCGCCATGGGAAACTCCCAATCCCTTCCCCTTGGTGAGTTCACTCTCAGGTCTTGGTTCTTCGCTCCTCAGCAGAGCTCACAAGCTTTTGCCTTTCTAATTTTTACTCATTCCTTTTTGGTCATTCCACAGTGCCCTGTTCCCCTTATGGGAAGGGACATCCTCACAAAGTTGGGGGCTACGCTTTCCAAGCAACCAAGACTCTCTAAGGGCAAAACCCAGGACTAGGGAAGTAGCAGGTGACTCCCTTCTCTTAGTCCCAGACTCCAATTCACCATAAGGAACTCCCAAATCCCATCTGACTCACCTCTTGGTTGCCTCCTTGCCCACTTAGCCCCACTCCATTTGGCTCCTGATCTAAAGGCCCATTGACCAATTCAACCTTCCAATCTTCATAACTTTTGTGGGCACTCAGAAAATGGAAGACAATCCCTTATGTGTAGGCTTTCTCCTTTCTCCATTCTAAGCCTTCCCTTTGCTCCTCTTGCTCCCCTACCCAGCTTCTACTTGCCACTATAGCTCTGGATTCCTCCAGAGACCCTACTTCCAGACAAACAAGAGACCCAGAACTTTCATACATTGTAAAGCTCTAGGCAGCAATCTCCCTGGCCAAGGCCACACTGAAGCTAACATTGAAATACAAAGGACAGACTCAGCAGGCTTGATAAGAGGCCTAAGGAAAAAAAAGTGTCAATTTACCTTTTCCCTTCTACACAGAAGAATGACTCAAAACTTTCTGTCTCCCTGATCTCACATGCCCTCCCATTTCACCTTTATGTGGGTGAAAAGCAGGGATTTGCTCTACGGGTCTTCAGACACATGTTGGGGCTAACCTTTGCCCCTGTGGCTTATCTATAAAAGGGTCTTGACCCTACTGTTCAGGGATGGGCCCCTTGCCTACAAACATTGGCCACAGCCTCTCATTAATGAGTCAAAGAAACTCATCTTTGGGGCTCCACTCCCCATCCTGGCTCCCCATCCCATAAAGGAACTCCTCACCTACAAGAGCTTCCATTCCTTATCCCCTGTCACCTTTTATCTCCACAGGTTTCTCTGGTGGAAGATCCCAGTCTTACTTTCCACAGGTGTTCACCTCTTCTCCTGTTACCCATTCATGCATTGAAACTCTGGAGGAGCTTCTTCCACATCCCTCCTACATCCAGGAAGGCCCCTTGCTCCAGGCAACATACACAGGGTTCACAGATGGCTCCTCCTTCCTTCAGGAGGGAATTGGTCGGGCAGGGTATGCTGTAGTCTCTCTAACCTCAGTTTTGGAAATGGCTCAGTTCTCCTCCTGAGTAATACATCCAGTCAGCAGACTGAACTTGTTACCCTCATCAGAGCCTTCACTTTGGCAAAGGGAGCCTCCCTCAATGTCTACACTGACTCTAAACAAGCTTTCTACATATTTCTCTCCCACTCTGCTATTTGGAAGGAGCACGGATTCCTTACCACCATGGGACCTTTAATTACAAATGCCCCCTTTATTTCTGATCTCCTTCAGGCCTCAAAGCTTCCCTCTGCCATGGAACTGAAAGATGGCAGCAGTAACCCCCTTCTCCAGTAGGCACTTCTTTTCCTGACCTCTCTCCCTGTCATAGGCCTTTTGCTAATGCTTGTCCCCGTGTCATTAGATTTATTCAAGACCAAATTCAAAGGATCTCTAACCAAATCATGAACCAGCTTATGTTATAGAACTTCCAACCCCTCACCAAAATTGGGTCATCCGGAGTCAGCATTGCCCAGCACCTCCTGGACATCACCATTGCCTCAATGACACCCTGCGCCCCTAACAAGGGTCCAGATGCTACCCCTTCCCAGCAGGAAGAAGCTACAGAAGACTGATCTACACCCCTGTCCCTTAAGGGGCCCAATAACAAACAAAAATGGGGGGAATTAAGGTCCTTGCTTAGCATCTGGATGGCCATCTTAAATGACAGCCACCATTTTAAGGAAAAAGTTTCTCTTTCCCACCCAAGGGCCTTTCTGAGAAAGGCTCACCACTAACTCATACCAACCCCACCCTTCACAGCCCTCATTAGGACCCACCATGCTCTAATCCCTGAGCCTGCCCCATAAAAGTCCTGAACCCCAAGTCTGTTTTGCCTCTCTCCATCTATGGAGAGATGTGCCTTTATTTGTCAGTTCTGAAAAATAAGCTCTTATGTGTATCTCTGTCTGGTCTCCATCTTTCATTTCTCACTTGCCTGTCTCCTAGTTCCTTGCTTTCCTTTCAAAAGGAAGAAAGTGAAGGAGGTCGAAACTTATAAACCTTGGGGATAAAAGGAAACTGAGGACTCTGACTTTTTGCAATTTCCCTTTTGCAACTTCTGCCAAAGATCTCCTGCCTGCCAAAAGTCAGCTCACCAAAAGTATGTGACAAACTCCTCCCATGATGTGGCCCTGCTAAACCCTATAAAACTCAGATCCTTGTTGTAGTTAGCTGCCATTTTCCTCTTGAAAATGTGCCCCGACGCTGCTTAATAAAGCAGTGCTGATTCATTGAGGTCTGTTTCCATTTCTTTTCTTTTTGTATTCTCTTTCAATTGGTGCTGAAACCCAGGACAGGGTTTTGGGCTTCCCACCCTTCCTGTCCTAACAAACCTCTGTCATCTTTTAGTTCTCCTCTCTTAAAAGGAAGGCACCTTTTCTTCTTTCCTTCTTTTCTCATAATAGAGGGAGACCCTTAAAACCCTCCAGAGTCCACTAAAGGTTGGCCAGTATGTGACCTGAAATTGACCCCATTTCTGGGCTGGAGTTTTGGTGCCTCACTTTTATGTGGATGGAGCAAAAACCTGTATCAGGTCCTTTATTGGTTTTGATGGCAAACTCCTTCTAACCTTACCTCGTTCAATTATTTTCCTTTCCTATACACTGAGACCTCTAGATCAGGGGCCACTTTCTTCCATTTTGTTCCTGCATGCAACACCAATCTCCTCAATCTTCTGAGAAGTAAGATCTCTTCTAATCTCTCACAAAGGCACCCTGCCCTAGACCTTCTGCCATTTGGCTTGTCTGGACCCTGGGGCTTCTCCACCATAGGGATTGTAGAAGGGGACACCCTCTCATCTCAGTGAAACTATTCTATCTGGTGACAAAAGATATCCAGGAACATTTTGATCTTGACCACCACCCTGGTCAAACCTCTCCAATATGGGAGTTAACCAGTCCATCCCATGGACTTGCCCTTATGTTGTCTCATCAAAAAATTTTAATATCCTCCATTTCCAATCCAATCTCAAAAGTAAACACATTATTAGGCTGAGTACTCAGATGGCTCAATATAAGTTAGACAACCTAGGTTAATAGCCCAAATTTGAAATTTGGGATCCTTGGCCCCCAAATCCTCCAAGACTTCCTCCAATGAAATGGAAAAATGACCTGAGGTTCCTTACCTCCAAGTTTTCTTTTACCTTCACTCAAGGCGCCCATTATGCCAACTTTGGTCTGATCTATAATTAATTCTCACTGGCTCCCCACTCCATAAGCTCCCTAGATCATGTTCTGACCCCCAACCCTCTTCTTCATTTACTGCCCTCCAAATAGCAGATGAGTCCTCACCACAAGTAAGTAAAGCTGGAGGCTATAAAGGAAAGTTTTATAGACAGGAGTGCCTGATAACTATCAAAAGAGACTGTCAGAGTCACAAGCTTCTTTCTGAGTCAAATTGAGACCTACAAATCTTCCTAACCTCCCATATAGGTAGGCTTGATCTGTGATTCTGTGGTTGCTAGTATGATTATCTAGCCCCAATATTTACCTCATATTGTTCTAAAAGATGTAATGTGGACCAAGAAAGCCCTAACTGACACAAAGGGATCTCTACTAAACACAAAGATAATGCCAAAAGAAATGTATTTTGCAAAAATTAAATGGCATTAGACATCTTAACTCCAGCTTATGAGGACATCTGTGACATTAAAAAATCTAAATGTTGAGTATAATAATTCTATCAAATGGGCTTACTGTGCTGACCCTCACATGCTTTCTTTTCCAATAAGAAATTTACCTGCAGCCCTGCCTGGCCTCTGTAGACAGGATATGTCACATTCCTTAGCAAACTATCTGTTCACTGCAGAAGAAACTCAGGCCCAAAATAATGTTGATAAGAGGAACACAAGTTACCTTGAAGGAGGAGACTTTTGTGACCAGATCCTGAAACTTTGGAAGATAAGGATTATTCCTCCTAGCCATAAAATCTGTAAGAATGTATGGTTAGGAATCCAATTAGAACCAGTCAGCATGGGCCAAGGTGACCTAGAGTTGCCATGACAGTGGGGACTTGAAAGTCTGATGTCACTCTGCTTTCAGTCAAAAGTCAAGAGATGGACCTGGGCTGGACTCTCTGGTAACTTCTCTAGGATCCCCAATAAAACTGAAGTGCAGGAGAGGCCCGTTGTCCCTCTCCTCTCTGAGAAAACCCACTCTCTCCCTTGAGAATATCCCCTTTCCCTTTTCCCTGTCCCTTCAATAAACTCATCCCTGTTACTCTGAGTGACATGTCTGAAATCTTTCTGACTTGATCACAAGAATAGGGGTTTGAAGAGAGTGTCTTCATGGTGCCTCACTTTCTTGGAAGGCTCCAGCTCCATAACATTTCCATTAATTCCCAAAGCATGAGCCAAGAATTCTCTCCCTTTTCAGAAATGCTTCTACCCCAATTCTGTCCATATTGTCCCATAATGCTTCTTAAACAGGGACTCATTATGAGAGATTGTCAAGATAGAGCTCCCCTAGCTTTAAAATTAGACTACCTTCTCTAGTCTCTCATAAGACTCATTTTTTTTTTCTGTACTCCCCTCTTCTGGCAGGAAAAGACCAGAAAATCTGTCTCACTTAATTAGAGTTTATCTGTCCTAGTTTAAGAATCCAAATTATTTATTTTTCTAGTGCAGACATCACTCAGAGCACTAACAGGCTTGCTTCCCACTTCACATTGAAGAACATAAAATGAAGTCATGGTCCTGTGAGTATGAGGACCCAAAAGGACAAAGGGAACATGAAAGAAATTTTAAGGGCACAACTAGCCATCAAGAAGTTAGTTATCCTTAAGCCTAAGTAAGGCCCGAACCAGAGGTCATGGAAGGAAAGGCAGAAACTGCTGACTGCTAGAGGCTCTGGGATTAGGGAGATGTTGCCTAGCCAAAGAGACAGTTTTCTTGGCACAGGCCCCCATGTTCTGTTCTCTTTAACTTTTCAAAAATTGTTGTTCAGAGGGGAGCCTTGTCCTCAAAAATAATAGTTGGGGATGACCTAATCACAGTTGAGCTAAAGGAGATGTCTAATAATTTTCTGTATCCAAATCTGGCCTGATTACCAACTGGGGAAATGAAAAATGGTTAAAATGCCCTATGCATGATGTTTTGCTCAAAACAGCAGCTTCCCTTATCTAGCTTCTGCCAGATCTCTCTCTCCAAAGCTTACAGAGCTTGTAGAGCTTGCAAAACTTACAAGTCTTGCAGAGGCAATTGCCCAAAACTGGTTTAAGACTTTAAGACAAAAAAAAAACTGTCATTTTTAAAGTGACTTTTTAGATAGGATTCATATGAATACATTGATTAATTTACCTAATTTATGTAAATCAATTTCCCTTATCTACCAAAGTTCCCCTGCCTATCAAAAAACCTGTGTCACTTTTAAAGCTGCTGTGAGACCCAAATGGCTGGGTATCTTATCTGCTCTTGCACTCTACCACTCTGCTTTCTTAACACGTTTCTCCATAAATGGTACAGTCCAGGAAAGAAAAAGTGGGATGAACTCATATATACACGTCTTCTTCACCTTGAGACTCTTTACCTGAGGATTTCAGGACTCTCACATTCTTTAAATATCTGGACTGACTCTAATCTGACCCAAAAATGCACTCTGAAATGATAAAGATGTTCTGCATGCTCCTTTACTAGAGTAATTATGACTGTTTCTTTTCTTTTCCCCCCCCCCCACCTTTTTCTATATTTTTGAGCTCATGGTTTTATGGTGAAATCACATTTGATCCTGTACACCTAAATTAATACCTTTTTCTGATCTGTCTTATATTATCGAACTATAGAGATTTTTACACTCTGTTCAGAAGCCAATTTTCAAGGATTAACTCTCAAATACATTAGAAAATTTCCTTTTACAAAATCCTAAGAAGGACATAGTCATGGTGGTGGTGGGGATAAATCTGATAGCCATTGAGGACAAGTAGCCATCTGAAACCTTTGATTTCAGTGTCCACCATGACTGTTGGACTTTACACCTAATATTTCCAACTGTACAGGCCTGCCATATATTTAAGCCATAATGTACATGTTTGATAGGCTTTTTTTAAAAAATTTCTAACAGTTTAAATCTAATAGTCTTTGATAAACATCTGTAACATTGTCTCCTACCTGTGGAGATCTACCTACCCACAAAAAGGGACAAGTTCTTCCCTTACTCATAGGGCTAGAGATATCCACCAGGATTAGCACAGGAGCAGTAGGATTAGGAACCTCTATTCATTACTCTAAAAAGTTGTCAGAACAGGTTATTGAAGATATCCAACAGGTCACTGATTCGGTGCTGACTTTACAAAATCAATTGGATCCCTGGCATCGGTTGTCTTGCAAAATCATCAGGGCCTAGATCTCTTTACTGCCAAACAAAGTGGCCTCTGCCTCTTCCTCAGGGAAGAATGTCACTTCTAGGTCAATCAGTCAAGACTGGTAAGGGACAGGTTAAGCAACTACAGAACTGATTGGAACAACAGAGACAAGAATAAGCCAATTGGTGGTGGGCCTGGTGGGCCTCATTGGGAGACATAAAATGATGGACTTCCTGGCTTCTCCCTCTTTTAACCCCTCTAATACTCATTGTTTCTTGTAATAACCTTTCTTCTCTGTTTTCTTAATTTTATACAGAAACAACTTCTTGACAAGGTGACCCATCTAACCTAGACCACCTCCCAAGAACATGCAAAAGCCATTTACTTCCTTCACTCACAACCTGACTCTCCTGATCACCCACAAGGACATCAAAGTTCCCTCCCTTTACACCCCACTCAAACCACAACTTCCAGGACTGTATAGGAGTCTAAAATACCTCCCACATCCTTATCCTCTTCCATATCTCTGATAGGGAAATCCCTACTCCACCCCTCTCCAACAGGAAGTAGCTAGATAGGATGACATTGCCCCAACTCCTTCCATGATGTGGTCCTGCTAAACCCTATAAAACTCAGATCTTTGTTGTAGCCAGCTGGCATTTTCCTCTTGAGAATGAGCCCCTCCACTGGTTAATAAAGTAGTGCTAATCTGTTGAGGTCTGTCTCCTTTTCTTTTTTGATTCTCTTTCATTTGCTGAAAGGGAGAGAGAGAGAGAGAGAGAGAGAGAGAGAGAGAGAGAGAGAGAGAGAGAAGCAGAGGAAGAAAAAGAAAGCAAAGGAAAGGGCAAATGAAATGAACTGACAGCTATTTCTTCAGCCTGTCACCACCCAGGAGCAGTTTTGTGCAAAACCACCTTATTAGGCCTTGTTGGCCAAAATCGACACCAGTGAGTCCCAACACAGGTGTTTGTAACTTGCAAGGGAGGAAGAAGAAGGACCTACTATTCAGTAACATACACTACTCCAGGCAATGCCTTGGATGATTTACATAAATTAGGTAAATTAATCAGTGTATTCATGCAAAACCTATCTAAAAAGAAGAGGACATGCATACAAGCTGTTTTGCACCCCTTACAAGAATTGTCAGTGACTTTTTGTTGGTATGGGTCTCTGAATGTTGTTTTGGGTGTATCTAGTCAGGTCACACTCAAATTGACACAGCTGCAATCCAATAGGGTGTGGGAGTTTCTTCTTTGTTAAGGATGCATCAGGAAAGTAAAAACTGGACATTTTCAGAGCCTGAATGCTGATGTGCCCTACAACTACCCCTCTTCAATGAAATGCTGAGCAAGTAGTTGTAAATGAAAAATTAACGCAGGCAGTAAATGGGAAACATCCTAAGCAGGCTTCTTTCCGCTTCCCTTGGTGAACACACACACAAAACTCTCAAGTATTAGCAAATATCATTTTTTTTGTTTTATTGTAAAATCTCAAAGAAGTTCTGAGTTAGCTATGTCCCCTGAGAATTTTCTTTTTTTATATATATTTTTTAGCACAATATCTTTATTCCATTCATTTATTTTTATGTAGTGCTGAGGATCGAACCCAGGGCCCTGTGCATGCTAGGCAAGCGCTCTACCACTGAGCCACTATCCCACCCCCCCCCCGAGAATTTTCTGATTTGTGAATCTAAGGAGGGCAGTTTGAGGAGGTTCCTGTGTCCCTCTGAGACAGGGGCGAAGGAGCGGATAGGCAGTCAGCTTTGATAGTAAATGATTGGGTTGGAAAGACAGGGCTGATTATCAAAGAAAAGAAAACAGGTTGCTAACACCTCTGGAGAACTTCCTAGCACAAGCTGCTGCTAATGTTATCCCCTGGGCTGCTCCTTCCTGCCCTTAGGAAAAAGGAAGTGGGGAAGGAGAGAAAATCTGAGATTTATAAAAGGGCAAGACATACCTCCCACCCATGGGCACCCAACTCTGGGCCCCCGCTTCTCTCTGGAGAAGTCTGCTATCTCAGTTCTCTTTCTTAAATAAAACGTGCTTTCTATGCTTGCCTCAGCATTTCTCAGATGTTTAATCTTCAACACCAAGGGAACAAGATTTCCAAGACCAGTATCACTTCGACTCATCAAATTACTAGATTGCTCCAGCCCAGTTCCCCAAAATGCACTGAAAAGTAACGATAGGTTGAAAGGGAATCACTTTCAAAATCAAGCAATTAGGGTTCTATTTTAGGCAGTATGGTAAGCCATTTGGCCTGACTGTGCTCACATGAAAATCAACTCAAAAACTCTGGATGAAACATGTTTTTAAAGATTTCAAAATTTACTGTGAGCTTGCAGAAAAGCAATGTTCAGAATGTTCAGAGCCAAAACCTCTGCAAAAGCAGGATGCTGGCCAGGTAAGCAGATATTGAGGCTTGCCTTTCATTCTAAGGACAGCTGCCAAAACTGCACTTTGATTTCCACATACTGGTTAGGTCTGGATTATAGAAGACAAACTCCAGGGACCACTCAAGATCAGCAGTTTTAGAAAAGGCCTCCCCCCTCTTCTCACCCCCAACCATGAAATACACTTCTACCATACACTTTCAGTGTATGGTGAACTGGAAATAAATCCACCCCTTGTATGGGAGTTACAAAGAAAAGTTCTTATCTTGTACCCTGGCACCAAGCGGAAGATGACAAAAGCCTCCCTTGGGAATTCATAATCATATTATTATTCAATTTCATTATTACAAAAATCTCATTAATAATAAACTAAAACCCTAATGATATCATTGTTTCCCACCTATTAGTTTGAAAAAAGTCTAAAAATCTAACAAGAGAGACTAGGCTTATAGCTCAGCGGTAGAGTGCTTGCCTACCTATCACGTGTGAGGCACTAGGTTCTATCCCAAGCACTACATAAAAATAAATAAATAAATAAACAAACAAATAAATAAATATTTAAAAAATCTAACAGGATCAAGTGTTATTGAGCAATAGAAACACATATTGGTAGTCCAGTTTCAAATTTTTGTAACCTCTTTAGTAAACAATTTGGCATTACTAAACAAAGTCAAGGTCAGGTGCCGTGGTGCATGCCTGTAATCCCAGCAACTCAGGAGGATGAAGCAAGAAAGTGACAAGTTCAAGGCTAGCCTCAGCAATTTAGCAAGTCTCTTCTCAAAAATAAAAAAAAAATAAATAAATAAATCTAAACAGAGTCAAAGATATGCATACACTATGATCCAGCAAACCCACTCATAGGCTTATTCTAGAGAAACTTCTGCATGTTGTTCCAAGGAAATGGACAAGAATCTTACCAACAGCACTGTTTTTAATAATATAAAACTAGCAACAACCCAGCATCAAGAGTTGAATGGGTGAACTATGATATATTTACACCATAGAATCCTAGAAATAATGTATATGTGGTTTGTTTAAGCCACAACCCCATGCAACAATATGAATGAATCTCAAGTCGAATGAAAAGAAGCAAGTTGCAGAGGAATACATTCAGTACAAGCCCGCTTATACCAAGGTCAAAAGCATGGAAAAGTAAGTAATGTGTTATTAGAAATATGAACATATTCAATAGTACCATAACAAAAATCAGAAGAATGGTAAGCAGAGAATTTAGGGTATTAGTTACCTCTGAGGAAACAGGGAAAGAGATATAATGCAGGAGGGGAATAGCAAGGTCCTCAGGGTAATATATGTGTTCTTTTTGTACAATGTTCTTATTAAACTGGCAGGTAAGCTCAGTAGAATTTGTTGTATTTTCTACTTGATCCATATCATATAAATATTGTTCTGCTCTATTCAATGTTTAATTTTTAAAAATTAAGCCACAGCAATTAATTTGTCTTTGATGTAAAGAGTTTGTTTGTTAGGTTTGTCTCTCATTTGTTTGCAATTATCAGAACTTGTTTATTCTAGAAGTTCTTAAGAAGAACCATTTGGGACTCCAACTAAAAGGCATGTTTTGCCAATAAAATTAGAGAGCCTTAGATCTGGAATTGCTTTTGGAAGATCATCTGATGCAGGCACAAGCTTCAAGGACTGAGAGTGTCCCAGTGAAAACCCACAGTTTGGAAATAACAGCCATCCCAGGCTACTCTCAAGCTATTCTCAACATTATACCTCCAAGACAGACAAAAGTTCTTCCTTAAGTTCTACCTAAAATCTTTCTTGCTTTAATATGCATGGTAGGAAATGTCACTAATAAGGAAGAGTGGCTTGAAACTCAAGAGCAGCTGGCTGCTTTACCTGAGGTCAAATCTTCCAGATCCAAGGAAACCATATCTCAGGATCTAAAAGAATATAGAGGACAGATAGTGCAATTACTCATCATATCCACTGAAAAATTCAGGGAAACTGTGTGAGTCAGCTTTTTATCACTGTGACAAAATACCTGAGGCAAACAACTTAAACGAGAAAACTATTTTGGCCCACAATTTCAGAGGTTTCAGTCCATGGTTACCTAGCTCCAATGCTTCAGGGCTCATGGTAAGACAGAATGTTATGGTGGGGAGTAGGTGGAAGATTAATGTGGCTCACATTATGGCAGACAGAAGGGAGGAAGGGAAGAAGGGAAAGAGAGGGCAGGCAGGAAGGGGCAGGGGTCCTAATATGCCCTTCAAGGGCACATCCCCAGTGGCCTGCTTCTTCCAAGTAGGCCCAACCTTAGCTGGGACCAAGCCTTTAACACATGGACCTTTGAGGGACGTTCCAGATCCCAAAAGAAACAAAGGAAGTGTCAAAGTCTATAAATGGGCAATTTTCAAACCTATAAAAACACAAAGTATGGAAACTATAGACATGAACATTTTCAATTCTATTCTCAATTCTACTCTCAGCTTTAATTTTAGAACATATTATTAACCAGCAAAAATAGAAAGATATTTTTAGAGTGGTGATATAATTTGGAATCAGCATTGGTTCAAACAAAGAACAAATCAGAGCAAATTAACCTCGTTTCCTGAGTTTACTCAAGAGAATGACTCTTACATTCTAGCACATTTAGTGTGCATAAAGCCACAGTGATTTTTAAAAAGTGCTGATTTATGGAGATCAGTGATTTCTCAACTTTCTTGGTCACAACCTACAATAAGGAAAAAGTTTTATCTCACGACTCGGTACACACATACATTTGTATAACTGAAATATAAGTTTCTGGGCTGGGATTGTGGCTCAGCGGTAGAGTGCTTGCCTAGCACGGGCGGGACCTGGGTTCGATTCTCACCACCACATAAAAAAATAAAGGCATTGTGTTAAAAAGCATATTATATGAAAAAAATGAAATATAAGTTTCACAGAACAACACTGAAAGTGTGATGCCTTTCCATATTTCCTATTCTCTCCCATTTTCATTTTGAATAAAGTGTTCTTCATGATCCATTAAATGACTTTCACAACCCATTAACAGGAAATGTCCTCTTGAAAAGTGTAGGTCTCTGTGTAGTTCCATGAGTGAAAGAATTAAGAATAAATCTGCAGAACAAAGCCGAAGGTGGACAGAATCTTAGTTTGGATTCTCTCAAAACATACCCTTCCTGAGACAAGGACATGAGTGCACATAGTTCATTTGTGAGGTGATCCCCAGAAGTAAGGGGTACAGAAAGTGAGAATGGAAAAAGTCCATAAAATTGTGCTCATGAGCAGGTTATTTCTGGGGACAACCTGGACTTATTCCCACTGGGAAAACTCTGGGGAAATGCAGTCCAGGGACATGGAAGCTGAGGATTTTATCCACTGATCCCTGCCCCTTCTTGACTGAAGTTTGGCCCCTGGGTGGTAAATAACCCATCTTCCAGAACTTTCTGCTGAGCAAGCTCCCACAGCACTGGAGAAAGCCTGGAGGCAAAGCTTCTGAGACATGCAGACATCTGGGGTGAGGGGCAGTCAGTATGTGTGGGAAATATCTACTCACAAGAGGTGGGCTGAGGGAAGATTGTGCAGGGTATCAACAGTGTTCACTACAGATGGGCGAAAATAACAGATGAACAAATCCTTGTAGGTGGTAATTGGTTTGAAACATATAAGAAAGAATTTACTTGAGATTATAAACAGGAAGTCTTGTATTTTTTTCCCACACTAAACTATACAGTCAGCATGGGGAAGGCATGCCCTTCAACCTTTGAGAAAGAAGTGGCAGACAGAAAGATGGAGATAGGGATGAAACTAGATTCTGAAACTCTTTAAGAGAGAGAAATAATAAAAAGGCAGAGTGATGGATGCCCCCCAAAGGTCATTTCCTCACCTCCAGGGAGGAGGGAAGGCTCTCCCAATCCACTATTGGTTACACACTTGGGCTCCTGCCCTTCCCCTACTATAAAAGAAAGATGGGGAGGGTAAAAAGAGAAGCCTCAGAGATTTCATATGTCTGATTTCATGTGTCTCAGGTTTGACAGAAAGAGAGAAAAACAAGTGGTTTCAGTGCTGTCATTTAGAAAATAAGCTGCAGACTTTATCACACATCTTGTTGGAGGATCAGAGCACAGACATGCAGGGAAACTATGGATACAGATGTGCCCTGGCTTGTTAGAATAACTCGCGGCAAATATTAAACAAGAAGCACCCTGGGGTGGGGGCCAAGATCACTGCATGATTATCATCGTGGATCTGGGCTGTGGCAAATGCCTCTTTTTAAGTAAGATTCTGCACAACGGATGATACAAACATTATGCAGGCGCCAGGAAACAAAAGCACCCTGGAGAGCAGAATAAAAGGGTTTTAAGAAGAAAATGCATTGTTAAGAGGGAGGAGAGAGGTGACTTGTTACATAATGAAGAGCATCAATAGAATATTAAGTTGCAGAGGCCAAGCAAAAAACAGGGATATGCCATAAACTATTTGTCTCCTCTCTTCCCAACATTTCCCAATCTATCCTCTACTGAAGTTATTTCTCTTTTCTGTACTTTGAATAAACACTTGATTGTTTCCCAAAACACAGTTCAACGAATTGCCACATACTAAACACACACAATGTGACAGCACTCAGATCAAGAAACAGAACATGACCAGAACTCTGCTACCATCTTTATTTCTAACATGGCAAGTTGGCTTTTTTTCATATACCTTTAATGTATTGGGGAAAAAAAATATTGTGAGTGGATTAAAAGCTCTGTGCTATCTTCAGAAGTGAGAATCTGTGGGGGCTGGAGCTGTATCTCAGTGGTGGAGTGCTTGCCTAGCATGTGTGAGGCATGGGGTTCAATTCTCAGCACCACATATAAATAAAGTCCATAACATTTTTTTTTTAAAAAGTGAGACTCTGGGACCAGCAAGAGTCTTTCTAGAAGAATAGGAGTAAAACAATGTAGTGGAATGCTAAGAATTCTTATCTAGCTCACCTACTAGTTGGTTTTGTTGCTTTGGCCAGCCCTACCATCTCTCAGGAAGCTTAGTTTCTGCCTGTTTAAATACAAAATTGGTGTATTCTATTAAAGACTTTTAAACTGAGAAAAAGGCATTGTATCAGAGGGAAAGACTGGATACCAAGAGTATGAGCAGGATCACATGAGGATGGAGCTAAAATTGATGAAATGACAGAGCGGCTGGAGAAAAGGACAGAAGGTCTCAGATGCCAAGGTTAGATGCTCTACTTACAGCAGTAGGACTCCATTTTAAACCTCAGTGCTGGTTCATATTCCCGAAGTGTTTTTATGAGCTTATGATGAATTACATGTCAGCTATGTTGTTTCAAAAGAGAAGACTTCAAAGGAGCCTATTAAATTGGGGAATTTAACTTATATTGATGATTTGACTAGAACTTGGATGTTAACACAAAAGTTGTTTTCCAAACCTCAGCTGTCACTGGAATTAAGCTGAAGTCAAGTTCAGATATCTGCTCAAAATAAGGAGGTATGGCTAGTTCATCTGTGAGTAGAAATAGCTTGAATGGGAGATGGAAGTCCAGTGGTAGAATATTTGCCTAGCATGCTTGAGGCCTTGGGTTCAATTCCCGGAACCACCAAAAGGAAGGAAAGAATGGCTTGGGTGGAGCAGGAAATCCAGCCAAACACCTGAATTAGGGCCACTTATCACATGATCCACATGGCTCATGGGTCTGCTGCAAGAAGTAGCATCTCGTGATTGTACCAGGAAGGAAGCAACTCACAATTCCTCTGTGCGTAGAACAGAAGAGCATCTTTTACTGAATCTCTTCTGATTTCATGATTTCCATTTCTCAGGCTACAAGGCAGTATTGTTCATCATTACTTGGTCAGGTAAGCCAATAAATAAGATGGACATATAGCATTTGATGCATAGTCGTGTACATGGTTATGTTCCTTTCATTATTAACATGTATTTATTGACATTTCCTCATAAAATAAAAGACTTTGGGTGGGACTGGGTTTACTTCAAAGAACAGAGGTAACTTGAATCTGTGCTGGGTACAAATATATCATCCTCCCGAACTTTCAGGGCGACTCCAAAAATCATTATTCCTGACTTTTTTTGTGGGGAGAGTGGAATTCAGGATTGAACCCAAGGGTACTTTTCCACTGAGTTACATCCCTAATCCTTTCTATTTATTTTTTTTTAGATTTTGAGAAAGGGTATTGCTAAGTTGCTTAGGGCCTCTCTAAGTTGCCCAGGCTGGCTTTGAACTTGGGATCCTCCAGCTTCAGCCTCCTGAGTTGCTGGGATTACAGGTGTGTGCCACCACATCTAGCTTATTCCTCACTTTTTAGATTGTGAATTTTCCTTCTCCCATTCTAGTAGATATATCTTTGAAAAACAGAGTTTTCTAATGATAAGCATCCCAAACATTTCTCTAAATTTTAATATTATAAAACCTCATGCAAACAACTTTTCATCAGGTTCTGCAAATACACCTCACTAGTAGAGTGCTTGCCTAGCACGTGCAAAGTCCTGGGTTCCAATCCTAATATCATAAACAAAAAAACAGACTTTTTACCATCTAAAACATAATCAAGCCAAAAGTTATTTATCAAAGTCTAACAGTATACATGTTACCATAGTTAAGAAAAAGTGTCCTGGGGATATGGTTCAGTGATAGAGCCCTTGCCTAAGCATGCATGAGGCCCTGGGTTCCATCCCCAGCACTGCTAAACAAATAAATAAATAATAAAAATCATAAGATCCTGGTGCGATGGCACATGCTTGTAATCCCTGTGGCTCAGGAGGCTGAGGCAGGAGGATAGTGAGTTCAAAGCCAGCCTTAGCAACTTAGTGAGGTCCTAGCAACTTAGCAAGACCCTGTCTCAAAATAAAAATTAAAAAAAATAAATCCTTCCCCCCAAAAAGGAATTTCCATGTATTATACTTTTTGACAAATAAAGTATAACACAAGATTATATTGAAAAAAATATTAATATATTATAAAATTTCCCCATGTTATCTGTTCTTTCTAGTTTATGTTAATGGTTACATAATATTTTATCAACCTGATGTAATATTTATTTAACCGTTATCTCATTTGCTTATTGTTTCCACTTTTATTTGTTATAAAGTACAGATATAATGAATGCCAAAACAAACAAACAAAAAACTCCAGGCTCAGATGACTTCACTGGTGAATTCTACCAAGTCTTTTTTTTTCTAATTCTACCAAAACTTTAAAGAAGAAATAACATCAGTTCTATAGAATTGTTTTCACAAAATAGAAGTGGAGAGAATATGTCCCAAGTTATTCTATGAGTCCAGCATTACTCTGATGCCAAAATTACACAAAGACATTTCATGAAAATAGAACTATGGAAAAATATATATCAAGAGCACATATGCAAAAGCCTTTCACAAAACACCACCAATAAAACCCAGGAATATATAAAAATAAGAGCATACAAGTACCAAATGGTATATACCCTGAAGATGTAAGGCTGGCTTAATATTCAAAACTCAATAATTTCAAAGTAATCTACAACATTAATGGTCTGAACAAGCAAATTCACATGACCATATCAATTGGTACAGGAAAAGCATTTTATAAAATGTAATATCCAGCCAAAATGATAAAAACATAGAGGACTTCTCACCTGATGAAAGGGATCTATAGAAAACCTAAAATTGGTATAATACTTCATGGTGAAAGACTAAGGTGCTTTCCCCCTAAGAATGGGAATAACACAATGACAACCACTTTCCCTACTCCTATTTAGCATTATACTGGTAGTCCCAGCCAGCATGATAACATAAGAAAAAAAAGACATAAAGATTGCAAAGGAATAAATAATCCTGTCCTTACTTATGCAAGACATGATTGTCTATGCATAAAATCCTAAAGAATGTACAAAATAACAACTGGAATGAAAAGTTAAGAAGTCAAACCATGAAAATCAACTAATTTCTATATGCTAGCAATGAACCAGTAGAGTGGATTTTGCATGTGCGCGCACTCACACACACACACACACACACACACACACACACACACTTCTAATAGTGCCAGAAAACATAATAGTCATAAATCTAACAAAACATGTACTGGGTATGTACACCAAAAACTACAAAATGTTGATAAAAGAAATCAAATAAGACCTAAATAAATGGAGAGCTATACTGTGTTCATGGGTTGGAAGATTTAAATAGTAAAAACATCAATTTTCTCCACATTTACCAATAGATTTAAAATAATTACAATCAGAAACTGAGCGGGACTGGTGGGGGTGCTGGGATTGTGGCTTAGCAGTAAAACCCTTTCTTAGCACATGTGAGGCACTGGGTTCAATCCTCTGCACCACAAAAAAATAAATAAATGAATAAAACAAAGGTATTTTTTTAAAAGTACT
Source organism: Marmota monax (assembly GCF_021218885.2). Classification (NCBI taxonomy): domain Eukaryota; kingdom Metazoa; phylum Chordata; class Mammalia; order Rodentia; family Sciuridae; genus Marmota; species Marmota monax. Next base: position 2,301,680 of record NW_026694092.1, read on the forward strand.
TAAGCATGTAAATGGCATTTATTTTTAAAAAAGAATCTAAGCAGGAATATTTTGAAGATATAGACAAACCCAACTCTAAAATTTATATGGAATTTATAACTAAAACAATTCTGGGAAAAAAAATAAAGTTGGAAGAATCACACTGTCTAGTTTTAAGACTTATTACAAAGCTACAATGATCATGACATTATTGGTGTTGGCAAGAGGCTGGGTACATGGATCAATGGATCAGAATAAAGAACAAGAAACAGATCTACCCAAAATACTGCCAATTAATTTTTGAAAAAGTTATAAAGATAATTTCATGGAGTTTATTACATGCCAAGTATACCTCAAGTATAAAGCTGTTTTTTTAAAACCCCTGTGGGTTCTCCTCACATTTTTTGATTCCAATAATTTCAGGAATGTTAAATACATGAAGAGGAGCCTTTAGGATTCACAGAAATGGAAAATTATTTGGGACATTGCAGATGTTCATCCAAGTTTCTGGTTCCAAATTTAGAAACTAGATGAAAAATATTCTGTTACTTACTCTTCACATATTCGGTATTCTTATTAAACACTCAACATTGAATTTAACATTAAGTCCTAAAGAAAAATAACATGAAAATATAAAATATCTCAGGCTTTACCACTGATTACAAATGAATTCAAAGAAAAAATCAAGGTCAAAGCAAATCTCTTATGTATCAGTAGTACCAAGAACACTAAAGCCCTTTGTTATGGAACCCAAATGATGCAAGTTCCTTGAAATGAAAGGACATTAGGATACTTGAGGGCAGAAAGTAGGCAGTGGGAGATTTTTAAGGGAGCCCTAACAACCAGACTAGCTTGGAAAAGCATGATGGGAGACACCCACGTTCACTTGAACTTACCGTAAATGATCTGCCTCAAATTGCTAGTGGCCAGTGGTCATGGCTAGCAATTTGTGGATGTGTGTCACATAAAGTCCAGTAAGAGAAACAGAGAAAATGGCTAGTCAGCCCTCTCAGAGGATCATAAATGTGTGTAACTTGCTTTGGAGGGGGGAGTAATAGTCATAACTTATATTTGCACTGTACATTACAAATCACCTCCCTAGGAGAGCAGGTGGCTTTGTTCATATTTGGTAGATGAAAAGAGAAGATGGCCAAGTTCATCCAGCTAGCAGGTGGATAACAATGGTGAGCATCTTGCCATGTGTCTTCTTTGGTTTAAATGTCTGTCCAACCATTTTTGCCTGCCTTAAAAATTGGATTACTTATTTTCTTGTAATTGACTTTAGAGAGTTCTTTATAATATATTCTGGAAAAAGTCCTTTATCAGATATTTCATTTGCAAATATTTTCTCCAGTCTGTGGTTTGTCTTTTCATTCTCTTAACAGTATATTTTTTAAAAAAATTTTTAGTTATTGATAGACCTTTATATTATTTATTTATATGAAGTGCTGAGAATTGAACCCAGTGTCTCACACATGCCAGGCAAGTGTGCTACCACTAAGCCACCACCCCAGCCCTTTAAGAGTATATTTTAAAGAGCAAAAGTTTTAAATTTGGATAAAGTACAATTTATCAATTATACATTCCACAGACCGAGTTTTTGATGTCATATCTAAGAAATCTTTGCCTATCTTAAGTTCACAAAGGTTCTCTCTCATGTTATCCTCCAGAAGTTTTATACTTATAGGTTTTATATTTAGGTCTATGATCAATTTTGAGTTAATTTTCATTTAATAGAGTATTTGCTTTTGATTAAGGATGACAGAGAAGTCAGGGAGTGGGGAAGAGAGGAGGCACCAATACCAGAAAACAATGGGAAATGAACCTCAGACATTTCCAAGGCTGTAGATTGCCTCAATTCTATGGACTTTCAACGAACATGGGCATGCCACATTCCATAGATAAATTGCCTAATACACTTGAATAGCTAGCCAGGGGTCCAACATTTACTCAGAATGCATCCAGAAAACATTCTAGGAAATTAAACTCATATGTCTAATATGTCCTCCCAAATCAGCCCTGGAGTGGATCATTTCCTGCTACTTTGCACATGCAAACCACTCCTCCCACGAAGAGCAGAATCTGAATTACCACCCCCAGCCCAAATCTGGGCCTACCTTGTGATTTGCTTTAAATAATAGATTTGAGAGGAGTAATGTTGTGACAGTTCTGGGTTTATGCCTTAAGCATTTGGGCAGCTTTGGTTTTCATCCGCTGGGAAGGTAGCTTCATGGAAAGATGCCCATTTACCCTAATGGACAGAAAGACAACATGGACAGATATAGAAAATATAGACAATGGAGACTACAAAAACTTGGAGAGAGAGGCCTGGCCATCTCAGCCATTCAGTCATTGCAGATGAAATGCCAAACATGTGAGTGGAGCCATCTTGGATCCTGTAGCCCCAAATGAGCCACCCTCACCAAGGATATCACGTGGATCAGAAATGAGCTGTTGCCACAGAGCCCTGCCCAAACTATGGAATCGTGAGCAAATATGTAGTTGCTTATTTAAATCACAAAGTTTTGGGGTAGTTTCTTACAATACATAAGTAAAACACTACATAAGTAAAACAATTTCCAAGTTTACATCATAGAAGCTCCTCTTATAGTTCACTGACCAACCCAGATAGCTCTACTCAGAAAGAACCAATTTATCAGTAGAAAGAACTTCAAATGGGAAACCAAATTTTTGAGTTAAGTTCCAGTTTAGTCATTATCTATGTGAGCTCCCCCCAAAGCAGGCCCTAAGATAAGGTACAGTAGTTCATTTGGGAGGTGAGCCCAGGAACACAGTGATGGATTGGAGAAGAGAAATAGAGAAGGAAGGAAAGACAATGTGGTCACTTCTTACTGGACCATTGCTGTGGGTCACCTTACTGGGGACTCCTCTTCCCTCTCTTACAGCCAACCACTACCCTTATGTTGAAGTGGCACCCCCTTTCTCCACAGAAAAGCCCTCTTCACCATGGCTGATTTTAGGACTGTCAGCAAAAGAGTCCATTGTAGATAAACTTCCTATTTTCATGTCACCCTGTTTACTTGGCCACTGGCCGAGAAGATACCAGCACTCCAGGTGCTGGACACTCCCTTACTAGTTTTTCACAAACGAATCCAGTATAGTACTTTGAAGAAATGTGGAAACAAGGCCTCTGGCCTTGAGCTGGGCTTCACAGAGATGTCTACCTTTTTAAGATAAGTTACAAATTGGGCTCCATGGTAACAGCTGGCAGGGGGAAGAAATAAAGGGGAGAAGAGGCTCTCCCCTTTTCAGGTGTTGTCCTTAAATGTGGTGAGCCGCTTCTGCCGTTTCTGCAGACTATGGTCGCCATTACAAGATGACGCTGGCTCCACTGTGGTCTGTGACAAACAACTCCTTATCTGGGAGAGTTGGCACATGATTTTTCACCACCCTGTGAGAAAGCTCCACGCGGCAGCTTTGCATTGGGGCTTGGGATGCTTTATTAAGGCTGGGAGGGGCATCAGAGAGAGAGAAGAAGAAATATCAAGGGCCTGAATAAACTGTTGAAAGAAGATTCCCGAGTTGCATCTTCCTTGCGGGCAAGGGGTCGCGACACTTAAAGAGTTAACTTGCCCAGAACAGTGAAAGAAAAAGCTGCTTTTATGTGAACTTCTGCAGACTGTGAACTTCTGAGCCCCTCCCCTTACATGCTGGGTATAAAACTCTGAAACTCCCTGAACCTGGGGTTCAGGGGATTGATTGATTACAGCAAAGGCTGTACCCTCTGAACCTGGCTACCGCCAAATAAAACTGTTTCCTGCTATCTTTCGGTGCCTTGCCTCGTTTGTCCCTACAACAATGTGACTTCTTTCTCCATTAAGGATACTCTTAAATATCTATTTTTAACTTGATTTCCTCCAGAGAAATATGGCAGTAGAGTGGGCTGTTGATTCCTGTCAGAAATGAGCTCTCAGGGTCAGTTTGCCTCCATAGCTGCTTCATCTAAGACAACCCTCTACCCCAACTCTTCTGCACAAGAGCTTAAAAGGAAGACTCTAGGCAGAGTGGATGGCACCCACAGTCCACAGGCACTCTGCCTTTAATTAGCAAAGAAAATGAAGGCAGCATGTAGCTTGTGAAATGTTAATTGTGGCCATATTTTACAGAGCTAACAAAAAAAAGTTAAAAGGCTAAAATGAAAGCATTATTCTGGTCCAAAGGAAAAAGAATATTTTTCCAATTTAGTCTCCTTCTATCCTTTAATATTATGAAGGGCTAAAGTATGTCCCTACTCATTGGATAGAGCTGAGAAAACAGGAAAAAGACAGGTATCTAGCTGCATGTGGGGGCTCATGACTCTAATCCCAGTTACTCAGGAGGCTGAGGCAGGAGGATCACAAATTCAAGGTCAGCCTCAGCAACTTACTGAGACTCTGTCCCAAAGTAAAATAAAATAAATAAAAGGGTTGGGGACATAGCTCAGTGGTGGGTGCCTCTGAGGTTCAATCCCCAGGACTACACACACTTAAAAAGTCATATCAATCTGAGAAGGTCAGTTCAAAGCAGGGGTCCCCAACAAATGCTAATTCGTGTTCCCACTATGGGGCATCTCCAAAGACTTGGAGTTTGACTGTCCTCATTCAACACAGACAAAAAAGAGGATTTGCCTTTGAAATAAAACTAGATAGCAGAACAAAAGCAATTTTGTGATGTGGCATATGGTCCTCAAAAGTCCGAACTGTCCTCCACAGAGATCACCTGGGATGTACTGAAAATTCCAGAAAGGAAGGGAACATGCCGCAGGGCCTTCAGCAGGAGGACCTCAGGCCAAAGTGGAGGATGGTGGCCCCTGAGAGCCAAGATATGGGAGGGAGATGCTGAACTAGAAAAGAGCTCTCTTTTGTACCATCTTCACATTTGAGGACTGTCGAATTGTCTCTCTTTCCTGACAAATGAGGTGATTTCACTTTTTCACATTTCTATTCAGAAGGCAAAAGCAAATCAAGAATCCACTCATCTACATGAGCTCTTGAGGCTTCATCTCCATTTAAACAACGACAGAGCAAAGATCTAGACAAAACTACTTGAAAGGTATACCTCTGTTATGAACATCTGTACAGCAGAACACTCTGAATATTAAAAATCAATGTGTGTTAAGGGCATTTTGAGGGGGCCAGGTCTTCATTGTGCAGGTCTTTCTCACACATTTTAAGGTGTTCAGCACCCTTAGCCTGTGCCCACTAAATGCCAGGAGGGCCCTTCTCCCATCATTGTGGTAACCAAAATCACCACCACATATTTCCAAATGTCCCCTGGAAGACTGGTGATGGCATGGAAGTTGCAGAACTTTCTTAAGCCCATTTATGCCTTGTCCACGCATATTTTTGCAAATATTTTTGGGCACGTATGTATGTGTGTGTGTTGCTGGGGAGGGACCCCTGGGCCTCATGCATGCCAGGCAAGTTCTCTACCACTGAGCTACATCCCCTGCTCATCTTTTTTCTCTATAGTATAGTTAAGCATATACAGTTCAGTGCAAACATCTTAAGCGTATATAGCTCAATGTGTGTTTTTTTAAAGTATTTATTTTTTAGTAGTTGGACACAATACCTTTATTTATTTATTTTTATGTGGTGCTGAGGATCGAACCCAGGGCCTCGCATGTGCTAGCCGAGCGCTCTACCAGTGAGCCACAACCCCAGCCTCAATGTGTTTTTATATAGGAAACTTCTAGCAGGGTGCCGTGGCACATGCCTGTAATCCCAGTGGCTGGGGAGGCTGAGGCAGGAGGATCGTGAGTTCAAAGCCATCCTCAGCAACAGCAAGGCTCTAAGCAACTCAGAGAAACCCTGTCTCTAAATAAAATACAAAAAAGGGCTGGGGATGGGGCTCAGTGGTCAAGTGCCCCTGAGTTCAATCCCTGGTATAAAAAAAAAAAAAAAGATATAGGACTCTTCCAGCACTCTAGAAGTTCTCCTTGTGGCCCCTCCCCCCAAGACAACTGCTATTTTGACTTCTAACATTATGAACTAGTTTTCCATATTGGTCTTGAACTTCAACTAAATGGAAGTGTCATGTGTATTTTTTTATGTCTGGATTCTTCCACTGAACTATATGTGTGTGAGATTCATCATTGTTGCTGCATGTGGAAACACATACCTTTCCACTTGTTATTTCTTTAAAAATCATACACATCACCAGGCATGGTAGCACATGCCTGTAATCCCAGCAATTTGGGAGACTGAGACGGGAGGATCGCTAGTTGGAGGCCAGCCTCAGCAAGTTAGTGAAGCTCTAAGCAACTTAATGAGATCCTGTCTCAAAATAATAAATAAATAAATAAATAAAAAGAGCTGGGGTTAAGCACCTTGGGTTCAGTTCCCAGTACCAAATAAATAAATTAAATTAAAATTAAAATCACACATATAGAAAAATATCTTGACATTTATATCAAATGACTAATAGTGGCAACTTCCAAAAAAGAGAATAGAGTCAGGAGAAAAATGAGGGGTGGGCCTGCCTTTAACTTTTTTCCTATCATTTTTTAAATTGATTTATTTAATATATGACAGCAGAATGCATTACAATTCATATTACACATATAGAGCACAATTTTCATATCTCTGGTTGTATACAAATTATATTCACACCATTTCCTGTCTTCATACCTGTACTTTGGATAATAATGATCATCTCATTCCACCATCATTTCTAACCCCCTCCCTTCCCCACCCACCCCTCTGCCCTATCTAGAGTTCATCTATTCCTCCCATGCTCCCCCTCCCTACCCCACTATGCATCTGTCTCCTTATTAGAGAAAACATTCAGCATTTGTTTTTTTGGGATTGGCTAACTTCACTTAGCATTATCTTCTCTAACTCCATCCATTTACCTGCAAATGCCATGATTTTATTCTCTTTTATTGCTGAGTAATATTCCATTATGTACATGTACCACATTTTCTTTATCCATTCATCTACTGTAGGGCATCTAGGTTGGTTCCACAGTTTAGCTATTGTGAATTGTGCTGGTATAAACACTGATGTGGCTGTGTCCCTGTACTATGCTGTTTTTAAGTCCTTTGGGTATAGACCAAGGAGAGGAATAGCTGGGTCAAATGGTGGTTCCATTCCCAGATTTCCAAGGAATCTCCATACTGCTTTCCAGATTGGCTGCACCAATTTGCAGTCCCAACATCCTCGCCAACACTTATTGTTGTTTGTATGCATAATAGCTGCCATTCTGATTGGAGTGAGATGATATCTTAGAATAGTTTTGATTTGCATTTCTCTAATTGCTAGAGATGATGAGAAGTTTTTCATATATTTGTTAATTGATTGTATATCATCTTCTAAGAAGTGTCTGTTCAGGTCCTTGGCCCACTTATTGATTGGGTTATTTGGGTTTTTTTGGTGTTTAGCTTTTTGAGTTCTTTATTTACCCGAGAGATTAATTGACTATCTGATGTGTGAAGGGTAAAAATTTGCTCCTAAGATGCAGGCACTCTAATCACCTCACAGATTGTTTCTTTTGCTCAGAAGAAACTTTTTAGTTTGAATCCATCACATTAACTTTTTATGCCTCTGAATATTTTCACACTGAGCATGTTCTATTTTTATAATTTTTTAAAAGCACTACTAAAGCACATTCATCAAAGGGAGTTCCAGCTTGCCTGAAACATCAAAAGGGCTATTTTATTTTATTTTTGAAGTACTGGGGACTGAACCCAGCTTTGCTCTATCACTAAGCTCCATTCCAAGCCCTTTTTATTTATTTTAAGACAAGGTCTCACTAAATTGCCCAACTGGCCTTGGACTTGCAATCCTCCTGTCTCAATCTCCCAACTCACTGGGATTAAGAGGTATGTGCTGCTGCACCCAACTCAAATGAACCATTTTAAAGATAAGCAGAACTATTCAGATCACAGGGCCAAGAAAAGTAAACTATAACATAAGAGTTCTGTTTTCTTCCCCAAATGAAATGTTAAAATGGAGGCTGTGAGTTGCCTCATCTATTTCTGTTGAATATCTAGGTCTGGGTGGTTTTCTCATCCCTCATTCCCCTCTGTGGCCCTCAGCCACCAACTCATAATGGAGGTAGAATAACTTAGTGGTTCCTCCTACCTCACCTGTAACACTCAGCGTCACCAAGACTTTCAAACTAAGTGACAACACAGCAGTTACAAACCTGAGAGCAAACAAGGAAAAGTGTTCACATGCAGGCCCAAGGTTGTGTCAACTGTAGCCCTGAGAAAAATGGCAAAGGACAAGTTCTGGAATGAGAGGTAGTGAGACGAAGTCTGAGAATTAAAGAGCAGTTCCCCTGTGCTGAGAGCCATAACCTCTAATCTAAATGCTTCCAGAAGCTGGGTGCAGTGGCTCAGGACAGTAATCCTAGCAGCTTGGGAGGCTGAAGCAGGAGGAACACAAGTTTGAGGCCAGCCTCACAACTTAGCAAGGCCCTTAGTAACTCAGTGAGACCCTGCTTCTAAATAAAAACTAAAAGGGATGTGGCTCAGTGGTTAAATGCCCCTGGGTTCAATCCCTGGTGCCAATAAATAAGTAATAAATAAATACCTCCAGGGGCTTTCCCACAGAAAGAAGGTTACTCACTGTGAGCTAAGATAGCAGCAAAAAGCCATTTGGACTTGGCTGGCCTAGAAAGATGAGTCTGGGATTTGGGTGAGGAAATTTTCAGAGGAGAGGAGAGTATTCTGAAAGGAAGAAATGTGCAGAGGAGAAGAGGGAAATATCCTAAGGGCTCTTCCCCAGCTTTCTTCATATTTTAATACACAAAAACACATTTTAAAGAACATATGTTTGCAACAAAGGCTAGTGGCTTTCAACTTGAGGAAACTTTTCTTCAGCAAGTATGCACAGAAACTGCTTGGAGGGACAGATGTAGGACAGATGATTCTACCCAAAGATTGCCCCCCTTTGAGCACACAGTAGTCATTGCCACCACTAAATACTTTGATAAATTCAATGTCATGTTCCCAAATGTTCTCTTCTGAAATTAAAAATACAGTTCTCATTAAAAACAATAAACACAAAACATTAGTCTAATGAGATACTCTGAGAAAATGATGTGGAAATGTCTACACCAATGGTTCTCATACTTGAGTGTACATCAGAATCATTTAGGGGATTGATTACAACACAGATTTCTGGGTCCAAGTTCCCCTATGCCCTACTTCTGGTTCAGTACCTCTGGGGTGAGGCCTGGACATTTTATATCTAATATGTTCCCACGTTGCTACTGGTCTGGGGACTGTACTTTGAATTCTGTAGTTTTCAGCCAGATGCAGTAGTGTAGATCTATAATCCCAGCAGCTCAGGAGGCTGAAGCTGGAGGATCAGAAGTTCAAAGTCAGCTTCAGCAAAAGTGAGACCCTAAGCAACTTAGCAAGATCTTGTCTCAGAATAAAAAATAAAAAAGCCTGGAGGGCTGGGGCTGGGGCTCAGCAGTAGCACACTTGCCTGGCATATGTGAAGCACTGGGTTTGATTCTTAGTACTGTGTATAAGTAAATAAAGGTCTATCAATAACTAAAAAAAATATTTAAAAAAAAAGGCTGGAGATGTGGCTCGGTGGCTAAGCACCCCTGCATTCAATCCCCAGGTACGAAAAGAGAGAGAGAGAGAGAGAGAGAGAGAGAGAGAGAGAGAGAGAGAGAGAGAGAGAGAGAGACGGGGAGAAACAGAGAGAGAGAGAAAGAGAGAGATTGTGGTCTTCGTTATTTCTCCTTGTCCTGTCTCAGAGAGTAACAAGATACATTAGCATATCAATGACTATGAGCAGTTGTATTGTACAATTAAAAAAACCTACTTAATCCAGTGTCTTTAGCCATTTTGTCTTGCTACAACTGTACATCTGAGACACAGCAATTTATAAAGGAAAGTGGCTTATTTTGGCTCATGGTTCTGGAGCCTGGGAAGTTCAAGACTGGGCAGCCATATCTGGTATGGGCCTCATGATGCTATAACTCAGGGTGAGGAGAGAGGAAGGACAAGTGGGTGGATGTGTTCACACACACACAAAAAAAAATAAAAATAAAAATAAAAAAACAGTAGCCTCACTTTATAATAACCCATTATTAACAGGGACTAATCAATCTTGTGAGAACAAGAACTCACTCTCATGAGAAAGGCATTAAACCATCCTAATAACCTAATCACCTCTTGAAGTCTCACCTCCCAACATCACCACATAGGCAATCAAATTTCAACATGAGTTGGGCGTAGTGGCACATGCCTGTAATCCCAGCAACTCAGGAGACTGAGGCTGGAGGATCACAGGCAAAAGGCCAGCCTCAGCAACTTAGTGAGACCCTCTCTCAAAATAAAGAATAAAGGAGGGGCTGGGATGTAGCTCAATGATCAAGTGACTCTGAGTTCAATCCCCAGTACCACTTAAAAAAAGAAAAAGAAAAAGGAAATGGAAAGAAAGAAAAAGGAAAAGAAAGAAAGAGAAACTTAACAGGAGTTTTGGAGGAGACAATATTTATAGCATCCAACATTTCCCAACCTTCTAAAATTTGAATTTTATATAATGCATCATGCTGTCCATAGAATATCTATGAACCTCTCTGAGAAGCAATGCTTCACGGAAGTGAATAGAAGGCGGTGGAGGGCTATGGGCCATACCACGTATCAGAATTCTAGCAGGGGAAGCAGATGTGGAGGGACCAGCCTGTTTCCAGAAATCCAGGCAGCATTAAGGAAATCTGTCAGCAGGCAGCAAAAGCCAGTCCCTTTGCAGCTTGGATTAGGACACTGGGTCTTAGCCAACGATCGGCAAGAATAAAACAAGGACCTAGTTTCTAGAGGGTTTAAGATCTCCAGATGGTAAAAGCCTCAAACCTGAAGAATGAGACACCCAGCTCTGTGCCCCATAAATTAACAGTACATTATATAAGTGAGTTACAACATGCTGGTCTCAACCTCCAACGTGAATCCTGAGCTGAGCTGCATGTTAGGGAAGAAGCAATTCCAAACACTCAGGCCTTCTGTTAAAAGGTAGATTCTGATTTCATAGGTCTGAGTTCGTGTTCAAAATTCTACATTTCTCTAAAGCTTTCAGGTGAAGCCAGTTCTGGGATCACACTTTCAGTAACAAGGCCTCAGGTTAGGGGTTGGCAGAATTTTTCTGTAAAGAAGAGGGATTTTTTTTTTTGTAGCTTTATAGGCCATATGGTCTCTGTCAAAACTACTCAATTCTATTATATCACCAAGTAGCCATAGGCAAATACTGAAATGAATAAACACAGCTGTGTTCCCATGACAAGGAAATTTGAATTTTATATAATTTTAATGTGCCACAAACTAGTCTTCTTCCCTCCAGTTTTTCAACCACTTAAAAATTTTTAAAACCATTCTTAGCTCAACTGATCATATAAAAACAGAAGGAGGAGCTGGGTGTGGTGACACATGTTGGTAATCCCAGAGAGTAGGGAGGTTGAGGCAGGAGGATTGCATGATGAGGCCAGCCTCATCAATTTAGCAAGGCCATAAGCAACTTAGCGAGATCCTGTCTCAAATTTAAAAAGGGGGGGGGGCTAGATATGTGTCTCAGTGGTTAAGTACCTCTGGGTTCAGTCCCTGGTACCCCCCCTCCAAAAAAACACCCAACAACAAAACTGAAAAACAGATGGAGGACAAATCTTGTCTGCCTGGACTAATTTGTAGACCCCTCACCCACCCCAGATTACTATCCCCCCAGATTACTATTCCCTATCCCAGATCTATCAAATTAAAATCCAGAAGTGGGGCCCTGGAAACCTCATTTTATTAGACTCCCCAGGTGACCCTAATTCTTCCCATATCCCCCCAAAAGGCAACAGTTCTCCTTTAAATGTTGGCAGCAGCTCACTCTTTCTGATTTGCCAATTTGTGGAGTCTGGGGGGCTTAATGTGAAGGGCTGGATGTGCTCCCAACCTCCCCACTAGTTTCACTGTCACCCATTCTCTACGGACCTGCTTCCTCCTTAACCCCCTTGGCATTGACTTCTGATATGAAGATATGTAGTCCTTCTGTCTCTGGCGGGTGCTCAGTTCCGGCAATGCTCAGCTCTGGGACAGGGTCTGGTTAGAAAGGCAGAGGAACCCTGATCACACTCGCCTAGTTTTGTTAATAGGCAGAGGTTAACAAGGAACATCTTAGCTGCAGGGAAAATCCCTACAAAGGGCCCTGTTACCGAGCCAGCTGAAGGGTAGGCCAGGCAGGGCTGCACTCTGGCATGAGGACTTAGAAGGGATGAAGTCAAGGTCCCCTGAAGGGTTTGTTTTGTTTTTGAGTTAGGGAAGGGAGAAGAAACCTAAAGGCTGTATGTGCTTATCTCAGGAATGTGGGGGAACTTAGGAAAGGAAGTCTAGGGGATTCAATGATGAAGGCAAGCCAACAGGAAAAGGGAGAGAAAGGGAAGTGAGACATTGTGTGGCAGTTACAAACAGGCCAGCCACCCTGTCTTGGCAAACGGTTGAACTCACTTCATCAGACTAGTACTGCTTACATTTCACTGTGTCTAGGAATCATCAGCAGGATTTTGTTAAAGTGAAGATGCTGATTCAGTAGGTCTTGGGTGGGGCCCGAGCTTCTGCATTTCTGACTTGGTACCAGGTGACCCAAGGCTACAAGGATCCTGCTGACATGCAAGCACACCTTTTCATTCTGTTCTTTTTTTAAATAGTCACAAGGTGGCTGAGTGTGGTGGTGCATGCCTATCATCCCAGCAGCTCAGGAGACTGAGGCCAGAGGATCATGAGTTCAAAGCTAGCCTCAGCAATTTAGCGAGCCCCTAAGCAGCTTAGTGAGACCCCATCTCAAAATTAAAAACTAAAAAGAGCTGGAGATGTGGCTCGGTGGTTAAGAGCCCTGGGTTCAATCCCCAGTACCAAAACCAAATAAATAAATAAATAGTCACAGGCTTCAAAAAGCCTGGGGCCAAACCACTGACATTCAGGACTGCAAATATGGTTGTCTAGGGAGGTCCCTGCACCACAAAAGCCACTGTCACACCCACCAAAACAGCAAGCAGGGTTTCAACTCTAATTTGCCCTCCCACTCTCCAAATCTTGAGTTCCAGGCCTGCCTCTATCATAATTTTCCTAACTAGCCCCAAATCTGTCTCTTGACCAAGCCCTGTGTCCATAGAACTACTTGGGAATCCTTTTCTAATTCACTCAAAGGTGCATTATAGGCTAGCAGGGTCCCTGAACTCAGCAGTGAGAAGGGGCAATTGCCACTGGCTGACTCTTGCCAGTATCCCACCATGGTTGGCGGAGAAGATACAAGTATCTTCAAACCTTGAGTGGAAGCTATTAGTGAGCTGGGATAAAATGATCTCATTTAATTTTTTAAAAAGACAGAAAATATAAGGGTTGGAGAGAACGAATAGATAGTAGGGTCATCTTGCAGTTCTAGGGAGAAGGTAAAAGGGCGCAGACTAGTACTTCTTAGAAAACAGTCTAATAGTTTCTCAAACGGGTCAACCTAGAGCTACCATAAACCCCAGCAGTTCCATTCCTAGGTACATACCCAAGAGAAACAAGAACATATATCCACATAAAAACCTGTACACGAATTTTCATTGAAGTGTTATTCCTGTTAGACTTAAAGTAGAAATAATCCAAATGCCCATTAACTGAACGTATGAATCAAATGTGGTATATTCATAGAATGGAGTTTGTTTTCTCTCTCTCTCTCTCTCTCTCTCTCTCTCTCTCTCTCTCTCTCTCTCTCTCAGTGCTGGGGCTTTAACTCAGGGGTGCTTTATCATGGAGTCACATCCCCAACCCTTATTTATTTATTTATTTAAAGACGAGCCCCTCACTAACTTGCTGAGGCTGGCCTCAAGCTTGCAATCCTCCTTTCTTAGCCTCCTGAGCTGCTGAAAATTCAGATATGCACCTCCATGCCTGGCTTAGAATGGAATACTTGACCATAAGAAGGAATCAAGTATTGATGCATGTTACAATTTGGATAAACCTTGAAAACATTATGTCAAAATCAGACAAATCTATAGAGACAGAAAATAGACTATTGGTTGCCTAGAGATAGGGGTGATGAGGGATGGGCAGTGAAGGCTAAGAGACACAGTGCTTGTTTTCAAGGTAATGAAAATGTTCTAGAATCCACTGTGGTAATGGATATACAACTCAAGGAATTACTAAAACCATTGAACCATACAGTTTAAATGAGTGAATTGTGTAGTATGTGAATTATATCCCAATAAAACTGTTAAGATGTCATCACAAATCAGGTGAGGAACTCAAAGCAAGTAGAATAGAAACAAAGCTTTGTGGACCCTGATGTCCTCAAAAGGGAGCAAGGTCTGGCTTTGGAGCAGCAACTTCTCAGAACTGTTGAGAAACATTCAAGCAGCCTCAGATATAAGACCCGAGAGTGCAGCCAAGTGTCCACATAAATAATAATGCTGGGCTGACCCCTGGTCAGGGGGCTCAGTTAATGCTGCACTGTGATTTATTCTTGTAAAATCTAGCTCCAACAGATACTTTTCCAGGAAGTACTAGACTGCGCCCTTTTGCCTTCCCCCTAGAACTGCAAGAAGATCCTACTATCTGTACAGCTCAGTCTGCTTCTAACTCTCTGGGTGACCTTCAAGTGACTGAGACCAGAGGCTTCTCACTAAAACACTGAGGCCAGAGGATCTTACTGTCTTGGACATCCTCTTAATCTAACACTGCACAGTTCCATGAATTAGGGAACCCATGTAGCAGAGCCTGGGTATGGATGAGAGAAACTTTTACAGGAATCTACGCAGGACCTGACACACCCACCCAGGGGCTCAGAACTAGCCAGGGGCATGATCCCCAGCAGAAGCCACCCATACCCATGGAGAGTCTCCCAGGAACCAGGTTCCCTGTTAGGTCATGAGGATAAAAAAAGGAACAAGACTTTACAACCTGCCCATATGGCATCAGATTTATGAGTGGTTGATACTGAAACACTGTAATTTTTCCCCTTGAAAAGCTGAATTAAACTCTAAGTATAAACAGAATTTCAATGTTTGCTATCAAAAACATTGGAAACTGGGCCCAGTGGTGCACGCCTGTAATCCCAACAACTCAGGAGGCTGAGGCAGGAGGACTGTAAGTTGGAGGACAGCCGAGCAACTTAGTGAGATCCCGTCTCGAATTAAAATAAAAAGGGTTGGGGGGTATAGCACAGTGGTAAAGCACCCTGGGTTCAATAAGAAAGAAAGGAAGGAAGGAAGGAAGGAAGACAGAGAAAGGAAATGTAACTTTGGCCTGACAAATGCTGAGTCATTGGCAACATGTCTGTCAGAGTCCCTATAAGGAATGGCCACTCTGGGAAGTTTCTGAAGGTGGGGGACATGGCCACACCACCACTTCCTCACCATTCCACATTATGCCTGCAAACCCTTGGTTCAATTCTCATCCTGTGGCCCTAATTTAACTGGTGTTTTCGAACATTCTTGGATGTCTGGAATTGGCAGGTCCATTCAGCTCAGCCACCCACACCATAAGTGGCAGGCCAGGGTTAACCATTAGAGGATCTGGGGGAGTAACTAGCATGGAAAAAGTGCTCATGAAGCACAACTGGATGGATGTTGCAAATAGTCAGTGACAGCTGGAAAAACAAGTCACTGGTTCGTGAAGCTGATACTACAGGTCAGTAAAAGAGCAGGACAGAAAAAGTATTGCAATGATATTTCAAAGCCAAGGCAGAAAGTCTGCCCTCAATTTCTATGTTTGGATCTGTCTATTACTCATAAAAAAAGTTTTAAAACCAATATACGCAATTTACAACCTCAAGTCTCTGGGATAATCTAAACCATTATATTCAAACCCATTTATCTTCTCCCTGGAGAACAATGCATAACAAGGCATCCAATATGAGCTAAGGATTACGGGTGAGTGAATCATTCAGCTCAGGAATGAGTGCTCCAGAGGTTTCTGAGGCCAGAGTGCGCCATGCTCCCTGTAAGAGCCAGGTGCAATCAATTATCATCTGGAAACCTTGGGCGTTTAACAGTGCTACCAATGACTTTTGTCTTGCGCAAGCTTTTCCCTGAAATTTTTGTCTGGAAAGCCTACCCCCAGAATTCCCTGGTGTTTCTAAATGTCTTAGAATAATGTCCTGGGTGATATGATATCCAAGAGTCTCAGCAATTGACTCTGCCCTGCCTTGTTGCCTGTCCAGTTGGATTCTTTGGTTCAGGGCATTGTTAATTTCCACTGACATTTTGCTATCTTGCATTTCTTTTCCTTTGGGAAGTATCATCTTGGAAATTCTCATTAAATTCTGCAGGGATATTTGAAATAGAATGGTTCCATTCACAATTACTTCAATTAATCAACCCACAAATATTGATTCAAGATCCTTCCCCAGCTCCCAGACATTGTCCTGAGTGGGAAGTATAAGTTGCCAGATCACACCTGAAAGCAATTAGAATCACTAATTATATCTGTCTTGTTGGGTACTGCTATTTATTTATTTATTTATTACCTTTTTTTTAAGGTGTTGGTGATTGAACTCAGGGCCTCATACATGCTAAGTATGCACTCTATCATTGAGCTACACTCCCAATTTGGTGCTGGTTTTTATTTATTTATTTTTATTATTTTTTTTAATTTGGGGGTACTGGGGATTGAACTCAGAAACACTCAACCACTGAGCCACATCCCCAGCCTTATTTTGTATTTTATTTAAAGACAGGATCTCACTGAGTTGTTTAGGGCCTCACAATTGCTGACGCTGGCTTTGAACTCAAAATCCTCCTGACAGCCTCCTGAGCTGCTGGGATTACCCAGCTGGTGCTGCTTTTTAAATGAGAACTGGAAACTGTACAGCTGGCTATAACTGGAAAGGCCACCTGCTCATTGATTGAACATTTTCCTACTCTGGTAATTTCATCTGACTTTGTTGACTTCTGTGTCCATGAAATGCACATGTTTTTTCATAGAATTCATGAAGATGATCTAGTGATAAGTGCTTCTCAATTGGGGAAGATCCTTCTCCCTAGAAAAAGGACAGCCACACAGATTTTCATTTCAATTTGAAAACATTCTTAGGGAAGCCCACAGATGATTTAACCTTCCTTGAACCTTTAATCATTGCCATCTGGGCATCAGCATCTCTTGGCATCAACTTCAGTATCCAGGTTGAGCATCCCTGTGTGTCTCTTCTTTGTACCACTAAGGCCAACTGACTCATTTGTATTATAACATTTGCCAACTGAGATAACTCTGTGTCTACTTTCCCATAAGACAGGTAAATATCAAAGAGAAGAAATTATATACCTTCTTCATCCTCAAATCGCAACCATATTAACTATTTCATCATTTATGTCCACTTTTAATCTCTGACTAGAGCCCAGGTTTCATGAGAGAAGACAGAAACTGATTCTATTTCAAAACTTAAGTTACCCAGAGAAGGAGCAGGATTAAAAGACCACATTCTTCTCCCCCCAAAAATGGCCCACAGAAATTAGCAGTCAAGCCAGGTGTGGTGATCCATACCTGTAATATCAGCTAATCAGGAGGCTGGCATAGGATGATCACAAGTTCAAGGCCAGCTTCAGCAATTTAGTGATGCCCTTAAGCAACCTAGTAAAACCCTGCCTCAAAATAAAAATAAAATGATTTGGCAATATAGGTCAGTGGTAAAGTACCCCTGGGTTCAATCCCCAGTACCAGGAAAAAAAAGTTAGCAGTCAAGAATTGACTCAATTCACAGTTGAGAATTAAGGGGCTGGCTTGAGAATCTCTCTACAAACTGGAACTTGGGAGAGGTGATTATTCACGCTGCTATTTTGGAAGTGAATCTTTAGCCTGAATATTAATCATCATTTGGCTGCTACAAACTTCATCCGATGCTATAGCCTGGCAAAAGTAAACCTTCTTCTGTTTAAACTCTCTCTTCACTTTCAATTGCCAATTTCAGTTGTGTTCGCTGAAAGGGGAATTGATGTAGCACACATATTTGCATTTACTAAGGAAACCATTCAACTACTTTGGAAAGGCCTGGAGCAAAGCGTCCAACAAAAATAATAAATGCAAACTCCAGCTTGTGGCTGCTCTCAGTCTCTCAACTTACAGCCCCCAACAGGGAAAGTTATTGCTTAAACAGAGTGTTCATGGATTTAAAAGGAACCTCTGTAGACAGCAAGCCATAGTGTCTATGTAGATTCATGGTGGCACAAGGCCCTGTTTACCTGCACACATTTCTTTCAGGTTCGTTCCCATCTAATAGCCCCACACTGGAGTTGCAGGGTATAGTTAATTCAATAAGCACAAATATCCACTTGGCACTAGATAGCACTGCTAGGCATCGTGGGAAATACAAATAAGGGCAAGACATACCACAGCCCTGCTTTTAAAAGCTCAGAATCTATGAGAAGCAAGAGGAGTGCAAAGATTATTATAATGCATGGCATATGTGATAAATGCCACCAGAGAACCATGAAGAGCTGTGGGTGTTTAAAGAAAAGCAGAAGGTTTCTTATTTCAGGGATCAAAGAAAGGTTTTGGGGACTGGGATGGTAGCTCAGTGGTAGAGTGCTTGCTTAGCATGTGTGAGGCACTGGGTTAGACTC
The DNA here is from genome assembly GCF_021218885.2 of Marmota monax. Lineage (NCBI taxonomy): Eukaryota > Metazoa > Chordata > Mammalia > Rodentia > Sciuridae > Marmota > Marmota monax. The sequence goes on from NW_026694092.1 coordinate 2,320,199, forward strand.
TCAGCACCACATATAAACAAATAAATAAATAAAGGACCATCAATAATTAATAAAAATATTTAGAAAAAGAAAGGTTTCAGGGGCTGGGGATGTGGCTCAAGTGGTAGTGCGCTCGCCTGGCATGCGTGCGGCCCGGGTTTGATCCTCAGCACCACATACAAACAAAGATGTTGTGTCTGCCAATAACTAAAATTAAATATTAAAACTCTCTCTCTCTCTCTTTAAAAAAAAAGAAGAAAGGTTTCAGGGGACTGGGGGGTGTGACTCAGTTGTATAGCACATGCTTAGCATGTACCAAGATCAATGTTTGATCCCCAGCATCACAGAAAAAGGGAGGGTTTCATCAGAATGTGTGTGTGTGGTGGGGTGCTGGATAATGGGAAGAATTTGGGCAGACAAGTGGCAAGTCGGGGGAGGCATTCCAGGTATAGGAAACAGAGTCTGACAAGAAGAAGGAGATGTAACTCAAGTTCTGCAAGGACCAGGTAGTCTATTTTTGCTGGGTTATAGGAATTAGGGGAGAGGGGCTCAAAAATTAGGCTGGAAGCAAACTATGTACCTCAAGATAACCACACAGAGAGAGGACAGGGATCTGCTGCTCTGAGTTTCCAAATAGTGCTAAAATTATCAAGAATACAAATAATAATAAGTGTTGGCAAGAATGTGGGGGACAAGGTACACTTGTACATTGTTGGTGTGACTGAAAATTACCACAACCACTCTGGACAGCAGTATGGAGATTCCTCAAAAGCTAGGAATGGAACCACCATATGACACGGCTAGCGACTCCTTGGTATTTATCCAAAAGTTCCAAAATCAGCATACTATAGGGATCAATGTTCAAGGCAGCTCAATCCACAAATGTCAAGCTCATAAGCAACCGAGGTGCCCATTAACAAGATGAATAGATTCAGATGAAGGGGAACAGGGGGAGGGAGGAGGAAAGGGTAAGAAGTACTGAGGATTAAATCAGAGCAAATTATATTTCATGCTTGTATAATTATTTCCAGATGAACCTTAATATTATGTATAACAAAAAGGCGCTAAGTCAATGTTCTTAAAAGACCAGTATCTGGCTAAAGGAAAAAAAAATGAGTTCAAGTGAGAGACTCAAAAGGAAAATGTTACAGCAATAATATAAAAGAGAAGGGCTGTGCCTTGATTATGGTGTGAGGACTGATGAGGTGGGAAGGTTTCAAGTTGGCACTTTAATGATGGTTTCTAGAATCTTATTCAGCTCACAAATCTGTGAAATGAGAAGTAGTAACAACAATGTACTGTACCAAAAGTGTCATCAGTGAATACAATGTCAGACAAAAACGGCCTGCACTCCCTAACACATCTCCTTTCTGTTGCAGAGTAATTTTGTCAGCTGATTACATGTTTAAACCCAAATAGAAATTTCTAGCCTGCTCCTGGTGAGACTTTAATTGTATAGCTTGAGCCAGGTGTTCTGCTCCTAATACTTATCTCGAAATGTGACATTTCAGAAGACTGCCTTGGCTGATACGATTTGCTTTGGTGTTTTGCAAATCTTGCTCAGTTTTTCTCACTGGTGAAGCAAAGCTACTTTACCAGTTTTCTCCACCTAAGAATATTCTGAAAGCCTTTCTTAGGTGGCTGCAGTGCTCATTCCCTATCTTTGGCTCTGCAGATGGAGGTGGAGTGAATTTCCAAAATCTCACATGTAAGTAAGGAATAGAATCAATCAAAATTCCCATCTCACAATCAGTCAACAAATATATGAAAAAATGTTCAACATCTCTAGCAATTAGAGAAATGCAAATCAAAATTACTCTTAAGATTTCATCTCACTCCAGTCAGAATGACAGCTATTAAGAATACAAACAATGGGGCTGGGGTTATGGCTCAGTGGTAGAGTGCTCGCCTAGCATGCATGAGGCACTGGGTTTGATCCTCGGCACCACATAAATGTAAAATAAAGATATTGTGTCCACCTAAAAACTAAAAAATAAATATTAAAAAAAGAACACAAACAACAATAAGTGTTTGCGAGGATATGGGGAAAAAGGCACACTCATACATTGCTTGTGGGACTGCAAATTGGTGCAGCCAATATGGAAAGCAGTCAATATGGAAAGCAGTATGGAGAATCCTTGGTAAAGTGGGAAGGGAACCATGGGATAGCTTTTGACCCAGTTATCCCACTCCTCAGTCTTTACCCAAAGGACTTAAAAACAGCATACTACAGGGACACAGCCACATCAATGTTTTAGCAGCTCAATTCATATTAGATGAACTGCGGAACCAACCTAGATGCCCATCAGTAGATGAATGGATAAAGAAAATGTGGTATATACACACAATAGAATATTATTCAACATTAAAAGAGAATAAAATCATGCCATTTGCAGGTAAATGGATGGAGTTGGAGAATACAGTGCTAAGTGAAGTTAGCCAATCCCCCAAAACCAAATGCTGAATGTTTTCTTTGATTTAAGGATGCTGATTCATATGTGGTTGAGGTGGGCATGGGAGGATTAGATGAACTCTAGATAGGGCAATAGGGAGGGAGAGGAAGGGAGGGGGCATGGGGATAGGAAAGACAGTGGAATGAGATGGACATCATTCCTAAGTACATGTATGAAGACATGAATGGTGTGACTCTACTTTGTGTACAACCAGAGATATGAAAAATTGTGCTCTATATGTGTAATATGAATTATAATGCATTCTGCTGTCATATATAACAAATTAAAATCTAAAAAATTCCCATCTCAGCAACATGCACAGTGGCGCATGCCTGTAATCCCAGTGGCTTGGGAGGCTGAGGCAGGAGAATTGTGAATTCAAAGCCAGCTTCAGCAACTTAGCGAGGCCCTAAGCAACTTAGCCAGACCCTGTCTCAAAATATTTTTAAAAGGGTTAGAGATACGGCTCAGTGGTTAAGAGCCCCTGGGTTCAATCCCTAGTACCAATTAAAATAAAAAATAATAATTCATACAATAAGAAATGCTGAAGATATGGGTAAAAGGAACACTTTTACACTGTTGGTGGGATTGTAAATTAGTACAACCATTATGGAAATTAGGATGGAGGTTCCCCAAGAGATTCCAAATGGAACCACCATTTGACCCAGCTATACCACTCCTTGGTATTTATCTTAAAGAATTAAAAAGTCAGCATACTATAGTGATACATTCGTACCCGTGTTTACAGCAACAATATTCACAAGAGCCAAATTATGGACCCAGCCTAGGTGTCCATCAACAGAGGAGTGGATAAAGGAAATGGAGTGTATATACACAATGGAGTTTTACTCATCCATAAAGGAAAATGAAATTATGTAATTTGTAAGAAAATGGATGGAACTAGAGACCATTATGTTAAAGGCATAAGTCAAACCCAGAAAGTCAAAGATCACGTGTTTTCTCTCATACGTGGGAGCTAGAGACGAAAAAGGAAGAGAAAGGTGGCAGGGGACTGGGGGTGGGGGATGCCTGCCATGTGCAACTAGAAGGGAGACCAGTAGAGTAGAGGAGGAGTAGTGGGGAAGGGAGGAAGAGAGGGAAAGAGGAAGTTCAACTCCCTGGATTCAATCCTTGGTACCAAAAAGTGAAATTAATTAATTAATTAATTAACTAAAAAATAAAAAATAAAAAGGGCTGAGGATGTAGCTCAGTGATAGAGCACCCTGGGTTCAATCCCAGTATGAGAAAAACAAAACAAAACAAAACAAAACCCTCCATCATCTCTCATAAGCATACAAACACAATCAAACACACACAATTTTTTTAAAGTTTCTTTTTTTTGAGAGAGAATTTTTTTAATATTTATTTTTAGTTATCAGCAGACACAACATCCTTGTTTGTATGTGGTGCTGAGGATCGAACCCGGGCCGCATGCATGCCAGGCAAGCGCGCTACCGCTTGAGCCACATCCCCAGCCCCAAAACACACACAATTTTACTAGGAAATCTCCGTAGACTTCCTGTGTTTTTTTGGTAGACACTGCATCTTTGCTAGGCTGCAAAGAATAAATCAGAGAGCCAGAAAAGCTGCATCAAATTCGAAGATGGAAGAACTCCAGAGACCTTCCAGGGGTGGGAATGGGAATGATTTATTCTCACTCTGACAGATTTGCTATAAAAGCTCAGATGGTTACATAATTGGGGTGCTGATGAGGCCCTGGATCACTACCTCCCTCTTTTAGATGTTCCAGATTCAAAACTGCTTACTTTCTCTCTTACTAGAGACATGATGTACACTCTGAAGTGATCTTTAAAATCTGTCACCCACACTTAGGGTAAACTCAATGGATGTGATCTGCCTCTGGACCCATGGGTCTGGAGAGTTCTCCCTCCCAGCCTTCCCAAACCTCTGGCTTGGACTGAAATCTACTCCTTTGGATTCAAAAGCCCCAGCAGAGCTCATTTCCCAACATACCCCAGAGGAGTGCATTTCAAGCTGCTCCAGCTGGCTTTAGTTCATCTGTTGTCCGAGTAGACTCAGAGGGCAGGTTAGGAATCAATGGAAGTGGTGACAAAGAGGAACACAGTGGCTCCTCGTGGAGGGGACCTGCAGACTGGCAGAGGGAGCCAGGGAAGCCAGGAGCAAGGCCCAAAACATAAAGAATAGTAAGTGTCCCAACTGGCAAATGTGTGATCTTGTGGGTGCTGGGTCTTGGCAGCAAGCTATACTATATAAGGGTAGAAGCTGAAAGAAAGGAATGGGGAGGGCAGAGCAAGGGGGGTTAGGGTCTGATTGAAAAGGAGAGGAGACTCCTGCCTGAGAATGGCTCAGCCAGAAGCTGAGATTCTGAGGGTGGCTCACAGGTACCTCCCAATTCAGTGTGAAAGGTTCCACCTTCTCATCTCCCCAAAAGCTGCTCCTGGTCCACTTACTGACCTCCTCTTCCCCTCAAGGTTCATTTTATCCTCACTCCTGCCAAAGCAGGTGGGAGTGGGGACACCAACACACCATGAGAATCACAGTTGCCTGGCACTGAGGATGATCACCTTTCCACTTTGTCCCGCATCAGTTCCTACAAAAAAGCTTAAAACTTAGAAGCATCAGCTCAGAGCCCAAATGTTCCTGTTTATTAATCTACACATTTGTTTTACACATTCATTCATTTGGAATACGCAGAGGATTCCCAGCAGCCATCCCCTACATCTTCTAAGCATCTACCTGGGAACCCTTACTCATTTTATCAGAATTTGAGAGGTTCTTTCTCAGGCCCCACTTTATTTTTAAAATATTTATTGGTGCTGGGAACTCAGAGGTGCTTTACCACAGAGCTACATCCCCAGCTCATTTTCATTTTATTTTTTATTTTGAGACAGTCTTGCTAAGTTGCTTAGGGCCTCCCTAAATTGATGAGGCTGGTCCCAAACTTGTGATCCTTCTGCCTCAGCCTCCTGAGTTACCGAGATTAAGGCCTGTGCCATCCAGACCCCACAGTGTTGATGAATGCAAAGCCAAATATTTACATGCCTCATAGTTCATGTCACCCACTTTCCCATCAATACTAAATTAAAAGCCCGTGCATGGATTTCCTTTTCATTCCAAGGCCACAGGGGTACATGGCAAGTTGCTCTGTTCCCCTGAATCTCACTGTTGAAGAAGTTAGCTGGAGCTTTTTAAAGGGTATTTCCAAAGAGAATTTTACCTACATCCTGAGAGCCCCCAGTAAACCCCAGGATTCCCTTAGATGCTGGAGACCACGCCCTCCCTCAACAAGCAGCCGCACCCCCTGCCCAGTAGAGCTAGGCGCTTCTCCCTCTTTTCCCTGGAGCTAACCAAGTGCATGCCACATGTCACCACTCTCAGCTGGCACCTTTCCCTCAGAGGAGCAGACTTTCTTGGAATCCCCAGCAGGGGGGGTTAAGAGATGCGGGGGAGGCTCCGCCCGTGAGGTCCACAGGAATCGCTTTCTCTGCCCAGACCAGGGACTTCCAGAGGGAGGGAGTAGGGACTTCTTCCAGGCAAGCAGCCAGGCCCGGAGTCCTGGCCGTGTGCAACCGTGTGAGGGGCAAAATGCCGGGTGATGAGAAAGTAGCAAGCCTGCAGCCAAACTTTCTCTTCGAAGCCTCGTATGCGACCAAGGGTGTGATTTGAACTTTGGAACCCTGGAAGCAAAGGGAGCTCGGGCTCGGACTCCGGGCGCCGCGAGGGCACCCCGCGCCTGGCGAAGCGAGAGGCTGCTCTCCCTTCCAGGTGCCCAGGCGCGAGCCCGGCTCCGCGTCGCCCAGTTCCTGGGGCTATGACAGACGAGTTGGGAGTAAACAAAGGGTGGCCCCCGCACCTCCCTGATCAGGAGTAAAAGGTTCCAGCGGCCGATCCGGGGACCCTGGTGTCCAGCTGGGGAGAAAGCCCCACCTCTGGCTCCTACCTGGAAAGCCGCGGCTCGGCGGGACAAGCAGCAGGAGCAGAAGGAGCAGCGCGGACCGGAGTACCGGGACCCCCATGGCCAGCGGGCGCTTCGCTGGGCTCAGCAGCGCAGCGCAGCGCAGCGCGCTTCCAGGGGGCGGCAGGAGACCGAGCAGACCTGGGGGCTGCGCTGCTAGCCCGCCAAGGCCGGGCTGGAAAACTCCTCCTCTCGCCTCTTTCCCTCCCTCTTTCCCCTCCCTCCTGCCTGGGGACTGCCCTCCTTCCTCCGCCTCCCTGGAACACAGCGCAGTTTGGGGCTCCGACCCACCCACCTACCCGCTCCTTTTGTGTCAGCGATTCTTCTGGAAAGGAGGCTGTGCCCCAGAGCCAGAGATCGCCAGGGACGTGCCCCAGCAAACCAACAAAATACTCCAAGAGTATCTTTCTTTACTCCACTTGCACGTCCCCCTTACCCGCAATATACACTGGTGACTCCACAGCCTCGCAGATCCTGGGACTCTAGAATGATGCCGTCTGCGCAAAAATCTTCCTGAGTCACACACACAGAGAAGTAACAACCTAGAGGTCCATAGTGGCCCACTGAGGCTGGATACTACAGCCAGGTCGCTGATTAACCCTAATGACCACGCCCCAAGTTCGCTGTCATTATGCCCACCGTACCAAAAAGAAAATGCCGCTTAGAAACTTGCTTAGGTTCCTGCTGTCATGGGCAGAGCGGGAATTAGAACCCAGGTGTGCAGATAGGCCAGCGACAAGGTTGATGCTACAGGGCTTTTTGCTTCTCTTTTGCAAAGGAATGACTCAGGAGGGGCTCGGTTTGCGCCGCCGAGCTGTGGTTTAGGATGGGACCTAAGGCTCTCCTTCCAGGCTCAGCTGATGGGACAGAGTACAAAGCACAGAAAGTTCCCTGTCTCATCCTCAGAGATCCAGCTGCAGTATCCCGAAGCCATATCCCCCATATTTCCTGGGTTGTTCTCAGCCACCCCAAGGACATCAGGACCAGCCCAGAGTCTCCACCCTGTGGCCTGGCGTCAGGATAGGGTTTCTAGGCTGCCCCCAGCATGGATTTGGTTTCTTAGAGGCATTTGAGAAAGCCTCTCCACAGTTTTGATTTTTGTTGTGTTTTTGGTAAACCCATAAGGCAGTTCTGTGCTACTTTGCTGCCCCAGAGAAATAGTTTTTGTTTTGATTTTTGTTTGTTTTTCATATTGGGGATTGAACCCAGGGGTACTCTACCACTGAGCTACACCCCCAGTTCTATTTATTTATTTATTCATTCATTCATTCATTCATTTATTTATTTATATTTTGAGAGAGTCTCAAATTTGCTGAGGGTCTAGGTAAGTTGCTGAAGCTGGCCTTGGATTTGCAATCCTCCTGCCTTAGCCCCCCCCACACCCAGTCAAACCACAACTCCCAGCCAGAGAGTCCTTAACTAAGGCAAATTCCAATGGGGGCTGCTACATTAAGTTATACAGTTCAGGCCCTGCCCAAAGGCTCCAAGAGGAAAGGATAAGAGAGAGCCAAAATCCATCTGCCTTTGGGTGCATTGACAGGGACCACATCCACTGTAGAGATACATCTTTCTCTTTGTAACAGCTGTCTGGGTCCTTAGCTAGGTCAAGGCCCTTGGAAGCACAGAAGGTTTTGAATGTGTTTATCCAGAAGGGATGCCTTTCCTAATTCTCACAAAAGCCCCTGGCCTTGAACTTTCATCTTATACTAGTGTCTGGGGGAAATTCTTTCTATTGCTTGCTGATACCTCCTCAAGGAGCCAACAGCCCTTTTTAAGTCCCACGAAAGTTGGGGAGGTGAAGGCTTTTATCAGACCAGACTCTCTAGGGAGTAGTTTTCAATCCTGGAAAGGCCTCCAGGGGACCTTTATATTTGGACTCTACTCCAGACCAATAAAATCAGAATCCTTAGGGATGTGACCTTGACTACATGCATATTTTTATTCCTCCTTGTTCAGTGGTAAAACATTGTGCAGTGTTGAGGAGGATAAATTTGAGTTTCTCCACCTAGGCAATAGTGACATTGGGGGCCATAGAATTCTTTGCTGGGGAAGGGGCTTCCCTACGCATTGAGGGATGTTTAGCAGCATTGCTAGCATATGCCCACCGGATGTCAGTAGCAACTCCTCACTTCCTAGCTGTGGCAACCAAAAAATGTCTCCAGATATTACCACATATCCCCCAGGGGGACTATTGCTTCCAGTTGAGAACCATTTTTCTAGGCCTGTGAACAAGGGTTAATGGGCACCCCAAATTCCAGGTCCAGGTTAGCTGTCCAGTGGCCTTCCTTTCCTGTGTCACCCCTAAAGCAAGGTCTCATAAATACTAGTACACATTCTATTGGGCTGAAAAAGAACATCTGGCTCTCTCTTATCACCTGAATCTGATTGAATTATAGGAAGCAGTACTCTGCCAGGTGCAGGGGGGCACGCCTGTAATCTGAGTGACTTGGAAGGCTGAGGCAGGAGGATCACAAGTTCAAAGCCTGCCTCAGCAATTTCAAACATGATCAATTCAAACATGATCAATTGAACAATTTATCCCTAAGAGTCAAATTCTTCCAGGGATTCTTCAATTGAACAACATTTGTCATGAAATACGCAAATATTACTTTGACCTACATCTCGTACAACTTGGTGGGCCAGCTCATTACTTAACAAATTTATGAGTCCTATGTTAGCCACAAAATTCAAATATATCAAAGCCATGCTCCGGAAAGGGAAATCCAGGGTTTTGTTTTTGTAGATACTACTCCTCAATCTGTTATTGGTTATTCATCAGGATCATGCTACATAAAATTTTCTGTCTCTTTTGAAATAAATAATTCCACCTAGATCTACCATTTACTCCAATTCATAAGTTTTGTATGACATTCAGCCTCTGCGCTTCTGACATTCTCAGGTCTACCACAATAATCTCAACTTTTGTGTCACCTTTTGACATGCATACCCAAAACTGTGGGTCCTATTGAAGCAAATGTAAAACAAAGTGCAAGACCATAATAGAAGTTTGTCATGCATTTGGTCAAATTTATGTGGCAGGATTGATTGGGAAATAGTTCTTTCAATTCCCTTTCACTGAATGTAGCAAAATAATTTCCTGTTAACTAATATGATGTTTCCTTTAATTCCATAATCGGAATAGCTTCCTGTTAATTAATGTGGTATTTTGACTTTTTAGGATGTTTTAGTATAAATATCCAGGGACAAATTCTTAAAAGTGAATACATTGGAGAGACAAATTGTCCCAGTGCTATGACATACAAAATAAAAGCTCAAAGTTTTATTATTCAGTTCCACAAATGTCAAATTATTCTATCAAATTGCAATAACAATTTCTAAAGTCTTGTCAGGCGCAGTGGCACATACCTGTAATCCCAGTGGCTGGGGAGTGTGAGGCAGGAGGATCGCAAGTTCAAAACTAGCCTCAGCGACTTAGCAAGGTCCTAAGCAACTCAGTGAGACCCTGTCTCTAAATAAAATACAAAAAAGGGCTGAAGATATTGCTCAGTGGTTAAGCACCCCTGGGTTCAATCCCTGGTACCAAAAAAAATTTTTTTTTTTAAATTTCTAAAGTCTTTCCCTACTTTTCTGTACCTATCTTAAGGTGGATAGTATTAATTCAGAGAGCAACATCAGTCCTGGGACCACACTGGGCTTAGTCTTTCACATAATGTACCCATACAAACTAAGGACTATATCAGACTTTCCAAGAACTAAAGACTAGAAGGACAAGGTGATTTGGTGCAAATCTAATGGAACCATGCTAAATGAATGCCAGATGAGTAGTGCGAGTTGGGCTGGAACTTGTGCTCACTGGTGTCTAGTAAAAATCTAGCTTAGTGAATGGTAGAGGCTGTGCTTAACTTTTTTTTTTTTTTTTTTTTTTTTGGTGCTAGGGATTAAATCCAGAGCCTCACACATGCCAGGCAAGCACTTTATCACTGAGCCACATCCCCAGCCCCTGTGTTTAATTTAGCATGCACAAGGACATGGGCTCAGTCCCCAATATCCCCTATACTGCCTTAAAAATGTTTTTTAAAAAATCTAGCTCTGAGGGGGCTGGGGCTGTGGCTCAGTGGTAGAGCGCTTGCCTAGCATGTGTGAGGTACTGGGTTCAACTCTCAGATTATATATATATATAGTCCATTGACAATTAAAAAAATATTTTAAAAATCTGGTTCTAAGAGAGTTAAAATCAGACCACTCAAGGTCAAGATCAAAGAAGCTAAGAACTGAATAACAATAGTATCTGTTTATAATCCTCTGATTTAAAGAGATTTCTTTTATTTCTAGGACAAATATTCAGAATCAAACAACCCAAGATCTCCAGATTGAAAAACATTCTGCAGCACAAGGAAAAGGGAATATTTTTATTCTAAAAGTTAAAAGGAAAACAGATCTCTATTATAAAAAAATAAACTGCAAAAAAAAAGAAAAGGCAATTTCAGAAAATATTTGGTGTTTACAGTAAAGATTCAAGGAAAATACTTTCATAAATTAGGAATAGGTGGTCATAAGGTGGATGGAGAATTATAAGAATGCAAAGATTAAAAATGAAATTAACAACTTTCAGTTGCTGTTGTCACAAGCTTAGAAGCATCGTTCTTGTCCTTACAACAAGAAAAAGCTGGGCATACTGAAAACTGATGACTTTTCTCCAACTCAAAAGAGAACTGAGTTTTCAGGGCAAATTGCCATCCTTCGCCATCTGGAAAGACAAGTCCAGAGAGTCATAGCTGGGATATGAAGCAGAAGACATGCTGAAGCCATAAACTTAAATGGCAAATTGGAAAAATTCCTGGAGGCTTAGTGTGGAATAATATGAGAATGAGAGACTCCTGGTGGCTAGAGGCATAGCCAGGACCCACACACTACTGTGCACTTTACCTTCAAAAATCCTCCCAAATTTTCATGATGAAGGTCCAAGAAAGTCCCTTCCTGCTCTTGTAAGAGGAAAGGAAGATCCATCATTTGAAATATGCTCAGATAGCCAGGTGCTATGGCATATACCTGTAATCCCAGTGGCTCAGGAGGCTGAAGCAGGAGGATCACAATTTTGAGGCCAGCCTCCTCAATTTAGCGAGGCTCTAAGAAACTTAGCATAAGTTTATTTAAAATAAGAAATTTTTTTTTTAGTTTTATTAAAATAAGAAATAAGAAGGGCTGGGGATGTGGTTCAGTGGTTAAGCACCTCTTGGTTCAATTCCTGGTACTAAAAAAAAAAACAAACAAACAAATTAAAAAAAAAAAAAACTTAATCCAGCCAGGCGTGTTGATGGGGTAATGCATGCCTGTAATGCCTGTAATCCTGGTGACTAGGAAAGCTGAGACAGGAGGATCAAAAGTTCGAGAGCAGCCTGAACAATTTAGTGAGACCCTGTCTAAAAATAAGAAATAAAAAGGGCTGGGAATGTAGCTCAGTGAGAGCACCCTTGGGTTCAATCTCCAGTACCCACCTTCCCACAAAAGCTCAGGAGTAGGCACTGAACATCATTTGAGGAACACCTCCAATCACAAGAGCCCACCAACCTTGGTCATAGGTGTGGTTGTATGAATTAGGCTGGATCAATAGTAGAATTTTGCTCCCAGGTCTCTGTAATTACAGGGGTAAGCACAGGTCCCAGTCAAGCCAGTCAGAAGCAAGTCCTGGTGAGCAATTTTAAAAACAGAAGCTGGATGAAAGAATCCCTCTTACTTTCCTCTTTGGTTAGACACTGTATAAATGTGATGAAGGAAATGCTAGTTCCACGTGGGCCCCAGAACAAGAGAAGGCTTTCATCTGGGCTACTGTGTAAGCTGCTTTGCTCCTTGGGCCATGTAACCCAGGAGATCCAATAGTGTTTAAAGTGCCAGGGACAGACAGAGGTGCATTTTGAAGTGTATGGCAAGCCCTTGTGGGACAATGACATCCTCTGCAGGTAACTACTCTTCGAAAACAAGTTTTGACTTGTCTCTTGGCCTTAGGAGACACTGAGTGTTACACCATGAATCACCAAGTTACCATGTAATCTGAGCATCATAGCTCAACTGGACAATCCGTGAATTGGGTATGCCTAGAATCTCACCATCATCAAATGGAAGAGGTGTATATGTGATCAGTCTCAAGCAGGCCCTGAAGACACAAGCAAATTGCATGAAAAGGTGGCCCAAATGCCTTCTTCCAGGCCACACCAGTGACCTGATGGACAGTTCCCTATAATGAACTCACAGAGGAAGAAAACCTAAGGACTCTTTACTGGTGGTTCTTTTTTTTTTTTTTTCAAGAGAGAGAGAGAGAAACTTTTTAATATTTATTTTGTAGTTTTTGGTGGACATAACATCGTTATTTTATTTTTCTATGTGGTGCTGAGGATTGAACCCAGCACCGTGTGCATGCCAGGCGAGCGTGTTACTGCTTGAGCCATATCCCCAGCCCAACTGGTGGTTCTTCATGACATAAAGTCCCCATCTGAAAGTAAACAAAGCAGTGGTATGGTTTGGATATGAGATGTTGCTCACCAAACAGCTCCTATTAGGCAATGGAGCACTATTCAGAGGTGAAATGATTAGATTATGAGATCTTAACCTAATCACGGGATTAATCCATTTGATAGATGAATGATTTGAAAGGACTACTGTACAGGTGGTAACTGTTGGCAGGTGGGGCATGGCTGGAGGATGTGGGTCCACAGGGGCATTTCTTTGGGGCTATCTTGACTCTGGCTCTGGGGCTTACTTGTACTCTCTGTTTCCTGGTGGCCATGAGCTGAGCAGTTTTCCTCTGCCATGCCCTTCCACCATGATGGACTTTGGGCACAGAGCAATGGCGTCATCCTACTATAGGCTGCACTTTTGAAACCATGAGCCCAGAATAAACTTTTCCTGTCCAGGCTGTTATTTTCAGGTATGTTGTGTCACAGCAATTAAAGGCAGACAGACACAAGCAGCATCTACAGCTTTATTCTATGACATCCTTGAAAGAGAAGTGTGTGTGGAAATCCTCACAGTGATCAGGACCACGAGTTGTCCACCTGGTTACTTGAATGGACACTTAAATTAGATATGGATTTGCCATCACTGTTCACAATGCTTCTGCCCAAACAACTATCTATGGACTTTTATAATGCCTTATCCACCATCATGGTATTCCACAGAGCATCACCTCCACATGAAGAACTCTTTTCACAGTAAATGAAGTGCAGCAGTAGAGCCAGGTTCATGATATTTACTAGTTTTACTCTATTCCTCATTGTTATGGTTTAGATAGGAGATAGATGTCCCCCTAAAGTTCATGTATGAGGCAATGTAAGGAAGTTTAGAAGTGAAATTGTTGGGTTATTTAATCAGTGCATTAATCCACTGGAATGGATTAACTGGGTGGTAACTTCAGGCAGGTATGGTGTAACTGGAGAAGACCGACCACTGGGGTGTGGCTTTGGGGTTTATATTGTGCCCCAGTTGAGTGGATATCTCTCTGCTTCCTGATTGCCTTGGGCTGAGCTGCTTTTCTCCTCCACACACCTTCCGCCATGATGTTATGCCTCATTTCAGGCCCAGAGCAATGGAATCATCTGTCTATGGACTGAGTCCTCTGAAACCCATGAGCACCAAATATACTTTTTCTCCTCTAAGATTGTTCTTGTCAGGTCTTTTGGTCAAAAGCTGACTAAAAACCTCATCATCCAGAAGCAGCTGAATTGATAGAAATGGAGTGGCCTTTTGAAGACACAGACAGATATGGCACCAGCTAGGTAGTAACAACTTTTGGGATTGGACAATGTCCTCCCAAATGCTTTAAGTCAGAGTCCAACGTGTGGGATTATTTCTCCTAGAGTCAGCATTCTTAGATCCAGGAGGCCAGGAGCAAAAAATGGGAGGACCACCACTCATTATTAACTCTAGTGATTCTGTCCCGTCAGGCAGGACACATCACATCAACGTGGGCAGTGAACCTAGGTGGAGAGGAATGAAGGGACAAGAGACACGAAAGGATGACAGCAAGGCAGGAGTTCTGATCAAGCTGCAAATTTTTATTGTTCACACAGGGGTATTTATATGCTGGGGATGGGGAAGCTCTCTAATCAGCAATTGCTGGATGTGGGTGGTAAAACTGCCAGCTGCAGTCTGATGATCCTGATAACCGCAGGATGTTCCAGGGAGATAGGTAGCTGCAGGATGTCTCCCAGGGGGCTGTCAGGCTATTCTTTGAAGGAGAATTTCCTTCTAGTCCCTGACATGATTCATTTATTTTTTTTTAATTTTTAAATTTGTTTCAATTAGTTATACATGACAGTACAATGACCTTGACTCTAGTGATTTAGAAGCAAAATGTTGCTTCCTTCCCTGTGATATAGGCTCTGTGGGTCCTAGTTCCAAGGGGAGGTATTCTTCCAATAGGGAACACAACAATGATTCCATTTAACAGACAGAAAGAGAGGTAACTAGCTAGGGTGTTTGGTCCTATCAGGGAGAAATTGTGTTGTAACTATTGCACAATGAGTTTAACAAGGAACATATTTGAATACAGGAAATCCTCAGATGTGTCTCTTAATACTCCTATGCCTTAGATTAAAAGCAATAGAAAACTATAATAATCCAATTTAGGCAGGACTGCTAATAGCCAATAGTCTGTAAGAATAAAGCTTTGTGTCACTTCACCAAGAAAAGCAATATGACCAGGTGAGGTACTTGCTGATACCAAAATGAAGAGCAATGGGTAGAATATGGGAAGAAGGTAGTTGTTTATATCAGATATGACAAATTGACCATTGCAGTAATAAGGACTATAATAGTTATGAGTATTTCATCCTTATTTCAATACAATCATGTTTGTATATATGCTAACCAGATATTTTTATTTTCTTCCCTTTCTCATCATCTTATCATCTAATACAAGATGCCTTAAAAAGAGTTTACTTTGTATTTCAGTATTTGCAAATTGAAGTTATGAGATTCTAAAGGAAGTATGTAAATCAGCTTGGAATAGAATCATTGACTATTAGGTAAAAAAAAAAAAAAAAAGAAACTTTGTAGCTGGGCATGGTAGTGCACATCTGTAATTCCAGTGCCTCAGGAGGCGAAGGAAGGAGAATCACAAATTCAAACTCAGCCTCAGCAACTTAGCAAAACCCTATCTCAAAATTAAAAAAATAAAAAAGCCAGGGCTGTAGTTCAGTGGTATAATGCCAAATGGATTTAATCTGCACTACCAAAGAAACAAAAAACAAAATGAAAGCTTTGTATTCTCTTCTGGGGAAAGGGTTAATGTTTTTCTCAGTTGCATAAAGTTAAACAGAAGTACGACTTTGGTACTATCATTATTCAAGGAGTAAGTCAACTTTAAGGAGATGTGTATGGATGCCAAATTGACCAGGGGTGGATTTTGATGGCTTTGTAATGTATCAATTTGCCTAGGCTGAGCTACATTCCCAGAATTCACTCTTGTTTGTTTCCAATTAGGATCAGCCACAGGGGAAATTTCAGGGAGGTTTGGGGGAGATTTGGAGGCTGGAAGGGAAACACTGGCCATCCTGGAACTCACACGTGTTGCTGCTCTGCTGACTCACCTAGTTGGTGTGAAGCAACCACAGCGCCTACAACTGATCTTCTTCGAGTGTCTCTGAGTCCTAGGCCAGGTGTGTGCATTTGGCTGTGTGACAAGAAGCCCCACTTCTGCAAGGTCAGAGAGAGGAAGAAATAACATGCTGAGTTCCAGTCCTTCCTCATAGTATGGAGTTCTAGCTCAGGCTTGTTGGTTCCAGTTTGTTCTTAATCTTTCCCACTTTGCATCTGTCTTTCCTCCTTTACTGTCTGCCCCATGAGATTCAGACTCCAGCAACAGACTCTGAGAAAACAGCCACACACAGACTGCTTAACCAGCTCCCACAGTTACATACAGGCAATTGCCTGTAACAAATACATGCTGGTCTGATGCTCTCTATCCCCTACTGATTCTGCTTCTCTGACTGATCTTGGACTAACACATTTGAGGAGCCAGTGTGGAGAGAAGCTAAGATTAGTTTTGAACGTATCAAAATTGCAATGCAGTCGGGTGCAGTGGTGCACACCTGTAATCTCAGTGATTCAGGAGGCTGAGGCAGGAGGATCTTAAGTTCAAGGCGAGTCTCAGAAATTTAGTGAGGCCCTGAGCACTTTACTGAGACCTTGACTCAAAAAGTAAAAGGGCTGGATGTGGCTCAGTGGTTAAGTACCTCTGAGTTCAATCCCCAGTACCAAAAAAAATGCAATTTAAAATTTAGAAGAAGACATGAGAGGGTGTAGATTTAAAATCCTTGCCTGGAAGTAAAAGCAGAAGTTAATGCAGTGGATGGGACCCTTAAGGATGTTGGAGAAAAAGAAACACAGGGAGAACTAGGGGCTGGGGATGTAACATAGAGGAAAAGAGCTTGCTGAGCATGATTGACCTTGGTTCAATCCCCCAAGGAAGGGAAAAAAATGGAGAGGTATTAGGATATAAAACTCAAACAAGGGAGAATGAAGGAAGCCGTAGCAAACATAAGCTTCTGGATCTTGATGCAGGTCATCTGAATCCCGAGGGAAGGACTTTTTTTTTTGCCAAATAAGACCTGGAGATGAATGTATACAAGTACAGGGGAGCCCACATGGATATAATGGAACAAGGTGAGGAAACATCCATTGTATTGTGTTGCTAAATCTTTTTCCTGTAAGGTTTGAGCCCCATCATTTGGAAGCCCTCACTGTGGCACTACACTTTCTGCATAAGAAAGAAGCAGGAGGCCAGAATATCCAGGCAAGGACACTTTAATGCCAGAATGTAGAAGCAACCAATATGGATCCCTGAGGCTATGCAGCTGAAAAGGAGTATAACAGTTATGGGACTGGAACTTTTTCTGCAAGAAAACTATCCTCAGAGGTGTGCCTCCACCCAACTATTATGATATTGATTCCCCTCAACCAAAAAAAGCAACCCAGCCCTAGGCACAGTGGAATCCGATCTGTTCCACTGAGGTAGCTTTGATCCTTTCACCCCTTATTCTCAACAAGAGTCTTGGGCTGCCAACTTTGAACATGGTGTAACTGTCTCCCCTCCCCTGCATCCATTCAGCTGTCTCTCCCCTGGCTGATTGTATTGATGTTTTGGCACATCTGGGGCTGGGTCTTTTAGAGTGCTGACTCATCCAGATAGCATCTGCTGGAGGTTATCAGCCTAGTCACATATTTCAAGTCAAAGAACAATGTGTGGAGGAGAGGGAACGCTTTCAAATACTCATTTGTAATCCACCCAAAGGCCATCATCATTGCCATGACTTAGACTAGAAAATTTGTTCTGGAGGCTACAGTAGGGCTTCCAGCTGCAAGAGGAGCCAACACACATCTCCAGTTTCCCTCTGTCCTCCCTGCTTCCTCTATGGGTGCACTCAGCATAGGCTGCCTCTCCGTGTGCTTATGTCCATGGCCTCTCTCCTCTTTTTCCTAAAGACCTCTCTTGGATGTTGAGCATTTCTGGCTCTTTGGGAGGTCCTCAGGGAGGCCAGAGGACATGCAGAAACCCTGCTATTTGGCCAGAGCTCTAAGAGCTGGAGCCAAGTACAAAAATCAGGCCAAGTTCAGAAACAATGAGTTAATAGAACTTCCTGGGTTTGCATCATGCTGTTAGCGATAAGTAATCAAATGCTTCATTTAGTCAAATCCTGTTGGACTTTTTGTTCCGAGGATTTTCCAAGGATCACTGTTTCTCTGACCTTTGTGAGAAACTAGCTAAAGAAAAGTTCCTGTGTGGAAAGGTTACAAGAGTTGCACAAAGACCCACAAGAGTTGAACACACTGAAGCTGAATAAAGATTCTGAGCTATCGATGTTGGGGTTGATACCAGTCTTGAAAAATCAGCAATGAATTAAAAAGCATTCTGCTGTCATATATACCTAATTAGAATAAATAAATTATAAAAAAATAATTAGGATCAGGTCCTTGTTCTCCCAGCATTGAAGATTAAACCCCTGAGAAATGCTGAGGCAAGAGCAGAAAGTACATTTTATTTAAGAGATAAGAGAGAGAGAGAGAGAGAGAGAGAGAGAGAGAGAGAGAGAGAGAGATCTTGCGAGGAACGGGGACCCAGAACTGACGCCCGTGGGAGTGGGGGTGTCTTGCTCCTTTATAGATTTTAGGTTTCCTCTCTTCTCATGCCTACATGACCAAAAGGCAGGAAGAGAGCCTTCCAGAGGGTGATTGCTCATGTTAGAAAGTATGATCCTGAGCTGATGGCACTGGCACACATCTGTAATTCCAGGGGCTTGGGAGGCTGAGGCAAGGAGTATTGAGAGTTCAAAGCCAGTCTCAGCAACGGTGAGGTGCTGATCAACTCAGGGAGACCCTGTCTCTAAATAAAATACAAAACAGGGCTAGGGATGTGGCTCAGTGGCTGAGTGCCGCTGAGTTGAATCTCCAGTACTCCCCCCCTCCAAAAAAATAGAAAGAAACTGCAATCCTTCTCCTCCCCTGGAAGGCTGTTAGCAACTGGTTGATGGGGAAGTGCTATTTACCCATTTCCTTTTCTTTGATCATCAGCTACCTGTCTTTTGCCCTGGCCTCGGGATTCTACATTAATATTTTTAATGCTCTGCCTGAAGTTTTCCTGCATTGTGCTAGGTTCTCTCTCTCTCTTCTCTCTCTCTCTCTCTCTCTCTCTCTCTCTCTCTCTCTCTCTCTCTCTCTCTCTCTTAGTGGGGTCCAATTTGTGTTTGTCTAGAACACATAAGATTCCTCATTTGCATTATGCTCCCTTCTTTTATTTATTTTTTTGGTACCAGGGATTGAACTCTCAGGGACACTCAACCACTGAGCCCCATCCCCAGCCCTATTTTATATTTTATTTAGAGACAGAGTCTCACTGAGTTGCTTAGTGCTTTGCAGTTGCTGAGGCTGGCTATGAACTCATGGTCCTCCTACTTCAGCCTCCCAAGCTCCTGGGATTACAGGCATGTGCCACCATGCCCAGCATGCTCCCTTCTTTTAAAAGGAGAACAAACACAGTAATGTGTTATTCCAGCATATGATATGGTACTGTGAAATTCAATATTTGGTATCTTACTCTCAAAATGGGCTCTGTTATATGATGATCATATTAAATAGTTTTCTCCAACTCTTCCTTCCCTTTCAAAACATTGTCTAAACTCTCTACTTTCATCACCACACTCCTGTGAAATAGCTCTTGCTTTCACAACCTGCATGATTTTGACCCCAGTAGTGATTTTCTTCTTTATATTCCTCGCAGGAGTACCCACCACTAACAGCTGCATATCATTTCTAGTAATGATACCAGTGTTGAGAATTGTGTTGGAGTCCTGTTCCCCTGGTGTTGGAGATTCAACCTGAGAAATGCCAAGGGAAGCACAAAACATTTTATTTAAAGTATAGAATATATAGAGAGAGGGACAGAGGCTCCTCCACAGAGGAGGGGGTTCAAATTGATGCCTGAGGGAGTGGGGGTGTCCTGCTCCTTTTATAGATTTCACATTTCCTTTGTTCTCATGCCCCCCTCCTCCCCTTATCTTGCCCCAGTGGGCAAAAGGTGGGAAAGGAGCCTTCCAGGGGTACAGGCAAGAAGGGAGCCCCCCACCAGGAGGTACTTTATTAACAACTCCTTTTTAGGAGGAACACTTCCCTGCAGGCAGGTAACCTTGGCAACAGGTTGGAGAAGGAGGAATTGCTCTGGAGGTCATTAGCATTTTATTTCTTCTCCTTTGGGCACCATTTGCTGTGACCCTTTCATTTCTTGGAGCTGTGGCCATTAATTAAGGGAGATATCAGTCCCCATCTTGAGGACCCAATCATTCATTATCTATGCTGACTGTCCCCCAACTCCTCCCACTCCACCACCTCAGTAACAGTGACCCCCTTTAGCTTCCAGGAAGCCATATTATCCTACCTGTAACCTCTCTGGATGCTTTTTAGTCTCTGGCTACCCATCAGTCTCTGGGAAACCATGAGATTTTGGATTCCAAGAGAATATTGTCTTTCAGTCATCTTATCCAGACTTACAGCTTTAATTACCAGCTAAACACTGAGATTTTATAAATGTGCATCTTCCCATTCTCATCTGTGTTCTTGGTCCTACTGATTTTTCTTTCATGGATTGTTCGAATGCACCAACTCCATGTATGCTAAATAAATTCAGGACCTCTACTCTGCAAACCAAGTTGTCTTCTGTGTCTCTATGGCTGTTACCTCAATTAATCATTGACTCCTTCCTTCCACTATAGCCCATCCTTATTTAACCCACCCCTAAGTCCTGTTGATTTTCCTCTCTACAGTGCTTGAAGGCCACCTTGTCTCTCAATATTCATTGCCACTTAGTTAGCCAAAGCTATATACCATCATTTCTCAACAGGGCTCCCATGAATGGCCTTCTAAGTGGTCCCCTAAATCTACTCCGGTCCCTACTGTAACCTCAATATAGTCTTCACTTGCTAAAGTCAAAGCAAACTATCACTCATCAGGTCAAATCCCCTTGATGTGTGTGTAGAATAAAGGACAAGACTCCGAACATAGGCAGTGAAGGCCCATCTGATCTGGACTCTATCTACCTTTTCAGCACTGTCCTTCCCCTTCACTCTCTGTTCTTCACAGAACACTTCCTTCAGTCTGTGTTCTGTTCTTTTCTGTCTCAGGATCTTTGCACATACTTTTCTTTTTTGTTGTTTTAATTTTTTATTTGTTCATGTTAGTTAAACATGACAGTAGAATGTATTTTGACATATTAGATAGATATGGAGTATAAATTCTCATTCTTCTGTTTGTATGGGATGTAGAATTACATTGGTCATGTAATCATATGTGAACATAGCAAGTTATATCAGATTCATTCTACTGTATTTCCTATTCCCATCCCCCTCCCTCCCTTTTATTCCCCTTTGTCTAATCCAATGAGCTTCTCTCCCACCCCTCATTGTGAATTAGCATCTGCATATTAGAAAGATCATTTGGCCTTTGTTTTTGGGGGGATTGACTTATTTCACTTAGCATGATATTCTCCAGTTCCACCCATTTACCAGCAAATGCCATAATTTCATTTCTCTCTTTTAAAAAATATTTATTTTTTAGTTTTAGATGGACAAAATATCTGTATTTTATTTTTATGTGGTGCTGAGGATCGAACCCAGTGCCTCATGCATGCTAGGCAAGCGCTCTCCCACTGAACCACTTATGGCTGAGTAATATTCCATTGTGTACATAGACCACATTTTTTTATCCATTCATCTGTTGAAGGGCACCTAGGTTTGTTCCATAGCTTGACTATTGTGGACTGAGTTGCTATAAATATCGATGTGGCTGCATCACTGTAGTGCCATGGCCTTCTCCTGTCTCTGTTTGGGCACCATTTGCTGTGAACCTTTAATTTCTTGGAGCTGTGGCCAATAATTAAGGGAGATATCAGCCATGCAGGGGTGACGGGGGATAAAGAAAAAAACAAACAGGCACATGTAGAGAGAAAGCTGGGGCCTGGTGGATAGCCAAGCCCTGGTGAGGCTTGACTGACTTGGAGCTAGCTCAACAAGTTTATTATATAGGTTTCACCACTGAAAGCTTAATTGTGGGAAAGTTTCAACAAAGTAGGGAATTTGAAGGACACAGGACTGGTGAGACATTAGGGTCATCCCTGGGAGAAGGGGCTGAACTCAAGGCCTCAACTGATATGCATGTAGCCACCTCAACTGATACACATGCCAGCATTATCACAGCAACTGGGGCATCTTGACCTGCACCTTTGCACAGGCAGCTCTCAGTGCAAATGCAGCCATAAGAGTCAGATAAGCCATGATTTAGATCATGGGTCTGCACACTGTAGTATGCTGATTTTACGTCCTTTGGGTATAAACCGAGGAGTGGGATAACTGGGTCAAATGGTGGTTCCAGGTTTTCTGAGGAATCTCCATACTGCTTTCCAGAGTGGTTGCACCAATATGCAGTCCCATCAGCAATGTATGAGTGTACTTTTTCCCTCACGTTTTTGCCAAAATTTATTATTACTTGTATTCTTGATAATTTGCACATACTCTTCTGACTGCTTGCTTTTCTTAGTCTTTATTCTAGATAACGTATGTGTGTGTATGTGTGTGTGATGGGGACAGAACCCAAGGCCTCCTACATGCCAGGTAACTACTCTAACACTGAGCTACATTCCCAGCCCAACATCTTATTTTCAGATCTTATCTTAAATGACACTTCCTCAGGGAAGCTTTCCCTGATTCTGTTATAGGTGATTTTGCCTGCCTGTCTTATGAACTGCATATTTTCCAAGATGGCTGTAACAATACTTCCCAGTCCTTCTGCTCTGCTTACAACATGACATTGTCACTCCTGCCATAGAGTCTCTAATATATTCGCTCCTCTTGAATCAAGGTGATTTTGTGACTATGCCAGAACTGATTCTATATGATTTCCAAGGCTAGCTCACAAAAGGTGATACCCCTTTTGAATGATCTTTTTTCTTTCCTTTTTTTTTTTTTGGTACTTGGGATTGAACTACTAAGCCACATCCCCCAGCCCATTTTTAAATATTGATATAGAAACAAGGTCTCACTAAGTTACTCAGGGCCTTACTACATTGCTAGTCTGGCTTTGAAACTTGCAATCCTCCTGCCTCAGCCTCTGGAGCCCCTGAGGTTACAGGTGTGCACCACCACACAGGCTCCCCCACCTCTTTTTAAGATACTCATTCTTGGAAGCCAGGAACCATGTTATAAAGAAGTGGAATAAAGGGGTCACTGGGATCCCAGTTAAGAACTAGAATCAACTGTGAGACATGGGATTAGGAAAATCTTCAAGATTAATCTAACCCCATAACTGTAAGCTGCAGCAGCACGGAGAAACCCTGAGTGAGAATTGCTCAGCTAAGCCAAATTAACCCCAGAGATGTGAAAGATAATAATAAATGATAGGTATGGTTTTAAGCCATAAATTTTGAGTTTATTCATTATGCAGCAAAAGATAGCTAAGTAATAGCATGATTCTATTTGTCTAAACTGTTTGGATTCATCACAGTATTTATTTATATAAAGATTTTGGATAATATCTGCACTTCTTAATAGACCAAAATCTCCTTGATGCAAGTAGGGACACTGTCCTATTTGCTTGCTCATTATTGTATTATAGCACTAGCAATGAGCACATGGTAGTTACTCACAAAACACTTTTGAAGTAAATTAATAAATGAATGATGGGCTGGGATTGTGGCTCAGTAGTAGGGCACTCACCTAGCACGGGTGGGACCTGGGTTCGATCCTCAGCACCACATAAAAAATAAAGGCGTTGTGTTGTGTCCATCTACACCTAAAAATAAATATTAAAGAAAAAAAAGAAGTTGTGAGTATTAAAAAAAATAAATGAATGAATTCCATTGTCTGTGCAAGTCTTAAAACCTTTTTCATGTCAGGGTTGGAGATGTGGCTCCGTGGCAGAGTATTTGCCCAGCATGTGTGAGAGAGACCCTGGGTTCTATCCCCAACACAGGGGGGGGGGGGAAGGAAGGAAAGAAAAAGGGGAAGAAAAAAAAAAATAGAAAACCAACTTTTTTACATGAAAGCTTGAATGAACACTTTAAACTATATAATTGTATAATCTCTTAATGCTTATTTGAGGTGATATTTCACAGTAAAAAATAATAAATGATACTGAGTGTGGTAGTACATACCTGTAATCCCAGCAGCTAGGGAGGCTGAGGCAATAAATCATGAGGTTCAAAGTCAGCCTTATCGGGCTGGGGATGTGGCTCAAGCGGTAGCACGCTCGCCTGGCATGCGTCCGGCCCAGGTTCGATCCTCAGCACCACATACAAAGATGTTGTGTCTGCCGAGAACTAAAATAAATAAATTAAAAAAAAAAACAAAGTCAGCCTTAGCAACTTAGCTAGGTCCTAAGCAACTTAGCAAGACCCTGCCTCAATAATAAAACATAAAAAGGGCTGAGGATATGGCTCAGTGATTAAGCACTCTTGAGTTCAATCCCTGGTACCAAATAATAATAATAATAATAATAATAATAATTAAAAAATGATGATTTAACATTAGTTCATCAAATGTTTGTTGACCATATACAAAGGCACTTTGGGAATATAAAAAATTACACCACAGTGTTTCTGCACTCCAGTTGCTCACATGTAGAATACTTCCAGAGACATTGGCATTTAAGGATTCCACATTCCCTGTTGCTATGGTCTGAATGTTTGTATTCCTCCACTATTCATATGTTGAATCCTAGCCCCTCACAAACTGATATTAAGAGATGAGGCCTTGGGGAGATAATTTACATCATCAGAGTAGAGCTTTCAAGAATGAGATGAGTGGCCTTATAAAAGAGGCCCAAGGGAGCTTGGTTACCCCTTTGACCATGGGAGGATGCAGTGAGTAGGCACCACTTAGGAACCATGAAGCAAGCCTTCACTAGACACCAGATCTGTGGGCACCTTAATCCTGGACTTTCCAGGCTCCAGAACTGTGAGAGATAAATTTCTGTTGTTTATACATTACTTAGTTTAATAGCAGCCTGGATAGACTAAGATAACTAAGTTTAATTTTTGGTGAAAAATTAATGAAGCACTTATTTGAATTTTTTAAAAGGTTATTTATTTATTTACTTTTTAGTTGTGGATGGACCTTTATTTTATTTATTTATTAATATATGGTGCTGAGAATTGAACCCAGTGCCTCACACGTGCTAGTCATGCACTCTACCACTGAGCCCCAGCTCCAGCCCACTTATTTGAATCTTAAAGGTGTAGCTGCTTAGTTGGTACATGAACAATCTTGACTCTAGCATCTACATCTCATTAGAATTTTCTTTTCCGTCTGTTAAATGGTATCTTTCTTTCTCTCTCTCTCTCTCTCACTGTGTGTGTGTGTGTGTGTGTGTGTGTGTGTGTGTGTTTCTCTCTCCCTTTTTTTTCTTGGTACTATAGATTGAAACCCAGGTCTGCTTAACCACTGAGCTATGTCCCCAGCCATTTTTGTTTATTTATTTAGAGACAGGGTCTTGCTAAGTTGCTCAGGGCCTTGTTAACTTGCAGAGGCTGGCCTTGAACTTGTGATCCTCCTGTCTCAGCCTCCCTGGTAAACTGGGATTACAGTTATGGACCACCATGTCCAGCTACATGCTATTAAACTGATTAAGCCTCTGTATTTTTGAGTCAATTAACTTGTAGTACTGTTACATCCAGGAATAACTTGATTCTACCAAAATGTGATTAGGGAAAAGTCTGGGAACACATAGAGAAATATCTCTAGTTTATATCTTGATGGTTTAGAAGGCTTTTGTGAATGCCAAGTGAAGGCAGATTTAAAGATAGGTAGTTAGGTAAACGGGTCTAATATTCAGTAAGATAAAGAAAATGGAGACCATTATAGAGAATGGAGCCCCGGGGAAGCAGAACAGCACTTGGGGGAATTGAAATGTTAATGTCCCCAAGGCCCTGAACCCATCCTAAGGAACTGTTAATGAAGCAGCTCCCAGCAAACAGGGAGGTGCTCATCAAAAACCACCCCAGGCCCTTTCTGCCCAGATCACTCCTTCAGCCCACCTATCTCCCACATTTTGGCCTTCCCACCTGCATTCTATCACTGCAGGGTAAAGGACAGAAATGTGGGAAGGCTAAAAGAAGACCTTAGCTCCAAAAAAGGGAAGACCTCGCCCTTCCACGGATTCTGCCTTTCGGTTCCTCTTCTTCCTCCGGGGAGAAGTCTTCTCTGCTGTCCTTTAATAAAGCCTTCCACTGTCCACTCTCCACTTGCCTCGGCGTGCTTCTCTGGTGCTACACTTCAGCATTTGGGGAAGCAAGGACTTGTCACCGGTAAACAGCGGTAACAGATTGGAGTTTCCCAGTGGGATCTACAACGAGGTAAGCACCTCTCCATGTACCGCACGTCTGTCTGAGGTGCATCTTTCTCTCTTTCTTTCTGGAGGGTGATGTGGGCACCCGACGGCTATTTAAGCAACTAGTGCAGCCGCCACTCTTCAAGACTCGGGTGAGAGGTTTCCCGGCTTAGGCAGCTCTCAATCACCTGTTCAATGCATAGCAGGCATGTTGGGTTCTGCCAAAGCCGCTTCCCACTTTTCTGTCTGTGCCCAGAGAGCAATTGGCGTGAGCGTACAGTGTCCCTAATGCTGATCTGCATGGAGGTGGAGGAAGGAGTTTGGGACAACTGCGGAATTCCAGTCTGGGCTACACTCAGATGTATTCCTAAGGTTCCTTTCTCCTGAACCCCCTCCCGACAGCCCTAAGGGATATCTGGGGTGATCGGTAGATGAATGGCACTGAGGGAAAGCCCCAATTACATTTGCCTCCATGTGGGCTGGGCAACACTCCCAACCCTGCATCCATACCCTCCTAGATGCTCCTCTTCCTTTGCCTGTCAGAAACACTAGCAATTCAGGTTGTAGGACTGAGAGAAAGACATGGGATGATTAGTCAAAGCTGCCCAGGTTCCCTAATGTGCATAGGTAACTTTCACTAATCTGTTTTAAAATTTCCCATTACCATTCCGATGTTTAAAATGTGTTGTGTTCTCTTTAAGTCAACCCTTCTGTGAGTCCCTCCCATAGAAAGTGCTGTATGCCTTACAACCAGTAGATATCCCTCACCCTCAGGAGATTCCTTTATCTACAGGGCAAAAAGGCAACAAGAAGAGTGCGGATTCTCTTTTGCTGTGGGTTTTATAGTGGCAGGGAGGAAAGCAGTAATGTCCTTAAGTCTGAATCCTCCCAGGGTCTCTGGCACAGGGCAAACTGGGACCTAGCACTTTACCAAAGGGGACCAGAAACAACCTTGGCAAAGCAAGGTGAGAGATAGGTTTTCTGGACCATAAAGAAGCTCAAGCTTAGGTGTTTTAGGGACAAACGAGGCAAGGCACCGAAAGATAGCAGGAACAGTTTTATTTGGCTGCAGCCAGGTTCAGAGGGTACAGCCTTTGCTGTAATCAATCAATCCCCTGAACCCCAGGTTCAGGGAGTTTCAGAGTTTTATACCCAGCATGTAAGGGGAGGGGCTCAGAAGTTCACAGTCTGCAGAAGTTCACATAAAAGCAGCTTTTTCTTTCACTGTTCTGGGCATGTTAACTCTTCCAGGACAACACCTGAGAAGGGGAGAGCTTCTTCTCCCCTTTCTTTCCTCCCCCTGCCAGCTGTTACCATGGAGCCCATTTGTAACTTATCTTAAAAATGTAGACATCTCTGTGAAGCCCAGCTCAAGGCCAGAGGCCTTGTTTGCACATTTCTTCAAAGTACTATACTGGATACGTTTGTGAAAAATTAGTAAGGGGGTGTCCAGCACCTGGAGTGCTGGTATCTTCTTGGCCAGTGGCCAAGTAAACAGGGTGACATGAAAATAGGAAGTTTATCTACAATGGACTCTTTTGCTGACAGTCTTAAAATCAGTCATGGTGAAGAGGGCTTTTCTGTGGAGAAACGGGGTGCCACTTCAATTCCCCCCTTTAATGATGCTCCCCATAATTTAATCCTTTAAATTTAAGAGCATCATTATCATTATCTTGGCTTAAAGCCTTATAGAATGTCAAAACCTTAGTTGTTGTCATCCTTTCAACAGCAGCTTCTTTAGTGGACCCAATAGTTTTAATGCACAGTGTGGAGCCAAATATGGGAGCAATGAACAGGTTAACAGCAGAATACCCATTACACCAGTTAAGCTTTTAAATCTATAAGAGTTGAAAACCATCTCCCAAAAGCATGTTTGGGACCCAAACTTTAATGCCCTTCTACGTATGAATGAGCACATGTGCTAGTTCTCTTGTGTTGTTGGCTATATCCTTAACTGTTTGTCTATTGTCATCCATTTGGATGCAATAATCTGAGCTGTTGAACTCTCCACATATTTCTTTTTCCTCAACCACTAGGTAATCTCATGCCAAGCAGTTTTGATAGTTAGCCACTTGCATCTGATCTGTTGTGTGGCTAGGATGTCAAAGGCTGTGGCAGTCTTTTTTTTTTTTTTAAGAGAGAGAGAGAGAGAATTTTAATATTTTATTTTTTAGTTCTCGGCGGACACAACATCTTTGTTTGTATGTGGTGCTGAGAATCGAACCCGGGCCGCACGCATGCCAGGCGAGCGCGCTACCGCAGTCTTATTAATAATAATTTCTAGTACAGCTTGTAAGTGAATAATTCTGTTTAACATATAAATAGGAGTTCTATAATTTCAACTGCCATTTTGTGCCCAGATAGTGAGACCATAAGTGGCAATAATCCTCTGGGGTGGCCAGTTACCTTCACCCCAAGATTAGTGACCTCCTAAATCAAGTTTCCAATGGACTTCTTTTTCCTTTCCAAAAAGTCATACATCTATAACATTCCTCTGGTGGGACAGGTCCTAAATATATGTTTTACCACCTCTTGGTTATAGTGGATTGTCTTGACACATGGTTCACTTGATCTCCGTGGTTGGAATAGGAGTAGGACAGAATCCCTTAAGGTTATCAAAAGGAAACCAAACTAAATAATAGACTAACATTTTGGTTAGCATAGGTTAAACAGCATGAATTAACAAAGCCAAACTAATAACACCAAACAAATCCTAGAAAGCTTATATAAGCAAGATAAAAAAAATAAGTGAAATTTTTTTACCCAGAGTCCAGTCAGTTAGGAGTTACTGTTAACAAACCAGTAGCTAAAACCAAACAGAGAACTGTGCATATATCCAGAAGCAAGGGGTGGCAATGCATTACTGTATAAGAACTATCTCAGAGGTTGAAAGAGTTCATAATCCTGGTGGGAAGTTTATCTTTCACCATGTATTGATCAGTTAGTCCCTCCTGTGTGGCTGAAACAGGGCCGTAGACTCCTCAAGCTTCGGCTGTTCGTAGACCAGTCAGCTTCTGGAGTGACTGGAGCAGGGCTGTTGTCCTTCTGATCCTCAAGCTTCTCCCATGCTCCTTTTTCTTCAGGGTGGTCAGCTTCAAGGGCGTAGCAGCATCTGGAGAGCACTCCGAGTCCGCAGCTGCAGGTATGAGTCTGGTGTAGTGAATCCAGGGACCTATCTCTGCAAATTTTACTGCAGTTGGGGTGGATAAAATAGCATTGAAAGGGCCCCTCCAAAGAAGTTTAGGGGCTGAATATTTCATTCTTTGACCCAGACTCAATCTCCAGGCTTGAAGGAGTGTGCACCTGTGTCAAATTCACTGACAATCTTTCTCTAACCCATTGGTTGAGAACCTGTAATGTTTTCCCTAAGACCTGAAGCTGTCGACTCAGGGTTAATTTTCCTATCTCTTTTAAGTCTCCCGGTAGTCCCCTAATAAGAGGGGGGCCTCCTATATATTATCTCAAAAGAAAAGAATCCAGTCCTCCTAGTGGGGGTGGATCTAATCCACAACAGTGTGATAGGGAGAAGTTCATCACAATGTAAATCTCCTGACATAACTTACCCAATTGAGCCTTAAAGTCCTGTTCATCCTTTGAACTTTACCAGAACTCTGCAACATATAGGCAGTATGTAACTTTCATCTGATATTTAAACTCTTGGTTAGTAATTGTATCACTTCTGCCCCAAAGCTGGCCCATTGTCTGAGCCAACAATTATTGGGACACCTTAGCCTTTTCAGTGCGGGTGGGAAAGGCTTCCACCCAGTCAGAGTATGAACTCACAAAAAAACAAAAGTTATTTATAGCCACGTGAGCATGGTAGTTCAGTGAAGTTTACTTCCAAGTCCTCAAAAGGTGTTCCTCCTTTAGTTTGGATTCCTGGTGAAAGCTTTGGCCCCTGACAAGAATTGTTGTGAGCACAAACCTCACATTGTTTGCAGATCATCCAGGTGATGCTTGTGAGCTGGGGGTCATAGAAATGTTGACTCAGAACTGTCTCAAGTGCTGTATGTCCAACATATTTTCCTTCAAAACTGTCTGATAAAGGCTGTGCCTAGAATCTCTGGGATGGCTATTCCAGCCATCAGAAAATCTCCACCATCCACCTGGGAGAAAATTTTCTTGTTCAGTCTTAAATCACTTTCATGTTGGGAGTGTGTTGGCTCCCATTCTGTTAGATAGTCGGCCAGGCAGAAGGGCAGCATTTAAACCTGGGACTGGATTTTTTTCCCCCGTTTCTTGCAGACAGCTAACCTGGCCTCTCTGTCAGCTCTCCAGTTGCCCTGAAAAACCACAGTGTTTCCCTTTTGATGACCTTGGCAATATATAATCACAACTTTCTTGGGAGCCCACAGTGCATCCAAAAATTCAAGAATTCCTTGCCCATACATCATGCCTTTTTTTTTCCTCCTGAGTTAATGAGCCCCTTTTCCTTACATAAGGCCCTATGAACATGAAGGTAGCGAACACATATTTTGAGTCTGTAAATATCCACATAGACTCCTGCTGTCAACTGAGGTGCTTGAATCAAAGCAATAAGTTTTACTTTTGTGCTCAAGTTCCCTGAGGCAGACGTTCTGCCTTGACAGTAGAGTCCAGAGTGACCATTGCATATCCAGCAAAGCATACCTCATCTTTTATAAAACTGCTTCCATCTGTGAAGTACCCTGCATCAGCGTCCTCGAGAGGCTGGTCTGTTAGGTCTGGTCTGCTGGAGAACACTTCATCTATGATCTCAACACATTTGTGATCAGGTTTTCCAGGTCCAATGGGCATGGGTTTAGAGTTCTGAGGACCTCAACATAGATATGTGGGTTTTCACATAACATGCCCTGATATTTGACCCATTTTTCATTAGTCAACCAATAGTGTCCTTTATATTTTAACAATGTCAAAATTGAATGAGGAACTCTGACAAACTGGCCATGGGACAAGAACTGGTTGTCAGCTTCTGATACCAGAAGAGCTGTGGCTGCAAGGGCCCAAAAAAGGTGGCCAGCCCTGGGCTATAGAGTCCAGCTGTTTGGACAAATAGGCCACTGGATGGTTCCATGTCCCCAGCATCTGAGTTAAAACTCCCACAGTTATTCCAGACAGATCATGGACATACAGAAAGGAAGGCTTTGTGAGGTCAGGGAGTCCTAATCCAGGTGCACTGGTGAGTGCTTGTTTAATGTCCTCAAAGGCCTTTTGCTTAGTTGACCCCCATATAAGAGGATCCCATTTTCCCCCCTTTGTGGCTTCATAGAGGGCTTTTGTCATAACTGAAAGTTGGGGATCCATATATGTCTGAACCCAGTAGCCCCCAAGAATTCTCTAGTCTGATGGCAGGTTGGAGGGACTGGAATTGAGCAGATCTTCTGTTTCTTTTGAGGCCCAGTTGCTATTGTCTGTTCTGTTGCCTAGTCAGATGGTAACCAAAGTATTTAACCTTTTTCTTGATAGATATGGGCTTTTAAGTCAGAGTCCAGTGCTGTCCCAAGGATGGTGTACTCAAGCCCCTGGGAGGAACTGTCATTTAGGGAAGGGAGGCATACATAGAGCATCTGGCGCTTTAAGATGCAGGAATTTTTTGTTATCTTCCAGTGCAGGATGCTGGCTGCTAGGATTCTCCAACTCTTAAATCTAATGTAAATCTTAGCAGAAACTGATGACCCGGGGCATCATTTGTGTAAAAGGCACCTATGTCAATTTCGCCGTGGGCTGTCTGCCAAGGTTGGAGGGCAGCGGTACAGTTCCGTGAAGGTCCCAGTGTGGCAGCCACATTGTGCCCACCTAGGTGTTGCTCTTTGTGTGGCTTTTTCCTCTTGCCAGGTGGGAGCCTGCTCTAATTGTATATAGCGGTTGCCCCACTTGTGTTTTGTTCAGTAAGCCTGGGTGCATGGGGCTCTGTGGCCCTTCCTGCTGATGGCTCACAGCGTGTGGCTTGGAGCCAGGGTGGCATATCTTTTTGGAGTGAGCACCCTATGGCTCACTATCAGCTGTTAACATGAACATATTCCTCGTTCATTTGGGGGCTTGCAGCAGCTGAGCCCTCCTGAGGCGCTGGGTCCCGTGCATCAGATGCAGGTTGTGTGGGTCTATCGGACCCATGCCATATTCGTCAATCACAGACTTCCGAGCAAGTGGGAAGAAACTGAAAGGAGGAGCTGAGGCCAAAACATTCATTCCTTCTCTGTTCAAGTCTTAGCTTTTGAGCATGGCAGTGGGTACTTGTCTGCCAGGGCCATTGGTGGCTTCCCCTTTTGTCTGGCCATGCTTTTTTTCCCTTATAAACATTTGGACCATTGTCTTTGTTCTAGTGAGACCCCCCCCCCCTTTAAGTGACCTCTGGGTTTGTGGTGAGGGCAGCTATAAGGAGCTCTATCCTCCTTTTTATCTTTTTGGTCTGCCTATATTTTAGTCTTTGGATCTCCATTGATAAAAACTGTGGTGGCCACCTTAATCAGTTCATTGGCACACTTCTCAGTAAAGCCCTCTAGGATTGTAAATTTTGGCAAATGGCTCTTTGAGCCTGTCCCACAAAGGCTGCATTGATCACCTGTTGCTTGTGCCTGTGCATTTCCTCACTGACAAACTTGCACTGTGGCTGCTACACTTGTATGTGCCCTTCCTCCCCTGGGCACCTCTGGGCAGAGAGAGGGGTGGCAGCAGCGGTGGCCTGGACATTTAGCTCTGAGTCAGTTTGGCACATCTCTTTTGATCATTGCTGCCAGTTTCATAGGGCAGAGGGGCCTTAGGCAGATGTGGGGCCGAGAGAAATGTTCAGGGCTATCCAGGGTGCGAGAGGGAGATGCTGGAGCATTGGGAGGCTTATCTCGGCTCTGTTTGTCTGCAGATGCTCAGCTTAGGCTAGGGCTCTGGGATGGCTCCGATTCATTTTAACTCTTGGGACCAGACAGTGTGTTTTATTTTCTCTCTCTCTTTTTTTCTTTTCTTTTAGACTTTCTATGAGGCCTCTTGACATCTCTTTATCTTTAGACCTTCTTCTTGGTTGGGCCCCATCCTAGGTCTGGATAATGGGATGCACCAGATCAGTCCTGGCCCAGGATTTCTCCGTGTAGGAGGGAGTATGGTTTTTCCAGCTATGAGCTCAATGGTGGAGAAAGGCTGGCTCACAAAACTGCCTTGTCTCCCTCAGATGTTTCCCTTCTGGTCAACATGGGTATGTCCTTTAGTCCCTTGCAGGGGCATCTGGAGAGTTTTCATCTGAGTTGTGGCTCTGGTCTTGGGACAAATCTCCCACCTTCATCCTGGGAGGTGAAAGAGTCTTTGGTTCTAGGAAGCCTTTGCTCTGATGCCGTCACAGAGGAAAGAATAGCCAGTATTGGGGGCCATCCTTTGTTGCCTCTGAGGACAATGGGGCTGAGGGGACACGCTGCTGTCCCAGTGGTCTTGGCAAAGTTGGTCTTGGGTCCTCTTCTGGCTCACGGGGAAAATTGTTTCCTTTCCTGTCTTTCCCAGTCAGGTTCTGCTTTCTGCTGGGTCTTAGAGACCACTGTGCTCCTGGCTAACATCCATCTAGACAGGCTCTCAACCAAGGGGACTGCTCCTGTACTCTCTTGACAGCAATCAATATAAGAGAATTGGTTCAGGGGTTCCAACAACCATCAAAAGGACCTCAGCAATGACTCTCTCATCTCAAGATCCTTCTGGTGGTCAGCCCACATCTTGGGTGAGCCACTCTAATTCACAGAGTATGCAACCTTTGTGGAGTGAGTCTCATTCCACAGTTACCAGGAAAACCTTCCTAAAGGTTTCTAACACACATTTCAGAAGGCTCAGTTTCCTTAGTGTGCCACCCGTGTTCCACCCTGCATCGGTGTCATACACTTAGAACAAAACACATTTAGGACAAGACTCGCTTACTCCATCTCTGGCGGCTCCCCTCGCAGGGACTTAGGGCCCTCTTAGCCTTGCGGGTCGGTATCAACCCCCGACCTGGAGCTTTCACCTAGACGTTGGTTGGTGAAATTCCGCCATAGACTGTATGAGGTGCCACGGAACCGCGGATCAGGACTCTGCACTCGCTTCGGCCCTCAGGTTGGGTCGGAACCCTTCCCTTTGTCTGTCTCATTCACACACTTTCCCACAGACATGGCCAGGACAGGATTTCTATACTGCCCAAATTCCAACAATTCCAAACCAAACAAAAAGGGAGGAAAAAAGGAATTTAAGTTCCAGTAAGTTCTTCATTTATGAACAAATAAACTTATTTGACATGCCTAGTAAATTAGTGTTGATAACATGAAAATATTAATAAAATTCAAACTTCTGTGGTTTTTTGTAGCTCAAACATCAGCAGACATGAAATATTTAAACAGTTCTGCAGCCAAAAGAAGCTGCTGCAGACACTGGAATATTTATAGTGGAAGACAGGAAGACTCATGGTATTTGTGTTTCCATAAGACTGAGGAACCCTTTCCATCTTGGAACCAATCTAGAAATTATTTTTTCCTGCCAAAGTCTAACTTGGATAAGATCCTCTCCTTCACAAATGTGGAGCAGAAGCCATAGGAGGAGAAAACTGAGTTTCCACTGAGCAGAGAAGAGAGTCACAGCACAGAGAATGGGATTTTATTTTCAGAGTTGTATGATAAAAGCAATGGCCTTTTTGTAGAGTGTTGGAGAGAACAATCCAGCCCAATCTCATAGTTGCTACCTCTCAGGATTTTAATTTTCTAGACTTTTTTTTTCAGAAAGACCCTAAGACACAGACATTTACTGACCACCAAATATTGATGTGCTCCTTTACATTTCCTTGCCTTGTGGTTAGGTGGAATCATGTGGCTGGTTCCATGAAAAATGCAATGTTTCATTCCTAGGTTTAAGCATGTAAGAGTCGACCTGTGCTGTTGAAAGCCTTTCCACAAAGAAAACTCTGGGCCCAGTTGACTTCGTTCATAAATTCTGCCTAACATTTAAGGAAGAATTCACTCCAATTCTCATGAACTCTTAGAGAAAATTGGAGAAGAAGGAATATGTTCCTACTCATTCTAAGAGGCCAGTGTGATTCTGACAGCAAAACCAGACAAAGACTTACAAAAAAGAAAACTGTGGGCTGGGGTTGTGGCTCAGTGGTAGAGCACTTGCCTAGCTTGTGTGAGGCACTGGGTTTGAACCTCAGCATCATATAAAAATAAACAAATAAATAAAATCAAGATATTAAAAAAAAACTATGGCCAATTTCCCTCATGAAAACAGATATAAAAGTTCTTTAAATATTAGCAAATTGAATCAAATGGTATATAACATAAAAATTGTAATACATCATGATCAAGTGGAGTTTATCTTACGGACACAAACTAATTGTAGCATTGAAAATCCAACCAGTATAATTTACCACATTAGCAGATCAAAAAAAGAAAATCTTTAATTTGACATCTATTTCTGGAAAAAAATTCCAGCAAACTAAGACTAGAAGGAAACTTCCTGAGCCCAGAAAAGAATATTTCAAAAGAACTGCAGTTAATATTATATTTAATGGACTGGGGTTGTAGCTCAGTGGCAGAGCGCTTGTCTTGCAAGTGTGAGGGCCTGGGTTCGATCCTCAGCACCACATAAAAAAAATAAAGATATTGTGCCCATCTACAAGTAAAATAATTTTAAAAATATTATACTTAGTGGTGAAGATGGAATAATTTTTTTTAAGATCAGGATATCTACTCTTGCCACTCCTCTTTAAATGCCTTTTTTTTCTGGAGGTACTGAGGATTGAATCAGGGTTTTGTACATGCTAGGCAAGTGATCTACCATGGCACTACATTCCCAGCCCCACTCTTGCCACTTCTATGCAATACTGTACTGGATGTTCTAAAAAGTGAAATCAAGCAAGAAAAGGAAACAAAATGTATTTGGATTGAGAAGAAAAAAAGTAAAACTGACTATTCAAAGATGATGTAATTGTGTAGGAAATTGACTGGAATCTACTTGTAAAGTGGTTAGAATGAATAAGCAAGTTCTCTATACTATACATGCAATTGGAAATTGAAATTTTAAAATAATACCTTTTGCAACAGCATCAAATGTATGGAAGATTTATAGATAAATCTGGCTAAAGATGTGCATGATGTATATACTAAAAATCAATAAAACATTGTTGAGAGAAATTCAAGTTCACTGATGAGAATGCTCAATATTTTTAAAATGCCAATTCTCCCCAAACTGATCTATATGTTCAATTCAATACAAATAAAACTTTCAGTTGACTTTTTTTGGTGGAAATGAACAAATTAATTATAAAATGAATATGGGACTGTAAAGGACCTAAGGGAGAAAAATGACTTTGAAAATTTGGAAGACTAACACTCTGTGACTTCAAGATTCATTAAAAGCTACATAAATTAATATAGTGTGGTGTTGGCATAACTGTAGACCAATAAAACAATGAAACAGAAAGAAACTCCAGAAGTTGATTCATGTATTTAAACAATTTCTTTTCTTTTTCTTCTTCTTCCCTTATTTCTTCCCCGCCCCTTTCGGTCTTACTGGGGACTGAATAAGATCAATTGATCTCTGACAAAGATGCAAAGGCAATGCAGTGGAAAAAGGCTACCCTTTTTAACTAACCATACTATAACAATCAAGCATCCATATGCCAATAGAAAAACAACTTTGATCCAAATTTAGAAGGAAACAGAACAGAAAATCTCTGTGACCTTGGCAAAGATTCCTAGATATGACACCAAAAGCTCAATCCATAAAAGAAAAAATAATAATGTTAAGTAGACTTTATCAAAATGAAAACTTTTGCTCTTTGTAAGTCAGTGCTAGGAGAATTAAAAGATGAGGCGCAGATGGGAGAAATATTTTCAATTACATATCCACTATATATAAAGAACTACTAAAACCAATCATAATAAATAACTGCCCAAGTTTTTTTTTTCCTTTTGTACTTGGAATTGAACCTAGGGATGATGTAACATTGAACTATATCCTCAGTCCTTTTTATTTTTTTTTATTTTGAGACAGGGTCTTGCTAAGTTGCTTAGGGCCTTGTTAAATTGCCTAGGCTGGCCCTGAACTTGTGATCCTCCTGTCTCAGCCTCCTGAATTGTTGGGATTACGGACGTGCCACCATGCCCGGCTTTAACCCCTCAAAATATTGAATAGACACTTTAACAAAGTAAATATGCAAATGGCAAATAAGAGCAGAAACAATGTTTAACATCATTAGAGAAATTAAAATTAAAACCATAATGAAATATCACTAGATACCTACATTCTACATATATAGAATGGTTAAAATTTAAAAGAATGAGCACATATACCAATTGTTGGGGAAATATGGAGAATCTGAAATACTCCTACTTTTCTGGCAAGAATATTAAATGGCACATCCAAAAGATTTAGGTAGTTTCTTTAAAAAAAATTGACTACCCACTCACCATATGATACAGCCATCCCACTTGAAATAAAGCTAAGTGAATGAAATCAGACAGAAAGAGTATATACAGTATGATTCCATTAATATAAATTTTAGAACATGCAAACTAATCTACATTAAGAAAATCTTTTAGTGATTGCCTGGGGTAGGGGAAGAGATGGGTGGAAAAGAAAGAATACAAGGGGGTATAAGTAAACTTTTGGGAGTGACATATTTGTTCATCATATTAAGTATGGTGATAGTGTTACTATATGTCAAAACTTGTTCAACTGTGAACTTTAAATACTTGCAGTATATTATACTTCAGTTACATCTCAATAAAGCTCTTCTTCAAAAGTGGGGTAAAGATCAGATTAAATTTGTGGCTTTCACTAACTTCTTTCTTGCACAAAATTACTCAGGGAAAATTATGATTAGGATTATGGCTTTCTCTGTCTCTTGTAGACTCCCTCACCATGAAATCAAGAAAGAGAAAGAACATGGATTAACAAAGCAGCAATATATGTGCCAGGTCTGTTAACTATATCCCCCAAAGAACTATGGATGTGGCCACTACATGGAATTGACTGCAATTATATACTAAGAAGCCCTGGACTTAGGGCTTGCCTAGCATGCTCAAGATCGTGGGTTCAATCCCCTGGTATTATGGGGGTGGGGAAAAAGGAAATCATACCTTTTAGTAGGGACACTTTTAAAGTACACAATTCAGTGGTTTTCATTGTATTCACAAAACTATACAACCAATGCCACTAGTTGCAGAACAGTTTTATCATCTCAAAAAGAATCAACATACCAATTAGTAGTCACTTCCTTTTTCCCTCTTGTCCCAATCCTAGAAACCACGAATCTACTTTCTGTGTCTATGTCATTCAGGGACTTGGCTTCTATCATCTGGTGGTTTTCTCATTCTCTTTGGACCTTGGCATTCTATGGGCCTGAAATGGCTCATATAACTTCTGTCCACATTCCACTGACATTCAGTGACATGAGTCCAACATACTGTGAGGGAAGTTGGAAAATGCAGGCTAATTGTGAGCCCAGGAAGAGAATAAAATTGCCTTAACTCAACATTCTTACTCTCTATGCCATCCAAGTTAATTGTGCTTTCACAATTAACTGAATGAAGGAGTATGGAATATTATTTTATACTTGTTATAATTTAAAACCATTTTTAAAAAGACAAACAGCATAAAACAGTCACGTTTCCAAAGAATCCTCTACTTTGCTCTTGAGGTCTCTCTCTGGAGCATGGCTGTGAACTTTAGTCCTGCCCTGATGGACTCCAGGGTAGGCGGTCATGATTGTTTACACTGTGCCTTTCACGGGATACTTCTTTTTCATGGTGGACAGCCCCTGGGAACCCTCTCCCTCTCCTGCCTGCAGCTTCCCAATCCTAGTCTCTCTGATTTGCTTCAGGTTTTTTGACCCCTCCCCTCTCTTGCTCATCAGGTCCCAACTGCG
Source organism: Marmota monax (assembly GCF_021218885.2). NCBI lineage: Eukaryota > Metazoa > Chordata > Mammalia > Rodentia > Sciuridae > Marmota > Marmota monax. The sequence goes on from NW_026694092.1 coordinate 2,359,239, forward strand.
GACCTCTAGCCCTCAGGCTCGCACCAGGTGGGCGGTGCCCTGGTCGCACTGCTCTCCCATTCAGCTGAGAGCGGTTTTTGCGCAGGGTAGTCCCTGTGCGCCTCTTGGCAGCTGGGGAGGGGGGCGGGGAAGGAAGGTGGGAACCAGGTGTCTGTTCAAGCTGAGGTCCAGGCTGAGAGCCACGCCCACCAAAAATGGCAAGAGAGGTTTTCCAACATGGAGTCGGTCTGCTTCCAGCGCTGGGGTGTCTGGTGAGGTCGGGGGAGCTGGGATGGCCTTGTGCTGTGGCTAGATTGCAGCCGTGTGGCCCGCCTGCGAGCGGCGCAGCTGATTAGGTGACTCTGTTACGCTGCTTGAGCGCGTGTGCACACTAGAACTGCGAACTTTGGTTCCAGAGTCCGGAGTCTTCCTGGAACACAGAGGCTCTGATTTCTGTGCAGCTGGTCGCAGCTCTGATGGTTTCTGCGAAAACCTGCTGTTTAGGGGTCCTGTCGCTCGCTCTGAGATGTTGCATTCTGTCTAGGTGAGACCTTGTGGAGACGTCCCCTGACTGCTTTCTTGGTTTAATTGCACAGAGCAACCAGAATCAGTACCTCCTCTATTCCACCATCTTGAATACTTCTCTCTCTTTTTTTAAATTTAGAGACAGGGTCTCCTGAGCTGCTTAGGACCTCGCTAAGTTGCTGAGGCTGGCCTTGAATTTGCCATCCTCCTGCCTTTGCCTCCAGAGCCACTGGGATTACAGGTGTGCACCACTGTAAATCACCTTAGTAGAATATCACTTTTCTAGTTAATTCTTTAACTGTCCTTTGCCCTGGCAATTTGTCTTTTTTAAGGCTCAGAAATATTCCATTACATAGACCTACTGTGCTTTGCTTTCCATTCACTACTGAAGGATATGTGGGTTCTTTGTAGGTGTTGTGGATTGTGAATAGAGCTGCTAGAAAATATTTGCATACTTTTTTTGTGTACTTAAGTTTTCCTTTCTCCAGGACAGTTTTTTTTTTGTTTTGTTTTGTTTTAACTTCAATATTATTAACACTTTGGGGTGGAGAATTCTTTTGTTTTGGGGGACTCTCCTGTGCATTATAGGGTGTTTAGTAGCATCCCCGGTCTCACCTCCCCAGATATCATTCTTTCCCTCCAAGTGTGACAACAAAAAATGTTTCTGGGTATTGTCAAATTTCCCCTGGGGTGTGGAAGGGGGAAAATTTCCCTGGCTGATACTACTTTAGTGTGAACCTGCTAGTGACAAATGCCATCTATTATCTTAAAAAAACTTAGATCTAACATTTCTGAAATTATGTTTCTCTGGATATAGAATTCTAATTTGGAAATCGGGTATGGTGGTACACCTCTGTAATTCCAGCTACTCAGGAAGTGGAGGCAGGAGGATTGCAAGTTTGAGCCCAGCCTGGAAAATTTAACAAGACCTCATCTCAAAATTTTAAAAAAGGGGCTGGGGATGTAGGTCAGTGGTAAAATGGCTTGTGTTCAATATCCAGTACCTGTCCCTCCCCCAATCTTATTTTGGTTTATGGTTCTGGAGACTGGAAAGTTCATGATCAGGTGACCACTCTGGTGAGGGCTTTGTTTATCTCTCTATTCATTCTTTCTATGAATCTATTACTAAATCCATACATGGATGTCTTAATTTCATTGCTTATAATTAGTTATAGAAAGTTTTATAGCTTCAATATTTTACTAAAATCCACTTTCTTATATTCATTCTTTAAAAATATTAAACCTCAGAAGCAATTAACAGTTCTTGTTGGACAGTAGCCCCAGGTACCAGGCACATCCATTTGTGCTTCCTTCCTCTCCCAAATGGTAGTCCCACAATTCTTCACTGTCTTGGTAGCACTCTGATACTTCAAATGCTTTTTAAATCTATATACTTTTGTCCAACTTTTCTGTTCCCAGTGGTAAGGTGGTCTCAGCAACTTATTAGGAATTACCGGAAGACTAGAGACTTGCTTTTTAAATGCATACAATATAAGACAACTGTTCCTGTTTGTAAAAAGTCATTGCCATGGACAAAATATGGGGAGGAAACTCTTCTATATTAAAAGAGGCTTAAAAGTCATAACAACCTAATGCAATACATAGATTTTTATTGAGTCCCAGTTTAAATGAACTAGCTTATAAAAGACTTGAGAAGAAAGGAAACTTGAATATGAGTTTGGGTAATAGCTGACATCAGAAAATTTTTCACTGTGTTAGACAAGGTACTAACATTGTGGTTATATACAAAAATATACAAAATGTCATTTTTAGAACTGCATCCTGATGTATTAAGGTGGCATGTCAGGATGTCTAGCTAAAATAGGAAGAAAACATAGCAAAGTGTAAATGACAAATCTATATGGGCATTATTTTTTTTTACGTTTCTGTATATTTTAAATATTTCAGAATAAAGAAGTTTTAAATAACCACAGTGGATCAATTAAATTTTTTTTTACTTGTAGATGTACAAAATACCTTTATTTATTTATTTATTTTATGTGGTGCTGAGGATTGAACCCAGTGCCTCACATGTTCACTAAGGTGATTTAAATTTTAATAAATATTAAAATTTTAATATTTATTAAAATTTAAACCTATTAAAAATAAAATTTAAAATAAAAATTTAAAAATAAAATTTAAAATCTATTAAAATAAATTTTAATATTTATTAAAATTTAAATCACCTTAGTAGAATATCACTTTTCTAGTTAATTCTTTAACTGTCCTTTTCTTAAAATCTGATATCTCTACTACTGAGCTACAACCCCAGCCCCACAATGGATCAATTTTAATAAATATTTTTTAAAGAGTAATTTTTCTAGCTTTAATGTCTTATCTTTTTCTTTTTTGGAACTGGGAACTGAACCATAGGGGCACTTTACCACTGAGCCACGTCCCCAGCCCTTCTTATTTTTTTATTTAGAGGCAAGGTCTCACTAAGTTGCTTAGAGCCTCACAACTTAAGTTGCTGAGCCTGGGCCCAAACTTGTAATCCTCCTGTCTCAGCCTCCCAAGTTGCTGGGATTATAGTGTGTGCCACCATACTTGGCTCTAGCTTTAATTTATAAATCTTATATTATCTAATAATTACTGAGGAAATCAACTTAAACATCTATGTGAAGCTTAAAGTTTTCCCAAACTGGTTTAAACTTTTTTATAATTGTCATGATTTTAAATTGCTATATGTAGTGAATTAAATATTATAATAACAAATCAATATAAATGTAATGGCAAGTTGGAAATTCCTATGCATGGAATTTCAATGATTTTTAAATAACTGTAGACTAAAAATATACCAGAATTTTTTTCTGTTGTAATAACTTTCAGGCCACAGGAAAAATCCTATAAAATCCTTAAAAGTAGTTTACTACTATTTTTACAAGTTCTCAACAAATTAGGTGGAAAGATTGCTTCTGAGAAATCTCAAAAGGTTTTCTAGAGTATCAAAAAATGATGTACTTTGGGGTAGATTTTTACCACTGAAAAATATAAAATTTTTCTTAAGTAAAAATAAGGTATCTTATTATCACTTACACATTCCTTAAAGTTAGAGACAGTTTTCTAGTCCATTGCTACTTAAAATATCTCATCTAAGCTGGGCATATTGGCACTTACATGTAATCCCAGCAATTAGGGAGGCTGAGGCAGGATTGCAAGTTTGAGGCCAGCCTCTGCAACTTAGCAACACTCTCAAAATAAAACATTAAAAGGACTGGAGATGTAGCTCAGTGGTAGAGCACCCGTGGGTTGAATCCCCGGTAAACCCCCCAAACCTGCACCCCTCAAGACATCTCATCTATTATAATAAACAAATTATCCATACCAGATGAAAATGGAAGCCGTTGAAACTAATGGGAATGCAGCTTGCCCTGGTCAGGTAAGTTTTCCTGCTGTAGTTTTTGTAAATTATTTCAAGGTTAGGATAATGTTTCCTGATGTTTTCCATAATTAGTAATGAGTTACATCCCCGGTCCTTTTTATTTTGAGACAGGGTCTTGGTAAGTTGCTGAGGCTGGCCATGAACTTGTCACTTACTGACTTCTTATTTATTTTCAGTACTAGGGATTCAACTCAGGGCCTTGCACATACTAGGCAAGCAATCTACCACTTAGCTACATCCCCAGCCTGCCGATTTCTTATTCTTTATTTTTAAAAAAGTAAAGCACATTTTAAAGTCTATCTAAGTACATACTCAAAGCTTTTAAAGAATTGAGCCTGTTCTCTCTTTATTGTAGCTTCTTCCAGCAGAAATATCTTCGCTACATTCCTTCAACTCTTCACATGAAAAATCTTTAAACTATGTGCCCTGGAAAAAGGGATTTTTAAATATGGAAGCATTTTCAACTTTTGATAGCCTCACAAAATCAAAGTGGGATGAAAAACTCTTAAGTTGATGAGTATAATAAAGGAAATCAGTCTGGCTCTGTCCCAAAGTAATTATCGCGAGTCTTGTCTCTAGTTCTATTGTCATTCCATTCTCCTGTGGGCAGAGGTCTGACAAGAACTTGGGTTCTCATTCTTATTGCCAGCCCCAATGATTATAAAACTAGCTGGACAAACTTTTCCCTTTTGATGGTGTTCACTGCTTCAGTTGGAAGAGACAGAGCCTCTCCTGCTCATGGAAAGACTTTGTTTTCCCTCTATGGATTTATAATAGCCTAAGGGTAAAACTATACTGTAATGAACCATATGGTAAATGCTTTAGAGGAATACTTTTTAAACCTTAAAAGTGTGGTGCAGAAATTTCTAAGAAATAAATCCCCATCCAACTCTAAAACCCTAACTGGGTCAATTTATTTGGTAATCATTTAACTTTCAATACTTGCTCACTATGTCTGGAATCCCAATAAAAGTGACCTCACTATAATTCCTGCTTTGATTGGTGTAACTGGTGACACATTAAATGCAAGTTTCAACAACACAGTGTATCTCTATTAGAGATGTATCATTAAAGATCCAGGATTTAGCAAGAGGCTCTGTATTTTAGGAAAGCAATAGTAAGAATTTAAAGCATTTAAACTATAAACAACTGAGGTTTATTTTGTATGACCAGGAATTCTCAACTTGAAGCTCTATTATGGGTTGAACTGCATCCCCCAAAAAAGATTTGCTGAAGTCTTCACCCCCAATAATTAATTCAGAAAGTGATCTTATTTAGAAACAGAGTCTTTACAGAGGTAATTAAGTTAAAATGAGGTAACTATAGTGGGTTCAATTCTAATATGACAGGTGTTATATAAAAGCGAAATATATAGGCTGAGGTTGTGGCTCAGCGGTAGAGCACTTGCCTTGCACGTGCGAGACCCTGGGTTCAATCCACAGCACCACATAAAAATAAATAAGTGAAATAAAGATATTGTGTCCAACTACAACTAAAAATTAAATATTTTTTAAAAGGGAAATATGTATAGAGATACACATAGAAGACAATATGGAGAGACATAGGGAGACCCCCCCCCATGTGAAGACAAAAGATTGAAATGATGTATCTACAAGACTGTCAGCAGTTAGGAGACCTGGAGGAGATCCTTCCCTAGTACCTTCAGAGGGAGCATGGCTCCACCAACACCCTGATCTTGGACTTCTGGTCTCTTGAACTGTGAGACAATAGGTACCTGTTGTTTCCAGTTACCCGGTTTGCAGTCCTTGTTAAGGCAGTACCAGAAAACTAATATAACACCCTCCCAAAACTATACATTTTCTTCTTCATACATAGGAGGGTCTTTCATGACTGTTAATTTTTTATTTTATCTTTCATGTTTGAACATGGATTTGTAGGATCTTTTATAAGATCTTAAAAATCCTACGACTATTGATATTTTAAAAATTAATATCCATTTAACATTGATCCTGAATATATAAGAACAATGTCAATGATCCCCCAAGTTTCGTAGCAATGGACTCTATTTTCAGGTCAAATTAACATTAATAAGAAAGTCTGGGGCTGGAGTTGTGGCTCAGTGGTAGAGCACTTGCCTGGCATGTGAGGCCCTGGGTTTAATCCTTAGCACTGCATATAAATAAATAGGTAAGTAAAATTTAAAAAAAAAATGGAAGTCTGAAGCAACATCTTTATAGAGAGGAAATAAGAATACATAAAGATAAGAAATATGAATAGATTGGGTATTAAAATTCATTTAACTTTTTGTAAAGTTATAAGGTAATCAGTAAATGCAATTTGTTTTATTTGATTGATTGATTGATTGGTACTGGGGATTGAACCCAGGGGTGCTTTACACTGAGCTACATCCCCATTCCTTATTTTTTATTTTGAGACAGGGTCTTGCTAAGTTGCTGAAGCTGGCTTTGAATTTGCAATCCTCCTGCCTCAGTCCCCCAGTCACTAAGATTATAGGTGTGTGCCACCATGTCTGGCAAATACTTTTATTTTTGAAATTAGTATATTTAGTTCAATCAATGTTTCTTTTAAAGCATTCTCAAATATGTTAGCTTACTTTTTTGTTTTAAGTTTAATATTCACTAATCTCCTTTCTATCTAATTAAGAAACTTAGGTTTTAAAATTTCCCTATTATCTCCAACTGATCATTAAAATCATATCCCATATTCTTCATTTTTCTTCCACATAACTGTGACTTTCCATTTTCTTAGTTTCTGGCATAACATCTAGTACATAGGAAGTAGTATTTCTTCGATGTAAAAGCCAGATAGGAAACAAAATTTAGAAAAGAAATATAAGCATTCACAGTCCAAGGGCACATGGTTGGTATGTTTTTATGAGTTTTTGTAAAAGCACTTACTCTCACCATTAAAACTGACACTTGAGTGTTGATTCTCAAAAAACCACCTTATAAATATAAATTACTTTAGGAACCTCCAATAGAGCAGGGTTATTTTATCAGTTCAGTGAGGTTTCTCTCATGTACCTCTTCCAAGTGTTTCTTTCCTTGGAAATCAGCTACTTGATTTCTTTCCTTCTTTTATTTGTGGACCCAGAGGACTCCTTACCACTGGCCTACATCTTTTTTTTTCTTTTAATTTTGAGAAAGGGTCTCACTAATCTGCTGAGGCTGGCTTTGAACTTGTGATCCTCCTGCCTCACTCTACTGAGCCACTAGGGACACAAGTGTGCACCACTGCACCCAGCTCACTTCTCTTTTTTAAAATAAACTTTTCCTCTTAATTTTTACTTACATTTTACCTATTTATTTGTAGTACTGGGTATCAAACACAGGGCCTTGTGCATTAGGCAAGTACTCTGCTACTGAGCTATGTCTTCAGGACTGACTACTTTTATGTTGGAACTCTAGAGTCTCTTTTGTGAAGGGGCTCACCTGACTTAGGTCAGGGCCACCTTGGATCAACACTTTTTTCTTTTTTTAAAAGAGGGAGAAGGAGAGGGAGAGGGGGAGAGGTAGGGGGAGGTAGAGGGAATTTTTAATATTTATTTTTTAGTTTTTGGTAGATACAACATCTTTATTTTATTTTTATGTGGTGCTGAGGATGGAACCCAGCGCCCTGTGCATGCTAGGCAAGCACGCTACCACTTGAGCCACATCCCCAGCCCAGCATTTTTTTCTTTAACTTAAAATTAATCAACTAGGAATTTTACTTTTGTGTTCAAAATCTTTCACTCTTTCCATATGATGTGACCTGACCAAGGGAGTGTCATCCAATTGTATTCAATGGTCCCATCCATATTCCAAGGAAAAGGATAATTCAAGGGCATGTGGCACCAGCAAGTAGGAACCTTAGGGTTATGTTAGAATTGTGCACTACAAATGGTATGTCTTAGTACCATTTGTGAGCTGTACTTCTACTTGGCTCTTATAGTTTGTCTGGGTATTTTTTGCAATATTGTACTAGTAAATAGCCAGAGTTTTAAAATTGCATTTACTTTCAATAAAACTAGAATTCTACTAAATGTAATATTCACACAGAAGACTTTGAGATTTAAAAATCATAACTACTCTGGATTAACATTCTTACAATCCTTGTGCATGAAACACAAGAGTTTTGTTCTTTGTTTAAATGGGGCAACGATTAATGTGATTGAAGAGTAAAGTGTTTTATTCACAAGCTACATGGGGAAAATGAAGGTGGCTTGAGCCATTAAGTAAGTAGCACCTGTGAGAAAGGAAAGCAATATTTCTATCAGAATAAACATAAAAATCTTTATCCTTCCCATCCTTGTGGCAGTGCACTGTGTCACTGAACCAAATTTGATTACCACTGTCAATGCTAGAGACATTGGAAATGAGCAAGCCTGCCTATGTTTGGGTCTTTTAAGCTAACAGTCTGTGGCAGGGTCAAATGCTCCAGATCACACCACATAATCTATAATGTTTTAAAGGTGTTCAATCACCTCCCTAAAGAAAGGAATGAGAAGCAAAGAAATTTCAACACTTAGTAGTTTCTCCAGAAATATGTTAACACAGTAGCATTAATATTTTCTTTACTCAGGGGTAAAGATATTTTGTGTCTTTCAATATTTAAAAAAATTAGATGTTTTGCTTCCAATTTGATCAATAGAGAACTCCATGTACCTCCAAATTTTATTCATACTCATCCATTTTCACAGCAGAACCGACCAAAGTTTATTAAAATAAATCATTACAATTTTGTTTCAGTTTTTAAAAAGTGCAAATACATTAAAACTGTTAGTGTCATAAGATTGCAAACATTTGTCTTATGAAATTATAAAGATGTAAACCTGTTTAGTAAAAATTATGAAATCTCAATTCAGTTTTCACATATAAAAATATATTGTTTTATGAAACACTGAACAGTTAAGGCCACAACACTTTTTTTAAGAGTTTGAGATGTACATATTTTGAAACTGCTGTTAAAAATTAGCATAAATAAATATCAAAACTGGTCGTACTATTTAAACAGGTCCAAACATATTAACTTATATTTTTAAAAGTCTTTTATCAGAAAATTTCCTTCAGAAGTCATACCATTTTTTCAAGTATAAATTATGAATGTGCTCAGTGATCATGAAAACATAAATGTATATTTATAGTATTGTACAGGATTTTGACTTTGCCTCCATAGTTGGTGAAGTATCCTGAAGGTTTTGTCCCATGTGGTTCTGGCTTGCATCTTTCTTATTGCTTTGTAAAGTTATTTGATCTCCTATTGGTTTTATCTCTGGGAGTGGCTCGCTATTATTCTGTGTAATTTTCTGACCTGTCAATGACATCCGCTGAAAGAGGAAAATCTGGAAAAGACACACAACAAGATATTTCATTTCAGTAAGTCAACTGTTCACTTAGTATTGAGGGGTATCATTTTTTTTTGTGTGTGTGTGTGGTACTGACTGGGATTGAACCACTGAGCTACATCCCCCAAGCCTTGGTTTTTTGTTTTTGTTTTATTTTCAGACATGGTCTCACTAAATTTCCCAGGCTGGTCTTGAACTTGTGATCAGCTTCTCAAGTAGCTGAAATTACAGGCAGAGCCATGGCACCTGGCTAGGGGTATAATTTTTAACAAGTACAAACATGATTTTCTCACACCTTTATGGAGCTGTACATGTATAATGGTATGTTCTTAGCATCCATCTGTCTTTTCTCTTTTACCAAATTGCGGTCCAGATTCCACTCTAAAGCAAGACGTTTCAGGATTTAACATCTAACAACATTAGCATCTTGGTAATATATTATCATTTTTATTCAAAGGACACATTTAATATTTCATTTTGTTGCATTATAAGAGGAAAAAAGGAAAACAAGGATATCATTTATTATAATATTTAAACTTAACCAGGATGGGTTGTTTGGGGGCATTTCTTCCACTGCCAGTATATCACAGTTACATTGAATTTCTATTGTAATGTGGTGGTGAAGGAAGATATATTTCCCTATTCCTGTGGATCAGATCTTTTGGCAAAATGTTAGTGCTGCCAAATAATAGCAGTCTGCACCCTGTGGGACTGAATAGGCAGTAGGAATATAGAGATGCTGCTTAGGTGAGGCCAGGGCTGTACATATGCAGAATACTGATAAAATTCAGTAACCTAGGGATTCGTGGTATGCAGAAAAGAAAATATTAATAAAAGAGACTGAAGAGGAGCAAAATATGAGAGGCAAGCTGAGGGAGAGGAGCCAACATTGAGGATGGAGGTTTGTAGGAGCAAAACTGGGAAAATGAGGCAGCTTGGAAATCAGGGGAAGAAAATACAAGAAGGGAGTGGCCAACAGGCCTACATACAGGAGTGATCAAGCAAGATGATGACATAATTCACCTAATTTAGGCCCTTTGAAGATTTAGCCAGAGAGAAAGATAATAGCATTATTAAAGAGTTACAATACAAATAATGGTTCTGACAATATGCCAAAACCCGAAAAAGAGGAAATAAACACTAGATGAAAACTTGTCTCTTTCAGAAGCCAAAATGGTGACAATAATAGTAGCTAAACCTTTATCTTTAAAAATAGGAGAACTAACGTGAAAACTTGTAACCCCCAAAGTTTAGGGTCTATGAATGAAAATGGAGGCATTTGGAGGCATTTCTATTTTTGCTACATTGGAAGAATACACATCTTGAAAAATTCTGCCACCACTAAATACCAAGAAATGCTAAGTATAAAAAGTAGAGTTTTATAATGTGTGAGTAATCTCTGAAAAAAATTAAAGGAAATCCCCTGTGGATGAAAAAATAAGGAAGGAGCTTCAAAAAGCCTCAGAGGTGAGTATTGACATAGTTTGATCTCATAATAGACTCTTGCTCGGGTTTTAATCTCACAAAATGTGGGAAATTGGAGCTGAGACCCCTAAATAATGTGGGTGTCCTCTAAGGACTATGTCTTTAACATAAGGCCACAAACATTGGGGGATAACAAAATGTCTCTTTTGGCCTGGCATTTGAGTGAAGAAGAAAAATGTTTGGTTGAGGTAAGTTTGAGGTTCATATTACCACTGTGAGTGAGTGACCCTTAACACTTAGGTGCTTCAGAACAGACTAATAAACATTCTCTATGGATAGACTCACTTTAATCTGACTTTTATAGGATTTCCACAAAACCTGATTAAACATGAACTTATAATCCAAATTCCAAAACACATATGGAAATAAGTCATCACTAGCAAGTCAGCCAAAGCAACAAACAAATTTCAATCTTAAGGATGAATGACATTGGAATTAAGAAACAGTACGCTTAAATTATTTAAAGCACAAAACAAGATGCTAATTTTTAAGATAAGATTGGTAAGAGAAACTATGGAATCAATAAGAACCCTGAAATTACCCAGAATATCACTTAGATATAGAAAATATGAAACTGACATTGAAAGATATGGACAAGGGCTAAGAATGTAGCTCAGTGGTTGAATGCATGTCTAGTATGAGGGAAGCCCTGGGTTCAATTCCCCAGTACCCCCCAAAACAAAACAAAAAAACCCTAAACAAACCATAAAAGACATGAATAACAGAATGAAAAGTTTTATATCAGAGTTTGAAGAGGAAGAGAGGAAAGAATCAAATATATAATGGATGAGAATTTTAAAAACCATGAAAAATGTTATAAATTCTCAGAGTTAAGAGTAATAAAAATTTCAAGAAAGTTAAAATGAAAAAAAATTACACCTAGGTAACTCATTGTGAACTGAAATATATCAAAGAATCTAAAAAACCAGCCAGGGAGGGGCTGGGGTTGTGGCTCAGAGGTAGAGCACCTGCCTTACAGGTGCAAGGGCCTGGGTTCGATCTTCAGCACCACATAAAAATAAATAAATTAAAAATAAAGGCAGGAAGAAAAGATTAACATTAAACAGATACATGAGGTGGGATGGAAAGGGAGAGAAAAGGGAAATTGCATGGTAATGGAGGGAGACCCTCATTGTTATACAAAATTACATATAAGAGGTTGTGAGGGGAATGGGAAAATAAACAAGGAGAGATATGAATTACAGTGGATGGGGTAGAGAGAGAAGATGGGAGGGGAGGGAGGGGGGATAGTAGAGGATAGGAAAGGTAGCAGAATACAACAGTTACTAATAGGGCATTATGTAAAAATGTGGATGTGTAACCGATGTGATTCTGCAATCTGTATTTGGGGTAAAATTGGGAGTTCATAACCAACTTGAATCTAATGTATGCAATATGATATGTCAAGAGCTTTATAATGTTTTGAACAACCAATAAAAAAAAATTAAAAAAATAAAAAAATAAATAAAAAAAAATAAAGGTATTGTGTCCAACTACAACTAAAAAGTGATTTTTTTTTAAAAAGCAGCCAATGAAATGACAGACTACATACAAAGTTATCAGCAATTACATTAAAGCAATATTCTTAACAATGGAAGCAAACACTAAGGAAAAATAACTGCCAACTAGTCATTCTATCATTCAAGAACTATGGTAAAATAAAGATGTTTTCAAATGAACAGAAACTCAAAGTATGAACTACCAAGAGACACCTATGACAACAGCTTCCAAAGGATTTCTTCAGGAAGAATAATAAGGGTGCCAGAAAGGACATTGGAGATGAAAAAAGAAATGGTGAGTAAAGCCAAGTAGTAGAGAAGACAAATAATAACTTGATTTGTGAAATGAAAAAAATTAAAACAGGGTATGATATGACAACTTGTAAAATGGGAAGGAAGAGGTGATAGGAAAGAAAACTATTCTAAGATCCTATCTTTCAGAAAAAAGATAGGAACTCCGATTAGTTTTAGATTTTAGGTAGGCATGTCAAAAATTTCAAAGACAAAATCCAGCTGTATAGGTCATTTACAAGGTATCTAAAACACAAGTAAAAGGTGGAAAGAAGATCTATCAAGCAGATGCTAACTAAAGGAAAGATATTTTATTAATATGTAAAACATCAACCTGAAATTCTTCACATATTTTTGGGACATAAAAACTTATATTAAGATAGTTAAGGGGGGGCTGGGATTGTGGCTCAGTGGTAGAGCACTTGCCTAGCATGTGTGAGGCCCTGGGTTCGATCCTCAGCACCACATAAAAATAAATAAATAAATAAAGATATATTGTGTCCAACTACAGTTAAAAAAAAATAAATGTTGTGGATCACCATATGAAAAGCAAAAGGGGCAATTTGATACTTGGGTCTTAACACTACAATGGAAAATTCATTTCACTCACCTTTTTGGTTTTTTTAGTATCCTTATTTGGTGTTGATTCACTAACTTCCGAAGCTTCTGAAAAACTGCTCTTTGCACGATCATACACGCATCCTACAATTGAATACAGTTAAAAATATTGTTCCAACTGATGAGGAAAAGAAAAAAGCTGTTTACTTCAGCAAACTCTATTGACCTTGACTTATAGGGTAATATAAAAAAAAAGCTCACCACTGGACAATGTCTATATAGTTGTAGTTCCTAAAAAGGTGAGTTAAGGTTAAATGCCCAGAATGACCTGACCAGTATTGAAATGTTTCAGTGATCTGTATCTAAATATAGTCACAAAGGTAATAGAAAAAGTTAGAGAAGACTTCTGTAAAAACATAAATCACTTTTTAAAACTTAGCCTAGTTATATTTAGATTCTTTGTACTCAAATGGACGTGTTATTTTAGGGTGTTTCAAATTTTCAAATTAATCCACATATTATGTGGTTGAATAACAATCTTTAAAGTACACTTATAAAGCATGCTAATATTTTAACATTATAGACTTCTTACAGCTTATATTTAATTTCTTTTCTTTTTTGGGAGGATAACAGGGATTGAACTCAGGGGCACTCGACCACTGAAACACATCCCCAGCCCTATTTTTTTTTTTTTTTTTTTTAATTTAAAGACTTTAGCATCTCACTTTTGCTGAGACTTACATTGAACTAGTGATCCTCCTGCCTCAGCTTCCTGAGCCGCCAGGATTACAGGCATGCACCACTGCGCCTGGCTTAATTTCTTTTTGACACTATTGGCTATATGCTAAAAATATTTAAGAGGTGATAAATACTTTAACATTTTGCTTAAAATATTCTAAAACTTACTACTCTTTTTGTAGAAGTTAGAAGGACAAAAGGATTTAAAAAACCCTATTCCTTCCCTTGCTTAAGTTTAGATCAGATAGGCAGTATTACGGACAGGTTTTTTTTTTTTTTTTAAACTGATTGACTAATTGTGATACTGGGGATGGCATCCAGGGCCTTGAGCATACTATGCAAGCACTCTACCACTGACCCATATCCCCAGCCCATGCACAGTTATATTTAATGAGAACATGATTAAAATCACACCCTGGTGTAGGGGTATTAAAACATAATGTAGGGACCATGAAGCAAAATCACAGATGATTTGGGTCTAGAAAATGTAGGTCTTTTTTTTTTTTTAGTCTAATTTTTAAACTTTATTTAAAAAGCTAGAAAAGTTATTTTCAACACATTTCTCCACATATAATAACAGGGCAAGGAAGTAGTATGCTAAAAGAACAAGCTTAGATAATTTTATTATTTTAATGTTGGATCTGTTGAATTTTTTTAAAAAAAAGTACCAGTAATACAAATAGCATTAATGAAGATTTCTTTCATCACATTGTTTTGATAATATTATTAATATAAGTGTATGTTGCATCCTTCACAATTATAAACTACTTATATATATTTTGCTTTTTATTCCTACCATAAATCTGTGCATGTTTCTCACTTAAAAGGAGGAAACTACAATGATTCACAATGATTTCCAGTGTTCTTCATTATTATTGGTACCTTAATACTGAGGGATAATTTGAGGTTTTGTAGAAAATAGGGCAAGATGTAATGTTTGTTTTTTCTACTGGAGGAAAAAAAAAGCATGATACCTTTATCAGAAGTGAGAATAATCCTGGATTTTTTTTTTTCAGGTGCTGGGGATCAAACCCAGGGCCTTGCCCAGCCTAAGCATATCCTCTGCCACTGAACCATATCTCCAGCCCTGCTCTGATATTTTTTAAAGTACCATACTGATACAATATTTCACTACTATCAGTAAAATATTAATTACAACATGCTTCACAGTTAAAGGCTAAAGCTAAAATCTTCTGCTCTATACCATCTCCAATTTCTTTTTTCTTTTTTTTTAAATTTTTTATTGTTGGTTGTTCAAAACATTACAAATTTCTTGATATATCATATTTCACACTTTGATTCAAGTGGGTTATGAACTCCCATTTTTACCCCATATACAGATTGCAGAATCACATCAGTTACACATCCATTGATTTACATATTGCCATACTAGTGTCTGTTGTGTTCTGCTGCCTTTCCTATCCTCTACTATCCCCCCTTCCCTCCCCTCCCCTCCCCTCTTCTCTTCTCTCTCTACCCCCTCTACTGTCATTCATTTCTCCCCCTTGTATTATTTTTCCCTTTCCCCTCACTTCCTCTTGTATGTACTTTTGTATAACCCTGAGGGTCTCCTTCCATTTCCATGCAATTTCCCTTCTCTCTCCCTTTCCCTCCCACCTCTCATCCCTGTTTAATGTTAATCTTCTTCTCCTGCTCTTCGTCCCTACTCTATTCTTAGTTACTCTCCTTATATCAAAGAAGACATTTGGCATTTGTTTTTTAGGGATTGGTTAGCTTCACTTAGCATAATCTGCTCTAATGCCATCCATTTCCCTGCAAATTCTATGATTTTGTCATTTTTTAATGCAGAGTAATACTCCATTGTGTATAAATGCCACATTTTTTTTATCCATTCGTCTATTGAAGGGCATCTAGGTTGGTTCCACAGTCTTGCTATTGTGAATTGTGGGTCAAGAAAATGTAGGTCTTGAGGGCGGTGACAATCTGCTCTATTCTGTGGCACCTGTTCTCTAATGCCAATAGCCTGGCTTGGGAAAGGACTTCTTTTCAATGCTCATGAAAGGTCAGAGACTCAGGTCTGGACCCCGGGCGGAATAACTGAATGGCCACAGGGACTCTTGGCCAACAGAACATGGGTAAAGAGATCCACAGTGCTCACCATAGATATAAACTGGGATTTGGGGCAAAATCTCAACTTAATAATACTGATTGAGTTGGAAAAAAATAGGGAGTAAAAAAAGCTGTCCTAAATCCCTGAACACTGACACATGAATACACACGAGTACAGTGAATATCTGCATATGAAAGAGCTGTGGTAGTTATAAATGAGAACAGATAAGGGTGTGTTACATATTTCATAACTTGCTATGAGGGTCCTCTGACATAGAAATATAAAAAGCGGGGGCTGGGGTTTTGGCTCAGTGGTAGAGCGCTTGTCTAGCACGTGCGAGGTACTGAGTTTGGTCCTCATAAAAATTAGTAAAATAAAGGCATGTGTCCAACTACAACTGAAAAAAAATTTAAAAAAAGGAATGTATGTATTATAGTACTCAATCATGGTGCATGCGCAAGCACACACACACATACATGTTCATATGTATGTATGTTATGTATCTAGATTTTTTAAAATTATGCTTTTGAAGTGAAGTATGCTCATACCTTTTGGATTTTCATTGTATTCACGAATGGCCCGTTCCTCTAGGTTGACTTTTTTCTCCTATAAATAACAAAGAAACATATGACAAAAAACATTTATGTGGTGGTAGAAAACTTAGTCTTAGTTTTAAAGCAGGGTTCCAGAGCAAGCCTTTATAATGACTTAAATGTGTGACAATCACTTAACTTTACTGGGCTCTTGTAAAATGGGGCGTTTTAGATGTTAACTGCTAATATCCTCCTAGCTCATAACTGTATGATATACATATATATATGGATATATATTTATATATATCATACCTACATATATCATACTATATATTATATATAATTATATAGCATATATATTATATACATTACATACATATAATATATATGCTATACAATTAAAGAATTCTCAAAGAAGATTCAGGAATACCAATTGGTATATGACTTGTCTTAATACTTTAAAATGTCAAATTGGTGTTTAATGATTCTACATTAAAAACTTTTAGGGACCATCCTAACTTGAACTCATAAATGTTCTCTATGAACAGAATCATTTTCCCCTTCTGAAAGAAAACAAATAACTGCTAGAACATTTTTTTTTTCCTCAGTGTGAGGAAGGAGTCTTAGAAAAAGAAGGAACCAATGAAGAGAATGACCTCTGTAGAACAGTGATATTTTGTTAAGTTAAAAGTACATGCATATAAAACAAGGCATGTTTCACAACTACACATTCAAATAAAGGACAGATATGATTCAGTAGTTGTCTACATTAGGGAAAAGGGAGACAGGCAGAGGCCTAAAAGGGAATGAATTTAAATAAGAGAGAAGACCTTGGGTACAGAGCAAGGATGAGAGTGTTTCAGCTATAGGCAAGACTAACTCATGTTCTTCATGAGAGTCCCAAAAGAGCAAATGAATTAATACAATTTCATTTAGTTTTGGGTTTCAGAATTCTGTGCCTCTGAAATGAATCCACAGTACTGTTAGCAAAACAAATGATTTCAAACTTACCAACTGTCTCCTAGCAAGGTCATTCTCAGACAAAACCACCAAATGCAGATTATATTTTTGGAATTTCTAGTTCCACTTTCAGGATAGTCTTTGTTTCCTCAGTGATTCTCCCTCTTATTTCTCCTACATATACTTTTGTCTAGAGTGCATCTAAGGAAGAACTGATCGCAACCTCAGATACTGCTGTGACCAACTTTCTTTGCCTATATACATATACGTGTGTGTGTGTGTGTGTGTGTGTATATGTATATATATGTATATATATATGTATGTATGTGTGTGTATATATATATATATATATATATATATATATATATATATATATATATTTATCTCCCATTTCTGCCACCAGCACGAGGCTCCTAACTTTGCATTTCAGACTGGGTGCCCAACTTTTTGGTTCACTTCCCAACAATGTACTATTGTGGCCCATACAAATTTATTTCCACTCATGTAGGGAACAGAATGCAAATATGCTCTAGATGTTTGCTTGACTCATAAACTAGCCAAAGCCTTTTCCTGGCACATAAATGAAGTTATTCACAGAACTATTTCTGTTCCCAAAGGAAACTGTAATCTTCCCTCTGCAGGGACCAGAGGACCCCCATGCTTCTCTTTGGCATGATCTCAGGACTTAAGCATCCATCATCATACCTCTGTATCAACTGCAGCTGGGCTGTCATGGATACTGTTCAACTTCTCTGTTTCACCATGGTCATCTGCAGAAACACTCTCATCACTTCCTACAGATTTCTTTTCTTCCGTCAGATATTTGTCATTAATATCCTTATTAATGTCTTCTGATTCTGTTTCAGTTTCTGAAGATTCCTCATTCTGTGACAAAATTGATCATCAGAGAAGAGTAAGAATTTCTTTTTTAAAAATTAGAGATTTGATACAGCTGTCATAAATAATTCATACCACCTAAAAGAACATGTAGCAAATAAAATCACATACAGAAGCTGAAAAAATAAAATACTGTATAATCCATGATGAATATCAAGTTACTGTATTTTATGCATGCTTCTCTATTTCAATTACTAAGATTCCCAAAATTCTATTAGTACCTATGGCAAGGTTAAAATGGGAAAAAATGAAATTCATTTTCTTAACTGTCTCCAGAGTGCTTTTAAACTTGGGAAGTTAAAAAGCTTTTTATTTACTATAGCAGCATAACATTATTATGTTCATTTTCTAAGACATAGGGATTTAGAATTCCTCCAGTGGTCCAATTCACTGATATTCCATAAGAGAGGCAAGTATAACTATTTACATTTCAGGCAAAAAGATAAAAGGACATAGTTTAAATGCTTTGCTCTTGGTTATTAAAAACAAAGGGAAACCCAACTGGAGACAGAATTTGGTTTATCTGGCTACTATTCACCCAATCCAAATTATAAAACACCCAGTGCAAGGATCAAACAGATGGTTAATAAATCATATAATGATATTAAGAAAAGACATAAAATATTAATTGTAGTCTTTGTTCTATACTGAACAGGTTAGGTAGGGTTAACCATGAGGTAGATACCACTTACCAAAGACTTCTAAAACTTTTTTTCTGCATGCTTTCCCTCTAAGTGTATTATATGGTATATTATGCCTAGCCATATACACATTGTGGGTAGTTAACATTATCAGGGACAACTTCACTTTGAAAGGGAATAAGAAGCAAGGCTACTAGATCAAAGGGTAATGGGTGATAAATAGATATATTCATAAATATATATAAATGAAAGGCTAACTAGAAATAACAGTGCTCCTGAGAAATAGAATTCCAGGCTATGCCCCCCATGCCTCCACCCCCATCTCACAGAGGGAGGGTCAGTGAGCAGTGTTCCCAGAATAATCCTCACCTGGAGAGTCCGGCTAATCTAGCACCTGGGTCAACTCCAATCAGGCTTGTTAATTAAGGTATTAATGTCATCATAGGATAAGAGCATGCTATTATAAAAAGGGATTTGGAGTTTTACCTTATTTAAAAATAAGCAAAACACAGCATCTGTTATAATGAATTACAATCTTACTCATTAACTAAGAAAATCTATAATAATAAAACTTTTGGAACTGCATCATTTTCTAAAATTTGAGAAAGCTATTAGAAAATGACATTGTTCACTAAAAATTACATCAATTGTAAGACTTTGAGCTTACTAAGCACATTTAAATTATTCTATACACATCTGGACAACTAGTTTAAATCACAGAAAGCACTTTACCTTCAAACTGAAACAATTTAGGAGAGATTGGCAGAATACTGTCATTTTATAAAAAGAAAGGGTGAAGTTTAAGCACATTCTTGGCACTAGAACCATATAAGGCATGTAAGGTAGTCTGAAATGGTCAAGTATGTGTCTTATGTTAGGACATCAGTAAAGAAGCAAGTGGGCCTTGACATCTTGGTTCAGACACAGCACAATGAGCTGAAGTCTTTGGTGTGGTTCCAGGTAACATTTAAAAAAATATTTCTGATGGAGATTATCAAGAAAGCCAACATTCCTTATAAGTTTCAGTTTGTATAAGAATATAATTACAGGGCTCGGGGTGTAGCTCAGTGGTAGAGTGCTTGCCTAGCATATGTGAGGACCTGGGTTCAATTACCTGTATTTTTAAATACCAGGACATTAAAAAATCTACATTGCATATTTTAAGAACTAGAGATTGGTGTCAGAAATCAGCATAGTGGTTACCCTTGTGGGGGGGGAATGGTAAAAGACTGGAAGGGAGCTTCTGGGGAGTTGATAGTATGCTTTTTCTTGATTTGGATGCTGATTAGTTTGTAACGTGTGTTCAGTTTGTGAAAAATACATTGAACTATGTATGTATGGGATATGCATTTTGTGTATAGTATAGTTTTATACAGTTAAAAGAACCCTAAATTCCACAAAATTATAAAGCATAAAATTCTGTGCTATAATTCTGTATTTGTGATATGCTTCCATGTCACTCAGTGAACTTTTTCCAAATAGGTTATTATAGCCCTAAACATTTGCATCTTAAGTTATATCTGTCAGGAAAATGTCTTTATTTTTAAACTTTAAGTTCAGGGTTTTTTTAAGGATAAGTTTTGTTTTTTTCTTTGTGTGTTTGGGTGTGTGTCTGTATGGCACTGGGGACTGAACCAGGGCCTTGTGCATGCTAGGCACATGCTCTACCACTGAGTTACACCCCAAGCCTTCATGTTTTAACTACACTAGAAATTACTAAGGTAGTAGTGAGGAAGTAGGAAGGACATTAAATACAAAGGTTTAAGCACTGTTTTCTAAGCCTTATTCTATCACTCACGGCCTCAGCATGACACCTAATCAATGTACTTTACAGGCTATCTGTAAAATGGGAAAATAACATTAGCAACACCTTATTCGGAGTGTTTGCGTAAAGATTAAAAAGACTACTTACACAAAAATAACATGAGTAAATAGTGTATATATTGTACATAAATATTAGTTATTTTATACAGGTCCCTCCATAAAGAATATTTCTAGTGTGCACTGAGGACTGGCAAAAAATAAGAAAGTTGGACATTTTTTTCCCTTATGTCCTAGATCTTGTCATTAGAAAATAGTTTATTTAAAGTACCCTTATATTTATTCTACCCTCATCCATACATCCTTTTCTTCTGAGCCAGGAGTCCTGCAGCTAAGCATATGAGAAGGCAGCTGCATACCTGTTAGAAGTATCCATGGGACCTTAGCAAATTGGGGGTGTGTCAGTCTTGACTCTACTTCAGGCTAGGGTTGCCCCAGAGAATGATGCTCCTAGGCACTCAGTCTTTCCAAGTGAAGTCCAACCAATATTTCAACATTGGCAACCAATCCAAATTTTTTAAAAAATCACTGTGTACATAGGGCAGATCACACTCATGGGCTACCAGTTGTGACTTCCAAATTCTTGTCTTGATACCATTTTAAAATCTCTTAAGTCTTCCTTCTTTCTAGGCACCAATCTCTTATTCCATTCTTAATTCTGTATTTTAATTGCTGAATGTATTGTAATTTAACTCTGAAAGATACAGATCTTCCTGCTGATTGGCATTTTCAGATTTATTCTTTATTTCCCTCTCTTTTTCTTTAGACAATTTATTTCCTTTTTGTATCTTAGACAAATATATGATGCATGATCATACTTTCTGTGCTAATTACTTTATATAATTTGACAATAATGTTGGTACACAGGAAAATCTGTTGTGTGACAGCACTAACACCTACATTTTAGGTTAACCACTCGAGTGTGATCAGCCTTTCACTGCACTTCAAACATGGAGGGGGACCCATGTAATGGTGTATAAAAGTAGTTTCACTCCACTTCTTGCTAAAGGGTTATCAATATTATAATCTAATTTATTCCCAAAGATCTATTCCCATAAGTCATTTTTGGTTGGTATATTGTATTTAAACAAAAGCCAAGTTCATAGGACTAAACTCATGCACATCAGTCAGTGACTTGAAAATTCCTGACTGTACCTTTGTGTGTGACTTGGTGTGATCAGAAACGATAATTACAGTGATACAGAATACTATTGCTGAGCGCCCATAACATACTTCATGTACTAAGTACTTTGATCAAAGGACCCCTCCTTTATTAAAAGGGAAATAAGACTCAGAAAGGTAAACAAAACAATAACTAGAAACCTTTTCCAGGGACGCAGGGCTAATCAGTGGAAGGCTGAGATTTGAATTCAGGTCTGGACCCTAGAACCCATATTATTTCCCAACTCTTCCCAAATAATTTGAAGATCATATGGGCTGCCCTCACAACTATTTTTCCCCTCCAACACTGATATTTAAAGTATCACAGACTCTTCTTGTGGTTCATAAGATCCTGCCAATAACATTCTTATGTACCACTGTACATATTATTAAACAAAAATTTAGAATATTTTCCTCAAAGTATCCAAGACTTCAGAATATATATTTCCCTTTCTAAACTGAGAAATATGCCAGGAGCACTCTATGCCTGATATTTATATTTTTAAGTTTAGAACTGATTCCATTCCTTGCAAATGTCCCTGTCTTCATCCTCCCTATCTTATTCCAGGCCCTCTTCATTCTTTGTCTGGTTACAACAACTGCCTCTTAACTGGGACTCCCAACTCATCCTGTCCTCTTCAAATCCATCTTCCATATTGCTACTAGAATGATCACACAAAAAACCTTTAACATCTTGGTTAACAAACATATCAGGCCCTTTGCCTCTCTATTTCTAAGACCAAAGTATACCCTAGGCTGTCATTACTTCAAACATTCTCATGACTCTCATCAGCCTGGAAAGTCCTCATATCTCCTTGACTTGTTTACCTGATTGTTTTATTTGACATGACTCAGTTCAAGTTTTCCCACTTGTTCCTAGGAAGCTCTTTCTTAACCATTGTCTAGCAGCTGAACTTCCATGCCAAACACTAAGTTCCCATTCAGACTACAGAGTTCCTTGAGATCAGGAACCACATCTTACTCCCTGCATACCCAAAACATGAAAACCTTTTCTTCTTACTCATTAAGTAATTTAATGGAAGAAAAAAGTCATAGAGTTGTTTTGGGGGTCATATTTTTGTCTGGGCAGTCCTGGCAAAGAACACAGGGGTACCGGGAAACAAATAGCACAGTTAAGAAACAGTTAAGGCAGAGCTGCCTTGGTGTTCCCTGATGTCTTTTGGAGAAATATATACCTAAAGTCCCCGAGAGCTAAGAGGGCCACAAGAGGTGGATTGTAAACTGTTCTCACTTTTTGAGATTGACCTGACTTGGGGAAACTTCCGTTGCTTTTTGGTGTTTGGTACATAAGTATTTGTTGAATGAATAATAGGTACCAAATATTAAGCCATGATTCAGGTACTGGAACTGAATTTGCACAATGAAAAGAATAAAGGAAGGAACTACAGCACCTTCTTCTGGGTGCACATTTTATTTTTTATATACACATGAAGAGCAGTTTATCTCTATCATGAATTAACAAAAGACATTTCAATTGCACTCACCTCAAGTGCTGCTGTTCAGCAGCAGCAGGTGCTTCTGCCAGTACTCCTCAGCAGCTTACCTTAAAAAGTCTTTTTCTGCCAAAGTCCTTATTAGGAAATAGTAACTCAATGGATTCTACATATATAACTTATACTTCCCTCAGTAATGACCAGTGATAAGCTATAGTAAAAGCTCAAGAAACCAGCAGATAGGAATGATAAAGAAGCAACCAGTGATTTTAATCTAGGTAACCAAGTGTTAATTCATGAGGGGCAATGTGGTCTCATTCTTAACTTCCTTTCCTTTCTCTCCTTATCTTTATATAATATTTACAAATATGCAATTTATATATATAATATTTATAAATAATCAAATCCCTTCTATTCATAAAGGTCTTGGTTCTTTTACCCACACCATCCCACCACTAACTAGCAACAAACTCCCTTCCATAAACTTCAGAGGGCAGGAGGCCTGCCACATACATGATTAAATAAATGTTCATTGAGCAGTGGGCACTGAAAGTTTGCATGCTTAGTTTAGTCTAACTGTTAGTATGCTTGAAGGTGGGATGATTTTGGTGATTGAGACTTTTTTTCTGAGAAAAAGAGATACCAGCAATTCTGGTTCTGACAAAGCTGAAGTTGGTAAGGAACACTTAGCGTTCCTATAGAATCACTTAACTTGCCCATTCTAATTCCATACTTTTCCAGGTAAAGAAACCAAAGCCTGCAAAGGTTAAAAAAAACTGGCTCAAATTCATATAGCTTTAAAGTACAAATCTAGAAGCAGGGCCTTGGCCTCAAAATGACTAGTATACTGATTTTGACCAGAACATTATCCCTATAGAAACTACTGCTTCTAAGTTTTTGGCCATGGAAATGGAAAGAAATGGTAAGAAATGTTGTCTAAAAGTGGATATCCAGACCAGCTGAAATACTAATACGTGCACACATTAGAACATGATTTCAGTATTGCTGGCCGGTTATCTCTTAATTGGAAGATTGCTGGGAGCAATTAGCCAAGTAGGTATGACAGTTTCCTTGCCAGCGTACCCCATTTTGCAGTGACATTACATGTAGGTGACCTTGCTCAAGGACCAGGGCGGATTAGGGTGTTCCCAGTTTAGGATAATTGGGTTTAGGGCTTTCCAGTTTTAAGATTGTTCCTGCTGGGAATAGGGCGTATCCTGCTGCCTGAGTTCCCCTTGAGTTCTCACGGGATTCAGACAGTATATTTTGGGAGATAGAAGCCCAGTGGAGGTGGATTTTGGGCAGAGAACGTGGATTTCCCCAGAACGTGATTGTAGACGGCTGGTGTGAGTTCGGGAATAAAGAGTTGCTTTTGAATCTACAAGCTGTGTGGTGGCTCGTGATTTTGTGCCCAGCCAGACTGCGGCATTTGTGCCCAGCCAGACTGCGGCATTTGGCGGCCCGTGCGGGGAACTTCTGAAGCTTGGAGGTAAGTGAAATTGCTCGTCCCTGAGGAAGAGCAAAAGAATGGGTGACCATTTCAAAAAAACACAGTGCGTTCTTGTTTTGATTTATCTTGTTTTTGTTTCAAGCTGCCTATCCCTAGAAATTTCTCAGGCAAACTGGAAAAAATGGTTGACTAAAGGTTTGAAGTTTGTCGGCCCTGCGGAAGAGAAAATTGATACAACGATTTTTTATTCCGTTTTTGTTTCATTCAGTTTCGGTTTTGTTTTGTGTTATCTTATTGGGTTGCGTTATCTTTATAGTAGATTAGAAATTAGTAAAAAACAAACCGAAAAGATGTTAAGTAAATTGTTAGAGGTTCAGACCATGGAGAAAGACATTTTAGATCAAGCAAAAGAGAAGGTCTCTCGAGCTAGTCAGACAGAGGAAGAAAATTTAAAGGAAAAGGGGTTGTTAGGAAAAAGGCCACAACAGGAGGCTGTTACTAACTCCGTTTTATCACAAGAGGGCGTAATTCAACCAACAGCCCCACCGATGGAGACAGCTGAGTGGCCCTCAAACCCCGTAGTTGATAAATGGGATCCTGAGACAGGACCTCAAAGATTAGCACGCCCTGTACTTGAACAGGCAGGAGGGCAGCGAATTCACTGTGCTTTAGATTTTAAAACAGTGAAGCAGTTAAAGGAGGCTGTAACAACCTATGGTCCCCAAGCTCCCTTCACGGTAAGCATGGTCGAGTCCATTACTAACTTGGACATGACGCCAGCAGATTGGGCTAGCATGTGTAAATCTGTACTAAATGGAGGACAATATTTGTTATGGAAGGTTGCCAATGAGGAATTTTGCGCGGAGACAGCTAGGCGAAATGCAGCAGCCGGTTACCCTCAAAGAAATCTAGATATGTTGTTAGGAAAAGGACCTTATGAGGGTCAACGGCAACAAATTGAATATGATCCTGCTATATATGCACAAATTGCTGCAGACGCAGTTAGGGCATGGAAGACTTTACAAGGACATGGAGATTTACAAGGTCAGCTATCTAAGGTAATACAGAGAGCTAATGAACCTTACGCTGACTTTGTAGATAGGCTAATTCAAACAGCTGCCAAAATTTTTGGGGATACAGAACAAGCAATGCCATTAATAAAACAACTGGCTTATGACCAAGCAAATCGTTGCTGCAGAGAGGTTATTAGACCATGGAGACATGAAGATTTAAACACATATATTAAATTATGTAGAGATATTAATGAACAAGGGCAAGTCTTGGCAGCTGCAGTACAACAGGCTTTAGATGCCAGGCCAAAAACATGCTATGATTGTGAACAAACAGGACATTTTAAAAGGAATTGCCCCATAGGAGGAGGGTTTAACAAAAGTAGGTATCAAAGGAATAGAATACCGGGTATTTGCCCACGATGCCGTAGAGGGAGACATTGGGCTAATGAATGCCATTCTCAAACCACCATAGAGGGTACTCCCTTACCAAAAAACGGACAAAGACCAGGTATTTATCCACGATATCGTGGAGAAAGGCATCAGGCTCCATTGCCAAAAAACGGACAGGGGGGCCCAATGCTCCGGGGCCCACAACCACAAATCTACGGGGCAGTGGAGGAACCCAGCAACACCATCAGGGTAGTGCCCAGGACACCTTGTCCATTAAATCCCTCATCAGACAAACCCGAGGGAGCGCAGGGTTGGACATCTGTGCCTCTGCCAGAGCAGTATTAACTCCAGAGATGGGAGTTCAAATCATTCCCACAGGAGTAAAAGGACCTCTTCCCCAAGGAACAGTAGGCTTATTATTGGGACGTTGTTCATCTACATTAAAAGGACTTATGATAAGTCCTGGGGTAATTGATCCCGATTATGTAGGTGAAATAAAAATTATAGCTAGTTCTCCAAGAGGTATATCAGTAATTTCACCTGGAGATAGAATAGCACAGTTGTTAATAATACCCAGCCTACATAATAAATTTCCTAGTCATAGTGTACAAAGAGGTTCCAGGGGATTAGGCTCCACAGGTGTAGATTGGGCTATGTTGTCTTTAAATTTAGATTCTCGCCCAATGCTAAAACTAAATATTCAAGGTCATGAGTTTAATGGACTACTGGACACAGGAGCTGACCTTAGCATCATATCTCGTCAAGAATGGCCAAAACATTGGCCATTACAACAAGCCACTCAAACGCTTCGTGGCCTAGGAGTGGCGACTAATCCCCATAGAAGTTCTATGATATTAGATTGGAAGGATTCTGAAGGATGTGAAGGAACTATACAGCCATATGTATTGGATCATCTTCCTATAAATTTATGGGGACGAGATGTCCTAGATCAATTAGGTTTGACGTTAACAAATAACATCAATCCTAATGCGCCCACTACTAGGGCTAGACAAGGCTTTAGGAAAGAAAAAAGATTAGGAAAACAAGGGCAAGGTATAGCAGCACCAATACAAATAGATCAAGGAACAGACAGACATGGGTTGGATTTTCAGAAAGGGCCACTGAGACAATCAAAATTACTTGGAAATCAGAAAGACCAGTGTGGGTTCCTCAGTGGCCCCTGACTAAAGAAAAGATACAAGTAGCCCATGATCTGGTCAAACAACAATTAGCGGAAGGACATATACAACCTTCCATATCTCCCCATAATACTCCCATTTTTGTCATCAAAAAGAAATCTGGTAAATGGAGATTATTGCAAGATTTAAGCGACATTAATAATGAGATGGTCATTATGGGACCTGCTCAATCAGGGATTCCTCAATTGTCTGCTTTGCCAAACAACTGGCATGTTTTAGCTATAGATATTAAAGATTGTTTTCTTTTTCAATTCCAATTCATCCCGAGGATAGTCCACGTTTTGCATTTACTATCCCTGCATTAAATCATGAAGGTCCTGATCAGAGATATGAATGGAAAGTACTCCCTCAAGGGATGGCTAACAGTCCAACTATGTGTCAAATATATGTTAACAAAGCAATCCAGCCACTTAGAAATCAAAATCCTGAACTACAAATATTTCACTATATGGATGATGTATTATCGGCACATAAAGATAAAAACATATTGCTGGAATGTTATGCCACACTTACAAACTTATTAAAAAATTATAATCTAGAGATAGCAATAGATAAAGTACAATTAAATTTTCCAATTAATTATTTAGGAGTTCTATTATCCTCAACCATGGTCCGTCCACCAAAAATTCAAATACGAGTAGATCAACTCAAATCACTTAACGACTTTCAAAAGTTATTGGGAGACATAAATTGGATAAGGCCTTATCTAGGTATACCAACAGGAGAGTTGGGACCTTTATTTGCTATTCTAAAAGGTCCATCAGATCCAAATTCACCCCGCATGTTAACTCCTAAAGCAAGAAAGGCATTAAAAATTATTGAAACATATATGGAAAATATACATTTGGATAGAATTGATATAAGTTTGCCTTTATTATTTATTGTACTACCAACAAAAAATATTCCTACAGGAGTATTTTGGCAAGAAAGTCCATTATTGTGGATACGTTTATCTTATTCTCCTAACACTATTCTTACTAGGTATCCTGAGGCTGTAGGACAATTAATACTCAAAGGAATAAAAGCAGCGAAGGGAGTGTTTGGAATTTCTCCCAATAAAATTATTACTCCATATACTATGGATCAAATTGATGAGTTAGCTAATGAGTTAAATACTTGGGCAATAATCATGTGTAAATCTAATGTTTCATTTGATAATCATTTACCATCTAATCCTTTGTTGTCTTTTTGGTCTAAGCATCCTGTAGTTTTTCCTAAAATGACAAGAAAAACACCTATCATGAATGCTCCAAATATATTCACTGATGGGTCTAATAATGGTACAGCAGCAGTAGTTACCCCAGATCGAACTTTTACATTTTTAGTACCCAAACAATAAGCTCAAAAGGTAGAGCTTAATGCAGTTTTACAAGCTTTTTTGATGTTTAAAGATTCTGTATTTAATTTATTTTCTGATAGTCAGTATGTAGTTAATGCTATAGTATCTCTTGAAGATGCTGGTAGGATTTCCCCTTCTTCTACTGTTTTCTCTTTGTTTTCCACTATACAAAGTCTAATCTGGGACAGAAAAGATCCATTCTTCATAGGACATATTAGGGCACATACAGGATTGCCTGGAGCCCTTAATTTAGGCAATGATTTAGCAGATAAAACTACACATGACATACATATTTTCTCTACATTTGAAGAAGCTACAAATTTTCATAAAAGGTTTCATGTTAATGCTAATACTTTACAAAAGCATTTTAAAATAACTAAGGAACAAGCCAGACATATAATAAAACAATGTCAAAATTGTGTGACATTTTTACCACAAGTTAATCTTGGAGTCAATCCTAGAGGACTGATACCTAACCATATTTGGCAGATGGACGTCACACACTTGCCAGAATTTGGAAAATTAAAATATTTACATGTTACAGTAGATACTTCTTCCGGATTTTTGATGGGCTCCCTTCATGCCGGAGAAAAAACTAAAGATGTTATAGCTCATTGCTTACAAAATTTTGCCACTGTGGGCGTTCCTAAACAGTTAAAAACCAATAATGGTCCTGGCTATACCTCTACCTCTTTTAAACAATTTTGCTCATCATTTGGTATTACTCATATAACAGGAATCCCATACAATCCACAGGGACAAGGCATAGTTGAAAGAGCTCATCAAACTATTAAAACGTATTTATTAAAGCAAAAAGAGGGAATTGGAAGGGGGTATATATCCCCCAAAGATAAACTTAAAATAACGCTTTTTACTCTAAACTTTTTAAATTTGGATTCATCAGGAGTTAGTGCTGCGGAAAGACACATGTATCCAAAAAATGTACATAAGCCTAAAGTACTTTGGAAAGATATTCTAACAGGACAATGGAAAGGTCCTGACCCAGTGATTGTCTGGAGTCAGGGGTCTGTTTGTGTTTTTCCACAGGGAGAACAGCAGCCAATTTGGATTCCAGAGAGATTAACTAAAACAATTTCTACAGATCGAAAAGAAGATGATTTGACTCAAATCCATAACAGCTGATATCCAGAACTCCAGCTTGGCCATTCTTACATCTGCGACAGTGATTAACCAGGATGCTTTTTTCAATAGCTATTTTATTATTGCATTTTTCCACATCATAAGGTTCTATTTTTATTTTTTGAGCTCATACAAACCTAGGTTAATGTTTTTCTGATCAGTTTTATTTTTTTGACTGTGGAGTTTTTAAACATTGCAATGGAGATTTCACCTAGGTAAAGCTACAAGGCCTTTACTATTTTCTTATGTGTTGTACGTTTGTGTGCACATTTGTGTTTTGTGTTGTATGTCTGTATGTGCGTATGTCCATATTTCTTATATGAGGAGCGCTCATGAAAAAATGGATCTGAATTATTATTATTATTTTTTTTATTCACGTGATTTAAATGGTTTAATTTAAATTAGGTAAACAGCTGTTAAGGATTGTTTTTAAAGGTGGTTAACAGATCTGTTTGTTTACTAATTTAAATTAGGTAAAAAGCTGTTAAGGATTGTTTTTAAAGTAGGTTAACAGATCTGTTTGTTTACTTTCACCTTTCCTTTTCATTATATTTAATAATTCTTTTCAGGATAATGTCTTTTTAGCATCATTGCCAGAATTCCTATCTTCATCCCAGTGCCGGTGAAGACAAAGATAAAACCAAACTACAGCTTCTATGATAGCTATCACAGTAAACTGTATAAACTGATGTATCAATGAATATAACTCAACAAGTAATGCTCAATCAAGGAGTCAACTTACTTTGGGAGGAAACGGATTTTGGGAGGAAATGGACATATTGATAGATTCCTCTGCTTTGAACTGCTTGCAGAACTTGCCTGGACTATGTAACTATCGTTTGGTGCAGTGAATTGTGGTAATGCTGGCATATCTTTGCTGATGGTGTCACTAGTGATGCAATTTTTATTTCCTTGCCAGCGCACCCCATGTTAATTGTGGTAGTGCTGACATATATCTTTGCTGATGGTGTCACCAGTGATGCAATTTTTCCCAAGGAGCCGTCAATTGGCTTGGTGTCATGGCATTTCTGTATCCTCCTCCCTTCTGCTAGTGATGGTCTAAAATTTGGGGGCCAATGGCTATATTCTGGACCGGTAGTCAGTGACGGGTATGATCCAATTGCAGTGGTATCAACCTAAGACAGGAGGCTGACGCCTAAAGGTCAGTTTTTCCTATGACGGGTAAGAACCATATGTTGAATTGGACAACCTACCAGGCACGGTCCTTAAGCCACATTAACCTCACTCCCCCACTGGCACCAAGGCCAAATTTGGGGGCCAACAGAGGTGAGGCAAAGAACCTCACCCCCCCACTGGTGCATAGACCTATCCACAAGTATGGCTGTATGTTGGAACGATAGTCAGTGACGGGTATGAATCAATTGCAGTGGTATCAACCTAAGACAGGAGGCTGACGCCTAAAGGTCAGTTTTCCGATGACGGGTAAGAACCATATGTTGAATTGGACAACCTACCAGGCACGGTCCTTAAGCCACATTGCTTGTTGTTTAATTAATCAGAAGGGGGGAGATGCTGGGAGCCATTAGCCAAGTAGGTATGACAATTTCCTTGCCAGCGTACCCCATTTTGCAGTGACATTACATGTAGGTGACCTTGCTCAAGGACCAGGGCGGATTAGGGTGTTCCCAGTTTAGGATAATCAGGTTTAGGGCGTTCCAGGTTTAAGATTATTCCTGCTGGGAATAGGGCGTATCCTGCTGCCTGAGTTCCCCTTGAGTTCTCACGGGATTCAGACAGTATATTTTGGGAGATAGAAGCCCAGTGGAGGTGGATTTTGGGCAGAGAACGTGGATTTCCCCAGAATGTGATTGTAGACGGCTGGTGTGAGTTCGGGAATAAAGAGTTGCTGTTTGAATCTACAAGCTGTGTGGTGGCTCGTGATTTTGTGCCCAGCCAGACTGCGGCAGAAGATGAATGCCGCTACCTTTAAGTTTAGTAACTTGAGTTTAGAGTTTCTCATCTCCCTTGAGTTCCTTTATGGGCTTCCTTTTGAACTCTGTCTCTATCATCCATCTTACTTAATCATTTTAAGTCTACTTTTTCAATAACCATGTTTGGCACATAAATTTTATTACAGTATTATTAATCCCACTTCTCAAACACTTAATGAATGTGGTAGAATTTGGTTGAGGGCTGCAATGCCAAATCAATGTATTTGGTTAGATATGGGAAGTTACCAGATATTCCAGCAGTTAAGAGACAATTTATAGCTGTTTCTAGAAAATTCTTCACTTTGATTCTAGTCTTTCTTCTCTTTTTCATTTTTACCTAAGAGAACTGAATGTGCAAAGTATTCATCTACACAAATTTCATAGGAAGTTTACCATCAAAATCTTCTTTGATTAAAATATAAGAAATCCCTCATGTCCAAAATATGGAAGTGACTGGGAAAGGAAATCAGTTGAAAAGGGAGCAATAAATACACAACAATCAAACTAACTGCATTTTATACACTGAAAATTTATGGGAAGACTAAAATTACTCTAGTGGAAATTAGTCTAAATCTACTTTAGCCTCTTTAAAATTCAATATCTAGTACTAGACAGTTTCTTTTCACACACAATTACTGACTGTATACATTAAATCTTTATTTTACTGGAAACATCCTGATATGCAATAGACAAACTGAGAATTACAGGATAGTCAATGAAGAGTACATACAGGGCAGGTAACAGACACTGAGTTCGAAGGTTCTGACAGTATAGTTAGAGCTCAGAAATGATAGTTTAGAAATACAGAAGACAAGAGACATTAAAGCCAACAAAACTTGTTAAGAGAAGAAAACAAAAATTTATGAAAACTTAAGTTAACTTTAAAGTATATATTTTTCTTCCTTAAAAACTTATTATACAAATAACAAAAACAATAGAGCAGATCTGCTTGTCAGAATGGAAAGAATGTTAAGAATTAGAAAAGACCATAGTTATATCATCTCATCCACTCTATTTCATGAATGAGGAAACGAGCTTACTGAATCACTTTGCCCATCTGATAAACACTTAAAAGTTATACATACTTTCAGATTACACGTTTAAGTAAATCTCCATTTTATTAGGTATACTAATGAAATGGAGAGCTCAATTAGGATGTAAGCCCTGAACATAGCTGTCACTTTGTAGACACAGACTGAAAAATATGTGCTAACATACGTATAAGAACTCAGAAATTCTGATAGCCCTTAAGAATCTATACTATTTTTTAATGGACTGATTATTAATACAAACAAAATACTCTTGTAGTATATTTCTATTTCCAAAATGTGACTTAATGATGAAAATATAATGTCAATTATCTGTTATGGTCTTTTAATATTTTCTGGTTATAAATTTATAATTTTGGGCAAAACTACAATGAGATGCCAGTTTAGAAGAAACTAATTTTGCAGTGCCCTCCTTCTGCCTTTGACCCCTTAACACAACCTGCATCAGTTGCTTCTTTACCACATGTAAAATAACCACAATACAAAATCAGTTTTTAGTAAAATGAGTGCCAATCGCATGCAAGGTGTTCAAATGATTTAGCTGGCCATAATCAGGTCAAATTTAAAGTCTATTACTTTAATTCCAAATAATGTGGTAATACATTATTCCAGAATTTTTTGGAACCTGGTGGCCCATTCTCTAAAAGTTGTTTTGACTGCACTGGCCTTTTGAACCTCTGCTCTTTCCCCTTTCCCTGTGAGTTAGTAACAGACTTTTTTTGATATGTTCTATGTCTGTCACATTTCATAGATCCTTTTGTTTTGCTCTCTTTTTTGGACTCTTTTCTGTTACCCTGACTTTCCTTCTCTTTTTCACCCATTTCCTGGTATTTCCCCTCTTTTTCCTCATTGTCTACCTCTTCTTCCTCCTCCCCTTCCCTCTCCTTCCTTTCCCTATTCTCCCCTTCCTCTTCTCCCTCTCCTTCCCTTTCTTCTTCCCCCTTTCCTTCATTTTCCTCTTCTCCTTCCTCTTCTTCCTCCTCTCCTTCATTTTCCCCTTCTCCTTCTTCCTCTTCCCCATCTCCTTCCTCACTTTCCCCCTCTCCTTCATTTTCTTCCTCTCCTTCCTCTTCTTCCCTCTCTCCTTCATCTTCTTCCTCTTCCCCCTCTCCTTCCTCTTCCTCCTCCTCTTCCCCCTCTCCTTCCTCTTCCCCCTCTCCTTCCTCTTCCTCCTCTCCTTCCTCTTCTCCCTCTCCTTCCTCTTCCTCCTCTTCCCCCTCTCCTTCCTCGTCTTCCTCCTCTCCTTCCTCATCTTCCTCCTCTCCTTCCTCTTCCTCCTCTTCCCCCTCTCCTTCCTCTTCTTCCTCCTCTTCCCTCTCTCCTTCTTCACTTTCCTCTTCTCCCTCTCCTTCCTCATCTTCCCCTTCTCTTTCCTCTTTACCTTGCTCCCCTTCTTCCCCAGTTTCCTCTTCTTCCCCATTTTCCTCTTCTCCTTCCTCTTCCCCCTCTCCTTCTTCCTCTTCCCTATTTCCCTCACTTTCCCCTTCTCCTTCCTCTTCACCTTGTTCCTCTTCTCCCTCTCCTTCATTTTCCCCTTCCTCTTCTCCTTCTTTGCCCTCTCCTTCCTCTTCATCTTCTTCCTCTTTTCCCTTTCTTTCTTTCTCTACCCTCTCTCCTTCCTCTGTTTCCCCATCTCCTTCCTCTTCCTTCCCCTCCTCTTTCTCTTTTTCTCTATCTCTTTCCTCCCCTCCATTCTTTTCTCCATCTTCTTTCTCCTTTCCCCCTTCTCCTTCCTCTTCACTTTCTCCTTCCTCTTCTGCTCTTTCTTTTCCCTCTCCCTTTTTCTTCTTCCCATCCTCCTCTTCTTCCTCTCCTTGCCCCTCCTCCTGCTCTCCTTGCTCCTCCTCCCTTTCCTCCTGCTCTCCTTGCTCCTCCTCTCTTTCCTCCTCTTCTTCTTGCTCCTCCCCTTCTCCTTCCTCCATCTCTTGGTTTCTTTCTTCCTGGTGGCCTTTGTCCCCCTCCTTTTTCTTCTGTTTTACCTCATCTCTTTTCTCCCACTCCTCCTCCTCTTTTAGGTACTTGCCTTCCTTATCCAGACTCTCCATTTTTCCTCTTCCTCCATCTTTCTCCCCTTCCTCCTTCCCATGCCATTGTTCCACTTCTGAACTACCCTCCTCATAGATTTGGTTCCTTTCACCTTCAGTCCCATCCTCTGCCTCTCCCTTGCCTTCACTCACCTCTGCTCTGTCTGAAAGGTCATCTGACAGGGTTCCTGCTTCCTCCTCCTTTGTTTCTCCTTCCACCTCCACATTTTCCTTATGTGCCTCTACCACTTGCTCCTCTATTCCACTTCCTTCTGAATCCTCTGTTCCTTCCTGCTCCTCTGGTATGTCTGACAAGTGGTCACACTTAAAATCATATTTTGTCATGAATCTGGATACTCTGGGTTCAGTCTCAAGTCCTTGTTCGACATATTTTCTGCTGAACCACATGTGATAATCAGTTTCCAGTTCATCCTCTTTCTCTTCACTATCAAATTCTATTGACTCGGGCTGATCCAATATGTCGGCTGTACCCATCTGTCTCTGGCTTTCACATTCCATGTAACTGTCTGGCTCTTCTATCAATTCTCTTTCAGGATCAAAGATCGTATCTTGCTGCCTACTTTTCCTTTCCTGAGTAAAGCCTTTGTCGTCTTCATCCTCAAAATTCACATCTTTTTCTGGTAACTCATCAAAGAACATATCATATGGTAAACATTCTATATTCTCTTTTCTTTCTTGTATATCTTTCAGACCTGCCATTTCCATCAGCTCAGTTTTCTTCTCAGACACTATTTCTTCTCCATCACATTCCTTTTCTGTGTCCTTAGTATCAAGTTCATCAACCTCACTTTTACTCTCATGTCTAAATATCTCTTTTTGCAAGCCCTCTTCATTGATGTTGGCCTCAGGGTCCTCCTGGTCTGAGTCATTATCTACTTCCTCATCTGTAAACGTTTCCATAGTCTTAGATGCTTGCATCATGAAGATCCCTTCATCTACCTGTTCCTTATATGCTTTCCCTTCTTTCATTTTTGATACCTCTTCATATTCATATTCATTACTATCATCATCATTTTCAGTACAAGCTGCATGCTGAATCAATTGGTCAACTGCTTCTTGTTTCTGTAAATTTTTTGAAGTAATCATCATACTACTATTAGTTGACAATGGCAACTTTTCTTCTATAAATTACTGCTACAATTTTACATTTTTAAAAGTAGAATAAAAATGTCCAGATAGAATAAAAATATCAGATATTTTTCTGAGGTTTTATTTTCTTTAGGAATAACTTATACCACTGTCTAGGTCTCCAGTATATCTAATTTTGACTTAGTAACATGTATCTGTGTTTGTTTAGCTTTCAGTTTTAATCATGTGCCTTAATTCTGCCAATCACAATTCCAATATTTATTATCTACCCTTTTTCTCAATTGGAGTAAATACTTACATTATGACATTTCTAGATTGATTTTGCAAGATGCTATTTCAAAATTTACACCGCACTTGCATGAATCATTTCAGTATAATTTTTCCACCTTCTCTATCATTTTTAATTTCCAAATTTTGATTAGTCTTTGAGTTCATGAAATCCACAAAATTAATCAATATATGAAACTTTTTAAAACTGAAAAAAATGAGTAGCTTATTTTTAGAAGAAAAAAGGAAAACTGCACATGAATTTTTTTTTAAAATCTATAAGCTAATAACAATATTTTTCTTTCCTAAACAAAATATTTGTATGAATTTTCAAAAGTTTTACCCTATTATATTCTTTAAAATAATTTGTAAACATGAAAAATCACTAAAAAGAAAAAATACTTAGGGCAGAATGTAAGATTTAGGTAAAAACTATGAAATCACACATTGAGATTTGAATGATATATCAACAATATAAAAATAATTTCCTGCTGAACAAAATAAGGCAAAACCAAATTGTTGACCTAAATTCTACAAGTTAATTAATTCAAATATTTGATGAATTTGGATCTCTGGATGGTAAAAGCTCACAAAATCAAATTTTATAAATTGTGATGAGTGTTAAGGCATAGGAAGAGGTTCAACTTTTACCAAAGAAATAATTAAAACAGGACAAGTTACGAATTAACAAACTGATATAGAGAAATGGTATAACAAATATGTTTTACTCACTAAAGTAGGCCTGATAGAGCCTAAACTTAAAAGGACTATCTAAAGTATGAAATACATATCAGCTTAAAAGGAAGTACTTTTCTATTATGTTCTAGGTCTGTCATTTCAAAAGTGCTAAAACTTGAAAGTTCTTTCCAGAGCCCTAAGAGAAACAGGCCCAACAGTCAGAACTGATTTCTAAATGTATGTGCCTTTCTTTTCCCAGAACAGTAAGGCAGCCCAGAAGAGGCAGAGCCCAGAGTCTAAGAGCAGAGAAAGGAAAGAGGAAAGATGGAAGTATAGTCAGTAACTAAAGCAGTTAACATTCATTGAGCTTCCACAACTGCGGTGGAAGCCATATTCAAAGGCATGCTGTTATTCACCATGACTCTCACTGATATACACAGGACTAATGAAGACTGGCTCTAAATTTTTATGATTTATCAAGATGCTCTTTCATTTCAGTGGCTTTGGTTTGAAGAATTTTTATCTTAATATGGCAAAGACACTAGAAATAGAAAATGTTTTTTACAGCCTCCTTCCTTTAATTTACATTTCTCTGCTTTATTTTTCCTAATCTCCAAACTCCTCATCCTTTTATCCCACTAGTTCTTAAAGCCAGGGAAAGCAAAAAATCTAACGGAAGGCCTTTATTTCTCCAGGGTTGTGGAAGACATAGACTACTCCTTCCTCTTGCTATTTGTTATTCAGTAAAGGTCTCCTTTTCACCCATAAACAGTCTCGAGTTTCCAAATATTTATTTTAATCATGTTTTATGCTATCCATTCCTTGATAAATTAAAAAGACAAATCTAAAAATTAGAAGTGATTATCAAATATTTTTTTACTGAAATCACAAAATAGCAGACCTAGAAAAAAATGTTAATATCACCCAGTAAAGTCAGCATAGTAATTCACCCAAAGTCATATTCAACCAGTCAGACTCTGATAAACAGTGGCCTCTTTCTATAAGTAAGAAATACAATTATGAACTATTGCTAGACAGAAGAAAATATAATTATCACAACTTAAGTTAGTAACTCCAAAGAACAAATTTCAGTAATGAAATTCTAGCATTCTTGCTGCATCACAGAAAATACATACCAACAGAACAAGCCAAATGGAGGTCATCTACATTGTGCTCCTCTGTCCTTTAAATTCTTAAATAAATGAATACTTACCTTTCTTGTGGTCTTCCCAGAAACTTTTCAAAGCAAAATAATTTAAACTGTTCTTACCTACCATAATAAAAATAACTCTCTATATTATACCTTTTGTTTTTGAATTGGCGAAAATGTTAATGACTTGTCATCAGAATTCAGGTTCATCATATGTGTCTGAAATAAAAAAGAAGTATATGTTCTCAAAAATATAGACTATATATAGGCTAATGCAGGCTATATATATGATCGTGCATTCTAAATACACACACACACACACACACACACACACAGAGTAAAATGAATGCCAAACAGTTCAGACAGTAATATAATCTACTCTCAATTGCCATGCTAATGGTGTTAAGATAGAAATAAATTTTATCATACATTAATTAAACTTTGTTTGCTAATTTTTAACCAATAAAGTTGGTTAAAATTAGCAAAACCAAAGAAATAGTTTTTTTGTGCATGAGAATATAGAAGACATATACATACATGTTCACACATAAACACATGAACCAAAATTTATACCAAACTCATCTACATAGATACAGAATCATTACCATATTTAAGATATCATTAGTTTCTTCAAGGCTTTCTGAATCTGCTGCTGAAGAATTTTCTGTCTCTTTCTCTTTGGTCATGTTATCTTGAAAAATGTCTGAATGATGAGAAGGAAAAAGGAAATCCACATTTCAATAGAAATATAAAAAGCAACTAGACAGAAATTCTATAATACAAAGTGTGAGTACAATTTTACCAAAGGTCCTTTGATTTAATGTCAGGGGAGCTGAATAGAAGTCAACCACAGTGATAATGTGTTTTAAAATCTCTTTTTCAAGGTTTAAGAACTTTGACACCCATTAGATAATAACTGTATCATTCATATGGACAGGTTAATACTGTTCCTTTGGGATACCTACAACCCACATATTGAGCACTGGATGCTAGCCCCAAGAAAGGTCCCAATCACCCATATATTCCTGGCTTTTTACCCCAGTGTAGTTCCCCTATACATCATATCAGGCTGTATGGCCAATTAAATAAAGCAGACATAACTATGATGTCATTCTAGCTCTGCTTTGCTACATGCATGCATGTTCTCTCTTTTGGATCACTTGCTCTGGAGGAAGCCACTTTGTGAGCATCTTTACATAGAAGCCTATGTGAAGAGTACAGGAAGCCCTCTGCCAATAGCAACATGAATGAGCTGGAAATTCAACTAGAGCCCTGTATGACAGTGTGACTTTAACTCGATGAGTGAGCCTGAGCCAGAATTACCCAGTTAATGTGATCCTGGATTCTTGACTCTCAGAAACTATGTGAAATAGTATCTGTCATTTTAACTTGCTAAGTTTTATGGTCATTTTTAAATGTAGCAACAAATAACTATCTCAAGTACCTTTCACAGAAAATGGCAAGTTATTATATCATAAAGCAGAAAATTAAAAGTCATAAGCTCTATTTGACCTTACATTTTTCTAAAGTTTCTCACTATATCCTCTTTGATCACCTGTCCATTTATTTGAGGGGAGTTTCTTAAATGAAGTCTTAACTACAAATGCCAGTCCACACTGATCTCTCCATTTTAAATCTATTCAACTCCATGAGCAAGTACTCATTTTGTATCTATTCCATGTGTTGTAATATGCAGAGACAGTAACTTAAATTTTAACTGCTAATTCTTTTGTTGTTCATTATCTATATTTAAGTTTTACAATAGATGTTGATATACATAGACTATAAGTTCATTAAGAAGTAGTAATTATCAAGGGAATATAAAAACATAGAGGAAAGAGAAATCACACATGAATGTTGGGAATCAGAAATGGTTTCACTAAAGAGGTGCATGGAAGGATGAGTAGTGTTCTGAGAGGCAGGCAGAGATAGAGCTGGAAAGGGAATAAATGAATTCCCATTCCTAATAAATCCAAGGAGTAGGAAGAGAAGCACATGGAAGGAAGCAACTTGTGTTGAAGGCTGCCAATGTCCTAAGAAC
This sequence comes from Marmota monax, assembly GCF_021218885.2. NCBI lineage: Eukaryota > Metazoa > Chordata > Mammalia > Rodentia > Sciuridae > Marmota > Marmota monax. The sequence continues at coordinate 2,399,341 of NW_026694092.1, forward strand.
ATATACTCTTTTGTGTGTTGGATTAATCCTATGATAACAAGAAAGGTTAAACATTATATTCTCATTTTACGAATGAGAAAAGTATACTTAATTTACCATTATGGTACCTAATGTCAATCTCAGGTCTATGTAACTCCATAGCCCATGTTCTTTCCAGTAAGTCAGACTCTGAATTGCTCAGTTTGATCAAAATCAGGGGTTACATTTTTTTTTCTCTAAAAGACCACACAGTAAATATCTTATGATTTGTGAGCCATACAGTCTCTGTCCTAACTTAACCTCTGACATTGCAGAATGAAAACAGCCATAGACAACACATGAAGGAATGGGTATGAATGGGTTCAAATAAAAGTTTATTTACAAAAACAGGTGGCTGGCTAGATTTGGTCCATGGGTCATAGTTTCCAGACTCCTGATTTAAATAGAGGTTATAAGAAAAAAAGGTTACTGAGAGAGAGAGAGAGAGAGAGAGAGAGAGAGAGAGAGAGAGAGAGCGCCAGAAAAGCAGTTGGGAGTTATAAGGAAACATTTATTTTCATAAATATCAGGGATCCTCTGAAGACAGTGGAGCAGATAGGATCTGAACTGGACTTAAGGGAGATTAATGTGAAAAGTGTTACACTGGATATACTGGAGGTAAGAAAATGTAGGTTTAGAAAA